>NC_050581.1:29191782-29791782 GCF_011100635.1 Trichosurus vulpecula
ATTCTTCTCCTCATTGGCTTTTTGGACCTCTTTTGCCATTTGGGTTAGTCGATTTTTAAGGTCTTATTTTCTTCAGTATTTTTTTTGGGGGGGGGGGTCTTCTTTAGCAAGCTGTTGACTGGTTTTTTCATGATTTTCTTGTATCACTCTTATTTCTCTTCCCAATTTTTCCTCTACTTCTCTGACTTGATTTTCAAAATCTTTTTGAGCTCTTCCATGGCCTGCAACCAACTCATATTTTTCTTGGAGGCTTTGGATGTAGGAGCTTCGACTTTGTTTTGATCTTCTTTGTAACCAAAGTAAGATTCTATAGTCTGAGTTTTTTAATGCTGTTTGCTCTTTTTCCCAGCCAAATACTTGACTTTTTAATGCTTTGTTAAGGTAGGACTCTGCTTCCAGTGTGGAGGGTATACTGCAGAGGTTTTGTGCAGCTTTTTAAGAGATATTTCTAGGGGCTTGTAGATTTTCAGTTCTTCCAAGGTGGTATGATCAAAGGAGAGGTGTTTACTCCTTTTCTGGCCTGTGCTCTGGTCTGTGAGTGACCACAAGCATTCTTTTCTGCCCCAGAACTGGGAGGAGGATTCCTTCTCCATCAGAGCCACAAGCTCCACCACACCAGTGCTCCTCCTCACCCCAGGACTGCCACTCAGGACTAAGACCCAGATCCAAGCAGGGAAAAGCAAGGGAATCCTGCCTCAGTACCATCAAAAAGATCCCTGCAATCTCCCTCTGATCGGCCATTTGATCTCCCCACCATCTGTGGGCTGAGAGCTCTGGAAGCAGCTGCTGCTGCCCCTGCCACTGCTGCCACTGACACCTGTGGGACTAGACCATGCTCTTCTCTTACCCAGGTCTGGAGAAACCTTTCCCACTGATGTTCTATGTTGTCTTTGGCATTTGTGGGTTGCAAAGTCTGGAAATTGCCACAGCTGCCAGTGATTCAGTCCCCTGAGGCCTGTTCTGGCCCCATCTATGCCAACATGGCCCACACTGAACTCTACCCAAACAATTATTAAACTACCTATACCCTTTGACCCAGCAATACCACTATTTGATCTATTGCCAAAGATGATTAGGGAACAAGGAAAAGAACTATATGTTCTAAAATGTTTATAGCAGCTCTTTTTGTTGTGGCAAAGAACTGGAAATTTCAGGGATGCCCATTAATTGGGGAATGGCTGAACAAGTTGTGGTATATGATTGTGATGGAATATTTCTGTGCTATAAGAAATGGTGAGCTCAATGATTTTAGAAAACATGAAAAGGCTTGCATGAAATAATAAAGAGTTAAATGAGCAGAACCAAAAGAATATTGTATACAGTAATAGCAATATGGCTTTAAGAATGACTTTGAGGGAGTAAGTTATTTTGTCTATTATGAATACTCAAATTAACTATAAGTAATTAAATTACATATAAAGGACATATGAAGAAAGATGCTATCTGCATCCAGAGAAAGAACTGATAAATAGAACTATGTATAGACTAATTTTATAAGTATCCGTATATAATATATACATGTATATATACATACACACACAGACACCCACATATATATTTGTGTCTAATGGTAGTCATCTCTACGGCAGGGGAGAAGGAAGAAAAAAGAAATTTACATGATAATTTTGTCATATATTTGAAAGGAATAACAAGTCACTCATAGTAGATGTGTAGTTTCATGTACAATCTTCTTTTTTATTGTACTATGTTACGGAAATTCTTGTTTTATTCCACAAATTAAAAATAAAGTTAAAAAAGAAACTACGAATCTGTAGTGATGATCACAAATTTAGATCTTAAGTGTGACTATGTTAAATCTAAATTTTAAAAATGTTAAATAAGAGAAAAAAAATCACATCATGTTTAAGAGTACCATTGATAGTAACATTTGCTAAATATTGAACATATCGCATCTTACAACAGCAGCTAAATTGATAAAGCAAAGGTAACTTATTTGCAAAAAATAATAGGTATAAAAAACAATATTAGGCAAATTTCATATCCTACTAATGAAATGTGGTGGAAAAATAAAAAGACAAATAAGAAAGAAGTTGTAGATTTCAAGATAATGCTGAAATATCTAGATTTGATGGGCATATAGAGAAAAATGGATGGAAAGGTAGTATGTATATGTGTGTGGGTATGCAGATGCACACATGTGTGTATATGTTTAGAAAGAGAGCATAAAGACATTAGAGAACAGGGCACAGAACAGTATACCCACGCATAGTAAGCAAGGCGTGGATGAAACTGAAAAAGAGTAGCCAGACAAGTAGGAAAGAAAACCATTCAAAAGCAGCATCAAAAAATAAAAACAAAAAACAGAGGGGAGGATGAGAAAAGGCCATTGGATTTGGCAATTAAGAAAGTATTTATACCCTTTGAGAGTGCAGTTTCATTCCAGAGGTATGATGGAAGCCAGCTTTCAAAAGTTGAGAAGTGAATGGCTGAAAGAGTTGAGTGAGGAAGTAGAAGTGAAGAGTATAGATAGCTTTTTCTAGAAGTTTCATTATAAAAGAGAAAGGAAGTGGGGAATCATGTTTGAAGGGGCTGGTGGGGGCAAATAAAGACTTTTTAGGGATGGAGATATCTAGGTATGTTTGTAGGGTACATGGAACAATCCAGTGGATAAAGCTAAATTGAAGATTATAGAGAAAGGGAGGAAATGATTGAAGAGGTATGTTCCTAGATAAGACGGGAGGGGGGCACAAGAAGAGGTGTTAGATATGATAAGGAGAAGGGTCTCTTCCTCCTTAGAAACTGAAGCAAAGGAAGAAAAAATCTGAGATTATATTGAGGGCAGCATAACATACAAAACAGTAGAGAAGAAAGAGCCTTCAAGAAATGACCTTAATTTCTCAACAAAGTACGAGGAGCAGTGTAGAGCTTGAGATGGTTATAACATATGCTATAGAGAGTGAGGTAGAGTATCTGTTTGAAAGGAGTAAAGGAATTTCTGTGCATTGGTATAGGACAATTTGATACTTGATCACATAAATGTGTCATCACAATTATTTGACTCCTTCCAGCAACATTCAACAGTGAGTAGGAGAGTAAAAGATGGAAGTGAAAGTTAATAGAGAAGAAAATATTAATCTCTCTCTCTCTATATATATATATATGTATATATATACATGTATGTATATATATTAATATATAAACACAAGACATACAATAGTATATTGAAATGAGTCACAATAGGATTAATATTAGAGGAAGAAAGGGCTAATTGTCTAAGAAAATGTTAAGGTGTGGAGGAGTTGGAGGTCCCAATGACAGCAAAGAATACATTTAGGAGATCTGAGGCATAAGGACATATGAGCAGATGGAACATTTCACATTGGTGAAAACTCTTTGGAAAATAACATGGTAATATACAATATGTTATATATGTTGTTATTCCAACATTTTAGCACAGTGCTTGGTACATAGGATACACTTGCTTTTTTCATTCATTCATGGAATAATTCAGTGATTCACTTAGTCAACTGAATGTTAGAAGAGCAATATAAGCTTGATTTTTCTTTTGTGAATTTTGTTAGGCTTTAGAAAACTTTTATCAAAGCTTTTAATATTTTCCATTGGTCATTTTCCAGAATGACCCCACCCACTAAACCCACCATTATAAAAAGAAATTATTATTAAAAGAAATATTTAAGGAGAAATGTCAGTGTCAATGTTCTACATTCCTCACCTGTGGTCTCTATTGAGAGGAGGGAAATGTGTTTCACTATCCATTATCAGTGAACAAATTAATGATCACAATTAATATGAGTTGGGTACAGCCTAATTTCTTTTTGGTGGATATAGAGTTCACTAAGGAGGCTCTGTACAATTCTGGAGCTTGAATTTATCAGCACAAACTCATATACAAGCAGGAACATCCAGAGAACTTCATGAGCCATTGAGAATTTCTCTTCTATTTTAATTTTATTTGGGACACCCTAGGTGATATTCACAAACATCTTTAGTATACATATATTCCCAAGTGTCACACCTTACTTGATACTGAACTTTTTTGGTTGCATGTATCAATGGTTACATGATCTGGACATATGCTTGGGAAACACCTATTTCAAATGAGTCAATATTTGAAAAGTGCTTAAAACAGTGCCTGGCATATAGTAGGTGCTTAATAAATACTAGTTCCTTTCACTTTGCCATTCCCCTATCTTTGAGTGAATCTTTAAAGCTGTACATCACTTTGCTGAGTCAAATGCTTTTGATTCTACAGAGATGAGGAAGATATATGGAATGGTACTTATTGACATCTTGTGGTTCACTTTTGACTTGTTTACCAAATGTCCCTAAAATTGTATCACCTTCAGCAAGAATTTCTTCTATGTATATTAGGTCACGTGTAGCTGACTTCATTTTTTTTCTTTTTAAGTGCTTTCTGGAAGTTGTGGAACAAAAAAATTCATGTAATAAAAGTAAAATTACTTAATGTTTTTATTAAAATAGCTGTCCAGGGGGTGGAGCCACGATGGTGGAGTAAAAGCAGGCACTTGCTTGAGCACTCCCCCAAACCCCTCCAAATATCTGTAAAAAATGACTTTAAACAAATTCCAGAGTTACAGAACCCATAAAATAACAGAATGAAACAAATCTCTAGCGCAAGACAATCTAAAATTTCGACAGGAAAGGTCTATCACACCAGGCTGGGAGTGGAGCAAGGTCCAGTGTGGGCCACATCGGCGAAGACAGGGCTGGAGCAGGCCTCAGGGGACTGAATCACTGGCAGCTGTGGCAATTTCCAGACTTCTCAACCAACAAACAACAAAGACAACATAGAGGGTCAGTGGGAAAAGTCTGTCAGACCTGGGCAATAGAGGAGTGTGGTCAGGCCCAGCTACTGGGGCAGCAGAGATGGTGGCAGTGGTGGCGGCAGCAATGGCTACTTCTGGAGCTCCAGGCCCACAGATGGTAGGGGGATCCAGTGGCCGATCAGAGGGGGATTGCAGGGAACTCTTTGCTGGCACCAAGGCAGGATTCTCTTCCTTTGCCTTGCTTTGATCTGGGGGGAAGTCCTGGGGTGAGGAGAAACACCGGTGTGGCAGACCTTGTGGTTGTGGCGGAGAGGGAATCCTCCTCACGGTCGCAAGGCAGAAAAGAATGCTTGAGATCACTCACAGACCAGACACAGCACAGTCCAAGAGAAAAATATATGCTTCTTCTGGGATCATACCACCTAAAAGAACTGAAAATTTACAGTTACCTAGAAGTATCTCTGAAAATAGCTACACAAAACCCCTGAAGCTTGGGACAGTTCACTCTCCAGTCTGGAAGCAGAATTCTACCTTGAAAAAGAGCTCAAAAGTCAAGTAATTGGCTGGGAGAATGAGTAAACAACATAAAAACTCAGACTATAGAATCTTACTTTCATGACAAAGATGATCAAAACATAAAATCAGAAGAAGACAACAAAGTCAAAGCTCCTACATCCAAAGCCTCCAAAACAAAAATAAGAAATTGTTGCAAGCCATGGAAGAGCTCAAAAAGGATTTCATAAGTCAAGTAAGATAAGTAGAGGAAAAAATTGGGAAGAGAAATTAGAGTGATGCAAGAATATCATGAAAAATGAGTCAACAGCTTTCTAAAGGAAACCCAGAAACTACTGATGAAAATAGCACCTTAGAAAATAGACTAACCCAAATGGCAAAAGAGCTCCAAAAAGTCAATGAGAAGAGTGCCTTAAAAAGCAGAATTAGCTAGATGGAAAAGGAAGTCCAAAAGCTCACTGAAGACAATCATTCCTTAAAAATTAGAATCAAGCAAACGGAAGCTAATGACTTTATGAGAAATCAAGAAATGATAAAACAAAACAAAAAAATTAAAAATAGAAGATAATGTGAAATATTTCATTGAAAAAACCACTGACCTAGAAAATAGATCCAGGAGAGAGAATTTTAAAATGATTGGACTACCTGAAAGCAATGACTAAAAAAAGAGCCTAGAGATCATCTTTCAAAAAATTATCAATGAAAACTGTCCTGATATTCTAGAACCAGAGAGTAAAATAGAAATTGAAAGAATCCACTGATCACCTCTTGAAAGAGATCCCAAAACAAAAACTCCTAGGAATATTGTAGCCAAATTCCAGAGTTTCCAGGTCAAAGAGAAGATAATGAAAGCAGCCAGAAAGAAACAATTTGAGTGGAAACACAATCAGGATAACACAAGAACTAGCAGTTTAGACATTAAGGAATCAGAGGGCTAGATATATGATATTCTTGAGGTCAAAGGAGCTAGGATTAAAACCAAGAATCACTTACCCAGCAAAATTGAGTATAATATTCCAGGGGGAAAATGGACATTCAATGAAATAGTAGACTTTCAAGCATTCTTGATGAAAACACCAGAGCTGAATAGAAAATTTGACTTTCAAATATAAGAATCAAGAGAAGCATGAAAAGCTAAACAGGAAAAGAAAAGCATAAGGGACTTGTTAAAGTTGAACTGTTTACATTCCTACATGGAAAGACAATGTAGCTCATGAGACTTTTTCTCCATATTTGGGTAGCTGGATGGAATATACATATACATATATATGTAAGTATGTATATCTATATCTCTATCTATATATGACAGAAGGCACAGGGTGAGATGAAGACGAAGGGATGATATTTTAAAAATAAAATTAATGGGTGAGAGAGAAATATATTGGGAGAAGGAGTATGGGAGAGATAGAACGGGGTAAATTATCTCACATAAAAGATGCAATAAAAAACTTTTACAATAGAAGGGAAGATGGAGGAGGTGAAAGGGAATGAGTGGGGGGGTGGAGCCAAGATGGTGGCATGAAAACCGTGTCTCACAGGAGCTCTCACACAAATTCTGTCAGATACCTCTAAAAAAGTGTATCTGGGCAGAGTTGAGAGAGTTAGAAGCCATTGGTAGACTGAGTGTGGAAAAATTCCAAGCCAGGAGAGTCCACAAGGTTGACAGGATGGATCAGTAAGCTGGGTGTGCAGAGCTGCACCAGACCATACCAAAGCTGAAGCAGCTGCAGAACTTAGCCAGCAATCCAGGCTGGGAGAATGCTGGGCATGTGAAACTGGAGGTGACCCCTAGGCCTCTCAGCCCAGGATGGGAGTCTGTCAGAGCTACAGAAGGAAGCAGCATAGTGCCTTAGGCTGTGACAACAACTACTCCTGAGGCTTGCAGCCAATAGCCTAAAGGTTTGAAACTCACCTTCTTGAACTTCTGGAAGCCATAATGGCCAGCTAAAATAGCTCTCATCCCTTCCTAAACCAGATAATACTCCCTTGGGAGAAATTCTGAAATAGAGCAGCCAGAAGTGGGGCTTCAGTAGCCTTTTAGCTTGAGATGTTGGGGAGAGGGCCCTTCTTGTAGTGGTGGAAGGAGACTAGTGCAGGAAGAGAGGTGTCCCAACAGGCCCCACCTCAGCAGAACAGTGGGAGCTCCTGAGCCTCAGGGGTGCAGAGCCAGCAATCAACACCAGGACCCCTGAAATGCCTTTGGACAGCCAGGGCAGGTGGCAGATATCAATGCAGAAAAAGGCTGTGCCACAGCACTAAGGGAAAAGGAGACTTCCAGCAGCCAGACCACCCCTCCCCCATACCTCATGGAACTAGAGGCCATAACACACAAAGCCAGTAACTATGCCTACATTTCCCAGAACAAGAAGCCTGGGACAGAGCCCCCTGAGCCCCAGAAGCAGAAATCCACTTTAAAGCCAGGAAAAAGTTAACCAAAATGAAGAAGAACTCTAGAACACCAAGGACTATTGATTCTTTTATGAAGACAGAGAAGATCAAAATACCAATTCAGAAAATGACAGCATTGACACTATACCCACATCTGAAACCTCAAAAGGGAAAGTGAACTGGTCTCAAGCCCAAAAGGCATTCCTGGAATAGCTCAAGGAGGATTTTAAAAAAAAATTAGAGAGGCAAAAGAAAAAATGGAAAAAAATTCACTGATGAGAACAAATCTTTTAAAAGTAAAATTGGTGAAATGGCTAAGGAGAGTCAGGAAATAGTTAGAGAAAATGACACCCTGAAAAATAAAATCAAGCAAGTGGAAAAGAAGGCTCAGAAGCAAAATGAAGACAACAATTCAGTAAAACTTAGAATTGAGCAAGTAGAAGCTAATGACTCTATGAGGCATCACGAGTCAGTCAAACAAAATCTAAAGAATGAAAAAATAGGAGAAAATGTGAAATATCCGATTGGAAAAACAACTGACCTGGAAAATAGATCCAGGAAAGACAACCTAAGAATTATTGGTCTACCAGAAAGTCATGATGATAAAAAGAGCCTGTCTTCCAAGAAATCATAAGGATAATTGTCCCAAGGTCCTAGAACCAGAGGGGAAAATAGTCATCAAAAGAATCCACCAATCACCTCCTGAAAGAGATCCCAAATTGAAAATTCCAAGAAATATTATATCAAAATTCCAGAATTATTAGGTCAAGGAGAAAATACTGCAAGCCGCCAGAAAGAAACAATTCAAATATCGCAGAACTACAGTAAGGATCACACAGGATCTTGCAGTTTCTACATTAAAAGACAGGAGGAATTGGAATATGATATTCTGAAAGGCAAAGGAGCTCGTACTACAACCAAGGAACAACTACCCTGAAAACTGAGCATAACTTTTCAGGCAAGGAGATGGACATTCAATGAAACAAGAGGATTCCAGATCTTCCTGATGAAAAGGCCAGAGCCCAATGGAAAATTTGATCTTCAAATACAAAATTCAAGAGAGACATAAAAAGGTAAATGGGGGTGGGGGACCTTGTTAGTCAATAAGGGCAAATTGTAAATTGTTTACAACCATATATAGGATTATACTGTTTTATGTATATTATATCTACATATATATATGTGTGTATATATATATATATATATATCAATCTTGAGAATAGTACCATTGTTATGACAATTGAAAGGGATATACATAGACTGAGGGTGTCAGTATAAAATAACTGATATAATGATAAAAATAAATATAAGTAAGGGATGTAAAGGCATGGATCTGGGAGAAGAGGTAAGGAGGTTGTAGAAAAGGATAAATTACATCACATGAAGAGGCACAAAAACATAGTATAGTAAAGGGAAAGAAAGGAGGAAGAAGAGCAGTATTTGAGCTTTGTTCTCATCGGATTTGGTTCAAAAAGGGAATGACATTTTCTGATAAGTACAGAAATCAAACTTATCCTATAGGCAGTTGTTTCAACAATCTGGCTAGCAGCTGTCGTGGGGGTGTAAGATCCACCAACAGTCAGCACCCAGAAAGCTGCCAAAGTACAGGTTCCTTTGATCTGCTTAACTAAGGAAAGCAAGGTTAAGGGGTTGACAAGCTTACTTTAATTCAGCATACCAATATCATTCACTTAGTTCAGGGGAAAAAGGCAGCACCCTCAACTTCAGAACAAAATACAACCAAATTATAAATATTGACAGACAGACCTTGTCTGACTCAAATCCCAATACATAGTTACCAGAGTTTAACAAAGTCTCAGCATTCAGGTTACAAGCTGGAGGGCCCTTAGCTACAGTTGCCCAGAGTCTCCGCATCAACACCATCTCAAGTGAGAGCCCCGGCAAATGGCTCTGTCCTCTCTTCTAATAGGGCTTCTGACATCATCAAACATCATCTGAATGACCAGAACTTAGGCTCTGGTGATTGGTTCTTGAGTTAGCCCCTCCCCTTAGGACCCTGGGAGGTTCACATCCACATAGGTTAGGGTAACACCTAATAAGGGTTAGAGCCTGGGGCTTAGCACTTAGTAAGACTCAAGACGGGCATGGCCCTGGAGTTAGCACCTCCCCTTATCCAGCCCTACCTTGGGCCCCACCCCATCACCAATCCACACCGACATAGGTTCCACACCTAATAGGGGTTTGAGCCTGGGGCTTAGCACCTAGTAAGGCTCAATAAAATACACTAAATTACTCAAAGAAAACAAAGGCCATTTTGCTTACCAACACAGCAGTAGGAGGGGAAAGGGGAAAGAAAAGGGGCGTGGTCACAAGGGAGGGAAGAAGTAGCAAGGGGGAAAGGGTAAGATAAGGGAGGGGGATGAAGAGGGAGGGTAAACTGAGGAAGGCAGTGGTCCAAAACAAAACTCTTTTGAGGAGTGGAAGGGAGAGGGGAGAAATAAAAGCATAAACAGGGGGTGGGGAGGAGACATAGGATGGAGAAAAAGACACAGTTAGTAATCATAACTGTGAATGGGATGAACTCTACCATAAAATGGAGGCAGATGGCAGAATGGATTAAAAACCATAATCCTACAATATGTTGTTTACAAGAAACACATTTGAAACAGGAGGACATACATAAGGTAAGGGTAAAAGGCTGGAGTAGAATATACTGTGCTTCAGCTAAAGTAAAAAAGCAGGGGTAGCAATCCTAATCTCAGACAAAGCAAAAGCAAAGACAGATCTAATTAAAAGAGGTAAGGAAGGACTCTATATCCTGCTAAATGGCACCATAGAAAATGAAGCAATATCATTACTTAACATATATGCACCAAGTGGTATAGCATGCAAATTCTTAGAAAAGTTAAGGGAGTTACAGGAAGAAATAGTCAGTAAAACTATACTAGTGGGGGACCTCAACCTCCCCCTCTCTGAACTTGATAAAATAGTTAAAGAGGTGAATAGAATTCTAGAAAAGGTAGATATGACAGACCTCTGGAGAAAAGTGAATGGGAATAAAAAGGAATATACTTCTCTCTTAGCGGTACATGGTACATACTCAAAAATTCTACTAGGGCATAAAAATCTCACAGTCCAGTGCAGAAAGGCAGAAATAGTCAATGCATCCTTTTCAGATCATAATGCAATAAAAATTATTTGTAATTAAAGACCATGGAAAGATAAACTAAAAATTAATTGGAGATTAAATGATCTAATCCTAAAAATTGAGTGGGCCAAAGAACAAATCATAGAAACAATTAATTTCATTCAAGAGAATGACAATAATGAGACAACATACAAAAACTCACAGGATGCAGCAAAAGCTGTTCTTAGGGGACGTTTTATATCTCTAAATTCTTACATGAATAACATAGATAAAAAGGAAATCAATGAATTGGGCATGCAACTGAAAAAGCTAGAAAAAGAACAAATTGAAAATCCCCAATTAAATACCAAAGTAGAAATACTGAAAATCAAAGGAGAGATTAATAAAATTGAAATCAAGAAAACTATTGAACTAATAGATAAAACTAAGAGCTGGTTTTATGAAAAAACCAATAAAATTGATAAACCTTTGGTCAACTTAATTAAAAAGAAAGAAGAAAACCAAATTACCAGTATCAAAAAGGAAAAGGGTGAATTCACCTCCAATGAAGAAGAAATTAAAACAATAATTAGGTACTATTTTGCCCAATTGTATGCCCATAAATTTGACAACTTTAGGGAAATTGATGAATATTTACAAAAATATAAATTGTCCAGGTCAACAGAAGAGGAAATAAAATACCTAAATAACCCAATCTCAGAAAAAGAAATTGAGCAAGCCAGCAATGAACTTCCTTGGAAAAAATCTCCAGGGCCAGATGGTTTTACATGTGAATTCTATTAAATGTTTAAAGAGCAATTAATTCCCATACTTTATAGACTATTTGGGAAAATAGGTGAAGAAGAAGTCCTTCCAAATTGTTTTTATGACATAAATATGGTACTAATACTCAAACCAGGAAGAGTCAAAACAGAGAAAGAAAACTATAGACCAATTGCCCTAATGAATATTGATGCAAAAATTTTAAATAAAATATTAGCAAAAGATTGCAGCAACTTATTGTGAGAGCAATACACTATGACCAGGTAGTATTTATTCCAGGAATGCAAAGCTGGTTCAATATTAGGAAAATCATCAGCATAGTTGATCATCTCAACAACAAAACTAGCAGAAACCACATGATTATCTCAACAGATGCAGAAAAAGCTTTTGACAAAATACAAGATCCATTCCAATTAAAAACACCAGAAAGCATAGCAATAAATGGAGCCTTCCTTAAAATTATAAATAGTATGTACCTAAAATCATCAACAAGCATTATATGTAATGGGGATAAGCTAGATGCATTCCCAATAAGATCAGGGGTGAAACAAGGATGTCCATCATCACCCCTATTATTCAATTTGGTACTATAAATGTTAGCAGTAGCAATAAGAGAAGAAAAAGAAATTGAAAGAATTAGAATAGGCAAAGAAGAAACTAAATTATCATTTTTTTGCAGATGATATGATGATTTACTTAGAGATTCCTAGAGATTCAGGTAAAAAACTACTTGAAATAATAAAAAACTTCAGCAAAGTTGCAGGATGTAAAATAAACCCACATAAATCCTCAGCATTCCTATATATTACTAACAAAGTCCAACAGCAAGAAATAAAAAGAGAAATTCCATTTAAAGTTACTGTAGACACTGCTAAATATTTGGGAGTCTACCTGCCAAGACAAACCCAGAACCTATATGAACACAATTATAAAACACTTTTCACACAAATAAAGTCATATCTAAATAAATGGAAAAACATCAATTGCTCATGGTTAGGCTGAGCTAATATAATAAAAGTGACAATTTTACCCAAATTAATTTACTTATTCAGTGACATACCAATCAAACGATCAAAAAATTATTTTACAGAGCTAGATAAAACAATAACAAAATTCATCTGGAAGAACAAAAAGTCCAGAATATCAAGGGAATTAATGAAAAGAAACGCTAAGAAGGTGGCCTAGCTGTACTATAAAGCAGCAGTCATCAAAACTACTTGGTGCTGGCTAAGAAACAGAGTGGTGGATCAGTGGGATGACTTAGGTACACAAGATGTGGTAGTCAATGACTACAGCAATCTACTCTTCGATAAACCCAAAGAATTCAGCTTCTGGGCTAAGAATTCACTATTTCACAAAAACTGCTGGGAAAATTGGAAAATAGTAGGGCAGAAAATGGGTATAGACCAATATCTTATAACATATACCAAAATAAAGTCAAAATGGGTTCATGATTTAGGAATAAAGGTTGATAATATAAGCATTTTGGGAGAGGAAGGAATAGTTTACCTATCAGATTTATGGGAAATAGAAAGCATTACAAAATGCAAAATGGATAATTTTGATTACGTTAAATTGAAAAGTTTTTGTATAAACAAAGCCAATATGACAAAGATTAGGAGGGAAGCAGAAAATTGGGAGAAAATCTTTACAACTAATGTCTCTGATAAAGGCCTCATATCTAAAATATACAGGGAACTGAGCCCAATTTATAGGAATACAAGTCATTCCCCAATTGAGAAATGGTCAAAAGACACGACCAGGAAGTTTTCAGAGGAAGAAATTAAAGATATCTGTAGACATATGAAAAAATGCTCTAAATCACTATTGATTAAAGAAATGCAAATCAAAACAACTCTTGGGTACCACATCTCTCTTGTCAGATTGGCTAACATGACAAAACAGGAAAATGATAAATGCTGGAGAGGATATGGGA
Source organism: Trichosurus vulpecula (assembly GCF_011100635.1). Lineage (NCBI taxonomy): Eukaryota > Metazoa > Chordata > Mammalia > Diprotodontia > Phalangeridae > Trichosurus > Trichosurus vulpecula. The sequence continues at coordinate 29,205,260 of NC_050581.1, forward strand.
AAATTGGAACATTGTTGCATTGCTGGTGGTGTGGTGAACAGATACAACCATTCTGGAGAGCAATTTGGAACTATGCCCAAAGGGCTATAAAAATGTGCATACCATTTAACCCAACAATACCACTTCTGGAGCTGTATCCCAAAGAGATCACACAAGGGAGAAAGGGACCAATATGTACAAAAATATTTATAGCAGCTCTTTTTGTGGTAGCAAAGAATTGGAAATCAAGGAGATGCCCATCAACTGGGGAAGGGCTAAACAAGTTGTGGTATATGAATGTAATGGAATAGTATTATGCTATAAGAAATGGAGATGATATGTACTTCATAATAGCCTGGAAAGAACTACATGATTCTAGTGAGAGGAGCAGAACCAGGAAAACATTGTACACAACCACAGACATATTGATTCTGTGATGACTAACTTCAATAGACTTGGCTCTTCTCAGCAGTACAAGGTTCAAACACAGCTCCAAAGGACTCATGATGGAAAGAGCTATCTACATCCAGAGAAAGAACTATGGAATCTGAATACAGGATGAGGTACACTATCTTCTCTCTATTTTTTCTGTCTCTTTGTTTTTGGTTTTGTTTCTTCTTTCTCATGAACCATTGATCATGGTTCTTCATTACGATTTGACTATTGTGTAAATATTTTTAATGCACTGGTATATGTAGAACATATATTGGACTCCATGCCATCTTGGGGGGAGGAGGAAGGGGAGGGAGAGGAAGAAAATTTAGAACTCAAAAACTTGTGGAACTGAGTGTTGTAAACTAAAAATAAAAAATCTAAAAATAAAGAGAAGGGGAACCTTTCTCTCATCAGATTTGGCTTAAGGATGGAATAATATACACACTCAATTTGGTATCTTTTCTTACAAGAAAGTAAAGGGGAAGGGAATAAGAGGGAGTGATTATTGAAGGGAGGGCAGATTGGGGGAGGAGGAAGTCAGAAGCAAATACTTTTGAAAAGGGACAGGGTCAAAGGAGAGAATAAAATAAATTGGGGGCAGGATAGGCTAGAACAAAATATAGTTAGTCCTTCACAACATGACTATTATGGAAGTGTTTTGCATAACGACACATGTATAAACTATATTGAATGGCTTGCCTTCTAAATGAGGGTAAGTGGGGAGGGAAGAAGGGAGAGAATTTGAAACTCAAAGTTTTAAAAAACAAATGTTAAAAATTGTTTTTACATGTAACTGGGAAATAAGATATACAGGTGATGGCGTATAGAAATCTATCTTGCCCTGCAAGAAAGTAAGGGTGGAGGGGGCATGATAGAAGAGAGGGCAGAATGGGGGAAGGGTTAATCAGAATGCATGCCATCTTGGGGTGGCGGGAGGGGAGAAATGGGGAGAAAATTTGGAACTGAAAGTCTTGTGGAAATGAATGTTGAAAACTAAAAGTAAATTAATTAATAATTTTTTTTTAAAGATAGCTGTCCAATATAGGAGATGTCATTTTTAAAAAAAAACTGATTCTTAGGACTTAAAGAGTCAGTTGTTCAATCACTTTTCAGTCGTGTCCAACTCTTTGTGATCCCATTTGGGATTTTCTTGGCCATTTCTATGCTATTTCCTTCTGTAGCTTATTTTACAGATGAACGAACTGAGGCAAAGAAGGTTAAGTGACTTGTCCAGGATCACACAACTAGGAAGTGTCTGAGGCCAGATTTGAATTAAGAAAGGTGAGTTCAAACACTCTATCGACCGTACCACCTACCATGACTTAAAGAGTCAAAATGCATTAAATACATCAGTGAATGGAAAAAAAAAATCTGAGAGGTCTGTATATCTATTACATTCAGACTTCCCCAACAATGTAGATTGAGGTGTTCATCAAGAAAAAATAAATTTAAAAAATATTAAAAACCCAAATGCAGTTACTGGGACAAGGTAATGAACTTAGAAATTCCTAAGGGTCACTTAGATTATGGTTCCCTTGGCATTAACAATTTTATAATGATTTTTCTTGGCATTGAAGTATGGTTGGTAGGTTGTTGTCCTGCATTCTTGAAGAGGACCAAAATGACATTACTATGCTACAGTCAAGTTTCAGTGAGTCCGACTGTGGCTGATCAGACCCATATAAGCTCAGAATGCTCTGCCACAGGTTAGGCACAAATAGTCTGTGTGAACATTTGGAATGGATACTTTAAATTTGTGCATCATGCATTTTCTTTGAGTGGTTTTAATTCTGCTTTGCTCAGAGAACACAGCACCTTCTCTGATGTGGGCATGCCATGCTGAGCAGTCCTGTGCCAGTGTCTCTCATGTCACACAATCAATTCCAAAGTTCTTGGGAGAGACCTTGAGAGCGTCCTTGTGTCGCTTCTTCTGACCACCATGTGAACTCCTACCCTGCGTGAGTTCTCCATAAAACAGTCTTTTAGGCAAGTGTACATTTTGCATTTGAACAGCATGACTAGCCCATCAGAGTTGTACTCTCTGCAGCAGAATTTGAATGCTTGGCAGTTTAGTTCTAGTAAGGACCTCAGTGTCTGGTACCTTATTCTGCCAAGTGATCTTCAGAATCTTCCTAAGACAATTCAAATGGAAGTGATTCAGTTTCCTGGCATAGCACTGGTAGACTGTCCAGATTTCACAGGCATACAACAATGAGGTCAGCACAATGGCTCTGTGAACCTTCAGTTTGGTAATCAGTCTAATACCTCTTCTCTCCCATACTTTCCTTCAGAGCCTTCAAAACATTGAGTTAACTCTGGCAATCTGTGCACCAACTTCATTATCAATGTGTACATCCCTAGGAAGTATACCACCAAGGTAAGTGAAATTAACCACAGTATTCAAAACTTCTCTATTTGTTGTAACCAACAGTTTCACATATAGATGGTATGGTGGTGGCTGATGGAGCACCTGTGTTTTCTTGATGTTAATTGTTAGGCCAAAAGTGGAACAAGCAGCAGGATAGTTCATCCATCTCTTAGAAGGAAGCATTTAATTCCATCAAAAGTGAAGTACAAGCAAAGCTTAGAGAGATGCAGGATTGTTGGCTCAGTAAGAAGGCAGATGAAATTCAGTTTTATGCTGATAGTGACAATCCAAAATGCTTTTATGATGTTAAGAAGGCTATTTATGGGCCACAGACCTAAGGTGCATCTCAACTACTCAGTGCTGACAGAGCCACATTGATTAGTGACAAAGATATGATCCTAGAGAGATGGGCTGAACACTTCCATAGTGTTCTCAACAGACTATCATCAATCAATGCTGAGGCTATTGATTGTTTACCTCAGGTTGAAGTCAATCCTTCCCTAGCTGAAGTAGATGAAGGCATTGAAGTATACAATTTGTGGGAAAGGATAAAGAAAGACAGTATGCAGAGATAGTGCCTCCTTACCTCAGGTAACAATAAATGTACTGCAACCAACATGGTTTTTGCATAGTTCTCATTTAGCACGCTGGGCAATGAAGATGTATAATTTCAATCATCAACACTAAGAATAACTAACTAAATAAACACAAGCAGACATATTTCATTTGACATCCATTTTCTTACCAATGTAACAGAATATTATTATATCACAAAAAAATGTCAAGTAAGAATAAAAAGAAGTTGAGACATATGAGGTGACAAAAGTGGAGAAAAGAACTAGAATAATATACCAACTACCACCTGGGTACATAGTAATGAAGTTGATGATAATAATAATTATAGCCCTAAAATATGAAAAAACCCACACCAACTAAAAAGGGATATTAAGTGGATATAGAAGCAAACAGAATTCAATTCCTATGTTGACAGCTAACTACCTGCTTTCTATTTCAACCCGGATGTCCTGGAAAGTACCCCACTTCCACTCCCTTCATCTATCCTTTTTTTGAATTTCCCTGTATTTGTTGAGGGTATAATTCTTTTAATAGTAAATGAGAAACAACTATCACCAGGTACAAAAACACTCCCCACCACCTCCCTGCTCATCCTTGACTCTTCCCTTTCCCTGATCCTAAATACATAATCAGTTGCCAAGTTTAGTTCATGCTAGCTCCATAAGAGCTTTCACACCTTTCTCCTATCCATTCATATGGCCACTACCTTAGTTGAGGTTCTCATTGCCTCTCACCTGGACTATTTTAATAGCTTTCTAAATGGACTCTCTATTTCATCTTTCCTGTCCAATCCATCTTCTACACAACAGCCAAGATAATCTTCCCAAGTCACAGATCTGTCCAAGTCACTATCCTCCTCAAAAATTTTCATAGTTTCCTATTGTCTTTCAGGAAAAATAAAACCTCCTTACCTGATGTTTAAAGCCATTTGCAATTTAACTCCAATCTACCTTCCAGATTCTTTCACGTACCCTACAACCTATCCAAATTAACCTACAAGCTAGTTCCTGAATCCTATATTCCCATTCCCCTCTCTTTGCCTTCTCACAGGCACTCTCCTCACTTCCTCTTAGTATCTCTAGCATCCTTCAAGGTTCAGGGGTTACTTCCTCTTTGAAGCTTTTCCTAATCCGTCTAGGTGTTAACACTCTCTCCTCCTCTCAAACTACCTTGCATATATTTATAACTGCACATATTTAAGCCTAGATTAAATGTTAGTTCCTTGAAGGCAATAACTGTTATTGTTGTTTTTGTCTTTATAAAGCCAGCACCTACAACTGTCTCAGGCTTTTAATACAGAAAGCATTTAATATGAATATTTAATAAATTTAACTTTGTAATAATTTTGTTAAAGAAAATGTTTCTACAAGTTAAATAAGTTGGCATTTAGAATCTGATTTGAAAATTGCATTTATTTATGCAAATATTCATTTTGTTGATGGGTCTTCTCCTTCCTCCTTCCGGTGACCAGGTGGCTAAATGGATGGAGCAATGGAGTCAGGAGAACCTGAGTTCAAATGTGGCCTCCGATGCTTACTAGCTTTATGACCCCAGACAAATCATATAACCTTTCTCAGCCTCAATTTCCTCATCTGTAAAATGGCAATAATATTAGTACCTATGTCAAAGGGTTGTTTTGAGGATGAAATTATATAGTACATGTAAAGCGCTTTGCAAACCCTTAAAATGCGATATAAATGATGATTGTTTTTATTATTGAGGTTGTTTTTAAAACAAACCACAAATTCAACAAGGTGAGCATTCTATTCCATTCTATTTTATTACACAAAGAAAAAGCCAGCAAGCCCTTTAGGGGATGGATGAAAGGACTGTTCTTGCTGCCTTTGATCTGGTTCTTCAACCTTTTACTTTCTTTGCTTGGAGAATAGTCTCATTCTTTACTCTCAAAGTATACCTGTCAGTCTCATGAAAGGCAGAATAAGTTGTCAGAAAGAGAATACGAACTAAAGAGGTGAGTAGGTGGCATTCCTTTTCCTCTTACATGAAATAAGGTTAAAAATTAAAAGAACCAAAGGATAAAGAATAGAATAAATTCTAATTCAAACAATGTAACAAAAAGTACAATGTGTGTGAATCAAATTACAGTCACAATTTAGAGCACGTTTCAATTGGTTTTGACTTTCATTCTACTTGCTTTATATATCTTAATGCTTATATTCCCCAAGTAACAACTAAATAATGTATTTGTTACAATAGTCAATTTCTTTATTTGTAATATTTGTTCTAATATACTTAACATTTTGATGTTACATAAATATACACATGTATTAATGTGTGTGTGTCTTTGCACATGCTGATGGAGGGTGAAGATGTGATAAGAAGGTATTGAAGGTAAGTTTACTAATGGTTGAATTCTACAATCTTAGAGGTGGTTGCAGTTTTAAAGATATAATCAGTATTATCAGTGACATTATTTATTTGATGGTTTACTCTGGTTTTTACATATAACAATGGCTGTGGTCTGGAACTCTTGGTGGGATGGGGAACATGAGATTGGAAGATGCCAGGCACTGGAGGCCTGCTAAATACTTATCTGCTTCTAAGACCCTTAGAGACCTGCCCTGAGACAAATAGAATGTGCTAAGAATTTAAAGGGTACATTCCTAGGACATTTCTTTACAAAATCTTCAACAATATTCTCAATGCCAGATAGAAAAATCATTGAAGTTAGAGTCAAAAGATTGGATCTAAGTCTCAATTCTGGCATTTGCTATCTGTATAAGTTTGGATAAATCACTTAACTTCTAAGAATCTACTTTCTTTTCTGTAAGATAGGGATTATTAATATCTGTCTTGCCTACCTGAGAGTTGTCATGAGAATCAAAAGCAAAACTATTAGTGAAAATTAATTTAAACTTGTAAAGCACCATGCAACATAATGTGGCACTATTAATTAAATATAAGATGTTATTATTATACTATATAAATTCAAAAGCTGCCCTATTTTCCCCAGTGTCTCTTCCTATTGTTCTTAATCTTGCCCAAGATATGTGAAAATATGTCATTTACCAGTATTACAAAATTCAGTAAATTGAGTAAATAACTCCTAGAAATTTACAGACAAAACCAAATGTTGGGGGAGAGATAAAGCTAATAACTATAGCTCCAAAAGTTGGTGGGCCATAAAGGTAATATTTCATGTGTCTTTTATGACCTACTTTGTAACTGACAGCTAATATTCATTGGAAGATCCAAATACTGCACAAAGTTGTTTACATTTGAGAACTAAATTATTACTTGTCCAAAGTCACACAGCAAATAGGTATCTCAAATCCTCGTCTTTTAACTCCAAGAACAATTTTCTTTTCACTGCACAATGGTTATGCTTTTGAAAATTTTGCAATGAAATGGCCTTAGACTATAACCCCAAAACCTTAGCAAATTCTTATTGTCATACGCAGCACCAGGATTAGGTTTGTTAGGCTTGATCCCAAGTGGCAGAACATGAACAACTAGGTTGAGTCTACAGGGAAACAAATTTTGCCTATAGGGTTGTAAGGAAAATATTAGAGCTGTACAACAGTGAAATGGACTACCTCAAAAAGGTAGTGAGTACTCCATCACTGGAAGCCTTACAGCAAAAACTTGAAGACCATTTGTCATAGATGTTGTACAAAGCAAATTAGATGATCCTTGAGGTTTCTTCCATTTCTAAGATTTCATTATTTCCAAAAGGAGGAAGTCAAATCTGAGCCTTCAACCTCAAAGTCTAGTGCTTTTTCCACTACCTGATGCCTCTTCAGTTATGTAATAAACTCAGTTGCAATGAAACAAGCAAAAAAAAAAGGAGGGTGGCAGATGATTTTGGATATTTGTTGAGAAGAGATAATGTCTTTCTATCTCTCAGATTCTATTCTTTAACTCCACTTTTACATAGTAATAATGATAAAAGCTCAAAATTAAGAGCTGCATTATTTACAGTTACTTTTCCCTTGCAACAGCCACTTGACATAAATAAATGCAAATATGATTCAAATTATTTTTACAGATGAGGAAACTTGAATCCAGGTCTCTAGACTCAAAATCCAACATGTTTTCTACTCCATTGTATTATTGTAATCAATGGCTTTCACGATTGACAATGTCGTTGTTCAGTCATTTCAGTCGTATCTGACTCTTTGTGACCCCATTTGGGATTTTCTTAGCAAAGATACTGGAGTAGCTTTCCATTTCCTTCTCCAGCTCATTTTTATAGATGAGGAAACTGAGGCAAAGAGTGTTAAGTGACTTGCCCAGGGTCACATAGCTAGTAAGTGTCTGAGGCCAAATTCAAACTCATAAAGATGAATCTTTATGACTCCAGGCAGGCATTCACTGTGCCACCTAACAGCCCATGATTGGCAATGCTTTGTTTAAAAAGCCTCATAATGAAATATCTTGTTCTAATGGATAAGAATAGAATCTAGGGTTGGATATGGCGGAGTGTAGCTGTTAAACTTTGCTATCCCAATAAATAAGGCTGGCAGATCTCTTGAATTCTATTCCATAGTTCTGAGTTGCAATGGATTAAGCCAGTTGTGTATCCCTGTTCCCTTACACTGAATTTCCCCCATGCCCAGCAAGCATTTCCTCCTCACCTCCACTTATTTTTTAGAATCCTTAATTTCTTGCAAAGTTCAGATCAAGCACCACTTCCGCAGGCAGCTTTTCCTGACACTCCCTTAGCTACTAGTGCCTCCCCCTTAAAATTGCTTTTTTGTATATATCTTATAAATACTCTCTGTGTGTATATACACACATATATGTACACATATGTATAAATATGTGTGTATATATAAATACTCACACTGCATATTTGTTGTTCTTGTTCAGTCATTTCAGTAACGTCCAGCTCTTTGTGAGCCAATTTGTTTTGTTTTGTTTTGGCAAAGATACTAGAATGGTTTGACATTTCTTTCTCCAGCTCATTTTACAGATGAGGAACTGAGGCAAACTGGGCTAAGTGACTTGTCCATAGTCACACAGTTAGTAAGTGTCTAAGGTCAGATTTGAACTAAGGTTTTCCTGACTCCCAGCCCCATGTTCTATCCACTGCACCAGCTAGCTACCCTATATATACATATACAAATACATATTTAAAAAGTACCCATGGCTCAATGATAAACTATTAAAAGCATCAAGATTAAAACAATTTAAATATGATGGCACCACAATTAGAATTACACAAGACTTAGCAGCAGAGACTTTAAAGGACCGCAGGTCTTGGAACACAATATATCGAAGAGCAAAAGACCTGAGGCTGTGGCCAAAAATATCTTACCCTGCAAATTTAAGTATTATCTTGAAAGAAAAAAATGGACATTTGACAAACTCTCAGACTTTCAAGACTTTGTTAAAAAATCCTGAACTTAATAGAAGATTTGACATACAAGAACCAAGAGAAACATAAGGTGCATACCAAAGACTGACTACAAGGTATTCATAAGAACAGACTTTACCTTTTATATGACATAAAAGTGAAATGTATGTCTAAGATTCTTATTAATAATTGGAGAACTCATAAGAAAGAGGGGGAGCAAACCTGACCATGATATGAATTTAAAAAGTAAAAACATTTAGAAACAGCTAAAGAAAGTAACTATTTTGCACAAATGAGGTGCAACAGGAAGAAAGGATACAGAAGAATTAGAGGGAAGAAGAGGGCTGGTAGTTCTAGTAACCTACTTTCATTGGGAATGGGTTTAAGAGGGAACTATATATATAATATATATATATATATGAGTATAAAAGTCTTCTAAATTCAGAAGAAATAAAATAGTAGGGATATAGAGAGGGGGAGAGGACAAAGGGGGGTATTAGGTAAAAGGTGGGATATAGAAGGATAAAAGGGTCTTTAGATTTATGGGAATGGGAGGATAAGGGAGGGCTCCTTGGAGGGGGTAGGCAAGTAATAAGAGGGCAAGGTAGTTGGTAGAAGTAAAGTAGAGGAATCAGGAGAGACAGAAAACAAGAGATATGCACAAATATAAAAACAAAGATCAGGAGCAGAGTATGTCTATATACATATGTATATATGTATATGTGTATGTATATATCTATAGCTATAGAGAAACATATCTAAACTTTATTGTAGCTTTCAGGGGTGGGGTAGGGGGAGGGGAGAAAAGAACAAAGTAAAAAAGTGCACAGCAGAGAACAAAAGAAAACTCACAAGGAATCAAAGAAAAGATGGACAATTCTCAACACAACATGTATCATTTATCATATAGGCTTTCTTGAAATGAAAATCTATTGTAATATTTTGAATCCTCTCTAATGTTCTGCTATGTGCATGACATGCTTTGTTTTTCTTTCTTACTTTGTATTTAATTTTTAATATTTAAGTTTATGATATGTTTTGTTTCTTTTCTCTATTCTGTATTTGTGTTCTGATCCTTGAATCTAAAATAAAATTAAAAAAAATAAAAATACCCTTGAGAAAAAAATGAATTTAGTAGCATGCAAAAAAGTACCCATGAAACACTTGTAAGTTAAACCTGCATTTTAAGCATTTAACATGTATAAATTTTATCTGCTCAAGTTAAATAGTTATACTTGTAAATTTAATTGGCATTTTAAACACATACATACACAGATATGATGTAATACATAATATATACATATACATGCATAAACCTATACACATGCATCTACATAAACATATATCTTACATATATACATATACAATACACATATACATATGTATGTACATATACATGCACAATATGCATATACACATATATACATACATGTGCATATTGTCTCCCTTAATAGAATGTAAACTCTCTGAGGGCATAAATTGTTTCACTTTTGTCTTTGTATCCCTGACATCTATCACAGTTCCTGACACAAAATAGGTGCTTAATAAATATATATTGAATAATATAACAGCCACTAGGGGTTACAAAAGTCTTTGCTCTCAAGAACCTTATAATTTACTGATTTTAAACATTGTATAAACAGACACCTTGTTCTTTATTAATCATGTGACTTTGGGCAAGTCACTTCACCACTGATTGCTCCAGTTTCCCTGTCTGTAATGAAGATAATAATAGCACCCTCCTTCTAGGGTTGTTGTGAGGATTAAATGAAATAATAATTGTAAAATCCTTAGCATAGTTCCTGGTACACAGCAATAGCTAAAGAAATGTTAGTTGTTGCTGCAATGTAGACAATTGGACTTGGTTTCTAAGGTCTGGTTCAGTTTTAAGATTTCATGATTGTTCAGTATGCCGAGAGCAACAGATGATCCAAATGAGGAAGAAAAAGGTTTAAAACCTATCTAAGGATACAGAAGTAAACAAAAGAAAGATTGGGTTGAGGGGAGGGGAAGAAAAGGAAATGTAACGCTGCCCCAAAACATTTGATCTCAGCCATTTTAAACCAGCCTGAGGACCATATTGGCTGACCTCCCAGGGAAACTAAAACAAAATGATTCAACGATGCTTCACAAAGCAAAGAGGGACTTCAGATGGGAGATGAGTAGATGAAAGCCCTCCATCTACATTAGCTAGTAGGAGAGAAAGTGAAAAGCAGATTTTTTTTCCTTCTCACAGACCTTTTCAGTTCACTTTTAAAGGAATATGGACCCTAAAATGAATGTGCAGTGAGGATCATTCTATGAATTCACCATGACCAGTTCTTTAATTAATGAACATGCCTAAAAGAATGTGCAGGGCAACAGCTCTCTATCTCTCTTTACTATCCTGACAGTGGTGTTGTTCCATTGGTCTGGAATGAGCAATGCCTGCTGAACAATCTAAGGGTTCATTCTCTTTGTGTTTGTTTATTCGAGGTTCAAAATGTGTTCAATGACCTGTTTTCCAATTCATCAAAAGAATCAAATGCTATTTTGGAAAGAAGAAAATTTCAGCATAATCTCTGACCAAGAAAAAGTAAAAAATAAATTAAAAATAAAAAATAACAAAAAGAATTTCTGCTTGAGAACTGAAAACTGAGAAGTAAGGATTAGATAATTAAAAGGCTATTTTCAGTTTCCTTCATGGCTGAGTAGAGATGACATTTGGATCAATGTCCTCATAGTCCTGACTCTGACACTGGTTTACTAAGTGAAGAAAAACATTCTAATATTCCCATTTTACCACCTAGGAAACTGAGTTACAGAGAGCATTAATATAGTGAGAATTTGAGAATATTGTATTAAAGTACACAAAGACAGTAATAATAACAATTTCAACGTATCCTGGGCTAGGAAAACCAATTTCCTTCTTAAATTACACCTATATTCCACATTACTTACCAAAAGTAGAAAAAAATCATTGTATCATATTTATGGGAATCTACAATATAAAACATTTTTCACTGTTTTTCTTCCTTCCTTCCTTCGTTCCTTCCTTCCTTTCTTCCTTCCTTTTTCTTTTTTGAACTGGGTGCTGTTGCAGGTAAACTAAACTAAGGAAAAACTTAGTGTTCACTGCGTAGTGGATTATCCAGCCTAACTAAAAAAAAGAACTAATACTGACTTCTAAAATAAATTTATTTAGATTGAGAGTGGTGGTACACACTTTTAGTCTCTGCTAAATGAAGGGACTGAGGCCAGTGGGTCACTTGTGATTTGGAATTCTGGGCTATAGTAGGACTAAAACTTATTGGTTGTCTATATTGAATCTGGCATCTGTATGGTAAGGGCACCTGGCCACCTAAGGAAGGTCAAAAAAGACTGAGCCAAAACTTTCCTGCCAATCAACAGCCCTTGTATGGCAGCTATACTTCCAGTTTTAGTGAGGTAGAGAGAAGTCTCCAAAAGGAAAAAAAGTTTTTTAATAATAAAAATGAACTTATATCTAGCTGTAAGGAAGAGAATCAATACTTTCTAATGTAGCCAGAAGATCAAATCCATAGAATTTTCTTCAGTCAATTATTCCTATTGCTTCCATTTACCTATTTCTATATTCTTTTTTTTTAAATTTATTTAACATATTTAGTTTTCAGCATTGATTTTCACAAGAGTTTGGATTACAAATTTTCTCCCCATTTCTACCCTCCCCCCCACTCCAAGATAGTGTATATTCTGGTTGCCCTGTTCCCCAGTCAGTGCTCCCCTCTGTCACCCCACTCCCCTCCCATCCCCTTTTCCCTTCCTTTCTTGTAGGGCAAGATAAATTTTTACGCCCCATTGCCTGTGTATCTTATTTTCTTGTTGCATGCAGAAACATTTTTGTTTGTTTTTGAACATCTGTTTTTAAAACTTTGAGTTCCAAATTCTCTCCCCTCTTCCCTTCCCACCCACCCTCCCTAAGAAGTCAAGCAATTCAACATAGGCCACATGTGTATCATTATGTATAACCCTTCCACAATACTCATGTTGTAAAAGACTAACTATATTTTGCTCCTTCCCAACCCATCCCCCTTTATTGAATTTTCTCCCTTGACCCTGTCCCCTTTCAAAAGCGTTTCTTTTTGACTACCTCCACCCCCATCTGCCCTCCCCTCCATCATCCCCCCATTTTTTTTATCTTCTTCCCTCTTCTTTCCTGTGGGGTAAGATTCCCAATTGGGTATGTATAGTATTCCCTCCTTAGGCCAAATCTGATGAGAGCAATGTTCACTCATTCCCCCCCTCATCCGCCCTCTCCCCTCCTCCCACAGAACTGCTTCCTCTTGACACCTTTATGGGAGATAATCCATCCCAGTCTATCTCTCCTTATCTCCCTCTCTCAGTATGTTCCTCTCTCATCCCTTAATTTGATTTTATTTCTTTTAGATACCTTCCCTTCATCTTCAACTCACCCTGTGTCCGCTCTCTCCCTCTCTCTCTCTCTCTCTCTCTCTCTCTCTCTCTCTCTCTATATATATATATATATATATATATATATATATATATATATATATACATACATACACATACATACATACACACATAGATATATACATACATACACATTCACCCATATATATATATAAACATATATGTATGCATATTCCCTTCAGCTACCCTAATACTGAGGTCTCATGAATCATACACATCATCTTTCCATGTAGGAAGGTCAACAAAACAGTTCAACTTTAGTAAGTCCCTTGCAATTTCTTTTTCTTGTTCTTTTTCTTGATTACCTTTTCATGCTTCTCTTGATTCTTGTGTTTGAAAGTCAAATTTTCTGTTCAGTTCTGGTCTTTTCACTGAGAAAGCTTGAAAGTCCTCTATTTTATTGAAAATCCATATTTTGCCTTGGAGCATGATACTCAGTTTTGCTGAGTAGGTGATTCTTGGTTTTAATCCTAGCTCCATTGACCTCCGGAATATTGTATTCCAAGCCCTTCGATCTCTTAATGTAGAGGCTGCCAGATCTTGGGTTATTCTGATTGGGTTTCCACAATACTCAAATTGTTTCTTTCTGGCTGCTTGCAGTATTTTCTCCTTGATCTGGGAGCTCTGGAATTTGGTGACAATATTCCTGGAAGATTTCTTTTTGGATCTATTTGAGGAGGTGATCGATGGATTCTTTCAATTTCTATTTTGCCCTGTGGCTCTAGAATATCAGGGCAGTTCTCCTTGATAATTTCTTGAAAGATGATATCTAGGCTCTTTTTTTGATCATGGCTTTCAGGTAGTAGATTATTTTTAAATTATCTCTCCTGGATCTATTTTCCAGGTCAGTGGTTTTTCCAAGGAGATATTTCACATTATCTTCCATTTTTTCATTCCTTTGGTTCTGTTTTATAATATCTTGATTTCTCCTAAAGTCACTAGCTTCCACTTGCTCCAATCTCATTTTTAAGGTAATATTTTCTTCAGTGGTCTTTTGGACCTCCTTTTCCATTTGGCTAATTCTGCCTTTCAAGGCATTCTTCTCCTCATTGGCTTTTTGGAGCTCTTTTGCCATTTGAGTTAGTCTATTTTTTAAGGTGTTGTTTTCTTCAGTGTATTTTTCGGTATTTTTTTGGGTCTCCTTTAGCAAGTCATTGACTTGTTTTTCATGGTTTTCTCGCATCCTTCTCATTTCTCTTCCCAATTTTTCCTCTACTTCTCTAACTTGCTTTTCCAAATCCTTTTTGAGCTCTTCCATGGCCTGGGACCAGTTCATGTTTTTCTTGGAGGCTGTTGGTGTAGGCTCTTGCACTTTATTGACTACTTTAGGCTGTATGTTTTGGTCTTTTTTGTCAGCAAAGAAAGAATGCAAAGTCTGAGACTGAATCTGGGTGTGTTTTCGCTGCCTGGCCATATTCCCAGCCAACTAACTTGACCTTTGAGTTTTTCAGTGGGGTATGACTGCTTGTAGACTAGAGAGTTCTATGTTCCACGTTTGGGGGGGAGGTGTCAGCTCTGCCACACCAGCACTGCTCCTTCCCCAGCCCCCAACCCAGACTGGGCTTAGATCTTCAGCAGGCTGTGCACTCCTGCTCTGATCCGCCACTTAATTCCTCCCACCAGGTGGGCCTGGAGCCGAAAGTAACAACAGCTGTAGCTGCCCCACCTCCGCTGCCCCCGGGGCTGGAAGCCGAACCTCGAACTCCTTCTACTCCCGTAGCTTTTCCCACTAACCTTCTCCGCAGTCTTTGGTGTTTGTGGGTTAAGGAGTCTGGTAACTGCCGCAGCTCACTGATTCAGGGCGCTAGGGCCCCCTCTGCCTGGCTTTTGGTCTGGATGGTCCATGCCTTTGAGGCTGGGTTCTGCTCCACTCCGTTCCCAGCTCCCAGCTCCCAGGTCCGTGTGGGATAGACCTCACCCAGAGACCTTCCAGGCTGTCCTGGGCTGGAGCCCTGCTTCTGTCTGCTGTTTTGTGGGTTCTGCCATTCTAGAATTGGTTCAGAGCCATTTTTTATAGGTTTTTGGAGGGACTCGGTATGGAGCTCACACTAGTTCCTGCTTACCAGCCGCCATCTTGGCTCCGCCCCCACCTATTTCTATATTCTGCTATTCAGATCTATTTTAAAGGCCGTAGGTCAACTAAATATGTGCAAACAAATAGTTAAATTGGCTTTTTTAAAAAGTCAAGTGAACACTAGAGAAGAAAAACTAGGCATCAGTTACCTAACCTCTCTTCATGTTCCTAGCAAGGGATGTTCTGATAAAGATTTAACAACTGGCTTGGGGGGAGGAGGGGAGTATTCATGAAATGCTTGTAAGTTTAATCTTCATTTTAACCATTTTATCCATTACTTTCTTAAGTCTAGAAATCAACAAAACAAATCTAGCTTAGATTTGTAGCATTTGCTAATTTCTGAGGTGCAAATGCTCCTCACTTTAACAATTTAATAATAAGCTCTCACCAACCAAAAAGAGGTCCCAGGCTAAGCCTCACTTGGTCAATGTTAAGGTTTTCATGGTTCAGAGTGAGTGTACATAACAATTATTTCTGTTTTGGCCAGCAACCCTGAGGGTCTTCCCCTCCCAGTATGATTTTTTAATTAGTTAAAAGAGGCCATTTGTGTGTGTGTGTGTGTGTGTGTGTGTGTGTGTGTGTGTGAGTGTGTGTGTGCCTCATTTCTTACCTAGCCTTAATGGGCATTACCTCAGACAAGCTGAGACCTGGGCAAAACCTTATCTTAAAAAGTCCAAGGTCATCTCACTTCCAGTAGTCCTGATCTGTATCTCACCACTGGACCCAGATGGCTCTGGAGAAGAGAGTGAGTCTGGTGACTTTGCACAGTCCTGCCTCACTTACATCCAATTCACTTACAAGTCAAGACATCACCTTCCTGATGCCATTGGTCCTCTTCAAGAAAGGACAAACAACAACAATGAGCAGGCTCTGGCCATCCTCTGCCTATGTTCCTTATTGCCAGTCTCCCTTCATAGGAAGAAAAGGGCTATGAGAGCTCAGTTTAGACATAGAATACTGGAGCTCAAAAGGTTCTTAGTGACCAGCTAATCTCATCTTATTTTCAAAGACAGAGAGGCCCAGAGAGGATAAATGGAACCTGAGGCCATAAGAATTTAAATAGCCTATCTAAAGTCACAAAAGTAAAGTGCTAGATTTCAGATGTAGGTCACATGACTCCCAAGCTTAGCACTCTTTCCACTAGTCAATACTGCCTCACCTCTTTCTTTTCCATGCAGCTCAGAATCTTCACCTGTTCAATTCCTATTTTGAGCTGAGCTAAGAGAAAAAGTTGGTAGATTAGTTTCAAGACAGTGGAAGGATGGGTTTTTTTCATATGTTTTACAAACCTGACAAACCTGGGACCGATCCCAGCCTGAAATCCACCCATTTTGGAATTTCAAAATAATAAATCAGTTTTTGTTGCCAGTTTAGTGCCTGCTCAGAGTTCTATGAAAATTCCTGGAAATAGATGTACTTCCTATCAATCTCTCCTCAGACAGCAATGGAGATAGCTTAGACTCTGAACCCAAAAGCCTTGGGAGTAGCAGTGACCCCCAGACTGCCAGATCTGATTTCAACCCAGCCCCCACAGCCAACATTGAGGGGAGAAATTATTGTGGATAAGGTGGCTCATTAACAACTGATGGCCCATTGTCAACAATTGGCAGATAAGCAATATCAATCAATCAACAAACATGTATTTAGTGCCTACTATGTGCCAGGCACTGTGCTAAGTGCTGGGGATATAAAAAGAAGCAAAGGATTATTCCTATTCTCAAGGAGTTTATAGTCTAATAAAGGAGACAGCATGAAAACAAATACAAACAAAGCAAGCTAAAAAAATAAAAAGAGGGAAGGCACTATTCAATTAAATAAACATTTATTAAACATTTACTTTGTGCCAGGCACTGTGCTAAGTTCTAGGGATGCAAAAAGAGGCAAAAGATAATCCTGTCCTCAAGGAACTTACAATCTAAAGACATCGTGCAAACAAATATATACAGAGCAAACTATGTACAGGATAAAAAAGGAAATTAACAGAAAGACGGCAGTAGAGTTAAGAGGGGTGGAGAAGCTTTCCTGTAGAAGTGTAAATTAAGCAGGGTGGTAATTTTTCACTTAAAATCCTGAGGCAAGCACCTCTCCCTTCCTGCTCTCACCTTTCCAAAGTTCTCACTCAGGCAGTCCTCCTCTCCCACTGGGTCAGTATGTCGGCCATCTGATTGTTGTCTCACCTCACCAACTGCTCCTGCTGAATCTATATGAAGGCCATTCCCTGCCTTTTGTCTCACCTCACCAACTGCTCCTGCCAAGTCTGTGGAAAGGCCATTCTCCACTCCTGTTTTAAGGCTCTACATATAATACAATCTCAGGACATTCACCCTTCCAGCACAGTCTGGAGTCAAGCCCTGGCTTTGGCCATCCCCACCTCCCCCAAGCCTCTGCTTGTTCTCCTCCCACAGCTGCTGCTCCAGCCTGTCTGCTCTGGAGTACTAGTAAGGTAGGGAGGGGGAAGGAGAGGTTATTTCCCAAGGCCCCGGAAACTACTCCCATCACTGCTACTTGTCTGTTTTCTTTCAGGCCTCTGCTGCTCCTGGGGCTCCACAGAACCACAGCTACCACAAGTATAAAGAGCAATCCAATAACTGGAAAACATCCAACAACTATCTCAGTACCCCAAAACTCCATACTTTCCTTTTAATCTGCAGATCCTGCCATGACTATGCTATTTTCTAACAACAATGTAGCTAGCAACTGCTGCTGAGGTATAAGACCCAACAAAAGCAGTAACAAGAGCTGCCAGCACAGGTTCTTTGATCTGCTTTTCTAAGGAAAGCAACTTTAAGGGGTTAACAATTTCACTTTAATCAAACATACATGTATCATTCACTTAGTTCAGGGGCAAACCAGCACCCTGAACTTCAGAGCAAATACAAAGAGAAATTACAAACAGAAAACATCAACAGAACAAATTACACAATTCAATAGACAGGCTTTGTCTGATCAACACATAACATATATAGTAACCAAGAAGAGAAGCACCAATACCTGGGTTTTCTTCAAAGCAGGGTAGTGGAGGGGGTGTCTTTAACAATGGCTACCCAGAGTCTCCACACCAACATTCTTCCAGTGAGTGAGAACCCCAAACAAAATGCTGCCATCTGAGTTTATATACCCTTCTTAGGGCCCAAGCCTTCACACCTAATGAGCAAAATGGTGTGGGCCTGGGGCTTTGCACCTAGTAAGACTTAATCAAAGGCACTAGATTACTATGGTGCTCCAAAAGGGAAAACGGTAAAAAAAAAAAAAGTCCCACCTTGCTTAACATTACAAGAAGGCAGGATTTTAGTTGGGACTTAAAGTAGCCAGGGAGGCCCACAGTGAGACCAGAGGAGGGAGAGCTTTCCAGGGATAGGAAATAGCCAAGAGCTGAGAGATGCAGTGTTTTGTAAGGAGATAGATACAGCGTTTGGTTCATGGAAAAGTCAGGAGGCTGGAGTCAGTAGATCAGAGTACATGTAAAGTGGAAAGGTGTAGGAAGGCTGGAAAGGGGAGGCAGAGCCAAGTTGGATCCTTGAAAACAAGGACTCCTTAAGCTCTCCCCCAAATGACTCTAAACAAATTCTAGAGCTACAGAACCCATGAAATAACAGAGGGAAACTATTCTCCAGCCCAAGACAGCCTGGATGGTTGTGGGAAGGGTCTATCACACTGTGCTGGGAGCAGAGTGCAGCCCAACGTGGGCCACACCTGGACAGACCAGGCACCTAGCACATGGGGAGAAGCAGGCCTCAGGGCCCTGAGTCACTGAACTGTGGCAGTCACTAGACTTCTCAACACACAAACACCAAAGACAACTGGTGGTCAGTGGGAAAACTGTTGAATCTGGGTGAGGGAAGCGAGTGGTATAGCAGCAGCAGCAACAGCAAAGCAATAGCACAGTGGCTGCTTCTGGTCCCAGGCCCACACAATGGGAGGAATCAAGTGACTGATCAGAGTGGGAGAGCATAGATCACTTTGCTGGCACTGAAGCAAGGCTCTCTTGCTTGGCCCTACTTGGATCTGGGTCGTGGTCCTGGTTGGTGGTTCTTGGGGGAGGAGGAGCACTGGTGTTGCACAGCTTTGTGGTGGCTGTAGAGAGGAAGTCCTCCAGGTGGTTGCACAGCAGAAAAGAGTGCCTGCACTCACAGACCAGAGCACAGGCCAGGAGAGGAGCATCATACCACTTCAGAATAGAAGTAGCTCTGAAAATAGTAGGGCAAAACCCCTGAAGCTTGGGACAGATCACTCTCTAGTCTGAAAGCAGTCATACCCTGACAAAAAGCTCAAAAGTCAAGTACTTGGCTGGTAACATGAGCAAGCAACATAAAGGGACTCAGACTATAGAATCTTTCTTTGGTGACAAAGAAGACCAAAACATAGAGCCAGAAGAAGTAAACAAAGTCAGAGAGCCTACATCAAAAGCCTCCAAGAAAAATATGAATTGATCTCAGTCTATGGAAGAGCTCAAAAAGAATTTGGAAAATCAAGTAAGAGAAGTAGAGGAAAAATTAGGAAGAGAAATGAGAGTGATGCAAGAAAAGTATGAAAAACAAGTCAACAACTTGCTAAAAGAGACCCAAAAAGATACTGAAGAAAATAACACCTCAAAAAATAGACTAACCCAAATGGCAAAAGAGATCCAAAAAGCCAATGAGGAGAAGAATGCCCTAAAAGGCAGAATTGGCCAAATGGAAAAGGAGGTCCAAAAGACCACTGAAGAAAATACTGCCTTAAAAATTAGGATGGAGCAAATGGAAGCTAGTGACTTTATGAGAAATCAAGAAATTATAAAACAAAACCAAAAGAATGAAAAAATGGAAGACAATGTGAAATATCTCATTGGAAAAACCAGTGACCTGGAGAATAGATGCAAGAGAGATAATTTAAAAATTATTGGACTTCTGGGGTGAAACAAGGATGTCCATTATCACCACTATTATTCAATTTGGTACTAGAAATGTTAGCTGTAGCATTAAGAGAAGAAAAAGAAAATGAAGGAATTAGAATAGGCAAAGAAGAAACTAAATTATAACTTTTTGCAGATGATATGATGATTTACTTAGAGAATCCTAGAGATTCAAGTAAAAAACTACTTGAAATAATAAAAAACTTTAGCAAAGTTGCAGGATATAAAATAAACCCACATAAATCCTAGGCATTCCTATACATTACTAACAACCTCCAACAGCAAGAGACAGAAAGAGAAATTCCATTTAAAGTTACTGTAGACAATATAAAATATTTGGGAGTCTACCTGCCAAGACAAACCCAGGACCTATATGAACACCATTACGAAACACTTTTCACACAAATAAAGTCAGATCTAATTAAATGGAATAACATCAGTTGCTCATGGTTAGGCCGAGCTAATATAATTACAATGACAATTTTACTTAAATTAATTTACTTCTTCAGTGCCATACCAATCAAGCTACCAAAAAATTATTTTACAGAGCTGGATAAAATAATAACAAAATTCATCTGGAAGAACAAAAGGTCCAGAATATCAAGGGAATTAATGAAAAGAAATGCTAAGAAAGGTGGCCTAGCCATACCAGATATCAAACTGTAGTATAAAACTGCAGTCCTCAAAACTACCTGGTACTGGCTAAGAAACAGTGGTAGATAAGTGGAATAGCTTAGGTACACAAGGCACAGAAGTCACCGACTATAGCAATCTACTCCTTGATAAACCCAAAGATTCCAGCTTCTAGGCTAAGAATTCACTTTTTCATAAAAACTGCTGGGAAAACTGGAAAATGGGAGGGCAGAAACTGGGCATATACAAATATCTTACACCATATACCAAAATAAGGTCAAAATGGGTACATGATTTAGGAATAAAGGCTAATACTATAAGCAATTTAGGAGAGCAAGGAATTGTTTATCTGTCAGATTTATGGAAAAGGGAAGAATTCATGACCCAACAAGAGACAGAGAGCATTATAAAATGCACAATGGATAATTTTGATTATACTAAGCTGAAAAGTTTTTGTATAAACAAAGCCAATGCAACAAAGGTTAGGAGGAAAGCAGAAAATTGGGAGAAAATCTTTACAACTAATGTCTCTGATAAAGGCCTCATATCTAAAATGTACAGGGAACTGAGCCCAATTTATAGGAATAGAAGTCATCCAACTGAGAAATGGTCAAAGGATATGAACAGGCAGTTTTCAGAGGAAGAAATTAAAGATATCTGTAGGCATATGAAGAAATACTCTAAGTCACTATTGATTAGAGAAATGCAAATCAAAACAACTCTTAGGTACCACATCTCTCCTGTCAGATTGGCTAATATGACAAAACAGGAAAATGATAAATGCTGGAGAGGATGTGGGAAAATTGGAACATTGTTACATTGTTGGTGGAGTTGTGAACAGATACAATTCTGGAGAGCAATTTGGAATTATGCCCAAAGGGCTATAAAAATGTGCATACCCTTTGACCCAGCAATACTACTTCTGGGTCTGTATACCAAAGAGATCACACAAGTGGGAAACAGACCTGTATGTACAAAAATATTTATAGCAGCTCTTTTGTGGTGGCAAAGAATTGGAAATCAAGGAAATGTCTATCAATCGGGGAATGGCTGAATAAGTTGCGGCATATGAATGTAATAGAATACTATTTTGCTATAAGAAGTGGGGAAGATATGGACTTCATAATAACCTGGAAAGATCTACATAATCTGATGCTGAGTGAGAAGACAGAACCAGGAGAACATTATACACAACCAGACATATTGATTCTGTGATGACTAACTTTGATAGACTTGGCTCTTCTCAGTAATACAAGGCTCAAAGACAGCTCCAAAGGACTCATGATGGAAAGAGCTATCTACATCCAGAGAAAAAACTACAGAGTCTGAATGCAGATTGAGGCAAACTATTTGCTCTCTCTTTTTTTGTTTCTTCTCTCTCATGATTCATTCCATTGGTCAGAAATCTTCTTTACAACTTGACTATTGTGTAAATAAGTTTAATTCATAGGTTTATGTAGACTCTATATCGGACTGCATGCCCTCGGTGGGGGGGGAAGAGGAGGGGAGGGAAGGGAAGAAAATTTACTCAAGAACATGTAAAACTAAGTGTTGTAAACTAAAAATAAAAAATCTAATTAAAAAAACTATTGAACTACCTGAAAGCTGTGATCAAAAAAAAGAGCCTGGACATCATCTTTCAAGAAATTATCAAGGTAAACTGCCCAGATATTCTCGAACCAGAGGGTAAAATAGAAATGGAAAGAATCCATCAATCACCTCTTGGAAAAGATCCCAAAAAGAAAACTCCTAGGAATATTGTCGCCAAATTCTAGAGTTCCTAGGTCAAGGAGAAAATATTGCAAGCAGACAGAAATAAACAATTTGAGTATTGTGGAAACACAATCAGGATAATACAAGATCTAGCAGCTTCTACATCAATGGAGCAAAGGGCTCAGAATATTGTATTCTGGAAGTCAAAAGAACTAGGATTAAAACCAAGAATCACCTACCCAGCAAAACTGAGTATGATACTTCAGGGCAAAATATGGATTTTCAATAAAATAGGGGACTTTTAAGCATTCTTGATGAAAAGACCAGAGCTGAATAGAAAAATACAAGAATCAAGACAAGCATGAAAAGATAAACAGGAAAGTGAAATCATAAGGGACTTACTAAAGCTGAAGCATTTTGTTTACATTCCTAAATGGAAAGATGATATTTGTAACTCATGAGACTTTTCTCAGTATTATGGTAGTTGAAGGGAACATACATAAATATACAAACAGAAGGCAAAGGGTGAGTTGAATATGAAGGGATGATATCTAAAAAAAATAAAATGAAGGGGTGAGAGAGGAATATATTGGGAGGAGAAAGGTATAAATAGAATGGGGTAAATTATCTCAAATAAAAGTGGCAAGAAAAAGCAATTATAATGGAAGGGAAGAAGGGGCAGGTGAAAGGGAATGAGAGAATCTTGCTCCCATGGGATTTGACTTAAGGAGGGAATAACATACACACTCAATTGGGTATCTTACCCTACAGGAAAGTGGGGGAGAACGGGATGAGAGAGGGGATGATAGAAGTGAGAACGGATTGGGGGAGAAGGTAGTCAAAAGCAAACACTTTTGATAGGGCACAGGGTCAAGGGGGAAAAGTGAAGAAACAGGGACAGGATAGGATGGAGGTAAATATAGTTAGTCTTTCAAAACATGACTATTATGGAAGTGTTTTGCATAGTGATACATATCTGGCCTATATTGAATTGCTTGCCTTCTCAAGGAGGGTGGGTGGGGAGGGAAGAAGGAAAAGAATTTGGAACTCAAAGCTCTAAAAATAAATGTTTAAAAAAAGTTGCCTTTACATGCAGCTGGGAAATAAGATATACAGGCAATGGGTTGTAGAAATCTGTCTTGCTCTACAAGAAAGTAAGAGGAAAGGGGATTGGGGTGAGGAGTGGGGGATAGAAGAGAAGGCAGACTGGGGAAAGGGGCAATGAGAATTTATGCCATCTTAGGTTGGGGGAGGGTAGAAATTGGGAGAAAATTTGTAACTCAAAATCTTGTGGAAATCAATGTTGAAAAACAAAAAATATTAAATAAAAAATAAAAAAATAAAGAAGGCTGGAAAGGTAGGAGGAGGCTAAGTTGTGAAGGGCTTTGAATGTGAATTGGAGGATTCTGTTCTTCCCACAAGAGCCCTGGGAGTGGCAGTACCTCCTTCGCCCTGCTCCCCCCACACACACTATTGCTTGTGCCTCCAGCCCAGTCCTCACAGCCATTATCCGGGGGAGAAAAGGTGTTCTCTACCCCCACTAACTGCTAATCAACTGATAAGCAAGCTAGCCTAGCTCAGGTAGCAAGGCACCCTGAGGGAGACTCAGTGGGGAGCTTGAGCCAACCACTTTGACCACCATATTATCTCAGACCCTAATGAAGTCTCCCCCCCCCCAGGATTCTGAACCCAAGAGCCTAGGGAATAGCAATGTTTCTAGCCTAGTGTCTGCAGCCATCATTCTGGGAATGAACCCCTTTGGATGGATATACAATTTGGCAATTGTTCCTAAAGGTGCTACAGCCAAAGCAACTGAAGACCCCAAAAAGAAAGTTCTTGCCACCAAAATCCTTGGCACTGTCAAAGGACTCAACATAAAAACACATTATTTTTAAAGCTATGAAATGACATTTAAATGTATCATCTGCTTTGCTGCTGCACCTTACAAACTAAGGGACTTTTCCTTTCTGACTTATAGCTAAAACTTTCCATATGTGTTGCCTCCTCCTTATGGAATGTTACCTCCTTGTTTTTTTCTATTTGTATGCCCAGCACTCAGCACAATATTTTGTACATAAGTACTTAATAAATGCTTTTTCATTCATCTATTCATTTATTCATTCATTCATCCCCATTATCAGAAAGTCTGCCAAAACTTTTAAGCCCTGTTGTTGCTTGTCCTTCATAGTCAAAGAGGACCACGACACCAGGGAGGTGACATAAAAGTGAAGTGGATTTAAGTGAGGGAGGGCTCACTTTCTCCTCTGGAACCATTTAGGTCCAGTGGTGAGATACAGATCAGGACAACTAGAGGTGGCCCTGATGCAGTGGGAGACATTGGCCTTTTCAAGCTAAGGTCCTTCCCAGGTCTCAGTTTGCCTGAGGCAATGTCCATTCAGTGTTTAAAGCTAGGTAAGAAATGAGGAAGGGAATGGCTTTTTACCTAGTCCAAAAAAAATCAATCTGGGCAGGGAAGACCCTCAGAATTTCTGGCCAAAACAGAAATAATTGCTATTTACATTCACTCTGAGCCAATCAGAGCCTAAAAAATGACCAAGTAGGCTTTGGCTTGGCATCTATTGTTGGCCAATCTATGACAGCCAGAATGATTTGGCTTTAAGCCTTACTATTATATTGCTCCAATGTCATGTTCACATAGCTTCTTTCCCTTGAAAAGCTCAAGGTAAATATCAAAATTTCATTGTCAAACAGATCTGAATTTCACCACAACCCCTATGAGACAGGAAGAGCTATGGTTTTTATAGCTTAAATCACATGTCAAAATTTTCAAGTTTACTTCTCTTATTTATGATCAAGTAATTAATATATGGAGCAAAAAGATGCAAAGTGACAAATCATTAAACTACTTACTAAGATGAGCATGTGTGATCATTTTTACCCGTTAGTTACCATAGGGCAAATAAAGTATTGCCTCAGGGTGCCATCCATGTGGGTCAGCATGCTTACTTCACATGTCATCCTGTGCCTCACCCTTCAGTCCTGCATCAAACCTTTAGAAAGCCTTCACTGTGGTACCCCCTCCCAAGGCCTGCCTTCCTATCTAACCTCCACTTCAAGTCAAAAAAGCATGAGGGCCAAAATCTTTGGGGGAAATCTGCTCCCTCTCCTAGCATAACTGTATCTGCCATCAAATTGTGCTCTAATTGAAGCACTGCCCATTCTTCTCTGAGAAACTGAATTGACCTAGTTCAATAACTGACTTAGGTCTAATAATTTCTGGTTATTGCTCTTGTATCTTAGCTTATGAAAAAACATGGATCCTTCAAGTATTCAATCATGTTTGGCTATGGTGACAATAAAATGCCTTTAGTAAATGAACTTACCAATAGTAGGTAAAGGAAATATTATATAATGTGTTATAAAGAAAGTTCAAGAACAGATGAGATGAGATGACCTGAGAGGCCCCTTTTGGCTCAAAGCTTCCGTGACCTAAGAGGAAACAAAAGCTCAGAATTTCTCTCCCTCTCCATCTCCCTCCCTCCCTCTCCCTCCCTCCCTCTCCCTCCCTCCCTTCCTTTGTCTCTTCCCTCCCTCCCTCCCCCCCCCCTCTCTTCTCTCTCTCTCTCCCTCCCTCCTTTTCTTCCCCCACTCTCCTGTTTTCCAGGCTATTTGATCTTTTATCTTTTCATTCAGCCTCATACCTCCCTTAAGTCCCTCCAACAAAGCTGAATTTCTCTGATTCCAAATTTTCTCTCCTTTGCCACTAAACTATTAGGCTCCACCCCTGTTTCCACAGCATTGTCATTCTGATTTTCATTTCTCTCCTACTTTCTTAAGGAAAAATAAAAATATTAAAATGTGTGTCAGGGAGGCAGTAAAAATTGAATAATCTGATATGAAAACTCATTAAACCCTCTTCTCTTCTTTAAACACCTCATATCCATAGCTCCTAGGACTTTTTTCTATTCCATTTTTATTGTTTCCTTTGTCTTTGGCAGCTTTTCAAATGTCCCTGCCTCATGTCAGCCAAAATTTAATCTCCCCAAATAAGGTAAAATGAGAGGAATTCAAGTATCCAGGCAGAAAAAAAGTAGACAAATGAATTTTAAAATTGTATATTTAATAAAAAATGAATGAAATAAAATTAACCACTGAGTGCCATGAGGGAAAATGAGAGCTACTATAATGTAAGATTATTTCCAAAACAATTTTAAATACATGGTGTTTGCTATCTATTTATCAACCCAGGACAGATGGATTGAACTAATAATTTAGAAGTTTATTAACAGTAGCATGGCTTGTATCCCTCCCCCAGTTAAATCTGGGAACAATTAATTTATTTCTAAGCATTCTAAGGACTTTTGTTGGCATTAAGCTAATGAAGCAAAGAATATAGAACTAATTTAGTAAACACAATAAGGAATACATACCTGAACCCATATGCAGTTAAAAATGTTTTCTTCTTTGGTGAATCCCACATTCCCCCAGATCATAGTCATTCTAGACTAACAGCGCCACCATGGGGTTGAAGCCTTGTTGTAGGCCAGGGCTGATGTGGTGTAACAACAGTGCTACTTATAGCTACTGTGGCTGCGTACGACCAATAACACCAGCACACAGGAGGGCTGCTAGCACAGGTTCTTTGATCTGCTTTTCTAAGGAAAGCAACTTTAAGGGGTTTACAATCTCACTTTAATTAAACACAAATATATCATTCAGTTAGTTCAAGGGGAAAAGTCAGCACCCTGAACTTCAGAGAAAATACAAACAGAACTTACAAGCAGAAATTATATAAACAGAGTAAAATAATACACATCAACAGACAGGCTGCTATCTGTCTGACCATGGCAACATAAACACAGTTAGCAGAGACAGAAGCACCAACATCTGGATTTTCAAAGCCGGGGGGGGGCTCCTTAACAGTTACCCAAAGTCTCATCTGGCCAAATCACATGACACTCTTCCAGCGAGTGAGACCACAAAAACAAAACCTCTCCTCCTGCAGTTCTGAGAGTTCTCAACTCTCAATTCTTGATTCTGAGTTCAATGGCTATCCTCTGGGTGTAGATACCCTTTTTTCAGGGCCCTAGGGCTTTATACCTCTCATGACCTAATTAGCAAAAGGTTGTGGGCCTTCCAACCAATAAAGGCAAGACTCAATCAAAGGCACTTGACTGCTGTTACGGTCTCCTCTGGGGGTCCTTGACCTGCAAGGATCTGTCTAGGTACACAATGAATGAGGGAGTCAAGATGAAAGCAACTGCGATTTATTGGGGGAAATCATCCATTCGTACGGGGTTTGCAATGCGTGATCATAAGCAAGGGGTCAATGATTATAATGATGACAGCATGGGAAAGAACAGAAATGTTGCAGTACGGGCATCCGCATGGGCATGGGAATAATCAGGAATGTTGCCATATAGTCAATGTTGCAATATAGTCAGCATCTCCGTATCAGAGCTACATGGGCTACGTGGGACACGAGGCAGGATGTCCCAGTAAAGTATCAAAGATGTCCTAGTAAAGTAACAAGGCACTGCATTAGGTAATGGTCAGCAGCATTAGGTAATGGCCAACTGGGTCTCTCCTACAAGGCCTGTCTGGGTCTCCCCAGGCACAGGCCAGGTGCTAGTGGTCCTAACAGGCCCGGGGTCGGCACCAAACCCTTTACAGACTGCCTTAGTGCTGAGAAGCACTCCAAAAGAAAAAAAGCAGTAAAAAGTCCCACTTTGCTTGTCCTTACATATGGCTGGTCCTGGAATGAAATGAAACAATGTCTGTCAGTTAACAAAAGGAGATTTACTAGTTATAACAGGGGACGGATATTCAACAAAGATAGTAAGTAAGGACACTACATTGATTCAATTAAAAACAGCTCCCCCACTCCGTTCTCTTTTATACTTATCTGGGATGGATGTGACTGTAGTCAAGACAAATTATGAAGAACAAGCCAAGAAGCTTCTAGAATGGATGGAAAACACTCATTGATATAGCTTCTTCTGTCTTTTTTTGCTCAAGTTACTGAGAAGCCACAACAATAGCCTAAGCTTTAGTCACCTGAGTCATTTAAATATCGACAATTTCAAAACCTTTTAAGAAAAAAAAATAGTCTAACCTGCCTAGGGAAAGACCTTAGAATATTGCTCCCTTCTCAAAGCCTATGCTTCTTTGTTGGAGGGAAGAAAGCCAAGGTTACTAGAGAGGGGACTTTCTTCTCTTGAAACTGTATAATGTCCATAAATCAAAGTGCTAGTGGGAGTCAAAGTCTGTATTTATTCCTCTATATAGTGACTGCGCCAAGGAACTTGGTCTAGGAACTCCTCTGCTGTTACCCACCCACATTTCTACCCACTTCCAGTTTAGAAACTTACCCTGAGAGAACCTGTATCTTCCAGGCCCTCTGGATGCTCCAGCCCTCCTTAGCTGATGTGTTTTCCCACTTGCTACTGCCTCAGAGTGTTACAGGTTTTTTAGAATGACACCACCCGGGCCAGAATGCCCAGGGCTACTGAATACACTTTCAGCTCTGTTGTTGGTCAGGTTTACAACCTACCAGAGAGTATTCAGGTGAATGTCAGTTTGCCCTGCTCAACCAGATGCTCCAAACCCTCATTTTGATCTGAGTTAGGCTGGATTCCATTCATCTCACTCTTGATTTAGGGTACAAACAACGAACAAGGAACATCAGCATCTTTTCATGAGTCTTTTTGAGACTGGGAAAACTTACAATTCCACCCCCCCCCCCCCCACGTCCCCACCTTTTTTTCCATTTTAAACTCTGTCATCCTCTCTGCCATTGTAACCAGGCAAGGCCATGAAAATTACACTGTGGCTTAAAAAACATCAAGAATGCAGTAGAAACACTGGAAAAGGAAGGGCACACTTGGCAGCTACTACTAGCAGTCCTATCTCCACTGCAAGGGCCCACATCCCTTTTACAATGAAAATGGGATTGCAGTACTGTATTCAGGCCAGAGGAGTCCCGTTTACATGTGGGGAAGAGGGGGATGGGCTCTAGGTAGCCTAGCTGGGTTCCTTCCATCTCTAATTTCTATGATTATATGACTGGAACTATTTAACTGACTTGAACTTGCAGTGTAAAAACTTTTTAAGTGAATGTGTTTGTTTTTTTTTAAGCTGACAAGGCAAAGCATGAGAACAAAACATGTCTAAGGAAGCAAGCAGTTCAAGAGCAAGAGGTCACAGACTCATTGAGGGAAGGAGTGGCGTAATAGCAATTTAACAAGTCTTACTTTTTCTAAAAGCCAATGTCAACAACACTCTTTAAATAGGAAAAAGGGTAATTGAGATGGTGAGTTATTAGAAGGATAATATGGAATATGTGGTTAAGAAAGATTGGATAGGAGCAATAAAAAACTTCCCAAATTAAAAAAAAATAAACACATGTATAAAGGTGCCAAGATAAGCTTTGCAAAGAGATAGTCTTCCTTTTATAATTGCCTAAACATATTTATACAATATTTGAAAATTAGAAATAGCCTGGAAGTTTTATTTCTAATTTTTAAGGGGGGAGCAAAGGGGTAGAATATTTGCTTTGACTATATTCCAAGACAGGAAATTGTTCATTCGGAAATATATGATTTTTTAGCATCACTCTGTCTCCCCACACACATAAAAATCTAAGAAATGCCACACCAGACTTTTAGCCTACCCAATTCCCTCTCAGAGACCACTTAGCACAGTGCTTGATACATAACAGGGGCTTAATAACCGCTTGTTGATTGACTGATAATGAAGTCAACCAACCCATGAAGTCAACCACCCCTCCCATACACACACACATACGCCTCAATATGCTGAGCTTCCCTTATAGGTTTTTTTTTTGTAATGAGATATTTGTGCATTTAAGAATATAGTTGTAGCATGCTGGAAAGAGCCCTGAATTTGGACAAAGAAGATTTTGTTTTAAGTCTCAGGTCACTAACAAGCTAGATGGCCATTTATTATCTTGTTTCCTCATCTATAAAATAGAATTAAAGTCCTTGTACTACCCACATTATAGCTGTTTTGAGTATCAGATGAGATAATATATATAATTATGTACATATATATATATATATAAAGTATTTTGTGAACTGGAAAGGAGTATATAAATATCAGCTACTAGTTAACTCCATTCATTTATGTGCTGTGTAGTTCAGTGGATACAGTGCTAAGCTTGGAGTCAGGAAGACCTAAGTTCAAATTTAGCCTCAGATACTTCCTATATGTGTGACCCTTTTCTTCCTTTAATTCATAATTTCAACACACATTTATTTTTAAAAAAGCATTTATTGAGCGCCTACCATGTACCAAGCATTTTGCAAATATCTCTTTTGATCTTAACATCACCCTGAGAGATGCTATTATTATCCCCATTTTACTGTCCCCTTGATTGAAGCCGACAGAGGCTAAGTGATTTTGTCACATAGGAAGTATCTAAGGACAGATTTGGACTCTATCCACTGATCCACCTAGCTGCCTCTTAAGCAGTAATTGTGTGTACAGTCTTATGCTAAGCACTAAGGAGATGTATAATGTTTATAAAAAGGACATAATCCTAGCCATCATAGAGGTTACAGTCAAACCTATTTATATTTATTTATTTGGAATAATAGCTTTCACGAGTTTACTGTCACTGCTTAAAATATTGATTCTAAAATTCCAGTATAACTGGTTCATCCAGCATATAAACAACAAGAAAAAATGTTTGTATGACATTTCGTCTTAAGAAGAAATTTTTAGGTGTGTGCATCATGCAGTGATTACTGGCATTGATAATAATATCTTGAAGCATTCTAATAATCATATTCAGTAAGGTTTTAGTGTTGTATCCTGTACTCTTTTCCTTTGCGAAATTATTAATCTATGTATGGAATACATGAAAATCACATTATCATATAATAACTAGATAAATATTTATTATCATCTTTTCAAGATTCAAGATTATAATATTCTAATTATCAATAGTTAAAATATTCTAAGATTTAGGGGACAAATCAATGTTAACCCTATCTATGCTGTTCATGATTTTATTTTGAACTTTAGTCATATCCCCCTCAGTCACCTTTCTAGCCTGAAATCCTTATTTTTGACCCTATTCTTTACGAAAAAAAGTAAATTTTCTTCAAAGCCTTATATAAAAGATTATTTTTTATTTCTATTCTGTGATTTAAATTTCCTTTTCTCACATCCAGTTTGCATATTGTTCAAAGCCTGACATGAGAAGCAATATTCATTGAAAAGAGTTGAAAATAAATCTGATCAGCAGAGAATATGAGAGGATTACTTTGTTAAGCCAGTGCTGGGATTTTGCTGTATATCTAGAATTTAATACTTATTAACAAAGCTATAGGTTTCCTAACCTAACTGAAGAAAAGAAAATTCATGAAAGCAAGGTGGAGTTTTATTTTCAAGTCTTAAACATGTATTCTTAAAGTTATTCTGGATCAAAAGGCTAATCTTGCTTTGAACTTCCTTCAAACAATAAATGTATTGTTCCAACCTCAGCCTTTGTAAAGACATGCAAAACATAATGATTTGAACAAGACTTTAAGAAGCTGATGTCATTAGATTACTTTTCTGAGATACCCTCAATTCAGGGACCTAATTTCAGCTTTAAAATTCAACCAAGTTAACAGTAGTATGGCAAGTTGCATATCAAATTTAAAAATCTTTTGTTGTGCTAATGTATAGGGACTTCTTATGTTTAATGCTATACAGTGCTTAGCCAATTTTATGGGAAATTTTACTGATTTGTTTCCACAGGTTAAATTATCTGTGAACTATAATAATTTTCTATGGAATTTGTCAGGATGAGTAGAATGAGATTATATTTCAAATGATCACAAGAGACTTTCAAAGGGACACAAAGTAAATAATCAATCAACAAACATTTATTGACCACCTACTAGGCACTATGCTAAGAACTAGGGACATATGGAAAAGAATGGAACAATCTCTCAAGGAGCTTACATCTTAATGGGGGAGACAACTGTCTATGTGTATAATTAATTGTTTATATGAAATGAAGGAAAATGAAAGGTTGAAGATAATACCAACATTGTAAATCTGGGAGACTAAAAGGGTAGCCATGCTTTGACAAACAATTGTGATGTTTGGAAGAAGAGTGGGATTGAGAACAAAGATTATGAGTTCTGCTTTGGATGTGTTGAGTCTAAAATACCTTTGGGATATCCAGTTTGAAAGATGATGATTTGAGAAGGAAGTTCAGGGGAGAGGCTGGGGATGGTATATAGACCTTTGAGTCATCTTTATAGAGATGATCTTTAAACCTATGGCATCTGATGAGTTTAACAAGAGGGAGGACAGTAGAAGGAGAAAGAGAAGAAGGCCCAGAATAGAACCTTAGACCAGAGTAAGGGGTAGGGGTATGTGTTATACCGATAATATGTCTGCAAAGGAGACTGAGAAGGAGAAATCATATAGATAGGAGGAGAACTAAAGAAAGCAGTGCTGTGAACACCCAGAAAGAAAGACTATAATCATTTTATCATCACCTTTTAAGTGGGCATCAATTTGGATCAAAGAGTACTGGTTTGTAGCAAGAGGACCTGGGTTCATAACCTTAAATCAGTCACTTGCCATAGATGTGATCTTGGATTAGTTTTTTCATCTGGAAAATGAGGGAGTTGTACAATATGAACTCTAAAGTCCCTTCCATCTATAAAAGCACATTGTTATGGTAGTTCACCAGGGGCAAAAGAATAAGCGGATTTTATTTCTGTCACCAACCTATAAAAAATAAAAATAAATTCAATGCCTTCTCACAGCATACGTCTTAGTACTGAAATGAAATTCATAACAGTAATAATGATAGCAAGCATTCATATGGCACTTTCAAGTTTATAGAGTTCTTTACAAATATCACATTTGACTCTCACAACAACCCTCTGAGATAAACGCTATTATAATTTCTATTTTACAGATGGGGAAATTAAGGCTCAGTGGGGTTGAGTAACTTGCCCAAGTTACATAGCTAACAAGTGACTAAGGCAGATTTGAACCTATATCTTCCTGACAACAAGTTTAGCACTTTATCCCTTATATTATAATTTTCATTATGAAAATTTAATGTGCAACAGAAAAATAATGGGGAACCTAGAAAATAGTTCTGAAGACAGTAAAATATAGAATAAACATTCAGGATATGCCTTAGAAGGATTGAAAAGATCCCAAGAGTTTCACAATAGTGAAAGAACTTCATGTTCTTCATAGACAGGACAGTCTAGGTCATTCTTCAATGGATTTTATTCTGCTTCAAGACTTTTGAGTAGAAGGAAACAGGCCTCAAATCTTCATTCCCTGATCTTCTCGCCTTTTCTTTACCCTTTTCACTTTTCCCAAACCAAAGTAGGGTTGGGGTGCCAAGGTCAGTGTTGGTGAACAGAAAAAAAAATGTGCTTCTTCTTTTTTCTTTATTTTTTAATCCCCCAGATCACATTGTATTCAGCGGTCTAGGGAACTTATTTGATGTTATAATAATGTTATATTGTTTTAGCAGCATTCACTAGCACTATCACAGCATGACAAAGAAATGAATAACCATGTAGTCTGGACACTTCAAGAAGAAAAAGAGGGGAATGACATGTAAGGGAAAGAGGCAGAGGAGATACAAAAGGGGCCAAAAACAGAACGAGCTATTGTGAATAAAACTCCATTAATTTAGAAAAAGGGGGGAAATATGACTTGCAGGGTTTGTTTTACACAAACACCTTTCTAATAGGCTGTCTCTTTCTATAGCGTGTATAAGTATGGGGCAGCTCATCTATTCAAATTGTCCAAAAGAAAGTAATTAATGAACACGTTAAGCAAAGCATGGTAAAGGTATGGCATATTTCTAAAACCAGAGCTGTAATTATTGTATTTGCTATGCTGACTCCATCATTAAAAAAACATTTTGCCAAATATTTTCTCTTTTCATCTTGGTGTTAACTTACTCAAGGCAAAATAATTTTCATGTATTATGTATCATATACAGGTCAAGTCCTGTTGCAATGGCCTCCAACTGGGTATCCCAATTTGCTTCATTGTGCTGGAATTTTGTTGCATTAAAGAGAGCTGAAGATCAATAGGCTGTCCGCTGGAACTTAGGAATCTTTGCACTGAACAGGGATTTTTGTTGTAATGTAATTTGGTGAAAGAGAAGTTGACCTATATGCCTATACATGCAGAGCTACACCACAAAAGGAATAAAAGCTCATACACCAAATGTGCTAATTGGTTTTGTTTAGTTTAAGAGATGGACCTTCACAGCAAGATCATAAGAGATGAGTCTTATTGTACCAGAAATTTGAATAATGAACCAGTGGCAGGGGAGAGGGACCCTATCACAAATTCCCATGGAGAACCAGACAAAAGTTATTTAGATCAGAAAAAAATCTTGCTGTGAATTTTTGTTAATAGACCCAAAATCATAAGATTATAGCTCTAGAGCTGGAAGAGACTTCAGAGGCCACCTATTCTAACCCTTTCCTTTAATGGATTAGAAGAATGAGGCCCCCAATAAAGGCCAACCAATACAGATTTGGTTTCTCTCTTGATCTATCAGGTTTACTGGCATCTCAACATTATGGGTTAAGACAGCTAGTGGTTAGATTTTTCAAATTGTTTAATGGAGTGCTGAAAACTGATGACAATATGTGTATGTGTATACCCATGAGAAACTCAATCTATATCTCAATCAGAAGTCGGCTTTGATTATAGTTTTTCTGCCACAGCTAGACAGATTATTGAGCATCATGCCAGGATCCATGGATTGTGAACTTGTCTTTTCTTGCAAACAGCATGTCGTGGATTTTTTTACTAGTCATTTGCTGGATGAAGAGTGTAGATTTGAGACCTTGATGTGGTTCCAAGCCCTATTGATTTTTTTAACCTTAAAACCAACAACGCAAAGAAATTAAAACCTTTGAAGTGTTCTGTACAGTACCTAAAAACTGTAGGTACTTAACAAATACTAAATAGTCCAACAAGAAAATAATAACTGCATTTATGCAAGAATTTGGTGTTGACTAAAAATATTCTATTCCATTATCAATCCTACCTCTATGGTATCACTAGAATATAACTCTTCCTTTCAGTCCCTAGTTTAGACTCTCATGGATTTGTCTCCTAAATCATTCTTCTTTATTTAACTCTCCCTTTGAAACCATCCTATATTCAGTCTCCCCTATTTCCTCAAATGCCCTAGCATCATCATTCGCTCTTTTTTCCTTCTGATACAGAAGAAGAAATATCATCACTCCTTGTTCAGGTTAACCCTTCTTCTGGGGCCCCCATACCAATACTTTTGTACTTTCTCATCAATAACGTTACTCCAGTGGTCATCTCTTTCTCACACATCTTCAGCTCCTTACTTTCCCCTATCTGCTTCCTCCCAGCCCGTAAGCATGTTAAATTCTCTGCAATCCTCTTTTTTTAAAAAGCATTTCTTTGATCTCTCTACCCCTATAGTCACAGGCCCTCTGTATCCTCCACTTTACTGCTAAACTTTTTTTAAAGTTCTGTACATCTTATTCTCCCACTTCCTCACATCTCCTCAAAACCCCTAGTGGTATGGTTTCTCTCTTCATTGCTTTACTCAAGCTTCTCTCTCAGGCCACAAGAAATCCTCTACTCAACATCTCTAATGGACTTTCTTCTGTCCTGATCTATATTGACCTCTTTGTAATTTTTTATACCATTGGCCACCGCATCTATTAGATTATCTCTTTACTTGGCTTCAGAGGCACCATGTTCTCCCATTTCCTTCATATTCTCCTTCGTAGTCAATCTTTCTTTTTTCTTTTGCTGGCTCCTCACGTTTCAGATCATATAACGCAGATTTCCTTTTTCTTCTCTCCCTACATTTTCTCTTTCAGCAATTATTACCTGTGTGACTCTAGGCAAGTCATTTGATTTTTCTGGGTCAATTTCCTTATAAGTAAAATGAGGGCATTGAGTTAGATGGGCTCTGAGGTCTCTTCCAGATCTATATCTAGATATATGATCCCATGTGTAGAGGGCCAGCTCTGAGAAAGTCCATTCTGGGATAAGTACAGGCCAGAGGCCTGTTCTTGCCTTTGGTCTGATAACTTTGCACGTGGGCTCTACATCCCTCCCTTGGCATGCACATGCTGCTCAGGATGAAGGCTCTTCAAACCTCCTCGATATACACATATACACAGGCTCTTTCCAAAACCCCCATGGCACACACATGCTAAATACCACCTGTGGGCTATTAACACAATATTGTTTACAGCAAAAAGGGAACAAAAGCACAAGGAAGTCATGCATTATGCAAATACCTCACACGTGGATTTGTTGATTCTGCTTGCCTAAAACGTATATAAGCCCTGTCCCTCAGATTAATAAATGGAGCTGTTCTTGACTCTCCTGCCTGGCCCATGTTCTATGTTTTTCTTTTCACTCTCTGCAGCACTCGGCCATCTCAGGCCATTTCAATGGCACAGCCACTGGTGGCACCTATGGTCATTCACTTCTATACCTTAAACCATTCTCTCTGCAGATGAGTCTCACGACTCTGTCTCTAATCAAAACCACTCTTCTGGGACTCCAGATCTCTGTCTCCAATTACCTATAGAACATCATCATCTACATAACCTATAAGTTCCTCAAAACTCTCATAGCCATCACCAAAGTTATTTTTTCCTCCTAAACCTGCACCTTCTTATTTCACTATTTGTCAGTAGCATAACCATTTGTTACCTCTCCCATGTTCAAACCCTTGAAGCTATCATCTGTACCCTCCTTTCTATTCTCATCAGCCTGTAAGATTTACATTATCTTCTGCTATTGTTTATACTTCATTTTTGAAGAGGACCAATGACATCACAGGGTGATGTCTTGCATGTGGATTGAATTTAAGTGAGGCAGAGTTGCACAAATTTGTCAGTCTTGCTCTCCTCCAGAATCATGAAGTCTTGTGGTGACACAAAAGTCTGGGTAACTGGCAATGGCTTGGCATGTAGTGGATGACCTTGGTGTCTTTAATGTCTGACTAAGCTCTAAGAGCTCCCCAGCACCTGCTTCAGCTACCTTCATTGGAACAAATTATTTTCATTGGTCTCATCCACCCACTCCAACAGGGAAGTCTTCACATGCTTGGGGTAGACGTCCTCCTAACTTACTGACAGATTTGAGGCCTGTGGGTTACCTTCAACCTGTTTTAAATCCTCTGCAGAGATGATTATGCTACAGCTTCTTAAAGCCACAGGTGAAAGTTGAGTGGCAGTGGACACCAAAGGTGAATGAGCATCCCTGAAAAAGGCTTGCTTAGCCCTTACACCAGAGGTGCTACTCTTCCTGGAACACCTCACACATGTCTATTACCACTTAACAAGACATCAAACTTACACTCTCTTCTTTCTTCAATTAATACTCCATCCAATTAATGGAAAAAATCTTTCTAGGGTGTGGCACATAAATGATATTTGTTGGTGGCTGGTTTCTCCAAGAATATCCATTTTAAGGAAGATACCCAAAACACCCATGTCTTTATTCCTCTCCAGGCAGCACTCCTCACTCTCCTCCCTGACTTTCTCTTCAATGTCCTTGAGGTAGGTACCTTCACAGGCACACGCATGCACACACACATACACATGCACAGGATTTCTAGCTTCTTTGTTTATTCTCATTCCTTGAGGTCAGAGACTGTATTTTTTCTACTTGTATTTGTATTCCTAGTGCTTAGCACAGTGCCTGCGACATAATAAATGTTTTAACGAATGCTTGTTGTCTAGAAAAGACCATGGATAGCATTTAGTCTAACTCCTTCATTTGAAAAATGAGTAAAATGAGGCTCAGGAAGGTTAAGTGACTTCTTCAAGGTCATATAGATGGTATCAGAGACAGGTCCTCTGATTACACAGTAAGTGCTCTGTCCACTGAACCATGATGCTTCCTTAGTTAGGAATCTTCATTATTTCCTTATTGCTTATAAGTAAAGTCCAACTTCTTTGTCTGGTATACACAACCCTCCACAACATGGTGCCACCCTGTTGCATCATAGTCCACAATTTAATCTAGCTTATAAAGTTGGAAGAAATCTCAGAGATAATCTTATCCAATCATTGCGTTTTATAGATTAGGAAACTGAGGCTCAGAGAACTTAACTGACTTACCTAAGATCACACAGGTAGTATCTCATATTATTTTCCTTAAATAAATCTAAGATCTAGTCAAATTAGGTTGCTTTTCTCCCCTTCCCCCTTCCCACTTTTCGACAACTCATTTAGCACAAAGAAAGGAAGAGTAAGAAGAACCATGTTTTCCATAGACATAGACTAGTTTTAAGAATGTATCTTCAAAGCACTTCCTGCTTGAACAAGAGGCAGGCTGTCCAGGTCCCCCACAGCTATTTCACCAAAACCCTGAAATTTGCATCACACTAAGCAATGATCAAGAAATCCAATAAGAAACTAGCATGATATCTTCTACCCCAGAATTGCACAAAAAGTTAGCCGGATGCTCACAAGCAATAGGAAAGAGGGCCCTCAAGCAAAGAGAGCACTGGATTACTCTAGCCAGAAATGAGACAAATTTAGAATTTTGGGTACCCTTTTAAAAAGACCCAAGATGTCAGAGAGCTACTGGGTGGGGCTTCCAAGGTCCCTAGAGTGAAAGCAATAGAGTGGCAGCCCAAATTAAGACAGCCCTGAGATGTCAGAGAGGGCCCTAAAGATCCAGTCTTCTGAACTTGGGGAAAGTGAGAGAGAAAATCCTGAAGGATAAAAACAAGTAGAACGACCCAAGGGACCCAAGAAAAAGCCAAGACCAACCACTCCACCCAAAAATGAGGCAGACAGAAAAGCTTGGATCTAGCACAAGCCCCAGTTTAGGAACTTGAGCTAGTGAGGAGTACATTTTAAGAAAAAAAAAGAAAGAAAAGAAAACACCAACCAGTATCAAAAATTATTTGAAACCCAACTCCAAAATATATGTAAGCAGAAATTCAAAAGAAAACAAGAACTACATGAATACTTAGAGGAAATGAAGAGATATGAAATAAAATTGGTATAAACAAAATAAAAGCTCTGTTTAAAGGAACTGGAAGAAGAATAAGTAGCTTATCTAAGAAGCAGATTCCTATATTTCAGAGAATCCTAGGTTGTATTAATCGGTACGGAATGAAATAAGTAATATTGATACTGAAAAAGGGGGAGGATATTGAATTTTTTTAAATATACACAAGAGAACAGAAGGAGATACTGACAAGAAGGACAGCTTTAAAAGTAACGTGTAAAATTTAGAGTATACTTTTTAAAAAAGCAAATGGTATAAAATAGAAATTCAAGGTTTCATATAGAACTCAATTTTTATGTTTATGGAAATGTTCTTTTTTGATGTTTAAGTTCAGAGTTTAAAAAAATTAAAACTTAAATATTTATTTCTAGGATTTAAAAGGAAAATGATTTATCTTAACGATGGTTATAAAATTTTACTTTATATAGCACTTTTCAATGAGCTTTCTTTATAAAAGTTATGATTGCAAGCTCCTTGAAGACAGGGACTATCTTTTGCCTCTTTTATTATCTGCATTTCTTAGCATAGTACCTGGCATATTGTAGGCACTTATAATAAATGCATATATATATATACATATGTGTGTGTTTTAAATGCTTTTTGACTGATTTATTGACAAACT
Organism: Trichosurus vulpecula; assembly: GCF_011100635.1. Taxonomy (NCBI): domain Eukaryota; kingdom Metazoa; phylum Chordata; class Mammalia; order Diprotodontia; family Phalangeridae; genus Trichosurus; species Trichosurus vulpecula. Next base: position 29,245,327 of record NC_050581.1, read on the forward strand.
AGTAAATTATTATTCTATTTTGCAGCTGGAAAAACAGGATGAGAGAGATTAAATGACGTGTCCACCCATAGTTCCACTGCTAGCAAGTGACAGAACCAGGATTTGAACCGAGGTCTTCTGAATTCAAGGTAATCCGTTTGTGGAGACCTGTTTAGTTATCTATTTGCCCAAAGGTGTGATCAACCAGATGATGTCACAAGGTTCCTTTCATGACTGGCAGATTAACCCTCTTCTTGTCTAATTACCTCCACTGGTGAAATCTCCATATATATTCAGGTACTTTTAGTCACTTCTGACCTACCCAAATGAAGTTAAAATTCCCTGTGGTTTTTACTAGGAAAACGGGCCATGAAAAACAAAAGAAGGTGGTCAAAATTTGAGATTTGAGAGGGGAGAAGGATGATAGAAACAGGTTCTGATTCTCCTTTGGTGACTACTATTTACTATCTGAGTAGTTATTTTACTCAGATTAGGTACAAAGTCCTCTGGAGCATCTCTTCTTACCTTTTTCTCACACTCTCCACACCTCCCCTCACCCCCACGCCACCCCCGCCCCAACTTTTTATCCAACTCTCATTCTTCCAAACCAAAGCAATAGGCATTATAAGCCATATTCAAAGTTGGATAAAGGACAGAGCTAACGCTGGGGTGGATGAATCAAAAGCTGGAATGAAAGTTGCCAGGAGAAATATCAGTACCATTCTAACGACAGAAAGTTAAGAGAAATTAAGAAGCATCTTGATAAGAGTGAAAGAGGAAAGTGTAAAAGCTGGCTTCATGAAGTTTAATATCACAAAAACTAAGATCTTGGGTACTTGTCCCATCACTTTCTGGCAAATAGAGAGAGAAGAAATGGAAGCAGTGTCAGATTTTATATTCTTGGGCTCAAAGATCGTTGTAAATGGTGACTGCAGCAATGAAATTAAAAGTTGCTTGATCCTTGGAAGAAAAGCTATGACAAATCTGGGCAGTATACAAAAAAGCAGAGTCATCACTTTGCCAACAAAGGTCTGTATAGTCAAACCTATGATTTTCCCAGTAGCAATGTATGGTTCTAAGTGTTAGATTATAAGGAAAGCTGAGCATTATAGAACTGACGCTTTTGAATTACGGTGCTGGGGAAGACTTTTGAGAGTCTCTTGGACAGCAAGGAGGTCAAATCAGTCCATACTTAAAGAAATTAATTCAAGTTATTCAGTGGAAGGTCAAATGCTGCAGCTTAAATACTTTGGTCAAATAACGAGAAGATGGGACTCATTGAGAAAGCCCCTGATGTTGGGAAACACTGAAGGCAAAAGAAAAGGGGATGAGATGGATAGATGATATCATGGAAGCAATGAACATGAACCTGGACAGACTTCAAGGGATAGTGGAGGGACTTGATGTGCTATGGTACATGGGGTCAGGAAGAGTCAGACACTATTGAATGACTGAAAACAACAACAACAACAAAATGAATGGGTGGGCAGCTAGGTGGCACTGTGAATGTGTGCCAAGCCTGGAGTCAGGAAGATGAATCTTCCTAAGTTCAAATCTGGCCTCAGAAACTTACAAGATGTGTGACCCTGGGCAAGTCACTTAACCCTGTTTGCCTCAGTTTCTTCATCTATAAAATGAGAGGAGGAAATGGCAAACTGCTCCAGTATCTTTGCCAAGAAAATCTTAAATGGCATCACAAAGAGTCAGACATGACCAAAATGCCTGATCAACAACAACAATAAATGGGCTCCTCCTCCCCCCTCCCCCCCCCCCCCGGATTTCAAGTCCTGAGGATAGTCAGGGTTTTAGAATATATAAGGCACTAAGTCATAGGCATCACTGCCAAAATGCTCTTTTGTCCTTTAAAAAGTACCCTTGGTCACCAATTAAGTTGGGCAACTATTAAAAGCACAAATTAATTTAAAATCTGAGTTTATCTGAGCTACCAATCAACCCATAAACATTTACGAAGCACATACTATATGGTAGGCACTGTGCTCAATGCTAGGGACACAAAAAGAGGCAAAAGACAGTCTCTTCCCTAAAAGAGCTTACAAGCTAATTATTACAGATTAATAATTATTTCTTTCCTTGAATTGGCAGTGATATCACAGAAGTAAAAATGTAATAGAAATTCTTGAGATGTTGTCTTTCATCTTCTGGGATCTGGAAAGTAATTTAATAAAACTATTTTTACCTAAAGGTAGTTTTGGGATCAAAGAACCTACCAACCATTTTTTAATGAATTAAACCATACCAAATCTATTATTTCCATAAAATTATTATATAAAACCACATGAGGAGGAAAGTTAGAAGAATGTTTATTTAAATAAGTATATTTAGCAATTTCTAAAAAGAAAATTTTAAATGTCTTTGTAGTTCTACATCAACATTTATTACCTAAAGAGCTTAATGAAGAATAGATTTTAAAAAAACCAATACTTTAAGTGAAAATTTGTTGAGTCTATTAAAAGTAGAGTCAATATGCATTCCTAATTTTAAAAAATGATAGGGATAAAAGGGGGAAAATATCATAAACATATTGCTATGGCTCTTTTCTTTGAAGAAAAAAGCTGTTTGTCTACCTTAGCAGTTGTGTATTTTTCCTATATAGTACTACATACACAGAGAATTATCTGTTTCTAAAATTAAAACTATATCCCTCAGTTTATAAAAAACATTTTTTTAAACTGTTTCTTCTTGCTTCTCTTCAATCTTTTTTAGCACTAGGTTTCTCTTAGTGTTACAATTTTCCAATCATATACATTAGAAACTGAAATACAATCTACTTTTCATTTTACTGTTGCTTATTTTGGACCAAAAGAACCATACTTTTTCCACATTAGCCTTTTTCTATCTTTCCTTGTCACTGTATTTTTTTTTTGCCCTACCTGATCTTCCAGTTAAAGCGTAATTCCATTCATTTCACTATTCTGATGTATTTAAGTATGTAATTTCTTCCATATAGAGTAGTTCCAAGATGAGAAAATGAAGTAGCCTAAAACAACTGATTTATCATATTTTATAATTTTACTATAGTAAATAATATTGTATTAACACTAGCCATCTAGCAAACAAAACTTCTAAAGATCAATTTAAAGGCTGCTTGGAGAATATAGCCCATTCTATTCATTTTTAAATAAGGAGAGAAAGTTGTTGTGGTTTATCTTTCCTCTTGCACATAAAGGCAGTGACAGAATTCTCTGGTTTCAGACACTATTATGTCTCATACAATAGAAAACATTAACAAAGGACTAGTGGTGTAGGAATGTTCCCCCAATATTACTTGTACTCAGTATGGCCACCGTACTGTTTGTACAGCACAATACTAGATTGAGTACTCTATGTCTATGTCCTATCGAGTCAAAATACAAAATGATTTGATGCCAGTTTGTCTCATGCTGAGCACATAGTCTCCATTGCAGTCTGAAATAACTTTCTGCTTTGAGACTCTCATCTCTGTTGCTCTTCAATAGTTGAAACAGATCTATCTATCAATTAGTAAGCTTTTATTATGAGGCTATTATGTTCTAGGCACTATGCTAGGCACTGAGAATACAATGACAGAAGGGAACAGTTGTTCCTACTCCCAAACAGATTACATTCTAACAATGTGTGTATGTGTGGTATTTGAATATGTGTGTGTATTCATGTATATGTATGTATGTATGTGTATACATACAAACATATATGTGCATATACAAGATTTATAAAAAATAAATGCAAGGTAGATCAGGAAATAGGAAACTAACAACTAGAGAGATCAGGAAAGATTTCATGTAGAAAGGGGTCACTTGAGCAGACTCTTGAAAGAAACTAAGGATAAATTTCTAGAGTTGGGGGAGGGGAGAAGGTACTTTCCAATGAAGGACAGCAGGCAAAAGCACAGAGATGGAAGATAAAATGTTAATTAGGGACTAGCAAGAAGGTCTGTATAGTTGAACCATAGAGTAAATGGAGGGGAGTAATGTGTAAGAACACTGGAGAGAGAAGTAGGGAGGGTTCAGGTTGTAAAGAGCTTTAAGTGATAAACTGAGAAGTTAAAAATGTCCTACAGGTAATAGGGAGCCGTTGGAATTTAGTGACAAAGGGAATGGCACTGTCAGTCCTGTGCTTTAGGAAAATCAATTAAATTGGACACTGTAGGTGGGGACTTTAGGTGAGAAGTCCAATTAGCAAGTTACTGCCATAGTCCAGGTGAGAGAAAATGAGGTCCAGATCTAAGGTGGTTATCATGTGAACAGAGAGAAGACGATACATAGGAGAGATGTTGTGGAGACAGAAACAACAATCTATGGTATTTGATTCAATAGGCAGGTAAGTGAGAGGGAGGCACCAAGAATGTCACTATGGTTGTAAACGTGCGTAACTAAAAGGGTGATGGTGACTTCAGTAGTAATAGAGAACTATGGAAGATGGGTGAGTTTGGGAGAAAGATAAGAGGTTCTTTTGGATATCTTGAATTTGATATTTAGTTCAAAATGTCCAATAGGCAGTTGCTGATGTAGGGTTGAAGTTCAGGGGACAGAATGGGGCTGAGTATATATGCTGAGTCATATATGAGTCATATGCATAGAAATGTTAGTTAGAGGCAGAGCCAAGATGGTGGAGAAAAGCCAGGACGTAGCCTGAGCTCTCCCCAGTTTCCCTCAAAGCAACATTAAATCAAGCTTCTAAATGAAGTCTGAAGCAACAGAATCCACAAAATGATGGAGTGAAACAATTTTCCAGCCCAAGATAACTTAGAAGGACTTCAGGAAATATCTGTTTCACTTGGGTAAAAGCAGAACCCAGCCCACTGCAGGCAGTGCCAAGGCAAGCCAGAATGAGGCTCTTAGACACAGCACAGCAACCAAGGCCCTGGGAGGCTTCCAGCCCCAGTGTAAAAGGCAAACTGCAAGTCCCAGAAACCCTGGCACAACAGGTCTAACTAGGCCTAGGCACCCCAGCACAATGGGCAAGCAACTAGCCCCAGAGGCCCAGGCACAGAAAGCCAGTGACTAGGCCCATGGTCCCGACTGTAAGAAGCTTAGGACAGTGCCCCCTATAGCCCTGGAGCAGAGCTCAACTTTAAAAGTCACAAAATAGGCTAGAAAATGAGCAAAAAAAGAGCCCAGAACATAGAAAGGGGACAGGGAAGATCAAAATGCAAACTCCCAAGAGGACAACAATATCAAAACACCTAGAAATGTTAGTTTTAGCAATGAGAAGAAAAAGAAATCAAAGGAGTTAGAATAGGCAATGAGGGAAAAAAAAACACTATCACTCTTTGTAGATAGTATACTCAGAGAATCACTTTAAAAACTACTTGAAATAATTAACAACTTTGCTAAAGTTGCAGAATATAAAATAAACGCATATAAATCATCATCATTTTTATATATTACCAAAAGAGCCCAGCAGCAAGACACAGAAAGAGAAATTCCATTTAAAATAACTCAAGACAATATAATAAGATACTTGGGAGTCTACCTGCCAAGACAAACCCAGGAACTATATGAACACAGTTACAAAAGACTTTTCACACAAATAAAATCAGATCTAAACAATTGGAAAAATAACAATTGCTAACGGGTAGGCTGAGCCAATATAAAAAAAAAATGACAATTCTACCTAAATTAACTTACTTATTCAGTGCCATACCAAAATACAAAAAAAATTATTTTATGGAGCTAGAAAAACAAATAATAAAATTCATCTGGAAGAACAAAAAGTCAAGAATATCAAGGGAATTAAAGAAAAAAATGCAAAGAAAGGTGGCTTAGCAATACTCGATCTAAAGCTATGTTATAAAGCAGCAATCATCAAAACCATCTGGCACTGACTAAGAAATAGAGTGGTAGATCAGTGGACTAGATTATGTACACAAGGCATGGTAATAACTGACTATAGTAAGCTACTGTTTGATAAACTCAAAGACTCCAACTTCTGGGATAAGAACTCATTATTTGACAAAATTTGCTGGTGAAATTGGAAAATAACAGAACACAAAGTAGGCATAGACCAACATCTCACACCACATACCCAAGATAAGGTTAAAATGGGTATATGATTTAAACAAAAAGCATACCATAAGCAAATGAGGAGAACAAAGAATAGATTACCTGTCATATCTATGGGAATAATTTATGACCAAACTAGAGATAGGGAGCATTACAAAAAGCAAAATGGATAATTTTGAACAAACAAAACCAATGCAACCAAGATTAGAAGAAAAGCAGAAAGCTTGGAAACAATATTTACAGTGTCTCTGATAAAGGCCTCATTTCTCAAATATATGGAGCTGAGTCAAATTTATAAGAATGTAAGTCATTACCATATTGATAAATGGTCAAAGCATATGAACAGGAAGTTTTCAGAGGAAGAAATTAAAGCTGTCTATAGTCATATGAAAAAAATGCTCTAAATCACTATTGATTAGAGAAATGCAAATTAAAATAACTCTGAGGGAACACATCACACTTATCAGATTGGCTAACATGACAAAACAAGAAAATCATAAATGTTGGAGAAGATGTGGAAAAATTGGAACATTAATACATTGTTGAAGGAGTTGCGAACTGATCTAACCATTCTGGAGAGCAATTTGGAACTATGCCCAAAGGGCTATAAAACTGTGCATACCTTTAGAGCCCAGTAATACCACTTCTAGATCTGTATGCCAGAGAGATCATAAAAAAGGGAAAAGGACCCACATGTACAAAACATTTTAGCAGCTTTTTTCTCTAGTGGCAAAGAATTGGACATTGAGGAGATGTCCATCAGTTGGGGAATGGTTGAACAAGTTGTGGCATATGAATATAATGGATTACTATTGTTCTATAACAAATAATGAGCAAGTGGATTCCAGAAAAAACCTGGAAAGACTTATATGAACTGATGCTTAATGAAGTGAGCAGAACCAGGAAAAAATTGTACACAATTTTCAATGATCAACTTTGATAGACTTAGTTCTCAGCAATACAATGATCCAAGACAACTCCAAAAGACTCATGATGGAAAGTGCTATCCACATCCAGAGAAAGAACTGATGAAGTCTGAATGCAGATCAAAGCATACTATTTTCACTTTTTTTCATTTTTCCTATGGTTTTTCCCCACTTTTGTTCTGATTCTTTCACAACATGACTAATGTGGAAATGTTTTACATTACTGCACATGTATAACCCGTATCAGATTGCTTACCATCTTGGGGAAGGGGTAGGGAAGGGAAGGATTGAGAAAAACTTGGAACTCAAAATCTTGCAAAAATGAATGCTGAAAATTATCTTTACCCGTAACCGGAAAAAATAAAATACTATTTAAAAAGAAGTGTTAGCTACAGCTAACTTCATCAGCCACAGGAGCTGATGAAGTTGCCAAGAGGAGAATATAAAGAGAGGAGAGAAAAGGACCTAAGATACACCTACAGTTAGAGGGTGTAAGATGGATGAAGAACTACAGGGCGTCCCTAAAGTCTAGACACATAGGTAATGTGGAGTTATTGCATCAAGTTCACGTGAATCTTGCAAAGCACATCAACCTTTGCATCACAGATAGTGGAAATCATACTGAAGATATTATTTGTTAATATTCCAACTAAAAAAAATGTTGTTGAAAATTTCATTCATTTCATTTCTTGAAAATATGCCTTTTTCCCTATGTTTCCAGACTTTAGGAACACCCTGTAGTGAAGACTGAGACAGAAAATGAAACAGAACAGAAGGAAAAACAGAAGAGAGCAGAGTAATGAAAACCCAAAAAGGAGAGAGCATCCAGAAGGAAAGGGTGATTTATTGTGTCAAATGTTACTGAGAGGTCAAGAAGGATGAAGACTGAGAAAAGGCCATTTGACTCAGCAATTAAGAGATTAATGATAACTTTGAAGAGTACAGTCACCTGAGTGATCTAAGCAGAAGGCAGATTTGTAGATGTTTAAAAGAAATTGAAAGGATAAGAAGTGAAGGCACCAAGTCCAGATAATTTTTAAAGAGTTTGGTCAAAAAAACAGAAGCAAGATATAGCATGATAGCAGAGATAAGAGGATGTAGTGAAGTTTTTTTTAAGAATGGTAAAGGCTTGGCTGTAAACATAGCCCTCCTGGAAGGAGTCAAAAGATAGGGAGAGGTTTAATATGAGAGACTGGAGATGATATTGGGAGAAATCTGCTGTGAAGGGGATAGAAGGAAGGACATATGGTCTTGGATGAGAGAATGGCCACATCTTGATTGGAGACTATAGTAAGTAGTGAAGGGATTGTATTAAGGTTTTATGAGATAGAGACATAAAGAGGAGAGGAGAGAAAGGGGATCTAAGAAGTTATTTTTTTACTTTTTTGGCAAATAATGACTTTAACTAAGAAGACAGGTGGAGGATTTGTTATGGGAAGCTTGAGGAGAGAAGAAGGTTTTTAGTAGCTACTGTGGTTAATGGCAAAGAGAATCAAATAGAGGTTAGTAAAAATATTATCTTCCCCCAGTAGGAAGCCAGAGATTAAATAAGGTAAAATTTTATTGGACCAAGCCAGCACATTTGCATGACTTCCTCCATCTCTGTTTAGCAACTATGGATAGCAATGAAGGAAGTAGATGGTGGTAATTATGCTGGGTTACAGTTTGGCAAGGTACGTGTGATGATAAGACAAAGAAGCAAAAAGTTCAAGAGCAGAAGACAGATTCATATTGGGAATGGAGATTCATATGACCAGAGCAATGGTGCTAATCTAGTAAAGTATTACACAGTGGAGGGATAAGAAGTTACGGTGAGGACAAAGATTGAGTGCAGGAAAACAAAACCATTGTGAGAAGTGGAATAATAGATTATAATCACATAAAGGAATTTCAAAGTTGTTGATCATGGAAGTGGAACACTTGTGGATAATGGCAAGATCAAGATTCTGATGATCCCTTGTGTATAGATGGAAAAGCAGGTGATGGGAATTGAGTAGATTAAGGAACTCTGAAGTTAGGGTATCTGCAGAAGCATCAACATGTGTGTTGAATTTCTCAAGTATGAACTGGGGTGGACGAGACTCTGAGCCAGATGCTGAACTCATTGAGATTTTAAAAAACTATCTAGTAAATAACAGCTATCAGAATCACGATTGCGTGATGAATAAGGACTGAATGAAGCTCAAAAGAGAAAAGGTTACTGAGTGATGATGGCAGAGGGAGAGTTTGCAAGTATCACTAGGGAGCAAGGAGTAGTCTGATTAAACTTCTGCAACCAGGAAATCAATGGATATAACAGAAGGTACAACCAGGGTTGGGGAACCTGTGGCCTTGAGGCCACATGTGGTCCCGAGGCCACATGTGGTCCTCTAGGTATTCAAGTGTTGCTCTTTGACTGAATCCAAACTTCACAGAACAAATCCCTTTAATAAAAAGATTTGTTCTGTAAAACTTAGACTCAATCAAAAGGCTGCACCCAAGGACCTAGAAGACCACATGTGGTCTTGAGACTGTAGGTTCTCCATCTCTGGCTACAACCAGACTAGAAAGGAAAAGCAGTTCTCAAAATAAAAAATGAAAGCTAGCAACAACAATATTTTTTAAAATCACCAAATCAAGAATAACAAGAGAAATGCCAGTGAAAATAACACTCATAAATTTGTACTTGACACCTATCAAATTGGCCAGAGATAAGAACTGGACCTGTGATTTCATTGGTATAGGGAACTGCCAGGTTGATGGCAACTCACTCTACCAAAAGATATCAGCTCGTTTTCTGTAACTTGTAGTCTTTTGTAAGGGTGAGGTTGATTGAGTAAATCAATCAAATTACCTTATCACATTTAAAGTAAATGTTGAAATGCTACACCTTGGTACCTTACCCAAGTGGGTGCAAATGATCAAAGGCATTGTAACAAGTGTAACAAGAACTTGATAAGTTTGGTGAGCCATTAGGATGAACATTGGAATGACACTTGACAGGAACAGTGTGTGGAATGACTGGAGAAACTTAGTCACAGCCTGTGGGTCTTCTATAAAATATCAGACAAGAGGAAAAACCTGAAGAGAGAGCTTCAGAATTAGTGGCAGAGATGAGATGCCTCTGAGAAGGAATTGCTTTAGGCACAGGGGTGATGAAAGAGCTTTGACTCTGGCCTCAGCCTCTTTCCTCATACCCTTTGGCCAGAGGAGGACCTTTAGCTTGACAGATGGTCCAGAGGATTTGTGACTTCCTGTCTTCTCATCATCATTTTGTTCATCTGCTCTTTAGTTATGAGAGGCAGCATTATCTAATAAACAGCCAGCAGGAGGATCAGGAAGACCTGGGTTCAAGTACAGCTTCTGATGTATTCTGGCTGTATGACTCTGGGCAAGTCAATTTACCTCTGTTCCCTGGGTAGCTCCGTAAAGCTGTAAGTTGCATCACAATTGTGGATCTACATTGATAGAGAGCATTTCCTTATCTAGAGCTCCCTATGTAGGTGAAATCACCACTCTGAAGAAAACGGACATAATGTCATAGACAAACAAAATATATATATTTTACTTAATTCAGATGGAGGCAGCTTAGGTGGTATAGAGTATTGGACTTGGAGTCAGGAAAACTTGATTTCAAATCCAGTCTCAGACACTTACGTTTCCTCATCTGTATAATGGGGGTTAATAATGGCACCTCCCTTCAAGGATTGTTGTGAGGATCGAATAAAATTATTTACATTATATTTATAAAGTGTTTTATCAACCTTAATACATGTAAGTGCTAGCTATTATTATTATTCAGATTAAAATGTTGCCACAGAAAGAATAAAAATCAGATATTTGACTAATACAATTTGTGTCTTCAACCAAGTGCATTTGAGTGATTGATTCTGCATTTTAGAGAGCCAATGTGGCATAATTATAAGTAGCTTGCCTCAAGCCAAGAAGGTCTGGCACATGTTAGTGGCTGTACGACCTAGACATGTCACATAATTTCTCAGTGCCTGTTTCAACAATCCAGCTAGCAGCTTCTGTGGGGGTGTAAGATCCACCCACAGCCAGCACCCAGAAAGCTGCCAACAGCACAGGTTCTTTTGATCTGCCTTAATAAGGAAAGCAAGGTTAAAGGGGTTGACAAGTTTACCTTAATCCAGCATACAGACAGCATTCACTTAGTTCAGGGGAAAAAGCCAGCACCATGAACTTCAGAACAAAATACAAGCAAATTACAAACATCAACAGACAGACCCAATACAGGTTCATAGTTACCAACATCTAGGTTCAGCCCGGGAGCTCAGAACAAGCGCTAGCCCAGAGTCACACACGCCACCACTGCTGTGAGTAAGAGAGCTCCAAGGAACAGACAGCCAACCCCCAGTTTTTATATCTTTTTCAGCGTCAGGGGTGAGTCACACATGGGACTCACCCACGTGACCTAGAATCATTGCAGAGAGGCGGACTTAAACCCACGTGGTCTAAAAGCCTCTGCTCTCCCAGACATGTAAACTAGGCCCTCCCTGGAGTTAGCCCCACCTTGGGCCCCACCTTAGTTACCAATCCACACCCACTAAGGTTTTACACCTAATAGGGGTTTGGGCCTGGGGCTTAGCATCTAGTAAGGCTCAATGAATTACTGAAAGGGAACAAAAGCCAAACTATTCAAGGGTACTTGTTGAACTAAGTGCTAAGCAGCCCATTTTTGGTTACCAACACAGTGCCCCAGGTAACTAAGATTTTAAGTTATAGAAGAATTGCAGAACACATCAAGTTGTTAATATTGATGAGGAAAATATTTTAAAATATAGTATTAACATATTTAGTGTGGATATTCACATATATTGTCCCATTATCAGGAAACTTTGACATAGTCATTTTTCCACACCTCTATGGATGCAGGAGTATATATACATTGCCCATAAAGCCTAAAAGGCTTAGAGCTAGAAATACATTGATAGAATTAATAAAAACTGGACTAGGATATGGCATATTCAATAGGTATATACACTAGGAACTGGACAAAGTTATAGGGACAAAATAAAGGGACTTTGGGGGCTAAATAAAGAAAACCCAGTCTGTTTGCATACTATCACTACTCTTGACATTTTTTCATGAAGCTCCTATTCACATTTCAACCTGATTCACATCCAAAGAAATGCTTTGGACACAGTTTGGGAAAAGTTCTTAAAACAATAATGCTGTTACTATATACAATATACTTAGTTCTGCTTATTTCACTCTTCACCATTTTGTGCATGCCTTTTCATGCTCTTCTAAGATCACTGAATTCATCATTTCCTATAGCACAGTAGTATTCCATCACAACCATACACCACAGCTTGTTCAGCCATTCCCCAATTGATGGGAATCCCTGTTCTAGTTTTTTTGCCACTACAAAGAGAAAAGCTATAAACATCCCATTCACATTCAAAATTATTACTACTTTGTGAATTTCCCCTCATCATATATTTTCTCACTATTTTTCTTTTTCAGCCTCTCTTTTCACTCTATCCCTGTTGCCTTATCTTCTCTCCTCACTCTCCACATCACCCACCCATCTAAGAGTCTCCTTTATCCCCTCCCCAAACCCCCAATCTCAATCCACACACCATCTTCTATGCATTTTTAAAAATGTTATAATACCTGCCACCTTCCCAATTAACCAAGAGGGGAAAAAAACAAAACAAACAAAAACTCTTGTAACAGGTAAGTTTAGTCAAGCAGATGAATCCAGACAGAGGATATGAAAAAAAAGTATGTTTCCACCTTATGTCTCTCTCAGCTTGGCTTCTTCAAAAACTTGGTTTTTTAACACTGTACACGAACTAATTAGCCCACCAGTTGGAAGTCAGAGTTGTACCATGAAAAGACCACTAGGGATGGACAACTGAAGGCAGGCCAGTAAGCTTACACTGTAACAAAACCCTGAAGGTCACCACAGACTTTATAAAGAAATCCAGTGAGAATGTACAGTAAGTGACTTCTACAGCAGACCTGAACAAAAAGTTAGCCACCCTGCCCAGCAAAGCAAGGGCCAGCATAGTATAACCAGAGATGTCCAGGGAAATCTGTAGCTTAAAAGGCTCTGCATCAGAAGGCAGTAAGAGCCAAGCCTCCCTCTTCCAAAAGCCCCAGGATGTGGAGAAAGGTCCTGGAAGCCCAGGAAAGCACAGGCCCTGGAGCTATGAGATATCTAACATTCTGTCCTGATATGTGAGGTAGGGCCCTGAACCTCAAAGATCCTGGGGACCAAACTTTGGAGAGGCCAAAGCAAGACTCTAGGGGACCCACGACCAACCATTTCATCCAAAACTGTAGTAGGAGGTGGAGTCAAGCCCAGAAAAAAAGCCCCAATTCAGAAACTAAAGTTAAAGGGATGAACAAACACTTATCACTGTCAAAATTAAGACAAATTTAACTCTATAATGGCAAGCAAAGGCCCAAAGCAGGGAAAGGGGATTCTCCATAAGGAATCCATTAATAGCTAGAAAAAAAGAGAAGCAAGAGATTTATTTTAATGAAATAAAAGCCTTGGAGGAAAGAAAGTGAAGGAAAATGAGTTCCTTAGAAGAGAAAGTGGTAAGCTTTATTCAAGAAATGAAATCCCTAAAAATATTCTAATTTAATTAATTGTAATTCTCTTCAGTATTCTTTTGGGTAATTAATTCTAATTCTAATACTTTAGTCTATTTTAAGACTAAACAAAAATCAATGATTCCATAAAACAGCAAGAGAATTAAAACAAAATCAAGAGACTGAAAACACAGAAAATGAAAGAACAAATGACCTGAAAACAGGTAAAGGGAAGGTAATTTAAGAATTTTTTTACTCCTTAAAAATCATGATAAAAAAATCTGGCCATTTTATTTCAATAAATTATAAATTTAAAACTTCTCAGTTCTATTAGAATAAGAGGTCAAAGAAAGAATCCACTGATCACATCCTGAAAGAAACTACAATAGGAAAACTCCCAGGAATATCATAGCAAAAATCCATAGCTTTCAGGTCAAAGAAATATTGCGAGTATCCAGAAAGAAGCAACATGAGTAACGAGTTAGTCAGGATCACATAAGACCTAGTAACTTCTCAAAACAAAAACAGAAATCTTGGAATTCAATATTCCAAAAGGAAAAGAATATGAGTTTACATCCAGAAATAACTTAATCTCCAAAACTGAGTATAATCCTACAAGGGAACAATGTAGATCTTGAAAAGAATTTCGAAAGGAAAAGACAAGAGCTGAGTAGGAACTCTGAAATACAAATACAAGCATCCATAGAAAACTGGAAAGGTAAATTTATTTGAGCAGGAGCTGTATAATGATTTAATGGGAACATTCTAGGAGAAGAAGCAAGTGATCTTCAGAACCTTGATGTCTTCAAAGAATATTGAGGGATTGAAATATGAAAAACAGAGGTCCTGCCTTTGGGATGGATATGGATTTTTTCTGTTCTGAAAGTTTGAAGAGAGGAAATAGAAGGAAGGGTAAAAGGAGGAATATATGTAGAAGGGAGGAAAAAAGGACTAGTTATTTCTCATAAATATAGTGTGAGACTATATAAACAAGGAAGAGGGTTTGGGGCCAGTGGGCACCAAATGAACCACACTCTTATCTGAAATGGACAAAGGAGAGTTGAATACACATGCACACACAAACAACTTGAAGAAATACTGCAAACTCATCAGGGAAACGGGGATCCCGGCAGGGTATTTAGAGGGAGGATAATACGAGGGAGGGAAAAATCACAAGCAAAACTAACTTCTTGATCCTGCAGGAGATATTAAAAGCAATTGGGGGTGGGGGAAGACCTCAAGTATAAATGGATACTTTAGATTGCCTCAGATAACCAAGGAACAGTTTAAACAAACTGTGTTACATGCATGTAATGGAATGTTATTATACTTATAGAGAAATGATGAGAGACAATTTCAGAGAATCCAGGGTAATATGAACAGAGTAAGAGTAAAGTGAGAAGAAACCAGGAGAACAATATACACAAGGAAAACAACATTGTAAAGGAAATCAGCTTTCAAGAACTTAAGAACTCTGATCAAATCAATAATAACTGTGTTTCCGGAGTACCTATGGTGAGGCATATCACTCACTTCCTGATTGAGAGTCTGAGAGACACAAGGTGAAGAGATATAGTTTCGTTTGTTTGTTTTTTACATATCCACTGTCTGGATTCATCTGCTCCACTAAACTTATCTGTTACAAGAGTTTGGTTTTTTCCCCTTTTGATTAATAGGGAAGGAGGCAGGCATTGTAACATTTTTTAAAAATGCATAGAAGGTGGTGTGTGGATTGAGACTGGGGTATTGGGGAGAGGATAGAGGTGACTCTTGGATGGCTGGGTGAAGTGGAGAGTAGGAGGGCGGGGAGAGAAGATAAGGTAATAGGGATAGAGCAAAAAGAGAGGCTGAGAAAGAAAATAGTGAATAAAAATAAGATGGAAGGAAATTCACAAACATAATTACAATTTTGAATGTGAATGGAATGTTGATAGCTGCTCCCTTTGTGATGGCAAAGATCTAGAAATTGCAGAGATCCTCATCAATTGGGGAATGGCTGAACAAGCAGTGGTGTATGGTTGTGATGGAATACTACTGTGCTATAAGAAATGATGAACTCAGTGATCTTAGAAGGGCATGGAAAGACATACACAAAATGATGACGAGTGAAACGAGCAGAACAAAGAAAACATTGTATACAGTAATAGCAATATTGTTTTAAGGACAACTTTGAGTGACTAAGTCATTTTGACTATTATAAATGCACAAATTAACAATAAAAGACATAGGAAGATGCTGTCTGCATCCAGAGAAAAAACTGATAAATATAAGCATTATAGAATAATTTTACACATATATACCTACCTGTGTCTAAGGTCTCTAGAGCTGGGGGAAATGGAAGAAAAAAATTTACATGATAACTTTGTTGTATATTTAGAGGGAATATGCTTTGCAGTTTCATGTGCAATGATCTTTTTATTGTACCATTATGGAAATGCTTGTTTTGTGAATTGAATTGAAAAATAAAATAATTTTTTAAAAAAACTGCACAGAAGAGAATAAAATTTCAAATGGAAAGTACAGGACAGTTTTGAAAGTAACCTGTAGAATTTATTATATGCATGTTCTTAAATATATAGATATTATATATGTATCTAAATATATACATATTATGTATATATATTTAAAGTAAGTGGCATGAAGTGGTTATTCATGGTTTCATACAAGAATCCTCTTTGTGTTCTAATGAACATATGAAAATATAATTTTGGGGTGTTTAAGTTAATAATAAAAACAAAATTAAAAAAGAAAGAAAAAAGTAGAAAGAAGAAAATAAATAAGAGAAAGAAGGAAAATGGAAGAAAAGCAAACAAAGCAATAAAGGACAACATGGCTAGTATGTAAATGTTTTGCATGATTTCACATATACAACTGATATTGATTGCTTGCCTTTCAATTGGTGGAAGAGGAACAAGAGGCAGGGAGAGAATTTGGAATCCAAAAATTTAAAGAAATGAAAATGAAAATATATACGCCCTTCTTTGACGTGTACTACTTCATGACTTTTCACCAAGTCACAGTCTTCCTGGCCTCTGTTTTCTCATCTGTAAAATGAGATGGCTTCTGTGTTCCTTCCAGCTCTAAATCCCCGAACCTATGAACTGGTAGTAGCACCACTAGACACTACTCAGATCCAACTATCTCGCTTTAATTAGCAACATTTAGGGGGCATTTTGCTAAAGTAAGGCTCTGCCATCAGTTTTTGTTTTGTTGTTTTTTGTTTTTGAGAATTCCTTCCTTTCCTAAGATGAGATCAAAGAAAAGAGCAATAAAAATTAAACAAAAGCACCAGGAAGCAAACCCCAGATCTAAGCAATGAATAAGTTGTGAGTGGGCTGGACAGATTCCGGAGCAGATTTTTAAAAAATAATTATCAATAGACGTTCCTGCTCCCTGGAGGCGGAGAAGATGCTGCCCCAAAGTGGTCAATCATGGTATCACCACGACCACCGCACTGCCCAGCAATAGAAGTTCCTTGGATTCACCGTCAACCCAGCATAGGCATGAGTGAGCCTCACACAGGTAGACCTGTTACTGGGCCCAAGGCTTCATTCATTTATCTCAGATTTCTTCCGCTTTCACCGCCCACCTTCCCCCAACTTATTCACGCGGCTTTTCAATCCGAAGTAAACCAAGTTCCGGCCACTGGGAATGTGGCCACTACTGCAGTAGCTCCCCATCGGGTTCCAGCCTCGACACCCCTCTGCGCCAGCTCAGGCTCGCCTCCCTCTCCTGCTGGCTTTCCGCAAGCTCTGCTGGACCAGTGTCCCTCCCTTGCCTGTGAGAAGAGAATCAGCTCTCAGTGCAGTTCCCAATTTCGGGGTCAACGCAACTCCTTGCAGCTCGCTATCGCTCTCTCTCCGCCTCTACCTCCTGTGGCCTGCGAACGAGGAGGGGAGGAGGAGTCAGAGGAGGAGCTGCAGAGGCAGTAGTGGCACTCCGAGGCGGGGGCCGCGGTGCTGGAGGCTCAGGCAGCAGCAGGTGTGGATGAGGCGGCAGAGGTAGGGTGACTGTCCTTTTCTCACTCGTCCGCCTGTCTCTGCAGGCGAGTCGCTGCCACTCTCCATCCTCGGGAGACACCACACAGACACACACACACACACACACCACACACACACACACACAGACACACACACACACACACAGACACACACACACACACTCTCACACACCATTCCCACCTTCTCGTTCCCCGCCGCAGCCCAGGCCTTCCCAGGAGGATTCTTAGGGACCAACTTCGGCTGTTGCTGCAGGCACCGCTACACCAGGGACACAACTTGGGGTCGGCTGGCCCTTGGAGGAGCCGGCGACGGGTCGCGGAGATACCCGGCTCTCTCATACTCTCTCTGCAGCAGTAGCTAGCCCAGGTACTCGAGCGCAAAAGGTGCAAGAGACCAACAAACCGAGAGCCAAACGCGCTGCCAGTGGCGGCTGCAGAAAAAGGGCTGGGGGATTGAGCATCATCTGGGAGAAAGGGGAGGCAGAGAGCAGGAGGTCTGACGCCGCTTTCTGCCGGCTGGCGCTGACTGGAGAAAGGAGCGGCCCCGAGAGAGCCACTGTGCTGCAGAGGAAAGGATGCCTTCCCTGGCCCGCTGAGCAGGAACGAGATGTAGCCGCTGAAGGAGCAGATTACAGGGGAGTCGCGGCAGGGTCATCTCCCTGTACTCAGCACCAGTCCTTCACCCCTACCCCCCGCTAGGCAAGTGGGACCGCTCTGCTCGTCAGCTTCACGCCCCCCAACCCCCTCCGCCCCCAAGAGACTGGAGCAGGTAAGAGGGGGTAAGCAGGGTGGGAATGCCAAGGCGCCAAGCTGCGGTTCCTCCCGGGCAGTAGGGCGTGCGCGCAATGGGGCACTCTGTCTTTGTGTCTGTGTGTGTCTCTGTGTATGTTTGTCTTTCTCTCTGTCTCTGTATCTCTGTCTTTCTACATCCTGTCTCTCATCTCTCTCTCTCTCTCTCTCTCTCTCTCTCTCTCACCTCTCTCTCTCTCTCTCTCTCTCTCTCTCTCTCTCTCTTCCCCTCTCCCTCTCCCTCTCCCTCCCCCATGTGTTTCCGTGTGTCTGTTTTTCTCTCTGTCTCTCTCTTATTCTCTCCACTCCTTGTTTCATGGTAAAGTCATACAATAACACTGACACTTCCCCATGTATCAAGATGCTTTTTGGCTGAGGTAGTCATCATGATATTTTCAATAATACTCTGACTAGGCCATAGTCCCTTCTTTTCCTTCACACCTTTATTTATTTTGTGTGCATAGCTTCAAGAGATATATAGATTCTTTTGTCCCTTTACCAGAACTCTCTTTAAAAAAATATTAGGGTTGAGAAAATGGACGCAATTATGATTTCAGGGGTGTAGGATCTGAACTCTCTTACTAGAGAAAACTGTTTGCAATTCAAAATAACATTTTCTTGAGTTTGGTTTGTGACCCATTCCTGGGGGAATATATATATGTATGTATGTGTGTGTATATATATGCATATATGTATATATATATATACATATATATATATATTCCCCTCTCTGAGATATGAGGGTGGAATGGAAAAAGTGGTGTTTCCATAAAACTAGGAGTTGCAAGGAACACTTCAATTAAGTGATCCCAGGAAGTGAGACAGGGAGAAAAGAACCAACTATACTTTAAAAAAGAAAGAGAATGGTGTTTTTAGTATTCTGGAGACAGAAATCAAACTTTTTCATAGATCTTGAATTAGGTATTTTAGCAAATTTTTAATATTCTCCCCAGTGTTGTATGTCTAATAAAGAAAAAAAAGTCAGGGCCTAAAACAATGGTACTGGAGTAGTCTAGCAACAGTTCCCCCACTGCCATGGCCCTCATATTTGAGTTACTCTGTGGCCTGTCATGAGCGAAATGGTGGGAATCTCTAGCAAGTTCCTCTGATTATTCTCTAGTTTGCAACTAGTGTTAAAATTTTACCACAGACTAAAACTATAATATGTGTTGCTAATTTAAATTATTGTGTTTGACATTTGGTTTAAGTTGATTAAAATAAACCAAAAAGTAGAAAGAATTTTGAATAGCACAGGCATTTGAAAGAACACACTAGACTTAAAGTCGGTAGACCTAGGACCTTGTTCAGCAGTTGAACTCTCACCACTTGATCTTGGCAAGTAAAGTAACTTCTGTGGGCCTCAGCTTTTTTGATTGTGAAATTAGTGCGTTGTCTAGATGACTTCTCAGGTCTCTTCCAGCTCTCAAATTCTGGTTATGAGATAATTTGGAGGTGAGGAGTGCCTTTGAGTTGTGTGGGGTTTTTCCCTCCCTAGATTAGCCTAAAACGTGTTTTCACATACCAAATAGGATGATAACTATTAAATGAAGGCCTTTATTTTAATTGCTGTTAGTAAAATTGGATTGAATTATTTAGGTAAAACTATGAGTACAAATAATGCTTTGCCTGCTTGTTGAACCTCTCCACAAGATGTCAATGTCAAACCCTCTTTAAATGGTTTTTCACACCCTGCTTTCACAGAGACTATTGTTTGATGTAAGGGTGTTCAGCTCCTGTATAGCTTCTTATCCTTACTTTTTTTGGTTTGTGGTTTTGAAAAATAAACTTTGGGGCAAAAATAAATCACCAAACATATCACTTCTCCCCCTACTAAACGTGGTGAAAATCTGGCTTCTGTTCGTCTTAATAGAACTTTCAGGCTATATGAAATTGCTGTTTTCATTGTAATGGTCATTTTTGTATATAATTCATTACATTTTGATTTTGGGGTGGTGTGTGTGTGTGTGTGTGTGTGTGTGTGTGTGTGTGTAATTCTGTTTTATAAAGACATTTTTAAAAAATGAAGATGTGCTTAAGAAACCAGATCTGTACTATTGCTCAGGACTCAGCTTGCAGTAGAAATGAACTACTTGTATTATTCAATGATTATTAAAATGCTTTTGCAGGTAGGTTTTAAGTAGTATATATCAAAAATAACACTCTTCTGAGAAAACTGGGTCCTCCTCATTTTCTGAAATGCAGAATTGTAGTAATATTGGAATCACTAGCACTGATAGATTTTGGGGAAAATACATAAAGTACATAAATGTAAAGCAATTTTATTAAAATTGCAAGGAGAGGCAAAGGTGCGAAAGGGTTTTTGTTTGTTTTTTGTTTGCTTGTATTTCTTTGTTCCTTTATGTTAATGGGAACCAGATAACTCTTCTGGAAATGTCAGGTTTCATAACTTACCGGCTGAAAGTGAAATACATTGAAATAAAATAATCATATTGCATCTTGAGAGCATAATAGAGATTATTGAATTATGCAAAATGATAGTTTTCCTATTAATATTTTTGAGAGACATACAAACTTTAACTTTATGTCGTATAGCTTAAATTTGCTCGGAAAAACAAGATTGTTTAATTCGATAGTTTAAATTTGGGGGACTTTATGGGTTTTAGGCCATTTCTTTCAGGGCTCTGGGTTTTCTGTGGCTTGAATTATTCGTATTCTTGCTCTAGTTTTCTTCTCTCTGCCTGAGTCAATAGTCTCAATGGACATATACATTGGTGTTGTCCTAAATCAGGTTTACTTTAAACTTAAGAGAACAGGATGATTCCTTGTAAACATCATGTTTAAAAAAACTAAAATGAAATTTTATTTAAAGAAATTTTTAAAAATTAGAATATACAAAAATAATTGCTTTCAAGAGTTTCTTCTAAGTTCTTTTAAAATATTAACTGGATAAGCAAAGTTAAAGCATATTTTAAAATGGTTGCCCAATGTTTGTAAAAACATTTGTCTTTCCTCAGCACTGTTTGGTTTTGTTGTTATTCGAAAAACCCAAAGTCTAATATGTTCCTATTTGAAGTAAAACTGTTTTAAAGTGTTAGAGTCTTTATTTGTTACTGTTATTTATTGTTAATTTCTTGTTAGAGTTAATTATTTCAACTTTATTAACCATGATTAAATAAAAATGAAAAATGAAAAACAATAGACAATCTATTAGAATTTTACCATTTTATTGTAAAATCTACTATTGTGATGACTTTTTAACCATCTTTTTGCCGACCTTGTTTACTATAAACACATATATAACATATGAAGAGTCACTGAGTGTACCAGAAAAAAACAAAAATAATTCTTTGAAGTGCATTACTATAGAATTTACACACATACAAACCCACATGTGTACATATATAGACATATATAAACATGTTTATACATGCATGCACATATATAGCAATATGTACATTTGCATTAAATATATTATGGATATATATTTTACATATGTCTATATATGCATGCACAAATACATATATATGTTATATTCACATATAGCACACAATGTATGTATCGTCTATGTGTATTCACATATGTTTATATATAGGCATACACGCATGTGTATCTATATATCTGTATCTATATCCATATCCATATCCATATCCATAGCTATATCTATATCTATATCTATATCTACATCTACATCTACATCTACATCTACATCTACATCTATGTTTGCTTTATTTGTTCTTGGCCAGAAATACATACAAAATCTATTCATGTGTATACACACACACACACACACACACACACACATATATATATATATATATATATATATATATATATATATGTATACACATGTCCACAATGATAAATCAATACACATATATACACATAAATAATGTATATATGTGTATGTGTATGTATATATGTGTATACTTTGTTCCTGGCCAGAAACATATTTACAATGATAAATCAATCTTTACATATTATTATTGTTGCTATTTGCCCTTCACACATATACATATATGTGCATGTATGTAAATACATTATATGTGTGTGTATTTATCCATTTATAATTGTATGTGTGTTTCTGGCGAGGATCAATCTAGCACAGTGACACACTTGGAGTCTGCGTATGCAAGCAAGCAACTGATTTACTGTTATGTAAAGTATATAATACTCAAGCAGTGCTACAAAGATACTTGGTCAGTGGAGCTTTCCAGGGTCTTTCTTTCCCTGCCAGGATGAGCTTAGTGGCCCCAGCCTGGTCCTTAAGAAGCTGGGAATTATGTCAGGTCCAAGAAGTCATCAAGCAGTGAGTAAGACAGCACTTATATGCTCCTCAGGTGGCCCCTCATCATCAAATGTTTGCCTTCCCTAAGGTCCATCCTTATACATTAGGTCATCTCCTTAGGGAAAGCTCCTTATTGAGTCAGCTGTGCAATATTTGTTATCTAAGGATTCTATAGCTTAATTCAATTCCCAACTTGCTATAGGGGCCTGTGAGGGTAGAAATGATCTGTTATGCTAGGTTTTGTTACAGACATTAAAAATTATGTCTATACAGCCAAAGGAAATAGTCTAGGTAATTATAAATATAATTTACAGCAATACTTCATTGATAGGTGATCTTCAACAGTGGCTATAGCTGAAAAATTTATGGCCCCAACCTTTTGATAAGCTTTTATAAATGTAAGTAGGCCACTCCCCAAGTGACAGATACACATTCTGTTACTTGGCCTGTGCACTGAAACCTTTAGAGCTTGGTAAGACCTGCCAGAGCTTGTGTGCCCCTGATATTGCCTCTGAGCATTTAGGGTCACTCCCACGCCATGATGAGTCATCAAAGTTTGACTTCAGTGGAAGATGATTTGGGGGGTTGGGGAATCTTTCCCTGTTGCAAGGGTGTCTGGGTAAACGAGGACAAGTAAAAAGTTTATGGTTAGATGAACTTTTTTAGGCTGGATTTTTGAACAATTTCACTGAAGATTCTCTATTTCAGTAAGTAAAAACACAGACCGGCCAACATACAACTGAAGGTGTTTGAAAATAACTTCCAAGTACAGAGAACGCATAACTATGGTATGATCAAATATGTAACTTACTGTCAGTGGAAAAACAGTCCAATTTTAACCAATAATGAATCGATCAACAGGTATTTATTAAGAACCTGCTATGTCCCAGGTACTGGAGATAGAAAAAGAAAAACGAATCAGTCCTTCCTTACATTCTATTAGGAGGAAACAATATGAACACGTAAAAATGAATATAAAATACGTACAAAGTAAATTCAAAGTAATTTGCAGGAGAGGAAGCATCAGTACTTGGGGCAGATCAAGAAGGGTCTCATGGAGGAAATGGAGCTTGAGCTTAGCTCTGTAAGCAGCTTAAGGATGGTAAAAGTTAGAAGTAAGGGGAGAGCACATTCTAACTTTTTTAAACATAACATGCAAGTACATGCATAAGTTATAGAATAATTCCATTTTTGTTATGTGGAAATCACACATTTAAAAGAGTTTTTTTCTAGAAGTCATAAATAGGACTGATCCATCGTAGAGTAAAATTATTATGTTGTGATATCACTTTGGTGAAGGGGGGACTCAAATAGTTTTAATTAGCTTTGGAGTCATTTCCCTCTACTAAATAATGATAGGCCAAGATCCTTCTCTCTCTCTTTATATAGCTTTCATCAAAGACATTTTTTTATCTCTTTTTTTGCACTCAAGGGATGAAGAAGAGAAAAACAAAAAAATTATAAAGGTCACAGTATTCCTTTTTACTTAAATATATTGTCAGCAAGTGCAGTAGAGTCAGATATGACCAAAAGTTTCAATAAGCCTCATCATATCCTACATAATAATTATAGCTAATATTTATATAGTGCTTGCTATGTTCTAGGCTTAAAGCTTAACATAAAAAGACTAATATCTTGGCAGCTTGTCCTGACAAATAGAGGTAGAAGAAATGGAATCAGTGTCAGATTTTTATTCCTGGGCTCAAAGATCACTGCAAACAGCTACTGCAGCCATGAAATTAAAAGACACTTGCTGCTTGGAATAAAAGCTATGGAAAATCTGAATAGCATACTAAAAAACAGATATATCACCTTGTTGACAAAGGTCCATATAGTCAAA
The DNA here is from genome assembly GCF_011100635.1 of Trichosurus vulpecula. NCBI lineage: Eukaryota > Metazoa > Chordata > Mammalia > Diprotodontia > Phalangeridae > Trichosurus > Trichosurus vulpecula. Next base: position 29,269,658 of record NC_050581.1, read on the forward strand.
GTTAGGTTTTTTTCCAGTAGTAATATATGACTGTGAGAGTTGGATTAAAAGGAAAGCTGAGAGTCACAGAATTGATGCTTTCAAATTGTGGTACTGGAAAAGAGTTTTGAGAATCTCCTAGACAGCAAGGAGGTTAAATCAATAAATACTTAAAGAAATTAATTCAGGCTATTCACCAGAAGGTCAAATACTGAATCCAAAGCTTAAATACTTTGGCCTCATGATGAAAAGATGGAACTCATATGAAAAGACCCTGATGCTGGAAAAGATGGAAGGCATAAGGAAAGGGGACAGCAGAAGATGAGATGGAGAGATGATATCATGGAAACAACGAACATGAACTCAAACAGACTTCGAGAGATAGGAGATAATAGAAGTATGCTATGGTCCGTGGGGTCCATGAAGAGTTGTATGCAAATGAGTAACAACAAAAATGTGCCAGGGCCTGTGCAAAGTACTTTACAGTTACTGCGTCTATTATATGCATTCTAAGAGAAAACAAGGAAGTACACACCTCATCCATTTACAGGACAGTCTTCTTGATTCTTAGAAAATCCAGCCTACTGAATTAACCTACAGTTACATCTAAATTCTTCTAAATTTCCTTGCCTTGGGTTTAAATCCAAAGTTAAAAGTTTACGTAAAGGAGAAAACTGGTCCTAATTGTGTAAAGTCAATGGGGTTATTCAGATTTCTTTTAACCTAAGAAGAAAATATATTTATGTATATATGTATATATATATATGTATATATATGTGTATATATGTGTGTATATATATATATATAGTTTGTTCATATACTTAAGAGATTGCATAGCTCAAGAACGTATAAGGGAGTAATATCTGAAAGCCTAGGATCTAATCTCTAAAAAGAACCCAAGTGAGTCTCTAAACTAACTGTGAAAGATGTGGTCACACCAACTAATCCCTTTCAGCCTACATGAGCTGTGTCATTCTTAGAAGCCTAAAACAAATATGTCTAGTTCTTGAAACAAATTCTCACACTGGCCTTTGTCTAGGACTGTATATTTTATAGTGAGTCTATTATCTCTCTTTCAGGAAGTGGGTAGCATGCTTCCTATTTGGTCTTTGGAATTGTTTCTGGAGATTGTGTTGATCAGATTTCAAAGTTAAAGCGCACGTCTCTGTAATACTGTCATTATTTCTGTACCAGTTAATGCCGGTCTTCCCAAGTTTCTCTAAAATTATGGCTTATATCATCTTTATAAAGTAGAAATATTCCATTATTTTTATATACTATAATTGTTTAGTTGTTGCCCAGTTGATGGGCACTCCTTCATTTTCTAGTTCTTTGACACTACAGTAAGAACTGCTATAAATATTTTTGTACATAAGGGTTCTCTTTCTTTAATTTCTTTGGAGTTTAGGCCTACTAGTGGAATGGCTGGGTCAAAGAGCATAAAAAGTTTAGTAACTTTGGGGTTGTAGTTCCAAATTGCACTAATTCGGAGTTCTACAAACAGACTAATAATTTGCCTGTTTTTCTTATAGCTTCTTCAAAATTTCAACATTTGTCATTTTCTTTTTTTTTTTGGTCAACTTTTTGCCAATCTGATGAATATGAGGAAGAACCTTACGGTTGTTTTAATTTGCATTTGTCTAATCGTTAGTGACTTGGAGTATTTTTTATGTGACTTATCGATAACTTGGGTTTCTTCCTTTGAAAACTACCTTTTCTTCATTATATAATTCACAGATGAGAGAGATACTTATAAGAAAACTTGTCACAAAGATTTTTCTTCCCTACTTAACTGTTTCTCTTCTACTTTAACTACATTGGTTGTGGTACAGCAGATAGAGAGCTAGGACTGGAGTTAGGAAGACTTTGAGTAAAAATCTGGCCTCAGACATTAGTTGTGTGACCTTAGGCATATCAATTAACTTCTTCTGCCTCATTTTCTTAATCTGTAAAAAGGGGATAAAAATATTGCCTGCTTCTTAGGGACTATTGTGAGGATCAAATGAGATAATATTTGTAAAATGCTTTGAAAACCTTGAAGTGCTATATAAATGCCAGCTATTATTATTATTAATTATATGTAGTCAAGACTTTCCATTTTATCTTCTGTGATCTTCTCTATCCTTTGTTTGGTGATCAATTCTTCCCCTAGCCTTAGTTTCTAGAGATAATTTCTTCCTTGTTCTTCTAATTTGTCATTAGCAGTTTACCTTGGAATATGGTAAGGTATTGGAGTGTATCTAATTTCTGCCAGACTCTTTTCCAGTTTTCTCAGAAGGTTTTTGTAAATAAATGATTCTTGCTCCAGTAGTTGGGTTTGGGGTTCATGGAATACTATGGCCACTAGATTTTTTTGTTTCACTATGTTATGTGCCTAATCTGTTACACTGACTGCTTAATTTAGTACCAAATTTAGATTATGACTGTTTTGTTATATAGTTTGAAATATGACACTGTTAGGCCCTATTTTCTCTTTTTTTTCATTATTTGCCTTGAGATTTTTGACATTTTGTTACTCCAGATGAAATTTGTTGTTGTCATTTTTCTAGCTCTAGAAAGTAATACTCTGATAATCCGATGGATGTTAACCTATCATTCTTCCTCCTCTCACATTGTTTCTTTTCTAATTCATTGTAAGGACTTATTTGCACCTCATAAAGAGAACACCTGGTAAAACCACATGTTAGCACTCGTGTCAGACCTATTCTATGATTAGGTCCTATTCTTTCAAGACATACTCCGCTTCATTCTTCCCCTCCTTTAAACATTTAATGTAGTCAACAAATCAACCAGGGCGTGTTTCAGTATTTTCATCCATAGCCTCAAATTCTGGATAGCTCTCTAGTCACTACAGGCCTAATTTAAATGCAGGGCATATTATATGTGTATTTCACAGGAGTATATTTGTATCTGTATATGTAAATGTGCATAGATAGAGAAAACGTTTATTAAGTGCTTAATATGTACCAGCCACTGGGCTAAGCACTGGGAATGCAAATATAAGAAAACAAGAGGATCTCTACTTTACAAGAGCTTACATTCTAATATAAGAAGATAAAATATAAAGGTGAGCTGGAAAGGATGGGAGAAGACAAGGAGAACGCCCATGAAAGGAAGGAAGTTAACTATTGGGAAGATAGAGCATCTCAGAGAATGAATTTAATTGGACGTTAAGTGAGCAGCTTGGCTGGGGCACCTAAAAAAGTAGAGAAGTTGTACAAATGTATTGTTGCATAAAAACCAATGCAATAATAATTTCAGTATGTCTATATAATAATGGAGCATAACTGAACAGTATAGCTAACAAGCAATTGCATATTACATAAATATGTAATAATTACCACATGCATTAATGAACATATACAGTTATAAGTAAGGTGCATCATATATAGCATTAGTATTGTCGTCTGGCCGCAGGTATAATCACTATCTCCAGTTTCCCAGTAAAATCATATTTTGGTCAGGTCACATGTTGAATAGACCTAGGTCTCCTGTGACTTGCTGAATTATTAACCCTTGGGGGTAACCAACCTCAAATCCAGCAGTGAGTTAGGGAAGTGTCTACCCCAAGCATTCGAAGACTTCCCCTGGCAGAATGGGCAGATGAGAACAATTTATTCCAACAAGCTGAAGCAGGCTCTATGGAACACTTAGGACTCCATCAGACACTGAAGATGCAAAGGTCATCCACTGCATCCCAGGCCATTGCCAATTGTCCTGACTTTTTTTCTTGCCACTGGACTTTGATAACTCTGGAAAAGAAAGTAAGGCTCATGACTTTGTGCAACTCTGCCCCACTTAAATCCAATTCACTCTCAAGTCACGATATGACCCTGTGATGTCATTGGTCCTCTTCAAAACTGAAGGACAAAGAATAACAATTAACCCTTATACCTGAACTAGTTGATAATATGAGCTTATCATTCTTCTTATTGGAACTAAAATCTACATCCTTAAACCTGATTTTGTGGAGGGTCCAGGCTAGCCAGTAACTGTTACTAGGCCCTGTGGGGGGTCTCTGTACCGTAGAAGTTTCTATACTTGACGTTCTAGTCATGAAAAATGCTACCTCTGGAATCAGTCCTCTCCTCTTTTTTCTGGTGGTTTGCCCCTTTTCTGTGCTTAAATCCTGGGATTTGGAAGACTACTCTCCAAATATTCCTATTCTTATGGGCATGGTGGTAGAGGCTGTTTACCTTTGTTTTAAAGGTTTACTTTATCTTATAATCAGTGGTAACTACTGGCAATTGCTAGTTGAGTTTTACTTATTGGGAATAGAGTTGGGAGAAAGTAACTGAGGGAGGGTAACATCTCCAAAAAAAAGAGATATTAGAAACCAAACACTTCCAGAAGTGTCTGACTGGGGGCTCAAAGTTAACAAAAAACAAAGGAAAAAATACATATTTTTGGATACTACTTCCCAGAGTAGAAGAACATTTATATCAAGAAAATCCAATTCAGCAGTGAGATTGCAGTAAAGTGAAGGGCAAACAGGAGTGGTTGAATAAACCTGGTCACCACACCATCCCTTTAAAACTGCTACATATGGCTGCTAAAATCTTATACAGCACATCCCTTGAATAGATTCAGCTTTATAGCTTTGGGGGCAGAATACTAATTATGGGATATGCTGTAGATCTTTTGTCCTTTAGGCCAATTCATGACTTTTCCATCTAAAATAATTTTATTAACTATATAATATGTCAAGTTGGGAGTGGTGAGGAAAGGACGAATACAGATTATAAAGGGGGGAAAGTTTTTAAAGAATAAAAGCAATATATTAGGAGATTTATATTATTTATTACTGATTAATTTTGGACTCTTTGCAAGAAGGCTGGCAAGTGGCGTGTAAATATACATTGCTTATAGTAAATACTTAATAAATGCTTGTTGAATTTAATTAAATTGAATTGATTCTAAAAGTCATTGATATCTGATAGCTTAATAGCTAAAATTTGTTAAGAGATTTTTTTGTGTATAGGTGACTATATTCACCTTAGCTGACATTTATATTACTGCTTATTCAAAGAAAAGTCAGTTTTGGAAGCGTGCTACTATAACAAAGGCAAACTGCATCACTAAGGAGTACTTTTAGATCCATATGATATCTACTGGTGTGACAAAAAAAGCTATGTCTATTATTTCATGGTGGATGAAACCATTCTGAAGTCATTAAGGTTGAGTATATAGTTACATTTGTAATATTACAATAACTAAAACACTTCAGACTTTACTTTGTGGCATTCTATCTTAAAAATAGAACTTCAAATCTGTAATGGCAAGCAGGGTGGGACTTTTTGCTGGTTTTCCTTTTGGAATGCTTCTCAGCACTGGGGCAGTCGAGTGCCTTTGATTGAGTCTTGCCTTTGTATTAATTAAGAATCTTTGAATCAAGAGCCTTTGATGACCTACTTAAGTCACAAGAAAGCCTAAGTCATGAGAGTTTGAGTCACATGGTTGTGATGCCTTCTGACCCTGAAGAAGTGTATATATACCCTGAGGTTAGCATTTTGCTTTGGGGCTGACTCATTGGAAGAGCGTTCCTGTGATTTCGCCAGACAAGACTCTGGGTAGCCATTAAGAAGCCCCCTGGCTTTGAAAACCCAGACGTTGGTGCTTCTCTCTCTGGTAATTATGTATGTATTGCTAGGGAGAGACAGTTAGAAACCCTGTTTGCTGATTCATGTTATTTGCTCTGTTTGTATAATTTCTCTTGTAATTTCTGTTTGTGTTTTCTCTAAAGTTCAGGGTGCTGACTTTTCCCCCTGAACTAAGTGAATGAGGTATGTTAAATTAAAGTAAGATTGTAAACCCCTTAATGTTGCTTTTTTCGAAAAGCAGATCAAAGAACCTGTGGTAGCAGCCCTCCTGTGTGCTAGTGTTTTTGGCCTTACACAGTCACAGTAGCTGCCAGTAGCACTGTTGTTACAAAATCAAAAAATTATTGTTAAACGATGGACATTTTTTAGTGCTCCAGGAAAGAGATCATCAAGTAACTTAATTAGGAATCTTGCTTATGTTAGGGCTTCCATTTCTCATCTTACACCGTGATTAAAACTTGATCTTTTTTATAAAATTGGAAAATGGAGCTAGATTAAAATTAGAGTGCTCAGTCAGATTCTGACACTGTTTTGTAATATAATTTTGATGTTTGCTGCTAAATGGTGGTCAGAGTGAGGGTTACTTTACCTTCTTTTTATAGTTTATATTGGGATGTGCCGATTATTGTTTTCTTGTTTCCTGAAATAGTGTTGCTTCCCCATTTGTGAATGGATAGATATGATGTAAATAGATAGACGTTATATGTTATATATAGATATACGCAGATACACACACATATATACGAATATATTCAAACTTAAAGCACCTACTTCCCAGAGCTGCTGTGGGGATCAGATGAGACAACATTTGTCAAGTGTTTAGCACAGTTCCTGGTATGTAGTAGGCACTTAATGAAGCTTATTTCATTTTTTCTTTCATATATCAAATAATGATTTAAAAAAATCCAAAGACAGACATCTTCTTTATCTAGCTTGGGACTATAGAAAAAGACGGTCGGAAGTTTGTGGCTATCCTCTGCCATGGAAGCCAGTGAAAGCACAAGCAAACAAGTCAGAAATATGCCCATATTGCGACCAAGGGTGCTGTAGGTGTACCTAAAACCTGAGGTATTCTGTCCTGATGGTAAGGAAGTCCTAAGTGATCAAACTGATCTAGGGCAACCAGAAGAAAAAACAAACAAACCAAACAAAAACATTGCTCTAACCACTTAAATAATACAGATAAATGATTAGTAATCTGAAAGGAAAACAAATTGCCAATATCAAAAACAAATGGGAAATTTCACATTAAATGAAGTGGAAATAAAAGAAATTATTAGAAACAGTTGCCCAATTATATGCCAACAAAATTGATAACAAAGTAAATCAATAAATATTTATAAAATTATAATACTTAGGTTAGTATAAGTAGAGATAGGGAATTTAAATCAGCTTCAGGAAAAAAAAAACAAACAATGGAACAAGTTATAAAAATAACTGCCAAAGGCAAAGAGAGAGAGACGAAGACAGAGAAAAATAAAAAAAACACACAAACACAAATAAAACCCAGCACTAGATGGAATTACAAATTAAATCTATCACTCTAAGAATGATTATTTCCACTATTACATAAACTGTTAGAAAAGTTTAATAAATGGATCCTACTAAGTCCTTCCTATGATATAAATATAATACAAAAATACAAATACTTGACATTTAACCAGGGAAAGACAAAGCAGAGAAAGAAAACAATAGAGAAATATCTCTAATAAATATCAACTCAAAAATAGTGAATATTAGCAAAAAGAATACAGGAACTTTAAAAAATTATATACTATGACCACATTAGGTTAGGGATGCAGGGTTGGTTCAATATTTAAGAAAACTATACACACAATATAGCATACAAATGACAAATATAACAAAAATACCACATTTATGTCTAATTGAATTTTTGACAAAATTAAGTGCTTATTTCTGTTGAAAATATTTTTTAAATGGAATACATGAAGCATTCCTTACATTCCTTAAAATGGTAAGTAGCGTCTACCTAAAATGAAGAGCCAAAATTACATGTAATAGAGAAACACTTAGAGGTTTTTACTGTTCAGATCAAGAATAAAATAACAATGGCTATAAGCACTATTATTATTTTATTTAAGTCTAGAAATTATAGTCTATAAATATAGGCAAAAGAGAAACAAAATTACCACCTTTGTAGATGATACAATGATCTACTTAGAGAAACCTAGAGATACAATTAAAATTTAATTGAAACAAAAGGAAACAAGCTGGACATAGTGGAGATGAAAAATTCCACATGCAATCATCTTTTTCTTTTCTTTATGTATAGAAATGGTCATGTTTGTTGGTTTTGTCAAGTTTAGGACAACAAAAAAATTTATTTTAAAAAAGAAAATGGGGATTTGTCTAAAGGCGCCTATATGAATATACAATTAACTCATCAAATGTAATCTAAATTAGTTGGCATTAAAAAAGGGAGAGTATCTGGAGCAAGCAAGGTAATAGGAAAATATTGTGCCATAATAGAAAATGCCCTGCATTTGGAATTCATGTACCTACATTGCAATCCTTGTTCTGCTACTTGACACAAATGAGAATTTGAAAAATCACAAAACTCTGTCTCAGATTTCTTTCTATAAAATGAAAGGATTACAATAGTTGATTGATCTCTAAGGTTCCTTACACCCCTAAATGATCTTACTGTTATAACTCTACCTGGACTATTGCGTACAGTTTTAGGAAACAAATATTAACAATAGTGTTAACAAACTGTAACATTCAGAGGAGGGAACTGGGGTAGTCAGAGGCCTGGAAAATATGGCGTGCTGGGAGTGACTGAAGAAACTGGGTATGTTTATACCCTGAAAAAAGAGAAAGCTTAGAATTATCAAGATAACAAGCAATGTGCTAGTAAATGTAAAACAACTAGCTCTCCAGGAGGAAAAAAAATATAGTCATGACATATTTTTAAGTTTAATCTACATTATCAACATTTTATCCATCATTTCTTAAGTCTGGACAATTAACAAAACACTCTACCAAGCCCTGATTTGTAGCATTTGCTTAATTTCCAGTGTAAAAGCTCACACTGAAAATTTAACAATCGGCTCTCCTGAACTAGACGAACTGAATAGCTGAGTTCAAGTACTGGAAGGGAGAGGGACTGAAATTGTTCTCCTAGACACTAAGCAATCAAGCATTGTACTAAGTACTGGGGATTCAAAGACACAAGTAAAAAGAGTTCCTGCCTTTAAGGAGCTTACATTCTAACAAGGAAGGCTGTTTGCAGGGTGTGTGTGTGTGTGTGTGTGTGTGTGTGTGTGTGTGTGTGTGTGTGTTTGTGTGTCTGTTGGGGAGGGGGTGTGTGTGAGGGATGGAGGGGTGGGTGTGGGTGTGGGTGTCCCACATAAACGAGATGTGAGAATGACAGCAGTTTATTGAGTAGGAAGCTGTATATGGTCAGATTTGTACTTTAAGAAAATCAATTTGGGTTGTCCTGCTCATGCGTCTCTCAAGTCACTTCCTCCTCCTCCTCTCTCTGAGTTCCCGTTTGACCTACAGTGACCACAGGAGAAGATGGTGGCGCTCGGTGCTTCCGGGTTGCTCCAGCAGGTATGCTGCTTCACCACTTACTTCAGTGGTGGAGACCATTTGCTAAACTCGTCAGGCCTCCAATTCAAGTGTATGGTCTGGAAGGTCAGTATGCCACTGCTCTTTATTCTGATGTGTCTAAGCAGAATAAACTGGACGTGGTAGAAAAGGAATTACTCAGAGTAACTTTAGAAGGATCCCAAAATGATTGACTCTATTATATATAAAGCATTCTATTAAAATAAAAACCCTAAGTGACATAACAGCAAAAGAGAAGTTTTCCCCCATCACAACCAACCTCACGAAATTGCTTGCTGAAAATGGGCGCTTAAACAATACCCCAGGAGTCATTTCAGCATTTTCTACCATGATGAGTGTGCACCGTGGTGAAGTACAGTGCTCAGCTACTACTGCATCCACTTTAGAAGATGCAACTCTTTCAGAATTAAAAACAGTCCTGAACAGCTTCCTAAGGAAAGGCCAAGTCCTGAAACGGAAGGTTAAGACTGACCCTTCAATCATGGGAGGAATGATTGTTCGTATGGGAGAGAAATATGTTGATATGTCCGCAAGAACCAAGATCCAGAAGCTAAGCAGGATTATGAAGGAAGCTCTTTGAAAGTAACATTCTTCCACAGCTCATCGATGAAACTTCCAAAAATTGTGGAAAGAATAAAAGTACTTGAGGAAAAAAAATCATTTTGCAAACTATGTGGAGAATGGATTGGAATGGGAAGAAACTGAAGGCAGAAAAAGTGAATAGGAGCTTATTGCAATAATCATGTTGAGAGTAGTTGAGGGTCTCAATAAAGGTGGAAGCTGTGTGAATGGAAGTAAAGGAACATACAAGACATGTGTGGAGATAGAAATAACAATATTTGATGACTTAGTAGAAATGTAGTGTGAGTGAAAGTGAGGAGTGCCTGACTTGGAGAATCTGAGTAACTAGGAAAATGGTGGTGCCCACTTTAATAATGAGGAAGTTTACAAAAAGGCTGAGTTTATGGGAAAAGTCCAGTCTTTTTTTTTTAAAGACATAATGAACTTGATATGTGTAAGGGAAATTCAATTTGAACTGTTCAGTAGGAGGATGGTGACATGGGACTGGAGCTCAGGAGAGATTTTGGAGATCTGGGAGTATATATAAAGGGCAAAGCTGATGAATTATTAAGTGAGACTGTAGGGAGAAAAGGAGAAGACAGAGCCTAGGACAGAGCCTTAGAGGAAATCCACAGTTAGTGGGCGTGTCATAAATGACACTCCAGCAACAGAGACAGACAAGAGTTTATCAAACAGGTAGGAGGAGAACTAAGAAAGAAAAGCATCATAAAAAAGAAAGACAAGAAGAGTATTCAGAAAGAAATGGTGATCAGCCATGTCAAGTGATGCAAAGAGGTCAAGAAGGATGAGGATGAAGAAAAGGCCAAGATATTTGGTGATACAAAGATTATCGGTAATTCTGTAGAGAACAGTTTCAGTAGAGTAACCAGGCCGAAAAACAGATTGTGGATTGGAAGTAGGGGCAATAAGCGTTAATGGCTTCTTAAAGGAGCTTAGCAGAGATAGCAAGAGAAGAGATATAGGACAACAGCTAGCCATGGAAAGGAGGATGCTTTTTTCAATGGTGGAGGGAAACTTGGGCATGTTTATAAGTAGCATGGAAGGAACCAATAGACAGTAATAGATTGGATATTTGGAAGAAGGGTCAATGACGGGGGCGGGTAATCTACTGAAGGAAGAAATTGGAAATCAAGGGTGCACATAGAAGGGTTGGCCTTAACAAATATGAGAACCATGTCTTCATCAAAGACTGGAATAAAGAAGGTAGTATTGGATGATATCTGGAGAATGTAAGATCAAAGGGAAGAGGCAAGAGGGAGCTCATTATGATTGGCTTTGATTTTCACTAAAGTAGGAAGCAAACTTCTCAGCTGTGAAGTTTGGGAAAGGAGTATTCGTGGAGGCTTGAGGAGAGAAAGAAAGTTTGGAACAGCCATTGTTATAAGGAGAGTAAAGAATTAATTAAGGAAGAGTAGAAAGATTGCCTTTTTGCAGCATAGGCACAATTGAGAGCTAACATAAATTTGTAGTGGACCCAGTCAGCACTTGGCATGGCTTCCTTCAGCTCAGTGCAGCAGGATGAGAGGAATTGAAGGATGTGCTTCTCCAGGAACAGTTTATACTACTCGATCTCTTTGGCTCTGCCCATCTCTGAGACTTTGTGATTCTGTGTTTATCCCCAATTGGAAGCAGAACACTTTGAAGTCATTATTTTTTAAAGAAAAGGACACAAACACATTTCCTTTGCAATACAGTATCTACTCTATATATTTTATTTTCAGAGTTCTCAGTTCTTAAGAATTGCCTTTCTTGATCCCCCTAATTGTTATAATTATCTTTTCCTTATATTATCATGTGTATAGTTACCTTTTTACATGTTATATCCCCCCTGTAAAATATAAGCATCTTGATATAGGGATAGTTTTTTGGGGAGGCGGGGCGGGGGTAATCAAATTTCCGACTTAGTGTCTCAGAGGATATCTTGCACTACACATAGTAGGTGTCTAATAAGCACTTATTAGATTTGGGCGACATTTTTATAGACCTCTTCGGCTTAAGGTACTTTGTGAGATGTAGTATGTGGAGGGAAAAGGGACAGGGAATCGGGTTTAAAGTATGACTTTCCATACTTTAAAACCACATTTATGAGTCCTCAAATATCCATAGCTTCCAGTCATCTTTGGTTTATGAAATTCCATTGATGCAAGACAGTTTGAATATAGCAGTCATAACATATGCAAAGAGAAATAGGTTTTGATTCTGTATTGATATCAACGTCATATTTGTCATAGTTTCCAGAACTAGGAAGGTAATTGTCCCACTGTACTTTTCTCTGGTCAGACATCTGAAATAATTATGCTTGTTATGGATGCTACCTATTAAGAAGGACATTAATAAGCTAAATAGTGTCCAGAGGAGGACAACTGAGTGGTGGACTTCAAAATAATGCCATGTGAAGAGAGATCAAAGGAACTAGAAATGTTTAGCCTAGAAAAGACAAGTAGGGGGTGAAGAGAAGGAGGAGAAGAAAGGTATGATAATTAAGTATTTGATGGACTGTCTTGTGGACTGAATTAATGAAAAAAGCATTTAATATGTGCTTTCTATGTACCAAGCACTGTGCTAAGTGGTGGACATATAAATAGAAAAGTTGAGAAACTCCTTGATTTCAAGGTGTTCACCCTGAAATGAGGGAGGCAGTAAATAAGGGGGTTTTAGCTACAAGTCACATGGAAAAAAGTCTGTGAGGCCTTTAAGATGCAGCAGTAAAGCAGATGTTAATGGATGTTTTTTATTGTCATTTCCACTGGTAAAAAAAATTTTTCATGTTGAGCTATTTAGTAATGCCAAAGACAGTGGTGACAAGAACAGGGCAGAACTGGTGGGGGCAGGGGGAGCAGGAAAAGTTTCAGAGAGGCAGATTTAGACTTGATGTAAAGAAAAAGTATAATGAGCTATGTAAAGACATAATGGATTCCTCCTCAATAGAGATTCATCAAAGAGATCTGTTGGGTAATTCTTAGGAATTCTTGTTCAATTGTGAACTGAATTGCTGCCTCTAAATTTGAGATTCTATGGTTCTGTGAAGGAGCAGTAAAATATGGTGAAAAGACATTAGATTTGGACTCAAAAGATCTAGGCTCAAATCCTGATTCCGACTGGAAAAGTCCCTTAAATTCTGTGGGCCTTGGACCATATAAACTTATAGGTCTAAATGTTTTAATTCTATGACTTATGATTCCCTGTAGTTCAATGAAGAAATCTCTTTGCAGGAAAATATTATCTAATAATGCCTTGGAAGAAAAGCTTTTATAATTGTTAATAAGCATGAATTTCCAATAGGAGTGTGACAATATAGTTAATATGTCTAAGCAATATGTTTACACACATCACTTGCATTCATTCAAATAGGATTCCCCTAATCATAGTGGCCTTAAAACAATATAGAGATTTTTATAACAAGCAACAAAAACATTAATTTGGGCACTCAAGTATACAGTGTATTCCAAAAGTCTCTAAAATTTTAGGCTACTTTACAAAGACTTTTGGAACACCCTAAATAGTGGGGTTTTTTAAGTGCTATCATATACACAAGATATAAAATGAATATAATAATTGGAACAATCTAGTATTCTATAATTGACCAGCATAGTTGGTAGAGGTATGCATTTATCCATGGGAGGATAATCACTTTCTTCAGTGTAAATTGTGAACTGGTACTGCTAGGCCTTATTTTGAATTCAAGAACTGCATTTTAGGTACTAAGGATATGGAGAGATTTATTGTTTCCATTTTACCCTCCCCTGTGATTTTTTTCCTCTTAGACTGCATCTGCAAAGACCAAAGAGTTGAGCATTAGCATTATAAATCTGATCAATCTTAAAAACCCTTCCCTGTAATTTAGGATTTAAATGCTTCTTTTCTCTCAGAGAGGCTCTTATTTGACCTGCATTACCCTCATAGGGCCTCAGCTCTCCACTTTATCACAGTGACCTTTTAATCCAGATCACTTGTACCTATAAAAACTTGTTGCAGACATCACAAAAGCTTGCCATGACCTAAAGGATGCCAAAGCATTGTAGAGCCAGAAGGCACCTTAGAGATTATCTATTTCAGTCACCTCATTTTGCAGATTAGAAAATTGAGACATGGGTACCCACGTGACTTGCTAATATTATCTAACTAGTTGCTGGCATAACTAAGTCTAGAACTCGAGGCTCCTGACCTGATTCAGTCCGTATAGTGCTCTTTCCACTACGTTTCACCAGGGGTTAACAGCAAACAGATATCTAAACTGATTAACTGAAAAAGTCATGGAAGTTGCACTTACATAAGAATAGTATCTGTTTAACAGAGTATATTTACAGTGACTCATGGTCACAGTTTGTCAAGGTAAAAATGAGTAAAAAATCTGTATGCTTGGACACGAGAGTGGGGCTTGAATTTGTGAGTGTTAGTTCAGGTTGATCCTTGCTGTCTTCTTTATCTCTTTTCTCCATTTCTTTATGTTGCTCGTGCAGAATTCCAAAATGAATGGAATAGTTGGCTCAGACTAACACTTTTTGACTGCTCTCCTTGCTATCTTTTAAAAGAATGAAAAATGCTCATAATTTGCTTAAAAGTTTTAATTGTGCTGATGAGACAAAGCTGATATTTTGTGGCCTTACTCTTTAGTGTGTAAATAAAGGCCTTCAAATATCACAATTACTCTACAGTAAGAACCAGTGTACCAGAAAACGTTAATGCTAGCTGAGGAAAACACACCTAGCAATTGATTCAACTATTAAAATTGTATCAAAGATTTTATGGGTAAGAGGGGGAATTGAATCATAAAATATATTAATGATGGATTTTTTCCCTAGAGAAATAGCCTGATGAACTTCACACATTTCAAGAACATTAGTTTTTGTTCCTCTTGTAATTTAAAGTACTCTTCCCATTCAATGAAGAATACCAAAGGAACTTTGAATTGCAGTCCACATTGGTAACTGTTTAAAGTCTAAATAGATTTTTCTCTACAAGTTACAAAGATAGAATATCCATGAGGACAGGGGTTATCTTATATATAAACTTTCTATTTATTTCAATGTCTCCACAGTTTTCTGCACACAGCTGGCACTTAGTGCGTTTTGTTGAATTCTACTGATGAAGTGGTGGTGGAAAAGAAGCAGTTTTCATATAATAGCATTTCCATTCTCTCTGCACAGTATTGAGTTACCACAGCCAAGGGAATAGATTTCAAAATCTACAGGGAAAGAATTGAAGAAGGCCTTATTGAGATAGCACAATAAAGAGATATGAGATCTACCTGGCACTTTGCAATGTAGTTATCGCCAAAGCTTTTAATAATGGTGTGTAAGCAGGTAAGATGGTGGATGAAAGGCAGAGGAAAGGAGACAGAGAGGAATGGTCAGAAACAAAAACACAGACTGTCTGCTATCCTGTTTATTTTGTGCTGCATTTCCCAGACTAATAAGATGACTACATCAACTTTAAAAAAAAAGTTTTTCCCCAGTCCACAATATATTTTTATATACATATATATACACGCACACATATATAAATATATACATATATGTACACATATACATATGTGTGTATGACTTGAACCTAGGTAGTCCAATGATGGAATAACTTGGATATATAATAACTTTTCCTCTCTGTTTTAATTTGTGTCCAATAAAAAGATCTCTCTGAGATGCTCTGTATTTACGAGTACAGAACTTAGAAATTATGATTCAATTTCAGTCCTGCTTATTTTGTGTAATATTTTAATTTGTAATAAGTGTTCAGAGAATGAACGATAGTTCTCTCAGTGACTCAGCTGAAGTGAATTTTGTACATTAAGGTTTAAAGTTGGATATTCATCCTCACTTCACATTTAATGTATGAGTAGGTCCAACCAGAATATACCCTTACAATATTTGTTAGGTTGGGGTTCAATCTCAAAATGCTGATATAGCCCCCTTGTCATTGTGACAGATAGTCAAGAGTTTTTCAGTAGTCAAACAAGAAGAAAAGGAAAACGTTTGCTACCTGTCAGACAAGAATAGTAATGCTACTATGATTTGCTTAAGCACTAGAAACATCATCTAACATGTTGTCTCTTGTACGGTCATTAGGAACAGAGAACTTAATAGCATTAATGCCACCCTTTGAACTTAGAACTTTAAGAATTTTCTAGTTCTAAAAGAGAATCCAAACAGGCAATGAAGATAAGCAAAAATGGTCAGAGGACAGGAAAGACACTTGGAAAATGTGAAGGAAAAATACAGGCAGGAGGTAAAAGAATAAAAAAGAGTGAAAAGATAACAATTCTGCCAGATAGTATCTATGACTAAACATACATAGTATACTAGTTGAAACAGAAATTACTTCACCAAAAGGAGCAGAAGAATACATGGGTTCTCTGTTCCTATTTTAATAACATCAGTGGGATATGTACTTAATATTTTTGATCTGCCCTTGTAAAGTTAGTTTGATATACATGCAGAGGGTCAAACCTATGTTATTAGCCATTCATCAAATAAGTCAATCAGTAAAGAAAACATTTGGGAGTTCTAGTTAGAAATTGGATGACTTCAAGCAAATATTTCTAATCACAAGGTTTTCTGCAGTATAGAGGTTGCTTAGTTGTTTTTTATGCCTTAGAAAGAGGGGGAAGAGGAAGGAAGCTGGCAGGGAATAATCCTGACTTGGCCTTGTTCTTTACTGCCTTTTGTACTTTTCCTCATTCAGACTAGAGCTGCATGAGTAATTCACTTTTCACAATCTGAGTCACTGACCTTCAAGCAAACAGGTGCCTCCTTCAAGTTTAAAACCTATAGCTAAGGGGGGCATTGTTTCTGAATATCATAGTTTCTGGAGCCTTGGCAATCTCTCAGTACTCTGTATATTCCTTGTGGCAATGATGGTACCAATGGTTCTGCAAATGTCACTTGTGGATTGTTTTCTTAGGACTCCCCGCCATGCTGAAACCTCTCAAACCTTGTCGAGACAGCTTAGGATGGTAACTACAACTATGACTAGAACATAAAAAACCCACTTCTTTCATTAGTGATTCCTCTTTCACTACTCTATAATCAGTTGCTCCAAAAAAGACCCCTTCTCTCTTCATATCTACAGAAAGCAGAACCTTTTACCATTAGAAAAAGATGTCCCCCCACACAAACCATTTTCACATGTTAGCACAGAGAGATTTTTTGTGTGAAAAACTAGCATCAAATATACTTGTTGTGGCATGTAGTTTGGTGAACTCCCTTAAAAAAAAAGCCTTTTGGTTACCCCTCTACCAATTGCTGTAACATCTCGAGACTTTTAGCTTGAAATATAGCCAAACTAGCCAGCCTAGTCAATGATTTTTTTAATATATCCTAAGAATTTAATGTGTTCATTCTGAATTATAGTTATCTGTATTTTCTCATTTCTCTGCTATGTGGATTATCATTAACATGGCTATTCATAGCAGGGTCTTCTGCTTACTTGTGTTGTTAGAGTAGGTTCTATTCAGCTATGGATACACACACACACACATAAACACAGAAACAAAGGATTATAAAGGAAAATATTTTATTTTTGAAGAGGTTAAATTTGAAGAACTTTCTTCAGGTTATATTTTTGGAAAGCTCCTAAGAGTGTACTAATATGGACAAAATATTATTCCAATTAAGTGTTTCTCAAAGTGAAAACATGCCCTCACTACCCTCTAAAGAAATTAAGCATTCCACTCTTGAGCTGAGATCTAACTTCATGTTACTCGCAATGTGCCGCTAGGTGGAATCAGAAGGTTAATCTTGCCTCCCGGCATGCAGCGCGGCCGAACTTCCGGTTCCGCTCGTGGTTTCCCTAAGGCACGCCATGCCCCGCGCTCTCATTGTACGCTGCCGCCATGGCGTGCCACGGCCAGGGCCAGAGGGTACAGAAGGTGATGGTGCAGCCCATCAACCTCATCTTCAGGTGTCTCCGAAATCGGTCCTGAATTCAGGTATGGCTGTACGGGCAAGTAAATAAAGCGAATGGAGGGCTGCATGATTGGTTTCGATGAGTATATGAATCCTGTATTGGATGCTGCAGAGGAGATGAACTCCAAGGCTCCAAAGTCAAGAATACAGCTTGGCCGGATCCTGCCAAAAGGAGGCAGCGTTGCTCCGCTACAGAGTGTCTCTAACTAGCGGTGTACCGTCAGTGACGTCAGAAGACACTGGGAAGGCAATACTTTTTTTTCATAGTTACATTCTCCGGGCTTCCAAAAGCCAGCTACACATTTTTCCATGTTATTTTGATCTTTCTTTTGTGGTATTATGACAATAAATGGGTTGTTCTGGGGTTTGTTTCTATTAAAAAAAGGTTAATCTCAGGTCACTGAAGTAATTAATCAGTTTTTTTCTAGATAAGGAAAAGGGGGCTTACAAAGGTGACCTCTCTAAGCCCCCTTTTCCTCATCTAGAAAATGATGGTAATTCATATACAACCTCACTGAGTTACTATAAAGTTTATTTGAAAAAAATCTAAGATAAGCAGTTGGAGGATCTGAGTTCAAATCCCAGGTGTGCTGCTTACTACATGTGTGACCTCAGGGAAGACACTTAACCTTGTTGGGCTCCAAGTAGGTCTGTCGTTGTTCAGTCATTTTCAGTGGCAAAGATGCTGGAGTGGTTTGCCATTTCCTTCTCCAAGTCATTTTATAGATGAGAAAACAGAGGCAGACAGGATTAAGTGATTTGCCCTGGGTCATGTGGCTAGTAAGTGTCTGAGCCCGGATTTGAACTCAGGAAGATAAGCCTTCCTGACTCCAGGCCCAGCATTCTATCCACTGTACCACCCAGCTGCTTAGGAAAGTGTCTATAAAATGAAGAGTTGGACAAAATGGTTCAAAAAGGGTTCTTTTCCAAGTCAAATTCCAACAAACCTAAGATCAAAGAAGATAGTTTATGTGTAAACAATATAAATAGCAACCATTGTTACCATGAGGAAGCATGTTGTACTGCATAGAGAGCCACTCTCCGGGATAGGAAGACCTGGATTCTCACATAGATTGACTGTGACACTAGGGAAATCATTTAACCTGTCAGTGCCTCCAGGAAATTCTCTAAGAGCTGTGGAGAAGGTGCTTCTTGCTAGGAGCTCACTATGCTGACAGAATCACAGATCCAGTTGGGAGTTTTTTTTTTTTTAATTGCCATGAGTTTTCTTTAAAATCCAGAAACACAACAGAAGGTTTGAAGTTCAGTGTAGTAAAGTGGAAAGAATGCTGGATTTGTATTCATAGAACCTGGATTCAAATATTGGCTCTGTTGTATCTCTGCGAAGTCAAACAAGCAAACTTAATTCTTCCACATCGTAGTTTCCTGTTTGTCAAGTGAGCTAGAATAGATAGCCTCCAAGGTCCCTTCTGGCTCTAAATCTTTGATGCTTTTCTGTGTGAATTTTCAAAGGGAAACTAAGATTTTTCTACATCCACTTGAGGGATGTCATTCATGATTCAATCATGAATCATGCCATCTGAATCTGAAACTAATCTGAATCATCCTGGTAACCATTCTGTATTTTTCTTTCCACAAGTTGATTATCACCTTCTTTCACCATTCCTGCTTTATTTTGATTTTGATCTTATAGGTCATGCCAGATTATATCACACCACATGAAAAATTGAACAGTACAACCATTGAATAATAATCAAAGAAAGCAATACACAAAATGACAGGAGATAGTGTATGATAAATCTGCAAATGAGTGGTATAAGACATTAAGGAATAGAGTTCAAGAAGTAGAAAGATCCCTATATATTGAACTGACTCAAGAAGGAACTGTGGAAAAGGTGAGACTTTGAAAGATGGGAAAGATTTGGAGAGTTGTAAAAGATGAAGGAAAACTTTCTAGGGCTGTCAAAAAAAATAAGCAGAATCATAGGTAGGAAGTCTTGGTTTCTGGCACATTGAGTACAAGCCTTCTTGAATGAAATCCTGATTTTTTTTCCTGTTGCATACAATAGACCTAGTTTACAATAGCTGTCACTTAACACATTTAAGCTAGCTTTCAGGTTTACAAAGTGCTTTGCATGTACAGAATGTCCCAGAAATCTTAATGTGCTATTGAAACTATTATTTCAACTGATCCTCACAACTCTTCTGTATGTAGGTACTTTTATTGTCCCCATTTTACAGATGGCAAAGCTGAGGCTGAGGAAGGTTATGTGACTTGCCTTGGACCACAAAACTAGTTTAAGTGTCTGAGACAGGATTCAAACTCATGTCTGACTTCAAGTCTGACGTTCTATCAATTGTGCCACCTTGCTGACCTAGAATATGCAAAGTAGCCCTACGCAGTCTTCAGGTAAGCTGGTTTTATGAAAAGCTCAAGAAAAGTGCATTTGATCAGGAACTGTGAGATTTTTGTGGTATACAGCATGCAGCCCAGGAAGTTGCAAATGGACTCCTGAAAGATCTCTTTAGTAACCCAGAGGGGCTTGTCGAACAATGTTAATGGAGTTTCATAATCCCTTGACTTTGTGAATTTCTATAGTATCTAGCCATGGCTTCTTCCAGATCATATAACACAATGCTTTGAACATAATTGTTGTCTGTCTTTTATTCGTGAAGAGGACATTACAGGGTGATGTCTTGACTCAAAGTGAATTGAATTTAAGTGAGGCAAAGTTGCACAAAGTTATCAGCCTCACTCTCTGTTCCAAAGTCATTGAAGTCCAGTCATAAGACAAAATGTAAGACAACTGGTGGTGGCCTGGGATGCCATAATGACTTTGGTGTCTTTCAAGTCTGACCAAGCTCTGAGTATTCCACAGTGCTTGCTTCAGCTGTCGCCATGGCCATTGAAACAAATTGCCCTCATCCACCCATTCCACTGGAAAAAGTCTTTATATGCTTGGGGTAGACATACTGCTAACTTGCCAACAGGTTTGAGACCCGTTGGATACCTTCAATCTGATTTAGGCTGTCTGTGAAGATAGCTTTACCAAGGTATGGCTGCTGTACATGCTACAGCTTCTTGGAGCCACAGATGAGAGTTGAATTTGAACATAGTAGATAATTAATAAATGTTTTTGAATAAATTAGTGAGAGAACAAATGATTGTGTTCATCATCTCCTGCTAAAGAAAGGTTTCTGGTGAACTCCTGAGACCCAAGCTGCTTCAGCCCAATTCAAGGTAGCTTTCACCTTGATCTCATACATACTCATTCATTTCTATCTGATAGAAAAATTTGTGGTTGAGGGAGGTATGTCAGGCTATATAATTATCTGGGAGCACTAGCAGAGGGACCTCCAAATACAGGCCCAGATGTGTACATCAAAACCACTACATAAGAAACTACTTTAAATAGATTGTTAAGCCATTAATCCTACCTCTGCATTCCTTTGCTTGATACATGAACTCAGGTCTAGCTTTTCTTTGATGCCTTGTCTATAGGCCATGTTGGGATCTTCAAGACCTTCTATTGATTTCACCTAAAACTTAACAGTAGCTTCAAGTTCTTCATAATGTTACTTGCTGAGTCATCCTGACCTGTGTCTTGCCTCTGGACTCAGATGATTCTGGAGGAGAGAGTGAGGCTAATGACTTTGCACAGCTCTGCCTCACATAAATATAATTCACTTGCAAACCCAGACATCCTCCTCCTGTTGTCATTGGTTCTCTTCAGGAATGAAGGACAAACAGCATCAGTTGCTATGCTAGCACCAAGGAGAGTGACGCTGCTATCACTCACAGTCACAGTTCTCTATTCCCTGCATCACCTTTCAGTCCTGCCACTTCCTTAAAGATTTTCTTCCCAAAAGGTAGATTTAAGTTGGGAAGAAACCTTAGAGGTCATTAAGTCCAGCCCTCTCATTTATTATAGATGAGGAAATTGAAGCCTTGTAAGATGAAATAATTTTTACAAAAATATAATTTTAGAAACATTATGTGAGGGAAAATTAGATTTTAAAAATTAGGGACTCTTGCTCCGTGCTGGTATTAAACTAGATGGCAGTGGGGTCAAACTCAGATACGAACAGATCCCCGTGGGCTGCATATTGACTTAGAATACCACAAATTAACCCTACCTATGTTATATTTACTTTTTAAACCATTCACAATTACGTTTTAATCTGGTTCAGGTCACACTTGGGAGTTTTGAAGACTAGGAGTTTGACACCTTTGCTATGTGGAATTCACTAGAACCCAGGTTATCCTTACCTTATAGCTCTTGTTACATAATAAATGCTTATTGAATTATTTCCTTTCCCACTTCTACTCAGCTGCCCCAACATACACATATACAGTGTCTCTCAAACTTGACCCTCAATACTTGCACTGGCACTCATCATCTTATTCACTCTGTCCCATATATATACTCCTATTCACTGACTGTAACACACTCTCACTCCCTTTATGTTCCCTTGATGATCGCTTATACATTCTGTAAGAATCTCCTGGGACTTAACTTTCTCACACTTAAAAAATTATTTATTCAACCATCTACCCATCTATCTATTCATTTGTTTATTTTACAAACATTTATTATCTCTCCCTCCCACTGGACAGTATCAAAAATGAAAAAAATAGAACCCTCATCAGAAGTATTTAGAGTCCAGCAAAACAAATTCCCATACTGGCCATTTCCAAAAATGTTCTTCTCATTCTTCATTTTAAGTCCATTTACGTCTCTGGTAAGAGGTCAGTGATATGTTTCATTTTTTATTCTTATGGCGTCATGGCTTATCCCTGCAATGATCAGAGTTCTAAAGTCTTACAAAGTTATTTTTCTCTAAAAGGATGTGTAGAATTTTCTTATTCTCCTCGTTTTGGGATGGGATTCAAATAGAAATAGTGTGAGAGCAAGTCACTATCCAGTTATTTTTTCTTGTATATTTAAAGTTCTATAGATGATTGCACAGGTGGATATAATGATTTTTCTTAAATAAATGAGAGTGTTGGGATATAAACTCATCTTGAGTAGGACTGAAAGTATCTGCTGGGCGATTCACATAGCAGACAACGCTCATCCTGTTCCCACATGGTTTTAATTTTGTGCACTAGATCTCTGTACTTTGAACGCTTTTTATTCTGTGTAGTTTGGAGATTATGAGCATTCAATATGATGACATGTAATTAAAAATGCTATTCTTAATTTTTTGTGCACCAGTAGATGGCAGTTCTTTCTATAATGATGCTCCAATTTCAGTAAAGTTTTCTGAATTCTCAAGAGTGTTTGAGGGTTTGTATTGATAGTAGGGGAACTGTTGCTTTATACAGCATAAGCTTATGGTATGTAACTCTAGCCACTTGATCATATCTTTCTAAGTATCTGGGACAGAGCATATTTTTTACAGCCTAAAGTTATAAATTGTACAGTTTCTACTACCTCGTCACATACTCTGTCACATAATCAACAAAATTAGACTCTTTGAGACTCTTTGTAACCTTTCTGTAATCTCCAGTGGCAATGATCTAATCCTGAATTATATCACAAACCCCTCCATTTCTGTAAACACATCTGCACTGACATTGTTCAATGCTTCTTGTCAGCCTGTTTCAGTTGCGTTCATATTGCGGTTTCCTGAGAGTGCCTTTTGATTTCACCTTTAGCTCATAGAACAAGTAGTGGTTGCATGTGTGTTACTTGCTCTTTTGTTTTAGTTTTTCATGCTAAACTTGGACCTTATGACTCCAGGCTAGCCTTTGTATTGCACAAGTTCAGAGAGTGAAGGTGAAAATGGAAGGATATACTCCCTTCCTCTCTGGTCCTTACTTTTGGAATGTGGGTGTTCCTTGCTAGGTCTAGACTTCCCCCTTTTAATGAAGAGTTTTCGGTTTCTCTGGACATCGACTTTGATTTTACCCTTTCAGAGAGTGTTCTCTGCACTGCATGGTGGAAGGGGAGAACAACAGAGGAACAACACACCCCTACCAGACAGTAAGCTTTGCCTGACAACAAAAAAACTATGGTTCCGCCTTTTTGGGGTCTGCTTTGGGATGTTTATAAAACTTTTTAAACAATTCAGAATAGCTTTCTCATACTGCTCTCAAGCCCCCAGTATATGTCCTGATCAATAACAAAAATAATAACAATAACTCATATTTATAGAGGCTTTAGAGCTTTGAGGGGGCAGCTAGTTAGCACAGCAGGTAGTGTGCTGGGCCTGGAGTCAGGAAGATTCATCTTCTTGAGTTCAAATCTGGGCTTAGGCACTTACTAGCCATGAGACCCTGGGCAAGTCACTTAACCCTATTTGCCTCACTTTCTTGATATGTTAAATGATCTGGAGAAGGAAATGGGAAACCATTCCAGTATCTTGGCCAAGAAAACCACAAATTGGATAATGTAACGTCAGATGCAACTGAAATGACTCAACAAGAACAAGAGATTTGAGAACAGAAGTGAAAAGTCATTAAATTTCTACTCAGTTGTGAATTGGCCTAGTGTCGTAGTATCCCCAACCTATCTATTACTTAATTTAAATCTTAAACTTTCTTTTGTCAATATTTATTACATTGAATGTAACTAAATTATCATTTTCCTTTTAAAAAATTTTCCTAGAGCACATAGATCAAAATAGCTACTATGATTGCTGCTGGTACCATTTTCATTCTAAAATAAAGATATTTTGATTGACAGATACAATAAGAAATTGCAAATGTGTCTGTATCTCTCTGATTCTGTCTCTGTTTCTTTCTCTGACTTTATTTTTTCTCTCTGTCTCTCTTTCTCTGTGTCTGTGTCTCTCTTTTTGTCTCTGTCTGACTCACAACACATACACGCACACACTTTTTTTTCTTTAAAAGGTCCTATACTTGTTTTAGGTATTTTCCTACCTAATGGGTGATTCAACTCTTAGTGTTTAAGCATAAGTAACCTGAACATTGTTTGGGGGATTTATATATCATGATACCATGTTGTGTGTCCTTGTATAGGAATGAAAGGTAATATATCCTTTCTATTTTTAACCTTCTATTTTGATCCCAGTAGGTTTTCATCACGTTTGTCAAATAGCAACAGGATTTTCCATTTCAGTTTTCTGGAGATTAATTCATTCTCCACCTCCACCCCCACCACCCAAAAAATACACCTCCTTGTGAAGCAATCTCACATCTGGCTTCTATCAGTAAGTGAGCAGCTTTGAGCACATCCTGTTAAATTGTCTATTCCCCAAAGCAATACCAACACATTCAGTGAATATAGCCTTTTCCCTCCACAGTTATGTCCTTGATTGTACCACAAATTTTTCCATAAAACCATGCTTGAAAAATGGGGCATTCCAGCTTCTTGTACATAAGACATAGATTTTTTTTAAGATTTGAAGTATATCGTATTTAAAATTTAACAAAATAAATTCATTGTAAAAGTTCAGTCTTATAACTCCTCTTCCATTACTTTGTGCTTGCTGCCAGAGTAAACACAAATCAGTTTTTTAAATATATTTAACCAGCCATTCAAATTGGATTGAAAGTTTCTCTTGCAAAGCTTTAAAATCTATATAAAGACTTTACATATACTATATATATATATATATATAAGATTTTACATATGCTTATAACTAAGATCTTACTGTGTAATACATATTCTTATTATATCATGTAGTATTGAAGACACTGTATTCACATAAATTGCTTGGGGGGAAATTGTAAATAGGTTGAAAAGGGATCTATATCATTTTTAACTCATTTCTTGTGTACATTCTTCATACTTATTATTGGTATTCTTTTTGTTTTTGTTGGAGGGGGGTAGGCAGGGCAGTTAGGGTTAAGTGACTTGCCCAACATCACACAGGTGGTAAATGTGTCAAGTGTCTGAGGCCAGATTTGAACTCAGGTCCTCCTGACTCCAGGGTCTATGCTCTACTCACTGCACCACCTAGCTGCCCCAAGGTAAATCCTTAACTGATGAATTGTAATATAAGAATTTATAATCTCCTCCCATAGTACCAACTTTGAGAAAGAATCAACAAGTAATATGAATTTTCATTTTTCATAGATATCCATTTATTCCTTCCTAATCATTTTCATTACTGTCTGGATATATAGTAGTCAGTAGCTATAATATAAAGCTGGCAATTTTTATTCATATTTATAAAATAGAATAGCTTGAAGATATAATTAAGCTTACCTTGTTTATTGATTCTCCATTATAATAAATTAAAAGCTGAGATCAACATTTTCAAAAATATAAATATTTGATAATGTTTCAAAGAAAATTATAGCAATAATCTGAGTTGTAGAGATGGCAAACTCTTGGTGTGATTAACTGATCTTTACCAGCATTAGCTTCTTTTTTATCATGAAAATAAATTTTCTTCTTTTTGACTACTTCATTCAAAATTGAGAAATTGTTAAGGAATTGAGAAAGCCAAAAGGCTCTTCTTTCTATTGTAGCTTCAATGGAAAGATAGTAAAGATTTGAAGTAGCTATATCGGCTAGTACTTTCTCTTATATATTGATATCAATGAAGTAATTACAAGCACTTCTTGGCTTCTATCATCATTCTTGTCATCTCACTCCTCTTCCCCCTGCTGATGTTCAGGGTACCTGTAAAGCTCTATCTTAGGCCCTTTTTTCACTCCACACCCTATTTTTTTGGTGAGCTCATCATGTCTCATGGATTCAATGATCATCTCTGTGCAGATGACTCTTAGTCTATATATGTAGCCCTAGTCTCTCTTCTCAGCTTCAGTCGTGTACCACCAACTGCCTATTGAGCATTTCCCACCATATTTCCTGTAGGCTTCTCAAATTCAGTATGACCAGTACTGAATTCATTATCTTTTCTCCAAAACTTACTTTGTTAAAGGCACCATCATTCTTCTGAGTTAACCAATTTGTAACATTGGTGTCATCCATGACATCACTCTTCCACATATGCCATATCCAATCCCTTACCTCTCTCATTGATTCTGCCTCCACAGTATCTCTCCCATCTTTTCCTTTCTCCCTATGTGCAGACTAATAACCCTAGTTTGGATTTTTATCATTGCTTACCTAGATTATTGCAATAGCCTTTTACTTGATCTTCCTGCCTCAAATATCTTCCTTCTCCAGTCTGTCTTCCACACAGCTGTAAGAGTGATAACCATCTTTCTCCCCAGCTCAGAAAGCTCAAATGGATCCCTGCTGCCTCCAGTATAAAATGTAAATTCCTCTAGTTAACGTTTACAACTTTCCACAATTTGGCTCCAATATATCTATCCCTTCAGGGATAGTCACAAATGGGAACACCAAAGAACTGGCCAATCCCTCTGCCAGCCCTACTGTGTTCATAGTTGAACTCTGAGCCACCCTCCTTTCTATCAGTGCTGTCGTATGGATTTTTGATTTACATATTTTTGTCCTTAGACTGAGATATTGTAGTGTCTCTCTCAAAAATCTATCAAACAGCTGTTTTTTGGAAATAACTAATATGAGTCTTCTTAATTACTAGTTTTAATTAAATACATTCTATCTGTTCTTCTGTGGAATTTCATTTAGTAGTATATATTTGTAGAACCAAGAGCCATAAATATCCTTGAAACAGTGATTCAAAGCATTAGATTGAATTTCATTCTCAAAAATTCACATGCAAAACCAATTCATAATTCTTCCTTAACCCCAGATCGGAGTTTTAAAGCCTATGAAAAATGGTTGCAGCAGGGCTCTCCTAAACTTCCCCTCAAAAACCACACATATGCATGTGTGTATATATATACAAGATCTGAATTATCCACACTAATAAACCACAAATTTCCTGTTAACTGGTAGATGGGAAGAATGTTGAGATTAGGGCCCATATTTAAGTTGATTTTGCACTATTGAATGGGTAGCTTTGTGTCAACTTTGTGCAAATAGAGTTTATAGTTTTGAGGGTTTTTTTTAAAGACTGGGTCTATCTTGCCCTGACTGGAAGTTGTTGAGCAGCCACTCACTAACCAGATCCCACTGCTCATCAAATCTGGGTCAGTTTAACCTGTCTGTAGCAATCTGGTGGCCCTCCACTCCCAGGAGCTCACTATATTGTTACAAGATTTAGTGCAGACATCTAAATGGCTTAGCCTATTTAGAGCTCAAGAAATCACCAGGTTCAGCCTACCATTGGCTGAGATTATAAATGTGCACCATCATGCCCAACTTGAAGCTATTTTTAAAAATAAATCTTTAAATGCAAAAATCGTTGTTGTTATTGTGATGCATTTCGGTGGCAAATAGTTGACAGAGTGTTTTAAATTAAAAACAAAATGTGTGCTGGAAGTCATTTTGATATACTTTAAATATTGTTGTAATAACCTGTAATTAACTATCATCAGTTTTTGGATTTACTGACTTCAAGTTTTTGTTAATTATTTTGCCTCAGTAAACATTTTCGGGGTCCATTTAGATCAAAGGTCTTAAAAAAAGAAGAAAGAGAACATAACCACCTTCCTGTGCTTAAATGAATTTTCAAATTTTGGCTTTCTAAGAAAGACTTTGTTTCTGTGTTTCAAAAACAAACTTGCATTTTCAATTAACGAATGTGTTTTCTCCCTCTCAGGTGGAAGAGCTGCCATAAATAATATCAAACAGAAATGGACTGAAGCCATAAAGAAGGGGATCATTTCATCTATTCAGAGCTGGAGAGGAGGCAAGATGTTGGCATAGCTGTTGAACTAAGAACCTGCTATGCCAACATATTGCCATCTTTCTTGTCTATCGGCAACCATGGTATCCTTTATATTTTCTCTAGCCATCGCTATGGCTATACATAATGACTCCAATCTTCTCAGTCTATCAAAAGGCAAATAATTTTAGACACCTAATATTTTCATGTATTTGGTGATATAATTTGCTAAAGCATTAATAATAGCTGACATGTAGCCCTTTAAGATTTGCAAATTGCTTTACAAATATCACTTCATTTGACTCTCACAATAACCCAGGGAAGTAGATGGTATTGTTATCCTCATTTTACAGGTGAAGAAAGTGAAGCAGCAGAGGTTAATTGATTTGCCCAGGACCACACAGCTAGTTAAGTGTCTAAAGATTGATTTGAACTCAGGCCTACCTGACTCCAGGACTAGCATTCTATCCACTGTTCCATGTAGCTGCTTTATCTTTATTTCCAAAGTAGCTCAAACTTTTGTTTAAATCTTGTTTTAGAATGTTTTATAAAGCTTGTTTAAAACCTATGCTAACATATTAAACTTATACTAAACTAAACTGACTTATACTGTTTACTGTAAGGGAAAGAGTGTTGGGCTTGGTAGCAAAAAGTTTGGGTTTAATTCCCATCTCTGACACTTCCTAGTTTGTGGGCAACCTATTCTCCAAACCTGCTTCCCTATTGATAAAATAGCATATTAATTCTTGTACTAACTTCTTTCAAAAGTTGGGAAGAAACGTTATTTCAGTGTTAAAATAGATGTACAAATGTGAGGTGTTAGTTTCTGGTGCAAACTCAATTTTTCCTAATGAAATAAACATCAGAGGCAAATTACTGGCTATGGAAGAGAATCATTTCATGCAAATTAGTACTCATAGCTATTAATAGCTATAGAGTCAAAAGGAGGAAAGTGTTTTTCTCTTTTGAGGAGAAATTGAGTATTTTTTACTTCTAATGGGCAGTTAGGTGGTATAGTAGATAGAGCATCAGACCTGTAGTGAGGAAGACCTGAGTTCAAAGCTAGCCTCAGACACTTACTAGCTGTGTGACGGTGGGCAAGTCACTTAATCTTGTTTTGTCTCAGTTTTTTCACCTTTAAAATGAGCTGGAAAGGGAAATGGCGAACCACTATACTGTATTTGGCAAGAAAACCCTCAAAAGAGGTCAGGAATAAACAACAACATTATAATTATAGAACAAGTAAATAGAAAAATATAATTCACATTCAAATCTGAAAGTGCCTTAGAAGAATTCAAAATGCTTAGAGAGAGAGGGCTCAGAATGCCTCACTTGGGAACTGGCATAAACACCATTACTTTTGCAACAGGTTGACTTTCCACCAAAGCTTAAAAAAATAAGGTATACATTTTTCATGAAATCTATTCCATCTCATGGTAGTTAGGTCTCTCTGTCTTTGACTCCTATTTCACTTAAGGCCTGTACTCATTTTCATCAGCTGTTGCTGCTTTCTTAACTATCACATACTTTGGGGGGAACTTGGAGTAACAGAGAGTTGATTTTAAGTTCAGGAAGACCTGCCTCTGGCACGTACTGGCTGTGTCTCCTTGAGCAAGTCACTTAACCTCCTAATATTACAAGCAGAGAAGCAGAACTTCAGAGAATCTGCTGAACTGCACTGAACCTCAAGAAAGAATTCTCTATACTGATGAAATCACAGGCCCTGTCCCTAACCCTATCATGTAACTTTATCATCATGTATGGACATGTCATAAATTGTAATCTCCTTAAGGGCAGGAAATGTGCCATACCCCTTTTCCTCCACAGTTCTAGTTTTATAGGAACTGGGGTAACCAAAGAATCTGGACTCAAAAATAGTATTTCATCGTTCTTGTTTGGTGGTTTTAGTCACATCCAACTCTTTGTGACCCCATGTGGGATTTTCTTGACAAAGATACTAGTGTGGTTTGCCACTTTCTAACTTTACCATTTTGGACAAATCACTTAAACTATAACGTCTCAGTTTCCTCATCTGTCGAATGGGAATAGTAATAGCATTATCTTCCTGGATTGTTTGGAGGATCAAAAAATAATAATATTTGTAAAGCATTTAGCACAGGGACAGACACATAGTAGACACTGAATAAATGCTATTTCTTTCTTTCCTTCTATGATCTTTCACTCTAAGGAGTACAGAAAAAATGTATGGGGAGGGTAGGGTGGATGATATTTACACTAATTAAATAAAGGTAATTTAAGTAAGAAAGTACTTAACAATGGGGGAGGGGCAGGGTTAAGGACTAAGGATCAAGGGAGGAGGGTTACTTCTAACAGAAGATATGGACTCCGACTTGGAGCTGGAGGTAGCACTGGAA
Source organism: Trichosurus vulpecula (assembly GCF_011100635.1). Taxonomy (NCBI): domain Eukaryota; kingdom Metazoa; phylum Chordata; class Mammalia; order Diprotodontia; family Phalangeridae; genus Trichosurus; species Trichosurus vulpecula. The sequence continues at coordinate 29,300,288 of NC_050581.1, forward strand.
ACATTTAGCCACCATACATGTGAGTAGCAGGATAAATGTTTTTTTTCTTGATTGAATGAGCTTCCTGGCTTAAATTTGAAATTCTAAATCTAGAGATCCCAGAGAAAATCTGGACCTATTTCTTTGTACCCAATACTTAGACCGGTGTCTGGCACATTTTAAGCACTTAATAAATGTCTGCTGATTTAGTAGATGAATTGCTTTCATTAGGAAGAGGGCCAGAAGTAAAGGGAAATGAACAGCCATGCCAAAAATAGTGGAATTTTAAGGAAAACTCTTCACATTTATGTTGAACATTGGAAATATATTTTAATTTGTTGCTCCACTTCACATGAAACATGTGTAAATTGTTAGTTTAAAATAAATTAGCCCTTGGAAAAGGGGGCCACTTTGATACATTAAATAAAACTTGGAAGCTCAGGGTCCAGTTATAGAGCAGCCCTTCTGGAATTAGCATAAATTTTTGCCATTTTAGGCTAAAAGATCTTTTGACTGGGAAGAAGTCCCAACTTCCCTACTTGTAAACTGTCTCTAATTTTAAATCCACAGTCTAGGCTCTTTGCACTGGGAACTGAAAGCAAAGAGTTAGACTGGGTTCTCTGCTAGCTTATGGCTAGGCAGGCAACTGATAATCTTGAAAATGAGCCTGCAGGGATGGGATAGGCTATTTTGGAGGTTGCAGTGTATTTGTGTGTGTGTGTGTGTGTGTGTGTGTGTGTGTACATGTGTGTCTATGTGTTTGTAGAGGGGGGAGATGAATTGAGGGGACTATAAACTCTAACCAACTAGAGAGGGAATCAGCAGTTAAATAGGAATGAGGGAGAAGCTAAAAGAGCTAAGGAAGCAAATGCAATTAGTGGTTGACCTCAAACTTTTGAGGGGAAAAAGAAAAATGTTTTTAGAAATGTATATAAACCGATCAGAGCAGAACCTTTTGAACATTTTTTTCTGGTGTTAACATGGTAGAAAATGTAATTTTTTAAAATTCAAGAATAATTTTAAATAATGTGACTACTTGCATTATGTTACCTTCCAGCATCAGATTTTCGCATGTCACTCAGACCTAGGTCAGAAAAATTAAAGCAGTATTTTCTTTTCCTGTCTAGCCATTTCATGGCTTCTGTGTTATTATTTCATTCTTGGTTTTCTCAGCTCTCTTAAGCCACTGGTTTAAAGCTTTTGAGGCTGGCTCTGGATCTTCCTACTTCTATTTGATGACACCTTTCCAGTGTTTCTGTTTTTATTCAACTATAATGTAAAGACCAACCGGCAGGAAACATAACTAATGTAGAGCTGGAAGGTCACTTAGAGGTATTTGAACGCAGCTCCCTCATTTCATAGATGAGAGAACAGAGACCGAGAAGTTAAGAGGCTTATCCTAGGTCACACAGCTAGCCAGTGGGAGAACCAGGGTTTGAAACTAAGAGCTGCTGTTGTTCGGGTTGCGTCTAACTGTCTGTGACCCAACGGACCATCACATGCCAGTGCTGTCCATGGAGTTTTCTCGGCAAAGATACTGGAATGACTTGTCCTTGCCTTTTCCAGTGGATTAAGGCAAACAGAGGTTAAATGACTTGCCCGGGATCACACAGCTAGTAAGTGTCCGAGGCCAAATTTGAACTCAGCTCTTCCCGATTCCAGGCCCAGTGTTCTATCCACTGGTCCCTCTAGCTGCCTCTTGAATCTAGGTACTCTCACTCAAAATCCAGCAGCTGACATTGTCTTTCCACTCTTTCACTCATCTCCCTCAAGCTGAGGGTTCTCTAACTAGATTTCCCTTCTCTATCACTATGGAATCATAGGACTTAGAACTGGAAGAGACTTTTGATCTGCAGTAATTAAAACTTGAATTTATAAACATGTTTTAGATTTGCAAGGCACTTCTCCTCACAACTCGGTGGCGAAGGCAGTGTAGGTATCACTGCTGACATTTTCCTAAGGAGGAAAATGAGCTACTTACTCAGTATCACCCAGGTAACATCAGAGCAAGGAAGTGAGTTCAGGACTTTCCTAACTCCTATCATCCCATGAAGTGTTGGTTACTACAATATTCCTCCTCCCGCTGCTTTTTTTTTTTAATTACCAGAGTTGTTAGTACAAACTTGCCTTGAAATTATATTTATTTCATATATTGTTGTGGGGTTTTTTACACATTTACATGTGATATGCGTTCATAAGAATGCAAGCTTCTTAAAAGCAAGAACAGATTTTTAAAATATATATATCATTATATATGTATTATATGTGTGTATATATGTGTATATATATATATATTTATGTATTCCAAGCATTTAACACATGGTTGGTACTTATTAATAATATTAGCATGTATATTAATAACATAATAATAGCATGTATATAGCAACTCAAGGTTTACAAAGTACTTTCCATGTGTTATCTCCTTTGATCTTCACAATTCAGTGAGACAGATGCAATATTATTCCATTTTATATATGAGAAAGCTAATGCTTACAGAGTTTGTGCCTTGCCCAGGGTCACACAGCTAAGGAATATGCAAGGCCAGATTTGAATTCAAGTCTTCCTGATTCCAAGTCCAGCACATTAGACACTGTGCCACCTATGTGTAATGGTAATTGCGTGTTTAATCATATTAAGTTTAAGATCATCTAATCCAATCCCCTCGATTTACAGGGGAGGAAACTGAAGCCCAGAGATATGAAATGACTTGCCAAAGATCACAAAGGTAGTAGCTAGGATTTGAATTGAAGCCCATTCCTTGCAAACCTAGTGACCTTTCCATTATACAGCCATTATTATTATACTACAGTGACAATGCACATTCATAGGTATATAATTCTGTTCCCACCTCCAAACTAACAAAATTTCCACAAACATTAAAATAATTGTGTGCCATTTTTTCATATGGTGCCTCACACCTCTGGCCACTTCTCTTACTCTTTGGTCCATTTACAAATTTAAGCATCTTTTTTGTCTCAATAAGTCTCAAATATCATGGTCTGTATTTTCCCAGGGGTCTTTTTGCATATGCTTATAATGAATACTGCAAAGCATCGATGACTAAATGTCCCATGAGATGATTGTTTCTTGTTACCTTGTGTCAACTATGAACCCAACTTTCTCCACTCCTTTGCCAAGGAGAACCTGCCCTTCCATTTAGCTATGCCTTCTTTTCTGCTTTCATTTATAGTGAGGTTATCTAAATGAATGTGATTCAGTCACCCTAACAAATAGCTGAATTTTGAATACCAATAGTTTGTTTTGGTAAATTAATGTTTATAGAAAGTCTGAAATTTAACATTCTTCTCACTCTCTAAAACAAACAAAAATACAAACTCAACATCTTTTCACAAAAAAGTATGTAATATATAGCTCTCAATCACAAATCATAGCTAAGCAAATAAGAATAAAGTAGAAATCATTATATAAAGTAGAATTTTTCTTTCTCCTAAGATATCAAAAGTTTGAGAAACATTGATTTGTATCTGTAAAGCTTATTCAAGTTTTATCCACTCATGTTGGGTGTGCCAGTGGAAAAATTAATAAAAACATCCAAGGAGATAGCATGTGTGAATGTGATCTGAATCCTACTCTTATTATATCCAGGATGGATTAAATGGGTATGAGGAAAAGTGAATAGTTCAGTAATGTGATTACCCATCTCCTCTATAATAGTAGTATTTTCTTCAATGAGTTTTTGCCCTTGCCATTTTGGGTCTACCCCCCAGATGTCTTAAAGCAGAATAATTGTCACCACACAGCTGATCTATAACAATGACAGTAACATTTTTCCAGGTACCACTTCCATGCCCCAGTTGGATGTCACTTTTTTCTACCTATTCTTGCTAAGGAATTTTAGCAGCATCCTTGGGGATCAGAATTAAGAAGCAATCCCATTCATTTTTCCATTATTCATACAGGACCAAAGGCAACCAGAGCTATAATAATGAGAATCGCTTTTGTTGGCCAGGCTGGGGGTGCGCAGGGCAGGGAGTTTGACAGTGGTAAAAGGGATGAGACCCTGGTGCCCTTAGGAAATGGATCAAAGAGAACAAGTCAGCCTAGTGAGGGGCTAGTGTCAATATACTTCAGTTGTATTAATTGAAATTCACTTGTTACAAGATCTGCCCTCTTGCTTATATCATTGATGATAAATGTAAGCTTATAAATGTAAGAACAGCACGAACAAATTTGGTGTGTGGGAGAACTGCAAATTTCTGTTCTTACCCCTTAATGTAAGCCTTGCATGGCAAAGTGCTTGGTGTATGAGCCAGAATATGACTAGAATTGACAGGTTAAATGAAAAAGAGCATGATTGTATCTCCCCATCCTCAAAAAAGATCCAAGCAGGAAATGCTTAGGTCGGGGAGGGTGCCAAAATTGTACTCCGTGGCTGGGATGAGATGCATGTCACCCAAACTAAGCAAAGATCAAGAACTCTGGACCTTCCGTTGAAAAAGGTGACGAGTCTTACAGCTACCTGAACCATTCAGGGTAAAACTGTGAGACTAATTTAGACAGGGTATCAGGAATATGGAGAAGCTCTGAAGGAAGGCAGCTAAGAAACCAAAGCAACAGAAATTCAGTAAATGGCAGCTTCAGAGGTCTAGAGCAGAGGCAAAAGACCCCTTCTGTAGGCAATAACTGTGCAGCTGTTTTGAGCAAAGGACATAAGATAGTTTTGCCAGATGGTATTGGAAGGGATAATGGAAGTTAAATGTTGCAGTATGAACTGGATTTCCTGTAAGATGGTGTGTACAGGGCATTTGGATAGGCTTCCATCTTGCTGACCTTTTTTTTTTTTAAAAATAACATTTGCCAACATAAGCATTTCCTGAGATTGTTCTGCAGCAACTTCCATGATAATCATTCTTCCCATTTGGATCTCAAACTCCATAAAGTTGAATATGACCAAGCAGTCAGACTTTGTCACTCAGCAAATACATTTATCTCTGGACTGTGTAAGGTACTAGTCATACTATCTGATTTCTGATGATTAGGTAGGCAATATTGATTTTTATTCAGCTTTATCACTTGTTAATTGTTAAGAGTCTTGAAATATACAGTAAAGATTAGAAAGTCAAAGAGCAAAGGTTTCTACTCTGGTATTATAAAATACAAACTATAAAGTTACATTACTGTTGTTCAGTTTGTCTCAAGGGTTGACACCATGAAGAAAGCAAATCACTGGAATTCTATCTGAAAACTCAGCCTAATGAGACCTAGAATGCTGTGGCATATGTAATAGTGATACAGTTATTTCTCTACAGTTTCAATTTTAGCTCCTCTACATGAAAAACTCTATTTATTTTGTGAGAGAAAAGCTTAAGTTAGAACTAAGTTGACCATACTTGCCTTCTCAATGGGTGGAGGAGGGGTAGAGAGAGGGAGAGAATTTGAAACTAAAAATGAAAATATTAAATAACTTATTTAAAAGAAAAAGAACTGATCTGTCCAACAGAAGTATTGCTTGAAGAGTCATGTATTGGTCTCAAATATGGTGTGTTACTAATTCAGTTTCAAAAATGATTGTTGGGTGGGCTAAGCATAAGGCCGGGGCGGGGGGTGGAGAATCAGGACTAGATTTAATAAATAGGCCGATTGCGTAGTAGGCTAGATCTTGCTTCCCATGAATATTTCTTTTTTGGTAAAATTCTAGTTATCAGTTGGACCCTGACCCCTGACAAAATGAACCTAGGTACAGTTTTGGTTTTGACATGGTCAAACTCCAGGTAAATTCTAGGAACATCAGTATCTTTCTCTTCCATAAAATCTCTCCAGCTTCTGTTTCCCACCCAGGAAAAACAAATAGACTGGAAACATAAATATGTGGATACTTTGATATCCCACCGGAAGGGCCCTTGCCTTCTCTGAAAGCACTAAGGCTATCAAATATTGTATATAAGACTGGGTTTTCTTCTCCAAATACAAAACCCAGAACAGGTTAATGCATGAGTCCATAACTATCAGAGAAACTTTACTTTCCAGAGAATGGCAAGCCTTTTTCCTCTGGTGGACCTCATCTTGCCCCAGGATGTGCACGGTTCATAGAACTCTTGCTACCAGCAAAGAGATAGGCCTGGGTTCTTCCTCAGTGCATGTGACCACCTACTGTGACAATACATCTCATTTGGGGTCACAGAGGTAGTATGATACACAGATCTCACTCCAGATCTAAGTGAACTTAGATCCATCTTCTCTTCTATCTGTTCTTGTGTAACACAGTGAAACTTTTACAAAGTGGAATAGTTACTTCAAAATAATCACAAATATACAAACATCCTCCCCCCCCCAAAATACAAGAGATGTAACCCCTCTTCTTCCTACACTATCTCAGTCTCTGGGGAAAGGAAGGGAATTTGATGCACAGTTTAGCTCAGTTCCCTTAAAACATAGTCCTAATTGCAAGTCCAGAACCCTCCTTTGGCTTGAGTTCCAGGCTCCCTAACTTCTCATGGCTTCCATGCCAGCCTAGCTAGCTATAACACCCCTCTTGCAAACCCTGATTCCAAAGTCAGCATGGCTCAAATTGAAAGTCCTGGTCTGTGCAGATCACCTACAGCACCTGAAACTGAGGAGGACAAACACAGAACAGAAACAAATAGCCCTAGCCCATCTCTTGGAGCTGAAGTAAAAGAGGGAGAGCAAAAGAAGGGTCTCTTCCCTCTCACCCATTCAGCAGCTAGGAGCACAGCTGAAAAGATGGCAGAAAGAATGGACAGCTTGGGCACAGTACTTTTAAAAAATCAGCCAATCAAGGAGGCTACCCCCACCCACATGGTAGGGCCCAGTTATGCTTGTCAAAATTCTGATTCTCTTCTCTTCCCATCCACCCCCCTCTATCTCTGTCTTCTTCCCCTGCCCTCCATCTCACCAAGGCTCCAAATTCCTCTTTTCTTTCTAATGAAGGCACCAAGTCCTCTCCTTTTACTCTTGTTGAGGTTCTGAATCTTCTCTTATTCTCATCACCCCCCTTGTCTAAGACTCTCTGAACTGTCTTTAATCCTGTCTCTAGTTCCTTCTGTCCTTGAGGTCCATGTGTTATCATGAAGCAGTTCTCTATGGACCGAAAGGAAGGGCCTGAGGTGTATGTCACTTCTTTGCAAATGGTCTTTTTCCAATATTACCTTCCTGGGGGGGGGGCATATTTACTCTTCAAGGTTAGAAGGACATTACTCCATTAATGACCTAACCACCATCCTAGAAGAAATATGATCACCAACAGTTTCTGGCCCATTATATAGAAAGATTTCACTTTATTACTTGTTAAGTGTTTTTGTTTGGGGGATGGTGGAGGGTGAAGTGTTGAACCACTTGATTACTTCTAGGTCTAAATCTTATGATTCTTTATAGAAAATTCAATCTCTTCCTTAAGTATATATGACAACAGCAATCTTATATCCTGATAATAAGGTACATGTCTGAATCCTAGGTTCTAATTTAACTACCTTTATTCTCTCCCCTTTTTAACTGAAAAAAAACATGAGTGACATAGAGTACCTTCACTCTTTTCACCAGCCTTTTGCTTGGACAACATTAATTGTGCAATTAATTGTATCATTTTATACTATTAACATGTAGGGATTTTGCCACTTAAGGATTTGCAGGTAGTACTTTTGCTTTGACACCTGGAAAAATCTTAGAAATAGAAGTTGGTGGTCTTCTAAGATCTGATCTAATCTGAGGCATTCTGAAAGATTATACTACCAGAAAATAATCCATGTGCTACAATTTATGAAATTTTTACCATCTGAGATTTCTTTGGAACTTTGAGGCTCTTTTCTTTCAAGTCTTCTGTTCTACTCAACAATGAATGCCTTTAGGAGAGGTAAATCCTAGGGAAATCAGCTAACACTTTATTAGGGATTGGTTGATAGCTGAGAATAAGAAGTGAGAAAAGGTAACGAGGGACTTATCAAAGGCAGTAGGAATTCTTCCTCTTCCCATCTCCACTCCCAGACAACTTTAAGCCTAATTCAGGTTTCTTCAAGGTGAATCCTAGTGAGAGATAAAGGTTAACCTTATTTTCAATTTGTGAATAAAAGACTTATGGCCAATTTGCCTTGAGTTGTGGGAATGCTTCCTATATTTCAGAGATTATTCTCTCTTGTGTCACTTTGGCCATCAAGATAACATACCCTTGGAGGTAAAGACCTTCTAAAATGGCTGCCCAAGCAATGCATCAAATCCAAAGGGACCTTTCTAACTTAGTTCTGTGACCATGGCCTTACCCAACAAGGCCAAGTTGAAAAAACAAACATTCCTTCATTTTTTCCTGCAGTTCTCAATAACCCATCTTGCAGCATCTGGCTGGTAAATGTAGGAAACAGTGATATTTCTATCCTTCAATATACTACAGCCTCCTGCTCTGGAGAGGAGAAGTGGTAAGAGGATAATAGAGGTGGTATTGTCATCAGCTATTCTGGGCAGGAAAAGACACTTGTCCTCTGATTTGTACTGTCCAGAGAGCATTATGTTACCTTAAGGAGCACATTGGTAAAATGATCTCCTTTAGAGAGATAAAAGACTCCTGTCTACCACAGGGAAGGTAGAGAATGTTTGGGGCCCCAGAATTCTCTGTACCACTGCCAGACACAGATGCCAACTAGAACCATTTCTTAATATTTATCAAGAAAGTTAGGCCAAGACCTCAGGAAGAGTACTAAGTGAAAGGAGGCTTGTGATTTGCACAACTGAGATTAGCTCACAAAGATTAGTGGACCCTAGAGAGACTGTGCTGGAACTGAGCTCAGATATCCAGAGAGTTTTGTGTTCAGGGCGCACCTGAAAAAAGGGATAAGTTTCTGTCTTCAAATTTCTGTTACAACGAGTTTACTAAAACCACTTGTTGAAATCTTTAGGCTCAGTCTCAAGGAATGCAGACCCTTAATTCATTATGATGTTTTTTAATTAACTGAGTAGCAACTTTCAGTATGTTTTGAAAGAAGTCAAGTCAAATGATACAGCAGAAAAGAATGAAAAAAGTTGGAATGGAGTTGGTCCAAGTTGGGAAAGTTTTCAGATGCAGTTCCTCCTAAATCTAAAACCTGTGTATGGAAGAAGTATGTTCAGTCAACTACATTTAAAAAAATAATTACAGAAAAAAGAAGTGTGACATAATGGATAGAGAGCTGGTATCAGAGGCAAAAAGACCTGGTCCAAGTCTTGGTTAACTATATGAATGGATAAACAAATGGGGTAATAAAAGATTTTTGTTTAAGAGAAAAAGTCTTCCCAGTTACACCTTCCTAAGAATTATATGTGCAAGAGGAATGAGATGCTTCAGGAGGACTTTAAGTCAAGTCTGAATGACTATATGTTGAAGATGTTGTAGAAGAAATTCATAGTCAGGTATAGGTTAAATTAGAATACATGATCTCTTAGGTCCCTTCCAACACTAAGATTCTGTGATTCTACTCAAATAGTATTTTAACGAATGACTAAGTGTGTCACATCTTTCTCTGGGATTTTAATTGCCAAACAATACTGTTTTGAAAAGTCTTTAACTTGGATCTATCAAAAATTATTCGAAAATACTGAGTTTGAATGTACATCACCTGAACAGAGTATAGGGTCCATTACTCATGCAAAAGCTGACTAATTTTCCATGTTATATGGCAAGAGGAACCTATCCCTCAGGAGTGCAAGGATTCCTCCATTCATTGTCCATCTCTAAAAAGGTAAAGGAAATAGATTGTCCTGTGACAATCACAGGGGCAGGGAGGAGTAATTGCTCTTAGTAATTGCTGGTCAGATTCTTGCCAGAGTCGTCCTTAATAGGCTGATCCTTCACCTAGAAGATGTCATCTACTTGAGAGCCAGTGTGGCTTCAGAAAGGGCCAAGGAATGGTCAATATGGTGTTTGCTGCCTGACAACTCCAGGAGAAATGCCAGAGGCAGAACAGAGTGTACACAATGTAAATGTACACAACACTTGTAAATCTAAACAAGGCCTTTGATACTGTCAGTCATGAGGGCTTATGGAAAATTATGTCAAAATTTTGTTGCCCAGAGAAGTTCATCAGCATTGTATGTCAGTTTCATGACGGCATGCTCTCCCGGGTTCTAGATAATGGACAATGCTCTCATGCCTTCCCAGTCACCAATGGAGTGAAACAAGGCTTTGTGCTTGCTCCCATGCTTTTTAGCATGATGATTTCAGCCATATTGTCCAATACTTTCAATGAGGATGAACATGGCATCAAGGTCAGCTACTGGAGTGATGGTAAATTCTTCGATTTGAAAAGGCTACAAGCCATCACCAAAGTGGAGGGAATATTGGTGCCTGGTTTTCTGTTTGCAAATGATTATGCACTCAATGCAGCCTCTGAAGCTGAGATGCAACAAAGTATAGGTTAATTCTCTGCTACATGTGCTAATTTTGGCCGAAGAATTAACACCAAGAAAACACAAGTGTTCGTGAGCCACCACCACACCATCCATGTGTGGAACAGCAAATGGAGAAGTTCTGAATGCTGTGGATAAGTTCACTTAGTTTGGTATTGTATTTTCCAGGGATGTACACATTGATAATGATGTTGGTGCATGCATTGCCAGAGCTAGCTCAGTGTTTGAGAGGCTCTGAGGGAAAGTACGGGAGAGAAGAAGCATTAGACTGATTACCAAACTGAAGGTCTACAGAGCCATTGTGCTGACCTCATTGTTGTAAGCCTATGAAACCTGGACAATATACCAGCACCATGCCAGGTAACCGAATCACTTCCTTTTGAATTGTCTTAGGAAGATTCTGAAGATCACCTAGCAGGTTAAGATACCAGACACTGAGGTTCTTTCTCAAACTAAACACTACTTCGGAGAGTACAGTTCCAATGGGCTAACCACGTTGTTCAAATACAAAATATACACTTGCCAAAAAGACTATTTTATGGAGAACTCACATAGCATGTGTTCACCGGTGGTCAGAGGAAAAGATACAAGGACACTCTCAAGGTCTCTCTGAAGAACTTTGGAATTGATTATGTGACATGGGAGACACTGACACAGGACCACTCAGCATGGTGTGCCCAAATCAGAGAAGGTTCTGTGTTCTGTGAGCAAAGCAGAATTGAAATAGCTCAAAAGAAATGCAAGATGTGCAAACTTAGAAAATCCACCCCAAAAGTTCACATGGACTATTTGTGCTTGACCTGTGGTAGAACATTCAGAACCCATATTGGTCTGATCGATCACAGTCAAGACACATTGAAAATTGGTTTTAGCATAGTGAGGTCATTTTAGTCCTCTTCAAAAATGAAGGACAACTAACCAAGTTGAACACAAGTTAAAGGTTGCCCTGAATTTGCTAAGACAGTGTGAGCTTCCTGAATCTGAATGATCTGTTGTTTCTCATCTCATTGGGGAAAACTGTCAACCATTGAAAGAATACTTCCATAGGTAGTATCCTTTGTGATCACATGACTTCTATTGATTCCATCAGCAGAGAGCCTTTTCTTGTGTCAGTTATGTTCTCTCAATGATTTTGTCTTGATCTTTTTTAGTGGGACATATAGGAGTTTAATTCTACATACATTCGTAATAGCCAATGAAACCAATAGGAGCTAAATGCACAAAGTATAACTGAAACCAAAGGTATTTAACCTTCTTCTTGTTTAGTTTTTCAGTTGCATCCAACTCATCATGAGCTAAAAGAAATAAATGTCTTTAACTGGCCACACGTACTATAGAATTCTATAGAACAAAGAACTATAGAGGAATCAGCGTATATTTTGACAAATGTAGATTATTGTTATCTTCCTGTATTCTAACCACTGTATGACAGGGCACATGAAGAGCTGCTCTGCCTGCTTCTTTTCGATTACATGTGTTAACTCAGCCTCTGAATACTTCAGGAATGACAAAACCTTCAGTTGCTTTAGTCCAGCCATGTGTGACTTAGCACTGAAGGATAAAAGGGCTTCTTTGGAGGTACCCAAGCATTCCCATTATTGGCCACTAAGCAGGATGATCCCATGGCTCATGAACCTTTAAAAGGAGTGACCCAGTCACAGCTTCTGTCTCTCTTCCCCTCTTGGCTATAGATCAAGTCAGGTGTATTCAAATCTATGTCTGGAACGATAATTAGGTGAGCATCCATCCTCTTCTGCTAACATTGACATAAGTGGTTACTATTCCCCCTACTAAGGTGACGAACTAAAGTTTGAGCCTATACCCTTAGTTCTGTTGATATTAGGCTTAATCCAGCTAAACTGAATTGAGGTTTTCCTAGACTCATTTTTCTTTTGAAGTCCTGACTTTTTTTTAAATAAATTCTGTTTGTTATTGCTACTCAAGAAGTTCCAATAGCTCACCTTTGACTCCATGGTAAAATAAAAATTCCTCTGTTTAATGTCTAAATTCCTTTACAATCTGGTTCCAGCCTGTCTTTGCAACTTATTTTCCTTTACTCTACTTCACATACCATATTCCAGCTAAAGTGGACCTGCTTGGTATTCTTCACACACATACCTTCTCCATCTTTCCACTCATTCCTGGAATGGACTGCCTCCTCACCTCTGTGCTTTATAGAATCCCTAGCTTTTTCAAGCTTCAACTGAAGTGCCACTTTGTAGAGGCGTTCTACCCTGTTATCTCAGTTGCTAATACGCTTTTTCCAGAAATTCCTATGTATCTGTTTTTTATATACAGTAGCCCCTCTTGGAATACTTCCTCAAATCAGCATTCACAGGTTGTGGGTTGGATCACCAGGAGTGTGCCTACTCTCTAATTCAAAGGGTCTCTGTGGGTCTGCAATCCTAAAACTAGCTTATTAGCCCCCAAGTGCATTTATCCTTAATAGTTAGCTGGTAAACACAGCTCAAAGTAAAGGCATTTTGCTAATTTGGAAGAGTGAGAGTAGTAGCTATAAAATGTTCCTTCCATAAATCCAGAGAACACTCTCACACCAATACACACTGCATTAGTGGGAAGAATAATCACAAACTTAAGAGTATACTAGTAGTGAGACATACATAGAGGGAACACCTGGGCAAGAAAGGGCACCTGCCTCTGACAACCCAGGGCTTCAATGTCCTTTCCTTTCTCGTAGTGACCTTATAATGCTTCCAGTACAATGCCTGCTGGTTTATTATTTAACTGGGTTCTATGGATCTGTTACTCTCCTCAACTCAGCTCTCAACTCTGAACTACTCTCAACTAGTTCCTTCTTTAGTATTCATCTCTCTCCTCTTTGCTGGCCAAAGGTTATGCTCCTTGAAGATGATTCCTGCTCCCTACTTTCTGAGTCTGTCTGTCTCTTATCTTTCTCTGTGTCTCTGTCTCTGTATATCTTTCTCTGCCTCCATCTCTGTCGGTCTCTCTGTCTCAGTCTTTCTGTTTCTCTGTCTCTTTGTCTCTCTGTATCTCTCTGTCTCGACGTACTCTGTCTGTGTCTCCCTGTCTTTTGTCTCTCTGTCTCTCTCTCTCCCTCTCTCTCTCTGTCTCTCTGTCTCTCTCTCTCTCTCTCCCTCCCCCTCTCTCTCTCCTGGAAGAGGTTGTAGAGTCACACTTCACAAAGCTTCTCCCTCCTCCACTGTGCCTCAAGTACTTCCAAGGCTGTCAAGCCTAATTTTTTAAAGTTTACTGGGGGTTGGCCAACCTTTGGCTAGCAACTTTTGACTAGTTGCCCTTCTAATTCCATCAGATAAACTTCATGCTTTATGAATGGACAACAGGGAGTACACTAATCTTTTCATTTAGTTTTTACAAATTAACACCACCTCTATTTTCTTATTTTCTGTCATAACATCAGCTGTACCGCGGCGGCTACTCACATAGCTACCATTCTAGTTTAAGCCCTCATCACCTCTTTCCTGAACTGTTACAGCAGCCTCCTAACTGGTCTCCCTGCTTTGAGTCTTTTATCCAATCATCCTTCTCACAGATACTGAAGTGATATCCCAAAAGTCCGAGTGTGACCATGTCATTTCCCTGCTCAAAAAGTTCCACAGGCTTACTATTGTCTCCAGGATAAAATTCCTACTTCTCTTTCAGACATCTATGGCCCTTCAAAATCTTACTCCAATCTACTTTACCCAGGCTTACTATACATTACATTACTTACTATGCATAATCTTCAGTCTAGACAAAGTAGTATATATTAATCAGTCAACAACCCAACAAGATTTATCAAATAACTACTATGTGCTGGGGATACAGTACAAATAATAACACACTCTTTCCTTAAAAGGATACAATCTCTACTCACATATTCTAAAAAGAAACCAAAAATACATACATAAGTATATATAGCACAAATACAAAGTGAATCAATGCCCACTAATAAAATAATTTAATTACAAGGTAGTTTGGAAAGGAGAGCAAAAGCACCAGGGGTTGGGAGCACCAGGTAAGGTTTCATGCAGAAAGTGGTGCCTGAACTACACTTTCATGGAAGAATGGGTGCTCCATCAGGCAGAGGTGAAAGTGAAATGTATTTCACAGATGTGGGATGGCCAAATGGAAAGGCTCAGACATGGGACATGGGAGTGTCTGTGTAAAGAAAAGAGAAAAAGTCATTTTTTCTGGATCACTGAGAGAAGGTGTAATGTTCATTGAGGTTGGAAAAATAGGGGTTAGGTTATAAAGGGCTTTATAAGCTAAACATAAAGTTGATATTTTATCCTTAAGGCAATAGGGAGCCACTGGAGTTGAATGAATAGGGTAGTCAAATAGATCTACATTTAATGAACATTATTTTGATAGTACTATATAGGACGGCCTTGAGTGGTGAAAAATTTGAGGCAAGGAGACCGATTGGGAGGGTATTGAAGTAATCAAGGTGAGAGTTAATGAAGACCTGAGCCAAATGGTAGGTACCAGTGTGAATGAAAAGAAGGGCCTGGATGGAAAAGATGTGGTGGCAGAAAAGGCAAGATTTGACACCTGATTGGAAATGTGGAGTAAAGGGAGAGTAAGGAATAGAAGATAATTGCAAAGTTCCAAAACTAGGATGGAAGGATGATGGTGCCTTCAAAAATAAATAACGAATTTTAGAAGAGGGGAAGGTTTGAGGGAGAAGATTGTAACACATTTAAACATATAGCATACACACATACATACACACACACACATATATATATGTGTGTATATATATACATATGTGACTTACAGATTTTATATTTATATATAATATATACACATTATATATGTATGTATGTATGTATGTATGTATTACATATATATGTAAATTTTAAAATCTGTGAGTCATTTGCATAGAGATGATAGTTAAGTTGTTAAGCCCATGGGAGTTGATTAGGTTACCCATAAAAAATAGAAATTAAAGAGTAAAAGGCTTAGGATAGAACAGTTATTTCAGCTCCCAATCCCAATGCTCTCTTGCCTTGTATGCACTTTTTTCCTTAGAATCCCTAGTACCTTCCAAAGCTTCATTAAAATGTCTCCTTGGCCTGAGCTACCCAGTGTGTTGGTAATCAAAATGGGCTCCTTGGCACTTAGTTCAACAAGTGTCCTTGAAGAGTTTGGCTTTTGTTTCCTTTGATTAATTCATTGTATTTCATTGAGTCTTACTAGGTGCTAAGCCCCAGGCCCAAACCCCTATTAGGTGTAAAACCTATGTGGGTGTGGATTGGCAACTAAGGTGCGGCCCAAGGTGGGGCTAACTCCAGGCAGGGCCTAGTTTACATGTCTGGGACAGCAGAGGCTTTTAGACCACGTGGGTTTAAGTCCGCCTCTTTGTGACGATTCTAGGTCACGTGGGTGAGTCACACATGCGACTGAAAAAGATATAAAAACCAGGGGTTGGCGTCCTCTTCCTTGGAGCTCATTCTTGCAGCAGTGGTGGCGCATGTGACTCTAGGCCAGCCCTTGTTCTGAGCTCCCGGGCTGAACCTAGATGTTGGTAACTATGAATCTGTATTGGGTCTGTCTGTTGATGTTTGTAATTTGTTTGTAATTTGCTCTGAAGTTCAGTGTGCTGGTCTCTTCCCCTGAACAAAGTGAATGATATTTGTATGCTGAATTAAAGTAAGCTTGTTAACCCCTTCACCTTGCTTTCCTTAGTTAAGCAGATCAAAAGAACCTGTGCTGTTGGCAGCTTTCCGGGTGCTGGCTGTGGGTGGATCTTACACCCCCACAGAAGCTGCTAGCCAGATTGTTGAAACATCCAGCTACTAGTATCCTCAAGGAAATTGCTTTGTAATTTGTATATATTTTGCACTTACTTATGTGTGTAAAAGTTGCTTCTCCCTATATAATGTAAGGACTTTAAGGGTAGGGGTGTCTTATTTTTATCTTTGTAGGCCCAGCAGCTACCACAGTGTCTAGGTATTAATATATTTTGGTGATTGATTAATAGCAGATGTTCAGAAAATGCTTGTTGAATGAATACTGAATTTCAGTGATGTTATGTTGCCATCTACTGATGAAATTATGTCTTGCTCAGAGTTTTTTTTTAATTAGTTTTTGAGAAACATAAGATCAGAAAATGATAGGTTTAGAGCCGGAAAATACTTTAGAGGTCATATAGTCCAACCTCCTAATTTTACAGATAAGCAAACTGAGGCACTGAGAGGTAAGTGTTCCATCAGGAATTTTGTCGTATAGTAGAAATTTCCATTTTACATCTGGAAGCACCATTTATGAACCAGCTACCTTCCAAAAATAGGTGGGAAGCAGAATTAAGTAAATTGAATATAAAGAACAAAAAAAGTCAAAAGATGAATTTATTCACATTAACAGTCACAGAAGTAGAGAATATGAAACTTCAGATATTAATTATCATACAATCTAGTGTCCTTAAATGTCCAGTGTGATAAGGTAGTTATTAAATAACAGAGAAGTTGATAAGAGTAATTCAAAGCTGAGGCTTATCAGGGTAAGATTGGGTAAGCAGGGTAAGATTGTTTTTGTCTTTCTTTGCATCCTTGTGCTTAGCACAAGTAACTGGTACATAGTAAGTGCTTAATAAATGCCTATTGATTTAACACATTGTGACATATTTTAAGACTTATAAAGCACTTGCTGACATGAAAATGTATTCACTCAACTAAACTAGCAACTAAAATATTACTCTAAGAATGTATATGATCATTGTCAAAAGTTTAATCTAAAAAATAAAACTTTATAAGTAAGTGACCGCATATAAGAATTAATACTACTTTCCAAAATATGTTACGTATACTATCACAACAATAGTGTCACATACCAAAATTTTTTATCTTATCTCAAAGGAAGAATGTCAGAAAACAAGGACTTAAATCCCAAATGTCTGATTGAAAGTATAAAAAATTCCTCAAGATCAAGTGAGGAGAGAGTAAAGCATAAAATAAGTATGTGAATGTCCATTAAAACAAATGGTGATGGTTTTCTATAAAACTATTGAAGAAGTGGTCATGTCTAAGCCAAACTCCCCATCAAAACCTCAAAATAGCAAAAAACAAAACAAACACACGCAAAAAAAAACACCAAAAAAGGTAAATCTACAATTTTAAGGGAAGGAAAAGAAATCCTTAAAAAACAATTTAAAACAAGTTATTATTAATATTATTTGCTTAAGCTTCTTTAAAAGACAGTTTTGGTGACATTGTGACAAAATGCCTACTCCATATTTCCTTCCCTTTTTCTTTCTTTTTTTTTTTGAGTCTGACACTAAAGAGCAGACATAGGTGCCAGGTTGTAACCGGAATGGCCTTTGTTTTCTTTGAGTGACTCAGCTTACCTCATTGAGCCTCTGGATGCTGTGGCTTGCTCTTCCGGGGCAGGAAGCCCAGAGAGCATGCCAGGAAGCAGACAACTTCCTCTGTGATGAATCATGGGGCTGGCTGAGGGGAGGTGTTAACGTCTACACTAGGGGGAGGGGCCAAGTCAAGAACCAATCGGCCCTGGTCATTCAGGTGGCACTTGATGATGTCAAAAACTCTATAAGAAAGGAGAGGACAGCTTGAAGCTCTCTTTTTCCTCTTCTGGTTGGTGTGGGAGCAGCGGCAAGCAAGCGTGTCTCTGGGCCAGCCCTTGCTCTCGGGCCAAGCCCAGATGTGGGTAACTATGAATTGTATTGGGTCTGTCTGTTGATATTTGTAATTTGTTTGTATTTTGGTTTTGAGGTTTGGGGTGCTGGTTTGTTTTTCCCTCCTGAACTAAATGAATGTTTTGAACCTCAGGGTGCTGGTTTTTTCCCCTGAAGTAAGTCAATGAATCTGTATTTGGTCTGTCTCTTGATGCTTGTCTGTATGCTCCCCTGAACTAACTGAATGCTAACTGAATGCTGGCGTTTTCCCTGAACTAAATGAATGTTGTCTGTATGCTAACTTAATGCTGGATTAAAGTAAGCTGGTCAACCCCTTCACCGTGCTTTCCTTGTTTAAGCAGATAAAAAGAACCTGTGCTCTCCCGGCAGCGTCCTGGGTCCCGGCAGCATCCTGGGTGCCAGTTGTGGGGGAGGGATCTTACGCCCCCATCGAAGCTGCTAGCTGGGTTGTTAAAACACAGGTACTTTGTCTTTTGGTAATCATTTATAATTTGGGAATACATGTTGAGGTTTTATTTAATGTATTCACTTGCAAAAATGTTATTTTAGGCTTTGTCTCTTCCCCCAGATATTCCAGATGCTGCTCAAAGTCAAGCCAAAAGGACTCTGGTGCTGACAACACTGAAGATCTGGCACATATTTTAGCTGGCCATTGGGGTATTTTCCTCCTGAAGCTGGCTGGCATCTGTGGATTCTGAGAGAAATGTGGCCTTTTGACTGTGATATGCATACATACATACATACATGCATCTGTGTTTGTATATATATTGAATACATTACATTCTTCATTTTCCAAAAAGTGTTCCACTGCCCTAATTCCCTTTCCTTTGTTGGAAACGGGTTTCAATCATAAATCGTAAATCAAATGAGGCTGACAATGATCTTATCATGACGGGGAAAACACAACTTCTGTTCAAATCCACCATTTTTAATAACAAATTATTCATCCTTATGTTTTAGACTATGAGCCATGCTTGTGGGTTTTGTTTTGTTTCTTACTGCAAGCAAGAACAAAGACATAATTAAGATATTTTATTTATCCTTAACTTGTGAGCTGTCCCAAAGACCTGACCATGTCTGATAGATACCTCAGCTCTACCTTTGTCATCAATCTCATTGCCATCAAAATGCTGAAGGCCTCGATCCTTGGCTGTTGATGTTATTTGCGCTTAAAGTGTATCAGCCAGTCTGAAGTTGAAGAGAACATTGTGGATGAAGAAATCAAAAAATCTTTGCTATTGGAGTAGTATTCAGCTAAAGGCCCTTGTATGCAGAGAAATGTATGGTAACTTGACAAATAATATAGAAACAGCTATCCAAACACTTCTTACAAAAATTTCATATTTGTTGGTCATATATCATGATAATCCCTTAAAGTGATCGAATATGTATTTAGGACCAAATTACTAAAGTTATTGTTCTGAATATAGATGGCACTTGTTTTCCAAATGTGGTTTGTATCAAACCTGAGAATTGCCTTCAATTGGTGTAAATTCAGTATAAATTCATATTTGTCAGTGTAAATGAATGTTTTTTCCTTCAAAAGTATCTCATTTTAAAAGTGAGAACTATATGCCTCTAGGACATGCAAATAAATGTAGTATTCACTAAAATTTAGAATTAATACAACTTTAATAGTCAAATCATTTCCAGATTCCTGAGACATACTTCTTCTTCCTTGGCTCCTGAGTTTTCCTGTGAGCTGAATAATGAAAGGAAAGCATCGCTTGATTTCAACCCAGGTCACCTCCCAGACATTACTGTATTGTTTATAGCTCCAGTAGAGAATGATTGTTTGGCAGTAACTCTTCAGAGATTTTCTGGGCTTCTCATTTATCCAAGAGGAATCTTCCCACTCCGTCTCCCACCTTAAGAACCTTTCTAGTTGTTTTAGCTGTGGAGAAATCCACTGAAGAATGTGCTGATCTAAGCTGCATTCCAGTTATGGAGTCGTTTCATGGAGAATGTTTGTGGAATGTTCCTTCCAGAGCTGGCTGCCATCAACAACCTTCCATAAGATTTTAAAGGTGAATTTAAATATGGAGCCTGGGAAGCTGTTGCCATTTGGTCCAGGAATACAAAGCTTTCTTGATGGTTCTAAGACTGAACATAGACAAATAAGCTGAGGAGCAAAGGAACATGAAAAGTCCCATTTTCAAAAGGCACTTGTTTGTTATGGTGAAGAATGATAGTACTGCTGAGCTGCATGAGCGCAAGGCTTTAAGTACATCCCTCACTGCAATAGTGCACATAATGTGGGATCATCAAACCACCAGTTTAAGATAACTCCAACCAGATTGTTTGCAAATCAGGGGAGAATAACCCAGATTTCTGACTTCTGGATTTGATTGTTTTATATCTGTTAAGAAAATATAGTCAATTCCACTATGTATTTTTATTCAGCAATACCATGTCTAGCCCTCTTCTTTTTTTAATATTTAATTTATTTATTTTCACTTTTCAACGTTCATTTCCATAAGCTTTAAATCTTGTTCCCCTCCCTCCCCAAGACGGCGTGCCATCTGATATGGGTCTAGCCCTTTTCTTAAAGAAAGTTCATGATATATATCCAAGGCCTCTGTGTCATCTACAAACATTTGTCTCCTTTTCTCTTGATCTGAAGCCATATTTTCCAACACATTTTCTACCTTCTCCTATGCCTACTTTAGCATTGAACTCACTGATAATTAAAGTACGTGTTGATTTAATTTCTCACTGTCTAAAAAATAAACAGCAATTATTTTCATGATCATTCTTTTGCTCATGATCATCATGAGCATTGCAAAGCAAGATGAATGTTGCTTATGAAATTATTTCTATTTTACTTTAGACACAAAATTAACTTCTTTGCCACTCCAAGGATTACTTGTGGTGTGTGTGTGTGTGTGTGTGTGTGTGTGTGTGTGTGTGTGTGTGTGTATTCTTTTCATGGTAGCCAAAAATAGAAACTAAGAGAAGTTCCTCCTACTGAAGAATGACTAAACAAATTGTGATATCTTAGTATAATGGAATATTATTTTGCCATAAGAAATGATGAAGTGGACAATTTCAAAGGAAGCTGGGAAGGGCTTTATGAATGAATAAGGACAAAATGAACAAACTAGGACAATGATTCACACAATAATAATATATAATATAAAGCAGAAGTTCTCAAAGTGTGTTCCATGGACCCCCGAAGGTCCCTGAGACTCTTTCAGAGGAACCAAGAGGTCAAAATTATTTAAACAATATTAAGACACTATTTGCCTTTTTCATTCTCATTCTTTTGTGAGTCGACAGTGAACTTTCCAGAGGCTACATCACCTGGGAATTAAAGATTTATCAGCAAACATGAAGGCTGAGCTAATATCCACAGAATTTTGCTTTTGCCTTACAAATGGACAAATCCAGAGACGTGGCTGGACTTGTTTTTTTTTTTACCTGTATTTGTCTAGAATCAGCACCAACTAATCATCCAAGATCTTTCATATGAATTCTTGGCAACAAACACAAGTAGTGCCAAAATATTCAAAGTGTTGAATAAATTTTGAATCTCAGAGCTTATCCTGGATAAACTGTGTTGACTTTTTGCACTAATGCTGCAAAGGCATTCATGGATAAAACTTCTGGTGACAGTGTGAATCAAAGCATTGGAATGAAACTGTTAGTTGTCGTATTTTTTTTACCACCATTAACGGTGTAAAAAAAATCCAGTTTTGCTTACAAATATCCTTGATGAATGAAAAATTATGACCTTGGAGTATACTTTTTAATATTCTGTGACAAAATGGGAAATACATATTAAGCACTTCTGCATACTAAAGTATGATAGTTGTCAAGTGTTTACACAATCATTTGAGTTGTGAGATGAATTAGCAGCTCTTTTTCATATTTACTTGAAAGAAGGACAAACTACAGTTATCCAGACATGGGATTTTGGCAAATATTTTCTCGAAAATAAAGTGAGCCTATCATTTCAAGGGAAACATCTGACAGTATTTGTTGCCAGAGATAAAATTTGAGCTTTCAAGTGAAAATTAGAATTTTAGAAAACTGGCAACTGAACCATGAATTTGATAGCTTTCCAATACTAAATAATTTTCTCATGAGATTGGTGGTCATATTAATCAATGTGAATTTTTTATATTGTGTGATGAAATGTGTCAATCTTTGAAAGATCTCCATAATTCAGTGTAACAGATGATCAGTGCATGATGTTACAGTTATGTGTGCCTAAAAGGTCCTTCTAAAGTGAAAGACCAATAGATTTTAATGTGATAGTATGTAAAGTGCATTGATTTGGTTTCAGGTTCCACTTCTATCTTAAATGATAGAAGAATATCCACAATTATTTAAGAAGGTTACTAAAATACTCCTCCCTTTTCCAACCACATATTTGTGAGGCCAGATTTTCTTCATATACTTCAGCCAAAACAGCATAGCACAACAGATTGAGTGAGAAACAGATATGAGAATCTAGCTATCTTCTATGAAGTAAGAAATTAGAGAATTGCAAAAAAAAAAAGTGAAACAATGCTTTACTCACTATTTGAGGGGGAGAAGAAATATGATGATTTTTCATTTAAAATATTGTTTATGTTAACATGAAATGGATTTATTGTTATTTTTAACATACATGTGTTACATTTATGATTTTAATTTTAATATGATAAATATAGGTAGATATGACTGACATAAAAAAAGCTTTTTTGAGTCCTCCATAATTTTTAAAAGGCGTCTTGAAATGAAAAAGTTTTAGAACCACTATTAAAGAGAAAACCAACTGTGAAAAACTTTTTAAAACTCTAATCAATGCATTGATATATCCAACTCCAAAAGAATGAAGATGAAATTCAACACTCACTTCTTGACAGAGAAGTTAAGAAATTAAGATATAGAAAGAGATACATTTTCAAACACGGCCATCATGGAAATTTGTTTTGCTAGTCCATGTAGATATGTGTTGGGGTTTTTTAAAAAATCTGCTCAATCAGAGGAACAAATAGTGGAGGAGATAGATTAATTTTTTAAATTCTTGTTATTGGAAAAAAAATTAAAACAAATACCAAACCTTCAAAAATAGTATTAATGTCAATATCATTATGACTCGGTTCCTCTAGTATTGTGTCATTGGCTTTTGGATAAAGATCTAACATTTAGAATATTAAAAGTTAAATTCATGTTTTTGGAAAATGTAATGATTTTAATTCTTGACAATCTCTTCTTCCTTTGACACTATTCCATCATTCTCACTACAGAGGCAGAAACAAGTTGTGCATCACTAGTGTCCATTAGATGCCTTGACCAAAGAATTCAATACCTAATGACCAGCTTACTGGTGATGAGTTTCTATGTATTTGGCTAGTCAGGTCATTTGACATCAGCCATAATCTGTTGTTTGGACCTTATTGGAAGTCTTTCTGGTATGATAGAACTTATATGACTTTGACCTCCATTTACATTGCTCTTGAGAAGCCAATGCCACCTCCATTCCTAGCTTAATGCACCAGAGCAGGAGCTCTGTTAAGGAATAATAATTATAATAATGAAAAAAAATTAAATTTCCATTGCATACTTATATTTTACCTTAGGAAGATTTCCTAAGATAGAGATAGAAAAATTTTCCAAGATGAGAGGAATTGGTCCCCAAGGAAAAGGAGAAAAAGCTATAAGATATGAGGGAGGGAATGAATGACCTTAATGCAACAAGACCAGGTTTCAAATCCATGGCTTTACCTCTTATTCCCTTTTGGCCTTGAATAAGGTATGTTAAACTAAAAGCCATTCTTTTCTTATCTGAAAAATGAGGGTGGAGTGGGGATGGAAGATAAGGAAGAAGTGAACTCAGTGATATCTAACCAAGCTCCCATCCAGCTCTAAGTCCTATGAAGAAAAAAGCCAGGGTTTATTATTTTTTGGTGTTGGTTTTTACCTTTGAGAATTAAGGGTCAGGATTTTTAAACTTCCAGGAGCCAAGATGGTGGAGTAAGTAGTAAGTCACTCTCACCTTCCTTTATAAACTGAAAAATCCAGAGAATATTGCCCCAGGAAAAATCCTGAAACAAAGGAGCCAGGAGAAAGATGGGGTCCAGCAGTCTTTTAGGTCAGTTGGCTAGAGCGTTTAAGGGGAAAGTTCACTCTTGCTGTGGCTGAAGAGGACCAGTACAGGATGGGAGGAATCCCAGCAAGCCAAGAATAAGCCCCACCTCAATGGACCAGTGAGAAATCCTGATCCCCAGGAGGAGCAGGCAGGCACCAACACCAGGCACACACCAGCTCCAGCTCAGCACCAGGTAAACTACCAGACCACTACAACATCCAGCTGCCAGCACTTGAGGCCCCAGCACAGAAAATCAGTAACAAGACCCCAGCCCCCAGCACAACAAGTCTAGGACAGTGCCCCCTGGGCCCAAGAAGCAGAGATAAAATTTAGAAGACAGAAAAGAGGCAAACAACATGAGCAAGGAGAATCAAAGAGAATTAAGGATCAGTGGGAGGAAAAGTTTTACATACTCATTGAGAAACACTGGAATAAAGGATAGAACTACTCTGGGGAAAATCTTGATATCCTTTCAAGTGACCATCAATGATAGCTCTATAATGCCTCTTCAGTTTTGATGTGAATGTCCCAGATGGGAAGTTCACTTCATTGGTGAAAGGAGAAAAGTCAACAGAAAACAATGAATTCTGTAGTGCAAGCTTTTAATTGAAACTTCAAAAAAAGAACCTCAGGAGTATTGATTCTACTGCTTTGTTTTCCCTCCAGAGCTGAATCAAGTTTCTGTTACCAGTGACAGGAAGTAGTTTATGATACTTGAGTATAACCACTTCTCTTTTTCAGTGGTTATTCACAAATTGCACAGCTGGATGTCTGGCCCCTCAAAGCACTTTTCAGAAAATAACATTTAATTCTCATAAGTTATACAACAAACTCCCCTCCAATCCTTCATGGTGCTGAAGTGCTCTCCCTAAACGCTATCCCTAGAAGTGAGGGAAGGAGTAGCCATCTCTCCTGGAGGCAGCTGGTGGCACAATGACAGGGCATTATTCCTGGGGTCAGAAAGACTTGAGTTCAAACTCAGACTCAGAAACATATTAGTTGTATGACCCTGGGCAAGTCACTTAACCTCTATCTGCCTCAGCTTCCTCAACTGCAAAATGGGGATAAGAATAGCATTTATTGCACAGGGTCATCGTGAGGATCAAATAAAGCAATAATTATAAAGTGCTTAGTACAGTGCCTGATGCATAGTAAACACTATATAAATATATCAATATATTATTGTATATTTCTATTGTTAATTACTATTAGTATATAATAAATATGTAAATCTATATAAATGTTAGGTGTAATACATATAAATGCTATATATCATGCTATATATTTATTATTTATGTATTTATATATTATTAAAATATATTTATACTATTAAATAATATATATTATAAAATATATTTATATATTATTGAAATATATATTATTAAATAAAACATATTGTCAAAATATATTTATATATTACATTGCTATATAATATATCATATAACATATACTATCATGCAATATATATAAATGTGTTATGTACACATAACATTTATTTGGAATTTATATATTTATTATATGTTAATAATAGACTTCAATCCTAGATAGTTGTGTTTTGCCTTTTTTGTCCTCTCAGTCAAGAGGCAGGTTGATGTAACTGATAGAAAGTCAGTCTTGGAGCCAGAAAGATCTGGTTTCAAGCTCTACCTCTGACTACAGCTGACATGACCCTGGGCAAGTCACTTAACCTCTTGGTGTTCCAAGCAACTTTCTGAGGCTATATATAGCCACAGCTATCAATGGCCCTTGACATTTTCAAATATGCATCAAAAATTCACATGGTTTTATTAATGGAAATTTTAAAAAAACACATTACCATTTTGCTTTGCCCCTATCCCAAAAGGGTCAGGGAACCTTTCGATCTGACTTACAGATGCATCTTCCTATACATATGTTGCCTTTTCCTATTAGATTGTGAGATTCTTGAGAGCAGGGACTATTTTACTTCTAGTTCTTAACACAGTGTTTTGCACATAGTAAGCCCTTAATAAACATTTTTCACATTAATTCATTCATAATTTGTAGAGCAGGCACTAATCTTATTAGTGGTAAAAATTTCCTCATTGGGAGTTCTCTTTACCAGGTGTGTGAGACTCAGATAGAAACGGGCCATTAACCCATACATCAGGATCCCTGTGGCCACACATTGACTTATGAAACCATATAGTAATATTATCTATGTATTATTGTATTTTATCTATTTTTGTCAAGTATTTCCCAATTACATTTTAATCTGTTTCGAGCTGCACATGTTTGACATCTCTGCTCTATACTAAGGAAACTACAAGTCCAGGCCAAAAAAAAATGATAATAGCTTACATTTACATAGTGCTTTAAGGCTTACAAAGTGTTTCACATATATTATTTCATTTGATCAACCAGTTGATGTATATTTCTTGTATGCTTATAACACATTCTCAGTAGCTTCCTGCTATGAATGGTACCTTCCTAGTTTAAATCATGTAATCCTATAAACATAGCACCATATGCACAGATGACTAGCTGCCTACATTCTTGGCAAAGGCAATATTGGCAAGCAATTCCTTTTCTTTCTTTTGCCATTTTCTGATTACATTTTTGGAACCTGTATCTCTACTTCTCATTTGCCTTTTAATTGTGCAAACATCAGCTGTTTTTCCCTGAGGTATTTTCCACCTTTTCTCAACAATAAGCAGTCATCTATTATGTGCCTACTATGTGCCCAGCATCATGGTAGGTGCTGGTGATAGAAATACACTACAAATTTTAAAATCTTGAAAATTTTTAAAATAAGGAGAAGAGAAAAATCTGAGAATATAAGTACAATGATGTTTTCTTCTGGGGTTTAGATCCATTTTTTATCTCTCTAATAAACATTCATAAAATGTAACAAGAGTCACTACTACAAAACAGTCACATGCATACATATTTAAAAAAAGAAACTAGACACAATGAAAATGCAAGATAAATGAGTCACCACTCTGGTCACATAACACTTTAGAGGCAGCTAATTGACAAGTGGATAGAGCAGTGAGCCTGGAGTAAGGAAAACTTAAAATTAAATCAGGCCTCAGACATTTGTAGCTGTGTAACCTGAAACAAGTTACTTAAACTGTTTGCCAACATTTCCTCATAGCTTCTAACTTGCAGGGCTCTTGTGAGGATCAAATGAGATGTTTGTAAAAAGTGCTTAACATGGTGTCTAGCTCATAGTAGGTGTCATATAAATGCTTGTTCTCTCCCTCCCTTTAAGATTTATAAAATACTTTAAATTCATTACCCTATTTCATCCTCAAAACACACCCGTGAGGAAGGTAGTAGAGGTATAATTTTCTCCAATTTACAGTAAGGAAACTGAAGCTCAAAGAGGTTACATGACTTGAAAACATGAACTTTGTTTTTGAGTGTTGACTACAATGGCATATTTATTCTCCCCGTGCCCCCCCCCCAGACATTAGATTGCTCAGACTGAAACAAGAATTTCCTTAGAAAGGGTATCCAAAAGAGAGATACAAGTTGCATCCAAATGGGAAGAAAGCTCACAAATCTTGGTTGGAGAAGTGAATAATGGAATGGAGAAAGTTGATTCCATCATAGTCCCAAAGGCGTGGAAATGGTATTTTATGATACATTTGTTTATCTTGCCTTGAAGGGTTTACCATGACCCCAAACAAATAGACCACCATAAAAAATTTAAAACTAAGAGCCCAATATCTCTCAGAGAGAATTTAGAAGGAGAGAAATGTTATATAGAATTAGACAAGATCCTTCAAACTAAATAAACACGGATGAGCCACTTCAAAGAAAAAGTGAAAAACAGCAAAAGCTATATTAGGAAACACGGTTGAAGCTCCAGAAATTATAGAAGCTAAAGTCTGTAGACTACACAGCTCAGAAGCCTCCTGTGTGCACATCATGAATACGTTCAAATTCAATTCAACAAGAAAATAAGACTCATTTATTTTCAATATAATGGGCTGGATAAAAAAGACTCCTGCAACATTGGCCTTGCTTATCAAGCTATTTACAACCTAACTGGAAGAAATAATTGTGATGCCGGGACAGAGTTTAAGCTGAATGGAGAAGTCCAAGTAAGGAGGTAAAAGAACGATTCATGGAGAAGATGGACCTCATGAGCTGGACCTCAAAGGAAGGGAGCAACTTCAACATGGATACGAAAGAAGGAGAAAATAAAAGATAGAAGATGTCAGGGATGGCATAAGAAAAGAAATAGACCGTCCAACTTCCAGGAGACAAGATGGCGGTGTAAGCAGTAAGTCACTCTCATCCTCCCTTATTGACCTCGAAAAACCCAGAAAATAATGCCCTAGGAACAATCCTGAAATAGCAGAGCCAGAAGATGGGGTGCAGCAATCTTCTAGCCTGGGAGGCTTGGGGGATTAATGAGAAAGGTGCTTCTTACTCTGGTGGAAGGGGAGCAGTACAGGACAGGAGGTTTTCCAGTAAGCCAGTGGCAAGCCCCACCTCAACAAACCAGTGGGAGATCCTGAGTCCCAGGGTGGTATAGCGGGCAAGTGCCAACACCAAGACCCCTGCATGCCTTGGCACAACCAGGGGAAGGCAGACTCCAGCTTGGGAAACCTCCACATATGCCGGTGGGCAGGCATCCTCCAGCAGTTGAACTTTTCTGTGCTTCAGCGCAACCCCAGGTGGGAAGGCATCCTCCACTGGCCAATCTACCCTGTGAGATTCAGTGTATCCCCAGGAAAACACAGGAAAACTGCAGCTAGCCTCAGGCACACACCAGCAACCACCACCACCAGCTCCAGTTCAGTACCAGGTAAGCTACAAGACCGCACAACCTCCACCTGCCAGCACCTCAGGCCCCAGTACACAAAGCCAGTGACCACCATGGCCCCCAGCACAAGAAGCTTGGGATAGTGTTCCTTGTGCCCCAGAAGCAGAGATCAACTTTAAAAGCCAGGAAAAAGGCAAACAACATGAGCAAAAGGCAACAGAAAAAAACACTGATCATAGAGAATTATTATGGTGACAGGGAAGATCAAAACACAAATTCAGAAGAGAATGACATCAATATACCCACATCTGAAACCTCAAAGGGGCATATGAACTGATCTCAAGCCCAAGAAGCCTTCTTGGAAGAGCTCAACAAGGATTTTAAAGGTCAAATAAGAGAGGTAGAAGAAAAATTGGGAAAAGAAATGAGAGGTATGCAATAGAGAGTCAACAGCTTGGAAAAGGAAGGACAAAAATTGAATTTAGAAAACAAAATACAATTGGCCAAATGGGAAAAAAGTACATTGAAGAAAACAACTCTTAAAAAGTGGAAAAGGAGGTACAAAAGCTAACTGAAGAAAACAATTTGTTAAAAATTAGAATTGGCCAAGTGGAAGCTAATGATGCTAGGAGACATCAAGAATCAGTCAAACAAAATCAAAAGAATAAAAAATAAAAGAAAACATAAAATACCTCATTGGAAAAATGTCTGACCTGGAAAATAGATACAAGAGAGATAATTCAAAAATTATTAGTCCACCTGAAAGTCATAATCAAAAAAAGAGCCTGGACAGCATCTTTCAAAAATCATCAATGAAAACTGTGCTAAGGTCCTGGAACAGAGGGTAAATAAGTTTTCAAAAGAATACACCAATTGCCTCCTAAAAGATATCCCAAATTGAAAATCCCAAGGAATAATATCAGGTGAAGGAGAAAATACTGCAAGCATCCAGAAAGAAGCAATTTAAATATCATGGCACCACAGTCAAGATTACTTAGGGCCTTGCAGCTTCTACATTAAAAGATTAGAGGGCTTGGAGTATGATATTCCATAAGGCAAAGGAGCTTGGATTACAATCAAGGATCAACTACCCAGAAAAACTGAGCATAATCTTTCAGGGGAGGAGATGGACATTCAGTGAAATAGGGGACTTCCAAACCTTCCTGATGAAAAGACAAGAGTTCAACAGAAAATTTGATCTTCAAATACAAGACTCAAGTGAGGCATGAAAAGGTAAACAGGAAAGAAAAAACGTTATTCACTAAGGGCAAAATACTTGCATCCCTACATGGGAAAATGATACTTGCAAGTCTTGAGAACTGTATCTTTATTACAACGTTTAGAAGAAGTATTCATAGACAGAGATGTGGGTATAAGTTGACTTTGATATGATGATAAAAAATCTAATTAAATGATGAAAAGAGATTGTACTGGGAGAAGAGGAAAGGAGGAGGCAGAAAGGGTAAATTTCATCACATGAATATGTGCAAAGATCTACAGTAGAAGGAAAAAAGGGAAGTGTAGCCAGAATGGACTTTGTTTTCTTTGAATGACGCAGCTTGCCTCGTTGAGCTTCCCTGGCCGCTGGGGCTTGCTCTTCCTGGGCAGGAGGCCCAGCGACCATGCCAGGGATTGGAGAGCTTCCTGTGTTCTGAGTCATGGGACTGGCTGAGGGGAAGTGTGTTAACGTGGTCTATGCTAGGGGGAGGGGCCAAGTCAAGAACCAATCGGCCCTGGTCGTTCAGGCGGCGCTTGATGATGTCAAAAACTCTATAAGAGGGGAGAGGACAGCTTGAAGATCCTCCTTTCCTTTTCCGGTTGGAGCCAGAGACGCCTACAGCCGAAGCTGAGCTGCTGGTAGCAGAGCTGACTAGAGGCTAGTGGGTAATCTTCTTACCGTAGAGGGGAAGCATGTATACGATTTTGCCTTATACCATCTCGCTTCTCTGTGGCCTCCTGGTTACCCTTGTAAGGCGGACTTATTGGGCCTGGAAGCTTTTGATGAAAATATCAAAATGGGGATGCTGGTTTGTGGGCTTGTTATTGTGGAGTATAAATGCATGCTTTAGTTCTCCTGCCTTCTGCCTAGAGAATTCCTTATATCCTGCAGTTCCGGACCTTTTAGGCACATATGAGATTCTCTTTGAAATCATAAATTCTGCCTTCCTAATATAGGAAGGAAATAAGCATCACTTGAACCTTACTCTCATCTTATTTGGCTCAAAGACAAAATAACATACTCAGGTATAGAAATCTAACTTACCCTATAGGAAGCAGGAGGGGAAAGGGAAAGTGGGAAAGAAAAAGGGAGGGCAAATTAATGAAGTCAGTGGCCAAAAGCAAAACTCTAGTGAAGAGGGAAAGGAAGAAAGGAGAGAGAAAAGCATAAACTGGAGGGAAATAGGATGGAGAGAAAGACACAGATAGTAATCATAACTGTGAATGTGAATGGGATGAACTCTCCTATAAAATGGAAATGGATGTCAGAGTGGATTAAAAACTATAATCCTGGAATATGCTGTTTATGAGAAACACATTTGAAGCAGAGGGATACACAGTAAAGTTAAAAGGCTGGAGTAGGATACATTATGCTTCAGCTGAAGTAAAAAAAAAAAGCAGTGGTAAGAATCCTGATATCAGACAAAGCAAAACATAGATCTAATTAAAATAGATGAGGAAGGAAACTACGTCCTGCCAAAAGGTACCATAGACAATAAAGTAATATCATTACTCAATATATATGCACCAAGTGGTATAGCATCCAAATTCTTAGACGATAAGTTAAGGGAGTTATACAGGAAGAAATAGAAAGCAAAACTATACTAGCGGGGGACCTCAACCTCCTACTCTAAGAACTAGATTAATCTAACTACAAAATAAACAAGAAAGAAGTTAAGGAGGTGAATAGAATTTTAGAAAAGTTAGATAAGGTAGAACTCTGGAGAAAATTGAAAGGGAATAGAAAGGAATATACCTTTTTCTTGGCAGTACATGGCACCAAAACAAAAATTGACTGTGTATTAGGGCATAAAAACCTCACAATCCAATGCAAAAAGGCAGCAATATCAAATGCATCCTTTTCAGATCATGATGCAATAAAAATTACATGTAATAAAGGACCATGGAAAGATAGACTAAAAATTAATTGGAATCTAAATAATCCAATCCTAAAGAATGAGTGAGTCAAACAATAGATCATAGAAACAATAAATAAGTTCATCCAAGAGAAAAACAATAATGAGACAACAGGCCAAAATTTATCGGTTGCAGCCAAAGCAGTATTTATGAGAAACTTTATGTCTCTAAATGCTTATTTCAATAAAATAGAAAAGGAACTGATAATGACTTGGGCATACAACTGAAAAAAAAAAGGTTGAAAGAGAAGAAATTTTAAAACCCCAATTAAATACCAATTAGAAATTCTGAAAACCAAGGGAGAGATTAATAAAATTAGAATTAAGAAAGCTATTGAATTAATAAATAAAACTAAGAGTTGGTCTTATGGAAAAAGCAATAAAATAGATAAACCTTTCGTTATTTTGATTAAAAGAAAGAAGAAAACCAAATTACTAGTATCAAAAAAGAAAAGAGTGAATTCACCACCAAAGAAGAGGAAATTAAAACAATAATTTGGAGCTATTTTGCCCAAACATATGCCAATAAATTTGAAAATCAGTGAAATGGATGAATATTTACAAAAATAAATTGTCCAGATTAATAGAAGAGGAAATAAAATATTTAAATAACTCCATTTCAGAAAAAGAAATTGAATGAGCTATCAATGAACACCTTAAGAAAAAATCCCCAGGGTCAGATAGATTTCCAAGTGAATTGTACCAAACATTTAAAGAAAAACTAATTCTAATATTATATAAACTACTGGGAAAATAGGTGAAGAGTCCTACTAAATTCTTTTTATGATACAAATATGGTGCTGATACCCAAACCAGGGAGAGTCAAAATAGAGAAAGAAAATTATAGACCAATTTCGCTAATGAATATAGATGCAAAAATTTAAGTAAAATATTAGCAAAGAGATTACAGCAATTTATCATGATGATAACAAAAATGTTACCAGGTAAGATTTATACCAGGAATGCAAGGCTGGTTCAATATTAGAAAAACTATCAGCAGAATTGACGATATCCACAACAAAACTAACAGAAATCAAATGACTATTTCAGTAGATGCAGAAAAAAGCTTTTTGACAAAATACAACACTCGTTTCTATTAAAAACACTAGAGAGCACAGGAATAAATGGAGTCTTCCTTAAAATGACAAATAATATCTATCTAAAACCATCAGCACGCATTATATATAATGGGGATAACCTAGTAGAATTTCCAATAAGATCAGGGGAGAAACAAAGATGTCCATCATTACCATTGTTATTCAATATTGTACTAGAAATGTTAGCTTTAGCAATAAAAGAAGAAAAAGAAACTGAAGGAATTAGAATAGTCAAAGAACAAACAAAGCTATCACTCTTTGCAGAAGATATGATGGTATACTTACAGGATCCTAGAGAATCAAGTAAAAAAAACTACCTGAAATAATAAACAAATTTAGCAAAGTTTCAGGATATAATATAAACCCACATAAATCATCTGCCTCTCTACATATTACTAACAAGGCCCACAGCAAGAAATAGAAAGAGAAATTCCATTTAAAGTTACTGTAGACATTATAAAATATTTGAGAATCTACCTGCCAAGAAAAACAGAGAAACTATATGAATACAATTACAAAACACCTTTCAGACAATTAAAATCAGATCTAAATAATTGGTAGGCTGAGCTAATATAGCACAATTGACAATTCTATCTAAATTAATTTACTTATTCAGTGCCATACCAATCAAACTACCAAAAATTATTTTATAGAACTAGAAAAAATAATAACAAAATTCATCTTGAAGAACAAAAGTTCCAGAATATCAATGGAATTCATGAAAAGAAATGCAAGGGAAGGTGGCCTAGCTGTACCATATTTTAAATTGTATTATAAAGCAGCAATCATCAAAATTACTTGGTATTGACTAAGAAATATAATAGTGGTAGCAGTGGAATAGGTGAGGCACACAAGACACAGTAGCCAATGACTACAGTAATCCACTGTTTGATAAATCCAAAGAATCCAGCTTCTGGGATAAGAACTCATCATTTAACAAAAACTGCTGGGAAAATTAGAAAATAGCATGGCAGAAACTAGACATAGGCCAATATCTTACACTGTATGCCAAGATAAAGTCAAAATGGGTACACAATTTAGATATAAAGGCTGATACTATAAGCAAACTAGGAGAGCAAGGAATAGTTTACCTGCCAGATTTATGGAGAAGGGAAGAATTTATAACCAAACATGAGATAGAGAACATTACGAAATGCAAAATGGATAATTTTGATTACATTAAATTGAAAAGCTTCTGCACAAACAAAGCTAATGCAACCAAGATTAGAAGGGAAACATAAAGCTGGGAAAGAATTTTTACAACCAGTATCTCTGATAAAGGCCTCATTTCTAAAATATATACAGAACTGAGGCAAATTTATAAGACTACAAGTCATTCCCCAATTGATAAATGGTCAAAGGATATTAACAGGCAGTTTTCAGAGCAAGAAATTAATGCTACCTATAGTTATATGAAAAAATGCTCTAAATCACCACTTCATACTTATCAGATTGTCTAACATGACAACACAGGAAAATGATAAATGCTGGAGAATATGTGGGAAAATTGGAACACTAATGCATTGTTGGTGGACTTATAAACTGCTCTAACTATTCTGAAGAGCAATTTGGAACTATGCCCAAAAAGATACAAAACTGTGAATACCACTACTAGGTCTGTACCCCAAAGAGATAAAAGAAAAAGGGAGAGGATCTATATGTACAAAAATATTTATAGCAGCTCTTTGTGTGGTGGCCAAGAATTGGAAATTGAGGAGGTGCCCATCAATTGGGGAATAATAGCTGAATAAGCTGTGAGCACCAGCCCAGGAGTCAGGAGGACCTGAGTTCAAATCCAGCCTCAGACACATATTAGATAGCATGCTGTCTTGGGCTGGAGGTGGAGGGGTACCATGGGGGAGAAAATTTGGAACTAAAAATCTTATGGAAGTAAATGGTGAAAACTAAAAATAAATTAATCAACTGAAAAGAGAGAGAGAGCACGTCCAAAGGGACTAAGGGAGCAACACTTCCCTGTGTAAGGAGCATCACAGGAACATCAGGAGAGGGCCTCAGACATGCTGGAAGTTGCCCCTCCACTTAGGTTCCCCATATGAGGGCCTCCTTTCTGTATATGCTCACTCATCCCATTAATAGCGTGTATTTTTATAGTAGATGTTCTCAAAGTTTATTGATGAGAAGGGGAATGCTATACATTGAATAAGAATTGGATTCATTAGTTAATTGCAATAGTTTGATTGAAAAATTCAAGACTTTAACATCTGGTAAGGGCTGCGTTATTCTCTAGGTTAGGAAGATGAAGAAATCTTTGGTTTGACCAATTTCAGTGAAGTCATCAATTGGTTAAAGAGTGATCATGAAAATTGACTGTATTTTTATGTATTCCTGGTTATCACTACAGCTAAAATTGGTATTTTCTGTCTTGTTTTATTAGTTTGTATTTTTAGGATGAAGTTAGGGTGTTCATTTTTTAAAAATTAGTTGTTTTATTTACTTTAGCTCTATGAATTAAAAGATCATCCTTTATAATTGAGTATTCAATGAATGTTTGTTTTTTAAATTAAAGAAAATTCCTGTTTGCATACCCTTAAAAAAAGAAAAGAAAAGAAATAGAAATAAGAGAAGGTAGAAGAAAAGGGGGACAAAGTTCCATTTTGGCTAGAACATAAAGAATGTGGAAAGAACTATGAGGCAAGCCTGAATGAGTAGGCTGAATATGGACCTCTATATATGGCCCTGCTGGTGGCATGAATCTATACTTTATTTGGCAAATAATAATTCATATTTAGGAAGTTTTTTAAAGTTTGCAAATAGTTTTCTTCATAGCACTTTGCAGATTTAAAGCACTATGTAAATATTATTATAATTGTATTACTATTATTAACTTCATGAGGTAAGTAGTATAAATATTATTAAGTCCATTTTAATAGAGGAAGAAAATGAAGCTATAAGAGCTTAAGTTATTTACTTTAATTATAATTAATAATTATCTAAAGTGGGACATAAACTCTAACCTCCTGGGTCCAAATCTAATATTCTATATGATATGCCACAGTGTCTCTCATATAATAAAACCTTACAGTAAACATATGTGGGCTGATAACTGCTAACAACTGACTCTCCAAAAAAACCCAAAAAACAAGAACACGTGACATAATGTTACGATTAATCTGCATTATCTACATATCTTCCATCACTTTCCAAAAAAAATCTAGGAAATCAACAAAGCAACAAAACAAGCATTGATCTGTAATGCTTGCCAATTTCTGAAGCATACATACCCATGCTGAAAATTTAACAATTGACTGGAAGGAGTGGGTGTGAAAAGGGTCTGGAATATCCCTGGTTATTAAACTCTTTAAGGTTTCTGAAGCACTTTATATACATTATTTAAAAGAATCCTCAATTCTGTGACCCAGAGTGAGAAAGGTCACATAGCAAGTGCAAAAGGTGGGATATAAACCCAGATCTTATCGATGTCTAAGTCTAGTTTTATTTTCTCTCTTCCCAAGGTTGGCAATGGGGAGCCACTTGGAGTGTGTGAGTAAGACTGACACGATTATATCAATGTAAGATTACTCAGGGATTTTGATAGAGGAGAGATTTGACAAAGATTTGAAAGATTTGACCAGCAGTCAAGAAGAACAGTTAGGAGGTGATTAAAATAGCCTTAGTAAGAAGCTATCAGGACCTGAATAGGATGGTTGTTATGGAAGTTGAGATAGGCACATTGCAGAGGCTGACACAACAGAACTGGGAAATTAACTGCCTGTAGAGAATGAAAGTGAAAGGAATCATAAACGACTCCATAATGAACCAGTTCACCAGTGGTACCATTAAGAAAAATAGAGCAATTTCTGCCCCTACTTGAGGTTTTTCAAATGAAGAAAGGTAATAGATTTAAATGAGGTATGGAATTTCTGTTTGGGCTTTTTAAAGCATCAAAATTCTATTTTCTTCACATCAGAATTCATCAAAGGTAAAAGTAATATGAGAAACCAAAAAGAAACTAAATTCATGTTAAACATATTGAAAATAGCAGTAGAGAAAGTAGTTTCCATTCTGGTCAAGTGAAGTAAATTTAGCTGAGGTAAACCCAATGCGGTGAACTCAGCAACTTGGGGTACCCAAAGAAACCAAAACCATAGGACCGTGATGTAAGGCCTGGAGCCTAGGCAAGAGACAGGGTTGTATTAGAGGCTAAATCAGATAGCCGAGGGGTATTCTGTGGAGTTTGAAGGGTACAGATAATTAACAAATACTTACACAATCACTAAGAAAATACCAAGATAGGCTATTTGTGTGAGCACCCTACAACACCAATAGAACCCTGAATATCCCATGTTTCAGCAAGTGTCAAAGGGGAATCTATGGGACAGAAAGTCCCTGCCTTACTCTACTTCATGGTGAGAGTAAGAACTGTGCTCAATCTCATATTATTAAAAGTTATTCTTGGCTCCCTAGAGATGAAATCTTACTAATCTTACTTCACAGGAAACTTGTTTCTCATTCGGGAGTAGGCATAAATCACAGAGTAATAGAAAGTTGGAGTAAGGAGAGACTTTAGAAATCATTCCTGTTGAATCACTGAATCCTCAGAAAGGCATATTGTGATGTGTTAGTAACTTCAATTCAATGAGTTCATGTAAATGTCTTTGTCTTTTTGTAATTCAGTTAAATTTTCTTTATGAACTTGGAGGCTCTACCATATAGTACATACATGGCTTAATTGGTTAATTTTTATGCTTCCATTACATATGGTCTTTGTTTTTCTCTAATGATGAGAAATTTTTTTTGCTTTGTCTGATAACACTTGTCTTCTAGATGATTGTGCTCCTTCCCATTGACTCTGCAATCTCATCTATTAATCCATGTATGTGAGCACACACATGCATATTCTCACACCTGAAAGCCATCTGTTCCCAGGAGCTCACGTAACCCTTCTCATTAACTAAGATGATGTGTTGGGAAGCATAGCACTCTTGCAGAGACAGGATTGACAATTACACCAACTATTTCCAGTATATACACATCCCCCATAGCAAGCACACTTTTGTTCCTTGTGGGAATACTCTTTTGTCACTATGTGAACCAGAAATTTCAGTATGATCCAAGGCACAAGCACCCAGTTTAATTTGTACATACTAAGCCAGAGCATGCAGGAGGTGGTAAAGAATTGAGGAGTGAGTACTTTAATGATTAGCAGTCTCTGGGGTTCATTCATAAGGATTTTACCTTGTCAGGTTATGCTTCTGTTTTGTCTTGAGATTTCGTCCATAATATCTGTATTCAGCTCTGTATCTAGTGCTTAGTTATTCTTGTAGGAGTTCATTAGATCTCCAGAAAGTATTCTGTTCACACCGCTAATTGATCCTTCAACACTAATTTAGGATCTTGTGTTCTAATAGTTGCAGAAAATATATCTAGGGAAGTGGTGGACAGGGAGGACTATTTTTCTATGAAAGTATCCTCAGGGAAACCATCAGGGAATAGTTTTGTATACCCTTTCCAAGAAAAAGGACAACAGTAACCTGATTATGCTGTCAGATTTGGAAAGGGGAAGGCAGGCCAGAGAGATTGCCTACATTGATAATGAGGAGATAGCAGGACAGTAAGTCAAGTATGACTGGAGGAAGGCTTAGATCTAGTGGATGACATGAGGCAACCATTAATCAAGACAGCTAAGTCACAGGGTAGGATTTCTGGGAATGAAAGGGTTAAGTACAGCAGACTATGGTTTGTAGTCTGAGTAGCTGGAGAACTCCCACTTGGGAGGCCAGAAAATGACGAGAAGAAAGCAATATCATTGAAACCAAGGAAAGACAAGCATTGATGAAGGCCTAAATGCAGATGGTGGTAATGGAGGTAGTAGGGAGAGGACAGAAACAAGAAATATGTCAGGGAAAAAATTAATTACACTGAACAAATAACTATATGTGCCCTCAAGGGAGTGAGACAAAACAAGTAAAATAGGATGGCTCACCACAAAGAGCTTCATCTGTAAACTCTCTTGAAGGGTAAATATGATGGCAGTTCTACAAATATTTCAAAGGTTGTAATGACATCATCTAAGACCAATAAGGAAAGTAAGCAAAAGAAAGTGGAAAGTGAAGGGAAATGCCATACTAAGTAATGAAAATGACACTCAGTACTATTTAAGAGAAAGTGATCTAGAAGCCAGATAATTAGATTCACTAAGACAAAGGTTCACTGGTCTCTCAACTCATCCAGCCACAAACTATTCTCAGTGTCACCATGACCTCCTGGACCTCGTTGCTAGTTGCCCTGGTGCTGCTCTGCTCTAGCACCCTCTGCTCCCTGGTCTGTGACCTGACTCAGGGTCTCCAGGAAGACTTCTCACTTTTGAACCAAGTAAGTACGTTTTCCCTGGTGCCATGCCTGAAGGACAGGACCAACTTCAACTTCCCAAAGGAAGCCATGGAGGGCAGCCACATCCAGGGGGAGGATGCCAAAGTCATTGTTCATGAAATGCTCCAGCAAATCTTCAACCTCTTCAGCCAGAATGCTGCTCCTGCCACTTGGAATCATATCCAGCTAATGCAACTGCTCATTGGATTAAATCAGCAGCTGGAAGAACTAGAAAGATGCCTCGGGCAGAATGTGGAGTGGGAAGAGCCTTCCTTGGAGAGTGAGAGCCTCAGGCTGGCCCTGAAGAGCTACTTCAGAGGGATAAGTCAGTACCTGCAAGGAAAAAAGTACAGCCGCTGTGCCTGGGAGATCCTACGAGTAGAGATCAGGAGGGTCTTTCTGTTCATGAGTAAACTGACAAGAAAACTCAGAGAATGAGGAAGAAAAAAATAGACTTTCAGTTGTTCAGCTGCTTCCTAAAATTAAGCAGTCATTAGAAAAAATTGTTTCCACATCAATTGAAAATCATATGTGTTAACTGAATGATTTTAAAACAAATATAAGCTGCCATTCCTATATTACAAGAGGCTTTGAATACAGAGAATCATCATCTGTGTTCAGTAACTGAACATTTTATAATTCACAAGCTTCTATTTATTTATTTATACTGCTTATTCTTATAATATTTATATTTATTGTTCTTAGAAAGAACACAGTTGTTTTTGTAACATTTATATTAAGCCTATTGTTAATTGATATATTTCTCATATAAAATGTATTCTTTTAAAGAACTCTATTTTACTAATAAAACTATTTTATTAATAAACCTCATGTGAAAAGGGAGATTCAATAATCCATAAGAATTCAGAAAAGATCCATTGCACGAATTCAATCCAACAACCACTTATTAAAACATCTAAGATTAAGGCATTGTGTTACTCAGTGGATATATAAAGGTGCAAGAAGATATAGTCATAGTGCTCTCAGAAGAGTTACAGTCTGACTCTAAAGAAAGGATGCAACCAGTATTCAAAATTTTTGCTTCTGAAGGCAGGGCATATTAGAGACAAATCTGTGGAGCTGTGAAATGATGACAATTCTGGAAAAGAGTTGCAGATAAAGCAACTAAAATTTCCGTAATGAAGTGACATTTGTAAACTGTTATATAAATACCAGCTATCATTATTATGAATAATATCATTATTATTAGGTGACCCTGAGTACATTGAGGGTTCCTATGGTGGAAAATTTAAAAGATCAAATATTAAAACATCCAAGTAAATGAGGTGTTAGGTAAATAGTAAACAGGAAAGTAGCTTAGGCATTTATAATCATGAATGAAAAGAAAAAAAGATTGTAGGCAATACCTATAGTATATTTAAAAGAAGAAACTATCCCATGTTTCAAGTGAGTCATGAAAACACCCTTTTAGGGTACATAAAAGGTAGAGAAATTGACATTTACCTTGGTTATTTTAATTTTTTGTAGCATTCAACTTTCATGATTTTGTTGGAGGTGGTGTTGGAGGTAGTTGGGCTTGTGGTAAGAGAAGTATAGGAAGCAGAGGAATGAAAAAGAATAATGTTTGCTATTCTTTAAGATTAAGGGTTTCTCATTTCCTAATTTGACCTTCAAGACCCTGGTATAATGGAATCACAGGACTGGATATCAAGAGAACTGAGTTCTACAGATATCTTTATCACTAATTAGTTGGCTTAAGGAAACTTACCTGGCTTCTCTTTGCTTCGGTTTCCTCATCTTCAGAATGTGATGATTAGATGTGGCAAATTCCAAGGTCTCTTCTGCCTAGAAAGTTCTTGATATTTGAATCCGATATATTTATTTTATGAAGATGCAACTGTTAACGCATTCACTTCTCTTCTCTCTAGATCCCACACTTTCCTCTGGAGCTTTCCTCTGCAAGTATGGGAAAGGCCTGCTTATAGATTTCTCCCAAGCCTATCAAAGACAATAATGGAACTTTGAAACTAATGAAACTTTGATTTACTCTCAAGTGATTACATTTTTTGGAATCAGCACCTGGGCTCTTCACTTGCTTCATAATGGGGCAAAGTTCCGTTTCTGTCCCTGGAACAGCTTCTGTCCCTTCTTGTGGTTTTTCACATAAAGAAAAGTGATAAATTAAAATCCCTAAACCCTAGCACCTTGGATTATAGATGTGGGACGACTATGCCTGGACAACTCATTTTATGATGAAGGATCTGAGGCTTAGAGAGGTCTTTGGTAGCAATGGCAGCAAATATGATACAGAGAAGCATGAACGGGTTCAATTGAAGTTAACAGAACAATGAAAAAGAATATAGACCAAATCACTTATGATGTAAATGGAAAGAACAAACACCACTTCCAAAAAAATCATGAAAGTTGAATGGTACAAAATTAAAATAACGAAATTTTGTCTCAAAGGTAGACATGAGAAGATACATTCCTTCAATTCTTTGGAGAGATGGGGGACCAATGGTAGAGTACATTGCACATAATGCCAGACTTTTTCAATACATTGGTTAATTTTGCTTAGTTTTTTTTAATCCTTTTTTTCTTCTTTATTTTGAGGACT
Source organism: Trichosurus vulpecula (assembly GCF_011100635.1). Classification (NCBI taxonomy): domain Eukaryota; kingdom Metazoa; phylum Chordata; class Mammalia; order Diprotodontia; family Phalangeridae; genus Trichosurus; species Trichosurus vulpecula. The sequence goes on from NC_050581.1 coordinate 29,342,206, forward strand.
AAATCTCTGAGAAGAGATGGTAAGAAGGATATGGTGCGAAATGCAGGTAATATTAAAAAGAAAGATAATTTTTTAAAAGAATGGAAGCTCGGGGGGCGGAGCCAAGATGGCGGCTGGTAAGCACGGACTAGAGTGAGCTCCGTACCCGAGTCCCTCCAAAAACCTATAAAAATGGCTCTGAACCAATTCTAGAACGGCAGAACCCACAGAACAGCAGAGGGAAGCAGGGCTCCAGCCCAGGACAGCCTGGATGGTCTCTGGGTGAGGTCTATTCCACACGGAGCTGGGAGCTGGGAACGGAGTGGAGCAGAGCCCAGCCTGAGCGGCGTGGACGATCCAGACCAGAAGCCGGGCGGAGGGGGCCCTAGCGCCCTGAATATGTGAGCTGCGGCAGTTACCAGACCCCCCTCGACCCACAAACACCAAAGACTGCGGAGAAGGTTAGTGGGAAAAGCTGCGGGAGTGGAAGGAGTTCGCGGTTCGGCTTCCAGCCCCGGGGGCAGCGGAGGTGGGGCAGCTACAGCTGTTGTTACTTCCGGCTCCAGGCCCACCTGGTGGGAGGAATTAAGTGGCAGATCAGAGCAGGAGTGCAACAGCCTGCTGAAGATCTAAGCCCAGCCTGGACTGGGGGTTCTTGGGGAAGGAGGAGTGCGGCTCTGACAGAGCTGGCACCTCCCCCCCAAACGTAGAACATAGAACTCGTTAGTCTACAAGCAGTAGTACCCCACTGAAAAACTCAAGGGTCAAGTTAGTGGGTTGGGAATATGGCCAGGCAGCGAAAACGTGCCCAGATTCAGTCTCAGACTTTGGATTCTTTCTTTGCTGACAAAGAAGACCAAAACATACAGCCTAAAAAAGCCAACAAAGTCATAGAGCCTACAACAAAAGCCTCCAAGAAAAACATGAACTGGTCCCAGGCCATAGAAGAACTCAAAAAGGATTTGGAAAAGCAAGTTAGAGAAGTAGAGGAAAAATTGGGAAGAGAAATGAGAAGGATGCAAGAAAACCATGAAAAACAAGTCAATGACTTGCTAAAGGAGACCCAAAAAAATACTGAAAAATACACTGAAGAAAACAACACCTTAAAAAACAGACTAACTCAAATGGCAAAAGAGCTCCAAAAAGCCAATGAGGAGAAGAATGCCTTGAAAGGCAGAATTAGCCAAATGGAAAAGGAGGTCCAAAAGACCACTGAAGAAAATACTACTTTAAAAATTAGATTGGAGCAAGTGGAAGCTAGTGACTTTATGAGAAATCAGGATAGTATAAAACAGAACCAGAGGAATGAAAAAATGGAAGACAATGTGAAATATCTCCTTGGAAAAACCACTGACCTGGAAAATAGATCCAGGAGAGATAATTTAAAAATTATTGGACTACCTGAAAGCCATGATCAAAAAAAGAGCCTAGATACCATCTTTCAGGAAATTATCAAGGAGAACTGCCCTGATATTCTAGAGCCACAGGGCAAAATAGAAATTGAAAGAATCCATCGATCGCCTCCTCAAATAGATCCCAAAAAGAAATCTCCTAGGAATATTGTTGCCAAATTCCAGAGCTCCCAGATCAAGGAGAAATACTGCAAGCAGCCAGAAAGAAACAATTTGAGTATTGTGGAAACCCAATCAGAATAACCCAAGATCTGGCAGCTTCTACATTAAGAGATCGAAGGGCTTGGAATGCGATATTCCGGAGGTCAATGGAGCTAGGATTAAAACCTAGAATCACCTACCCAGCAAAACTGAGTATCATGTTCCAAGGCAAAATATGGAGTTTCAATAAAATAGAGGACTTTCAAGCTTTCTCAGTGAAAAGACCAAAACTGAATAGAAAATTTGACTTTCAAACACAAGAATCAAGAGAAGCATGAAAAGGTAATCAAGAAACGGAAATTGCAAGGGACTTACTAAAGTTGAACTGTTTTGTTTACATTCCTACATGGAAAGATGATGAGTATGATTCATGAGACCTCAGTATTAGGGTAGTTGAAGGGAATATGCATATATATATATATATGTATATATATGTATATGTTTATGTATACATATAAGTGAATGTGTATGTATGTATATATCTATGTGTATATGTATGTATGTGTATGTATGTGTATATGTATGTATGTGTGTTTATATATATATATATGTAAAAGAGAGAGAGCAGACACAGGGTGAGTTGAGGATGAAGGGAAGATAGCTAAAAGAAATAAAATGAAATTAAGGGATGAGAGAGTAACATACTGAGAGAGGGAGATAGGGAGAGATAGAATGGGGTGGATTATCTCCCATAAAGGTGGCAAGAGGAAGCAGTTCTATGGGAGGAGGGGAGAGGGCAGGTGAGGGGGGAATGAGTGAACCTTGCTCTCATCAGATTTGGCCTGAGGGGGAATACCATACATACTCAGTTGGGTATCTTACCCCACAAGAAAGAAGAGGGAGGAAGATAAAAAATAAATAAAAGGGGGGTATGATGGAGGGGAGGGCAGATGGGGGTGGAGGTAATCAAAACAAACACTTTGGAAAGGGGACAGGGTCAAGGGAGAAAATTCAATAAAGTGGGATGGGTTGGGAAGGAGCAAAATGTAGTTAGCCTTTCACAACATGAGTATTGTGGAAGGGTTATACATAATAATACATGTGTGGCCTAGGTTGAATTGCTCAACTTCTTAGGGAGGGTGGGTGGGAAGGGAAGAGGGAAGGGAATTTGGAACTCAAAGTTTTAAAATCAGATGTTCAAAAACAAAAAAAGTTTTCATATGCAACTAAAAAATAAGATACACAGGCAATGGGGCATAGAAATTTATCTTGCCCTACAAGAAAGGAAGGGAAAAGGGGATGAGAGGGGAGGGGGGTGATAGAGGGGAGGGCTGACTGGGGAACAGGGCAACCAGAATATAAGCCATCTTGGAGTGGGGGGGAGGGTAGAAATGGGGAGAAAATTTGTAATTCAAAATGTTGTGAAAATCAATGCTGAAAACCAAATATGTTAAATAAATAAATTGCATTAAAAAAAAAAGAAAAAAAAAAGAATGGAAGCTCCATGAGGGCAGGAACTCTCTTTGCTTTTTAATTAACATCCTCAGCCCTTAGTACAATGTTCAACATATAATAATTGATCAATAAATGCTTTTTTAGGGGCAAAGTCAAGATGGCATAGCAAAGGAAGCATGACAACTCCAACATTCCTCTCTGAACAACTTTAAAATAATGCTATAGAAAGAATTCTAGAGCAGCACAACCAGCCAAAGGTCAGGATGAGAACTTTTCCCAGCCCAAGACAACTTAGGTCAGTAGAATAGGTCTGTGACGTCTAGGCAGGGACCACATCAGAGTTCAAGCAACAGCAATACCAACTGTGAGCCTTCAAGGTGGCAGCAACAGCAGCTTCAGGAGCTCTCAAGGTGGTAAAAGGATTAGAAAGCTGGTCAAAAAGTATTTACGTAGGACCCCTGTATGTAGGGCTAGGTACAGGACTGGGTGCCGCTTCACAACTCCATTGCCTATTACCCAGTTGCAGTTTGCAGTTCCAGGACAGAGAGGAGCATACCTTTTGATCCAGAAATAATACTACTAGGTCTATATCTCAAAATGATCACAGAAAAAGGAAAAGGACCTATATGTACAAAAATATTTAAGGTAGCTCTTTCTGTGGTGACAAATAATTGTAAATTGAGGGGATGCCAATTAGCTGGCGAATGGCTGGACAAGTTGGGGTATATGATTGTGTTGAAATATTATTGTGCTATGAGAAATAATGAGCAAGACAGTTTCACAAAAACCCAGGAACACTTATATGGAGTGAAATTACCAGAACCAGAAGATCATTATACACAGTAACAACAATATTGTAATGGTGATCAACAATGAAAAACTTAGCTACTCAAGTCAAGACAATGATCCAAGACAATTTCAAAGGACTTGTGATTAAAAAAAATGCTATCCGACTCCTGAGAGAAACCTGATGACCTCTGAGTGCAAACTGATACATTTTTTGTCCACTTAACTTGATTTTTTCTATTTTTGCAAATGGTCGATATGGAAGTATGTTTCATGTGACTCCACCAATATAAGTGTTACTATATCGCTTCCTTTTTCAATGCGTGAGGAAGGAACTTGAGGAAAGGAAAAAAATTGAAACTCAAATTTTTAGAAATGAACTTTAAAATAAAGTATAATTATTTTAAAAAATAAAATAAATGGTTCTTCATTCATTCTTCTCCTATTTGAGCCTCGGTATGCTTTGCTGGATTTTCATTCATTTTCTGCCGGCAAAGAGTGGATTTTTTCCAGGTCTCATTCCTGGTGCCTCTCCTTTTCTGTCTTCATTTCACTGGAAATCTCATTAACCCTTATAGCTTACATTATGTAATGTCAATGACTTTGAAACTCAATTTTCCAATCTTGGTCTCCTTACTGAACTACTGTGAGGAATTGCCATCGACAATTGGTTAGATACTCCTACATGTATCATAAGCATCCCTAAATCTTTATGCCTTAAATAAAGATCTTTGTCTTTCCTCCTAAACAGGAAGCACAGATACAGAGGCTGACTCTGGAAATAGAGACAACTTGGGTTCAGATCCTGGCTCTGGCTGTGTACGGTTAATGGAATGGGAATATTGTTAATGGAATGGGAAGATCTTTCCCATTCATTAATAGGCGCATGTGACCTGCTTGAGTCACATGGAAGCCTGAGTCACATGAACTTGTGGTGGGAGGAGCTTGCAGAACAGGTGGAACAGGAAAAGGTGGAGGAGAAAATGGCAGTGAGTTGGAGCCTGGAGAAAGAGAGAGGAGGCAGAGAGAGGAGAGCAGCTAGTTTGAGTGAGAAAAGAAGTGATTTTGCTTAAGGGAGTTTGTGGAGAGGCTGGATGGAGGGAAGGCTTGGGGATGTCGATGCTCCCTGCATGGATAATGTGTACAGATTTCTTTGTTGTTATGATGTATTTGGCTTTCTGGTGTTTGAATAAATGTTTTGGTTTCATCTTCAACGAAGACAGTCTGTTATATCTTGTAATTCAAACCTGGGAATACGCCAGCATATTCATAGCAGCCTCTGTAGGTATCGTATTGGCGATATATTGGGTGTCATGAACAGGATTGCAAGGTATAAAACCTCTACTTGGAGGCAAGAAAGCTTTAGGGAAGGAAATGGATATCCCAGGATGGGAGAATTTACCTTATTCCTCCCTAGCAAGAGAATGGGCTAAAAGCACAGGACTCTGAAAACTGGGAGCCAAGGCTACAGAAGGGAGAACCCAAAGATTTAGAAAGATGTTTGCAAGGAATACCAATAGAATCAGGGAAAGAAATGGCAGGAGTGTGTAGAAAAGGATGGGCCTTGTTAACAAATTTGTGGAGGAAAAGGTTCAGATAAAAAAGGAGTTAACTGATTTGCATGAGAAGCTTTCTATGCTACACTGTTTGAACTTTCCTTTAGAAGAGCAAGCTAGAAAGTTTCAGGTGGTAGAAGAAAAAGCAGCTGTGAATTTACCTCAGAAAAAGAAGCAAAAAATTAACAACAGGAAGGTTCATGCAGCACTTGCAAAGGCTGGGCTTGATTGGGACCCAGCCACCTGGGAGGAAGACATGTGGGAGGAAAATGAAACAAAGTTAGATGAGGAGGCTTCTAGGAATGCAGACCTTTGTCAATACTAAGAAGGAAGTAGGAGAACCAAGGGGACCACACAGTGTTTAGGGAAGTAATTGAGGATTTTACTCAGCAGGAGGTCACAAATATTTTGAGTTCATTCACCCCAAAAATGGGAAAATCATTAGCATCTTGGATGGTGAGAATCAGTGATGAAGAGGCCAGAGGAGTAGAGATAGATAACATAGTTTGTTTGAAATTCATAGGTATTGTCAGAATCCTTTTGTACAGCAAGCTTTTAGGTATTACCATATTCAAGGAGGTAACAAAGGAACTAATCTGTTAGCTTTAGCTGCAAGGGATGCAACAAACATAATCCTACTGACTCTATGTGGCCTAGTGGAGCTAGACCCTGGTATTTCCTTAGAGACTGTATGAGAAAGTTCAAGGAAAAGGTAATGAAAACAGCAATCATGGTCAGAGACTACAACACTTATCCTAGCACTCCATTAACAGTTCCTCATAGAAATATAATAGTGAAGACATCTCCTCTTGCTTATAAGTATCTAATTCTGATTCCAATTGGGAAACAGGGCAACCTCTTTTGGAAGTGCTGGATAAGATTTCACAGTTAAGTTACTTAAGGGAATGGGTAAAAGATAAATTTCCTCAAGAGAGAAGAGCAAATAGCCAGCAGATTCAGAGTGAGAATAGAACCACAAGGAAGGAAATGTTTATTTCTTTATTAAGAGCAGGGATAGATTTTGGAAGAATAGATGGTATTCCAACTAATGAACTACATAAGATGTACCAAGAAAAGGGACTTAATATTAGAATTATTAAAATATTAGAATATAGCTATTAGGATATTAATTATTAGAATAGGGAAGTAAGAACTGCTCCTACAGGTCCTCTTGAATCATTGTATCCAAGTTTGTCACACCTTCAGGACTAATAGGAAATAGGAGTAGGAAAAGAAATACACAACGGTAAGTGGGTTCATGGACTTCAGAAGCATGGCTGACCCTATATTTACCCTGCTTCTGGTTATTGTCTCTTTATATTTTTTTGCTTTCCAACTTGTTTGCTAGATTTGTTTCCTGCAGGTTTGGTGCCCTCTACTTGCCTGACTGCTTGAGCCCGATGTCACTCCCTGTCCAAGACTGTGATGTGTCACCCATGGACCTGTCATTGACCATGCTTCAGATCCCAGCTAAAGAACTGACCCCTCGAATGGGTCCTCTTGGGGTAGGGACAGCTCTACTTCCAATTTCAGCAGGAAGTTGCTATAAAAGAAGAGACCTTTGCCCCTTACCCCAAGGGATTTTGGGCTTCATTCATTTGAAGTGGGGAATGATGGTGTGCTTATGCTCAAGCCTCCACCTTAAGATATTGTTTTATAAGCTTATTTTGTGTTATTCTTGTTATATTGTTGTACAGTTCTGTTGATGCTAGTTATCCCTAAACTCCCATTGATGTATGTAATAGATAAAAATGATCTTGGGGCCGAATGTCTTGTTAATGGGATGGAAAGATCTTTCACATCCATTAATAGGCCCATGTGACCTGCTTGAGTCACATGGAAGCCTGAGTCCCATGAGCCTGTGGTGTGAAGACCTTGCTGAACAGGTGGAGCAGGAAAAGGTGGAGCGGGAAGTTGGAGTGAGTTGGAGCTTGGAAAGAGAGGAAGCAGACAGAGAGAACAGAGCAGCTAGTGTGAGTGAGAGAGGGAGTGATTTTGCTTAAAGGAGTTTGTGGGAAAGCTTGACGGAAGGAAGGCTTGGGGGTGGCTGTGCCTCCTACATTGATAATGTGTATAGATTTCTTGGTTACTATGATGGATTTGGCTTTTTGGTGTTTGCGTAAATGTTTTGGTTTTGTCTTCCATGAAGATGGTCTATTATATCTTGCGATTCAAACCTGGGAATACTCCAGCATATTCATAGCAGCTGCTGTGGGTATCACATTGACAATATAGGCTACTTACTGTGTCACCTTAGATTACTTAACTTCACTAGGACTACTTCTATAAATTTTGTGATTTGGAATAGATGACTTCCAAAGTGCATTCCAGATCTAAATCTATGATTCTAGTGCTTTCTCTCCCGAAAACTTTCTTGTTTCTTTTCAAAAATGCTCTTATTTACTGAGGTTCCAAACATCAAGTCATACTTGATCCTTCCACAGGAGTTTGGCTATCAGATCCATTCAGTGCCAAATCTAGTCAGTTCTACTTTCACAACATTTCTCTAATCAGGCTCCTGCTCTCCAGACAAGCTTCTGTAACTCTCTACAAATGCCTCATCACCTGGATTGTAAGAGTATCCCACTAATTGAGCTCCCTCCTTCCAACTTCTCCACTCTCCTATCCATTCTCAAAACAACTTTCCTAAAGCACAGGTCAGATCACATTATCTCACTTCCAAAATCTTCAGTTGCTCCCAATTGCTTATGGAATAAAATACAAACTTGTTTCTTTGACATTTGAGGTCCCCCACAATTTGGCTGCCATCTACCTTTCCAGCTTCCTTTTCTACTCCTCCCTATCAAAAGTTCTATGATCAAGTCCAACTGGATTATGGATTCTTCCAGTCAAACCAGATTAATAGCATTTCCTGAACTCCAATAATCCCTCTATCACATCTGTGCATTTGTACACCTTCTCCTCATGCCTAGAATGCACTTCTTCCACCTCCCTGTCTCTAAGAATCTTTGTCTTTTCCCTAGGCTCTCAGTTCAGTTGATCTTTCCACTATGAAGCCTTTCCTGATTTCTCTCTCCCACTCCAGTTCTTAGAGTTCTCTTCTACCTCAGTCTTCCTTGCACTATACTTTTGCCTGCACAAACCCTTGTAGAATATAAATTCCTTGAAGGCGAAGAATATTTCACTTTCATTGACATTTCCAGCTCCTAACCCACTGCCTTGCAACTAGGAACTTCCTAAGAAAATATTTGCCAAGTTGAATTGAATAATGATTCCAATAATTCCTTATTACATCTAAAGACAAAATACAAATTGCTCTACTTGGCATTTAAAGCCCTTCACAACCTAACTCCCACTTTCCTTTCTAATCTTTTTATAAATTTCTCCCCTTCGTGCATTCTATGAGAGGCAAACTGGCTTCTGGATTCTTCACACGTGGAGTTCCATACCCTACCTCTGGGCCTAGAATGCACTTTGTTCTCACCTCTTTCTCTTAGAAGCCCTACTAATGCCTCTCCCCACAAACTGCTGTGAATTTATTTGAGTTCAAATCCGGCTTCAGACACTTACAAGCTTTGTGACCCTGGACAAGTCACTTAACCTCTCTGTGGCTCAGTTTCCTTAAATATAAAATGAGGATCATAAGAGCACCAAATGAATTAAATATGTAGCGGTTCAAACAAATTAAGTTTGTAAAGTGCTTTGCAAACCATAAAGCAATGTATAAATTCTAGCTTTAATTTGTAAAATATGTTGTCTTCTTCCATAGATTATAAGTTCCATAAAGGCAGGAATGAACCATCCTTATATACTAGGTTTAAATCTAATTTGCTCATAGTGAGTGATTTTTTAATAAATTGCTATAGTCTATTTGCCAGGATTTTCTTTTAAAATGTTTGAATAAATATTTTTAGTGATATCAGTCCACAGTCTTTTTTCTTTCATTTATTCTTATTTATATCAATCTATGATTTTTCTTCTTTAATGTATCCTTCCCTGTTATAGGCAATAAGACTATATTTGCCTCAAAAAAGGAATATGAAATAGTATATCTCAATTTTTGAGAATAGTTAGAATAGTGTAGCTATTAATCGGTCTTTAAGAAATTAATAGAATTCTCTTATACACTGATAAGGACTAGTGTTATTATTTTCTTTGGAAGTTCATTTGCACATATTTAAATTAGTTTTGTTGAGACTAAATTGTTTAAGATCCCCATTTGTTTTTTTTTATTTGAGTAATTTATATTTTTCTATACAATCCTATATTTCTTTTGAATTCTCAGTTTTGTTGGCATATAACTTGGTATGGTATGATCTAAAAATTATTTTATATATTTTCTGATTTTTATGATTTTGTGACTGGTCTTTTTTGAATGATTTTTGCATGTGTCTTTTTAATCAAATCTGATAAAGGTATATAAATTTTATTAGTAATTTCAATAAGCTAGCTTTTAGTTCTACTTATCCATTCTATAAGCTTTTAAGATTCTGATCAATCCATTACTTCTTGAATTTTCTAGATTTCCTTTTTTTGTCCTTGTTTGGGTTTTTTAAAATTTGCTGTCCTTTTAAAAATTACATGTTCATTTCATTGATTCTTATAATATCTTATAAATATTTTTGGAATACAATTTTTCTTCTGAGCCCTCTACTAGAGGAAATGAAGAAATACTGTTGTCTACTGTGTTATCTAATCATGCCATTGTCTTCAATGTAGTTATTAAGTGTTTCTCTAATTTGTTCTTTGACACACATTTAGAATTATATGATTAAGTCATCATTTAGGTCTATAGCTTATGTTTGTGCTCTTTTGCTTAATTATTATTTATGTTGAATTAAATTCTCAAAGGAGTATGAGTTTCTCTCCTTTTTAAAAATATTTACTTTAAATTTCTCTGTGCTAAAATATATGCTCTATTTTTGTAAAGGAATCATTTGGGGCTGAGATATATGCATATTCTAAAATAGTCTCATTTAGAAGATCCCAATAGGCTTTTAACTCTAAATTCTCTAACAGTTTATTCACATCTAAAATTTCCCTTCAATTTCCTTTTCTTTTAGATATCTTCTTCCTGGGGCTGCTAGGTGGTGCAGTGAGTAGAGCACCAGCCCTGGAGTCAGGAGGACCTGTGTTCAAATCTGGCCTCAGACACTTGACACACTTACCAGCTGTGTGACCTTGGGCAAGTCACTTAACCCCAATTCCCTGCCTTCTTCCTTTAAAAAAAAATAAAAAAATCAAAATAGTTATCTTCTTCCTAAGGGAGGAATATCAAAGTCATCTAATATTATTATGTTACTATCAATGTCTTTTTGCAATTGAGTTAAATTTGCTTTAAGAATTTAGATGATATGCTATTAATGCATTTATGTTTAATATTGATGTTGACTCATTTTCTACACTTCCTTTCTATATACGCTTTGTTGCAAGTATAGTCTTTGTTTCTATTTGTAATTTTTTTATCTTTGTTTTGATTCATAGCATTATTGCAATTCCTCCTCTCATGTATTTACCTCAGTCATAGTACCACTTCTCATTTTCATTTCATGTATGTATTTCTTGTTGTTTTCTTTAAAATGTATGAAAGATTTATTTCCTTATAAAGTTTTCTACTTATTTTTATTTTACTGAATTGTTTATCTCATTCAGATTTAAAGTAACTATTGTCAAGAATGGTTCCCCCCCCCCTCTTTTGGCACTATTATGGTGGGGTTTTCTTTAGATTTTAAATTTTTTCTCCTTTTTAATTCAACATTTTGTCCCCATGCTTAATTTTACTCAAACTACTTTGATGCAATCATATTCCTTACAGATTCTCTTCTTCTCCTAATCTCAACCTCATTCCTATTTCCCAATCCCATGTCTAATTTGGGTTTTTAATTAAATTATTGATTTTTTTTTATTTAGGTATCAACTTGTATCCTTCTATTTCCCCACTATTTCAGTTATATGGTTAGTTTAATATACCTCCTCCCAAATTTTAAATTTTGCTAGTTTTCTTTTTTCTTTTTTTTTTTCTAAGAAATTTCTCTCTCTGCTTCATTAATTTTCTTTTCTTTTTACTGTTCTGAGGAGGGAAAAAGGGCAAAAAAGAAGTTACAGATATGGCTGATAAGAAGACATATCAAATATATGTAGGCCTAAGTGGAGTGAATGATATGAAGCAACCATCAATGAGGACAGCTAGGTCACATGTTGTGAATTCTAGGGGTGAAAAGATTATGTTCTCCAGGAAATGGGTTCTTGTTTGAGTGGTAGCAGAACTAGTGAACAGGTGGCCAGGAAGTGAATTGAAAAGAGCAGGATCACTGAAACCAAAGGAGGACTATAGTTGATGAAGGTCTAAATGCACATGGCAGCAATGGAAGCAGTCTGGAGAGGCCAAAAACAAGAAACATTTAAGGGACAAAACTGATAGCACTTAGCAAGTAACTATTAGCAAGTACACTACTCATGAATGAAATTTTTTAAATTGTAAAACAAGGGGGTGGAGCCAAGATGGCTACGAGAAAACAGGGACTCACCTGAGCTCTCCCCCAAATCCCTCCAAACACCTGTAAAAATGACTTTAAACAAATTCTATAGCTACAGAACCCACGAAATGACAGAGTGAAACAAGTCTCCAGCCCAAGATGGCCTTGATGGTCACTGGGAAGGGTCTATTGCACCATGTTGGGAGCAGAGTGTAGGCCAGTGTGGGCCATGCTACGACAGATCAGGCCAGAGCAGACCAGGCAATGCCGGCCTCACAGTCCTGAATCACTGAGCTGTGCCAGTTTCCAGACTTCTCAACCCACAAACACCAAAGACAACTTAGCAGATCAGTGGGAAAACTGTTAGACCTGGGTGAGAGAAGTTCAGAGTCTGGCCCCAGCCTCAGGGCAGCAGAGGTGGCTGCAGTGGTGGCAGCAGCAACAGCAGTGGCTGCTTTCAGAGTTCCAGGCCCACAGATAGTGGGGGAATCAAGTGGATGATCAGAGTGGGAGTGCAGGGACCTCTTTGCTAGCATTGAGGCAGGATTCTTCTGTTTTGCCCTGCTTGGATCTGGGTCACAGTCCTGGTTGGTGGTCCTTGGGGGAGGAGGAGCACTGGTGTGGCAGAGTTTGTGGTGCCTGTGGAGAGAGAGTCCTCCTGGTAGTTACATAGCAGAAAGGAGTACTTGCACTTACAGACTAGAGCACAGGCCAGGAGAGGAGTATTATACATTGAGAAGTAGCTCTGAAAACAGCAACGCAATGCCCCTGAACCTTGGGACAGAGCACTCTCCACTCTGGAAGCAGAGTCATACCCTGACAAAGAGTTCAAAAGTCAAGTAAATGGCTGGGAAAATGAGCAGAGAACATAAAAAAGACTCAGACTATAGAATATTACTTTGGTGACAAAGAAGTTCAAAACATTCAGCCAGAAGAAGTCAACAAAGTCAAAGATCCTACATCAAAAGACACCAAGAAAATATGAATTGGTCACAGGCCATGGAAAAGCTCAAAAAGGATTTGGAAAATCAAGTAAGAGAAGCAGAGGAAAAAATGGGAAGAGAAATGCAAGAAAATCATGAAAAATGAGTCAACAGCTAGCTAAAAGAGACCCCAAAATACTGAAGAAAATAACACCTTTAAAAATAGGCTAATCCAAATGGCAGGAGAGGTCCAAAAAGCCAATGAGGAGAAGAATGCCTTAAAGGGCAGAATTAGCCAAATGGAAAAAGAGGTCCAAAAGCTCACTGAAGAAAATAATGCCTTAAAAAGTAGAATGGAGCAAGTAGAACCTAGTGATTTTATGAGAAATCAAGAAATTATAAAACAGAACCAAAAGAATGAAAAAATGGAAGGCAGTGTGAAATATCTCATTGGAAAAACCACTGACCTGGAGAATACATCCAAGAGAGATAATTTTAAAAATTATTTGGGCTACCTGAAAGCCATGATCAAAAAAAGAGCCTACATATCATCTTTCAAGAAATTATCAAGGAAAACTGCCCTGAGAGTCTAGAAACAGAAGGTAAAATAGAAATTGAAAGAATCCACTTATCGCATCCTGAAAAAGATGCCAAAAGGAAAACTCCTAGGAATATTTCAGCCAAATTCCAGAGTTCCCAGATCAAGGAGAAAACATTGCAAGCAGCCAGAAAGAAACAATTCAAGTATTGTGGAAACACAATCAGGATAACAAGATCTAGCAAGTTCTACATTAAGGGATCAAAGGGCTTGGAATATCATATTCCAGCGGTCAAAGGAGCTAGGATTAAAACCAAGAATCACCTACCTGAATATAATACTTCAGGGGGAAAATGGATTTTCAATGAAGTAGAGGACTTTCAAGCATTCTTGATGAAAAGACCAGAGGTGAATAGAAAATTTGACTTTCAAATACAAGAATCAAGAGAAGCATGAAAAGGTAAACAGCAAAGAGAAATCATAAGGGACTTATTAAAGTTAAACTGTTTACATTCCTACTTGGAAATATGATATTTGTAACTCATGAGACCTTTCTCAATATTAGGGTAATTGAAAGGAATATACATATATATAGACAGAAGGCATAAGTGAGTTGAATATGAAGTGATATTATCTAAAAATAAAATTAAGGGATGAGAGAGGAACATATTGGGAGAAGGAGAAAGGGAGAGATAGAATGGGATAAATTATCTCACATAAAAGAGGCAAGAGAAAGCTGTTATAAGGAAGAGAAGAGGGGGGAGGTGAAAGGGAATGAGTGAACCATACTCTCATTGGATTTTCCTTAAGGAGGGAATAACATACACACTCAATTGGACATTTTACCCTACAGGAAAGTAGGGGGAAAGGGGATAAGGGGGTGGAGATGACAGAAGGGAGGACAGATTGGGGGAGGGTGTAGTCAGAAGCAAACACATTTGAAAAGAGACAGGGTCAAAGGAGAAAATTAAATAAAGGTGGATAGGATAGGATGGAGGGAAATATAGTCTTTCACAACATGACTAGTATGGAAGTGTTTTGCATAATGATACATGCATAACCTATATTGAATTGTTTACCCAGAGGGGAGGGAAGAAGGGAGAGAATTTGGAACTCAAAGTTCTAAATACAAATGTTTAACAAAATTGTTCTTACATGCAACTGAGAAATAAGATGTACAGGCAATTAGGTATAGAAATCTATCTTGCTCTACAACAAAGTAGGAGGAAAGAGGAAAGGGGTGGGGGTAGTGAGGTGATAGAAGGCAGGGCAGACTGTGGAAAAGGGCAATCAGAATATATGCCATCTTGGGGTGGGGGAAGGATAGAGATGGAGAGAAAATCTGTAACTCAAAATCTTGTGGAAATGAATATTGAAAACTAAAAATAAAATTTAAAAATTTAAAATTTTTTAAAATATAAAACATTATAGATAACCATAAAGAGATTAATCTGTAAACTCTCTTTAAGTGAAAAATTTATTTCAATTCAACAAATATAGGAAAAGAGGTATTTTAATGACACCTTCTAACACTATTATGAAAGCCAGAAAAAGAAAGCAAAAAGTGAAAGAAAATTCTCATGCTAAGCAATGAAAATTGCACTCAGACTATTTAAGAGACAATGGCCCAGAGGCCAGATAACCTGAGAAGCTGAGACAAAGGCTCACTGGTCTCCCAGCTCAGCCAGTCACAAACGATCTTCAGCATCACCCTGACCCCCTAGAGCTTGTTGCCACTTACCCTGGTGCTGCTCTGCTCTATCTAGCACCCTCTTCTCCCTACACTGTGACCTGTCTCAGGGCCCTCAGGAAGACTTCTCACTTCTAAGCCAAATAAGCACATTTTCTCCTGGTGCCATACCTGAAGTATAGAACCAACTTTGACTTCCCAAAGGAAGCCATGGAGGGCAGCTAGCTCCAGAGGGAAGATGCCACAGGCATTGCTCATGATATGCTCCAACAAATTTTCACCCTCTTCAGTCAGAAAGCTGCTCCTGCTGCCTGGAATCAGACCCAGTTTATGCAACTGCTCAGTGTACTGGATCATTCTTTTCTGGCCTCTTAAGATAGGATTTGGGGTAAGAGGAAAATAGGAAACAGAGGAACAAAAAGAATAATGCTTGCTGTTCTTTTAATATTAAAGGTTTCTCTTCTCATTTTAACCTTAGAGAACTGGGTGTCATAGACTCACTAGACTGGATATCAAAAGATATGAGTTCTAGACTTAACTTTATCAATAATGATCTGGCTTATTGAAAGTTATCTGGCCTCTTTTTGTCTTAGTTTCCTTATGTGCGCAATCAAGGGATTAAATTGGGTACTTTCTAACATTTCTTCTGCCTTGAAAATTTTTCATATCTAAATTTAATATATTTGTGTTATCAGGATGTTTAGTTTGCTGCAATTAGTATATACATCTACTTATCTTCTCTCTGAAGACCACACTTTCTCAGGCATCTTCCTCTGAAAGTAGGGCACTGTATTGCAAACAGTTCTCACCAAAACCCATAAAAGGTATAATGGAAAGTAAAGTTTTTATTTGCTCCACTAGGATTAGATTATTTGCAATCAGCACCTGGGCAATTCATTTGCCTTTTAATGGTGTAAAGTTGACTTTCTGTCCTGAAAATGATTTCTGCCCCTTCTGAGGTTTTTCATATAAAGGAATGTGATAGACTTATAAATTACAAGAATTTTATTTTCTCTCCATCAAAAGTTTCTCGATGGTCAAAGTGATATAAGAAAACAAAAGGAAACTAAATACATCTTATGTGTATTAAAAATAGAAATAGAGAGTTTTTCCTTCTCTCTGGCCGAGAGAAGGAAATTGAGTTAAGAGAAGCCCAAAGCAGTTAGCTCAGCACCTCAGGGTACCCATGAAGTCAAAATACAGGGCCATGGTGCAAGGCCTAGATTATAGGTGAGCAAAAAGCTGCATCGAGGGGCTGGAATGGATAACCAAGGGAGACATGAAAAATCAAAGAACCAGAGGAATACCTCCACCACATTGAGTGTATCCTTTACAAATGTCTTATGGAAACACACAAACAATAATCATATCCTATGAGAAGTCATGGATGGGTCACAATCTGCACCAATAGGAGTATCCCTGCTAATGAGAAAAAGGAGACTTCAAACTATCCATCGTAGGATTAGAAAATGTCAGAACATGGAAGGTACCTTAGAAATCATTCAGTCCAAGCCCCTTCTTTTGCAAATGAAGAAAATGAGGGACAGAGAGGTGAAATAATTTGACCGTGATTGAGCAATTTATTACAGGTATAGCCATGACACAACAAAGATCTTTCAAATATTGGGATAGTGTTCTTTCCAAAACACCAGCACTGCCTGTTGGAGAGGAACAGCTCTTGGATGTATGTAAGCATACAATCAATCCTCAACAGTCATGCATTTAACTTTCACAATTTCTTTTCTTTTTTTGGAGGGGGGAAGGCAGGGCAATTGGGGTTAAGTGACTTGCCCAAGGTCACACAGCTAGTAAGTGTGTCAAGTGTCTGAGGCCGGATTTGAACTCAGGTCCTCCTGACTCCAGAGCCGGTGCTCTACTCATTGCACCACCTAGCTGCCCCTAACTTTCACAATTTCAAGCATTTGCATGATTTTATTAACAACCTCATTTTTCACTTTTGTGTTAGCAACCATGCAAATTTATAGCTATGTGCAATAGAGAAAAAAAAAAGCGAGGCATGATGCCTGCAAGTTGGAGGAGTGGCTGGTATCCTACTAGATGCTTTACTGGCTTTGTCACCCTACTGTTGTAGAGAGCTCATTGTATATATGTTGTATGTTTTCATTGTTTGCCTTAAAAACTGAAGTTTTATAAGTATGCAACCAAAGTACAGTGTAAGACCTTTGGACTCTAAGGTGATGTCAAGAGCTCATCATCACTCTCAGCATCTACTGACAGTTGCAACTAAAGTTTCAGCAACCTTTCCCTTGTTTTTCAGAGGGTGGCCAAGGCAGAGAGGAGTACAGCAGTATAATTTGTAGCACAATGCCCTCACACTGCATTTTGAAACAGTAGAATGTAGGATTCAAATTAAAAATGCTTTAGTTTTAAGAATTTTATTTTTGCAGTATTTATGGTACTTTACATGTCATGTGTTGTTGTGTGAAATAAATTTTTTCGTAGAGATGTTAGCATGAGAGGCCACAGAATTCTAAGGAATTACTAGTGAGAAAAAATGTTTTGCATACTACCAATTTTATTTTGTATACTGCACTTTGTGGCTAACTCCATAGCTACTGTTAGGGAAAGTGCATATAATTAATATTTTGTTATAAAAAATTCTATGCAGAAAAATGTATTTTCAGTAATCTCTAGTTAAAGATTCCAGTTTGGGGTGGTTGCAGGAACCTAACCCCCTATTTCCCAAAGGTTCAATGCATCACCGTTTGCATTTGTTTTACTTTCACACCATTTTCTAAAAACATTACCCCTGCAAAAGTTGAGGATTGAATGTACATCCAAGTTCCTTTCATCCTCTTCTAGTAAGTTATCTGACATTACTGACATAAAAAATATTTTAATATTTATTGTCCATAAATATTAGAAATTAAGTCCATTTATGCTTTAGAATATTCTAAAACTTCCTAAATGAGATTCATCATCACTTGAGTTCAGTGAAAACTTGAGTTCAGGAAAAGCTAAATGTATGTAGGGAAAACGTCATTTGTCTGGATTATGATTTTCTAATTGATAGGCAATTCTATGAACTGATCCATTCATATGTATCTTGGAAAGACAAACAGATGGATAATCAGATATACCCAGAATTGAACAGGAGGTGGAAAGTCAGCTACATTGTCTTTGGGAAATTGAGCAGTACTTTTAATGACCCCAAGTTTTTTTAAAAAATCATACTCATATGTTTTTTGCTAAATATTTCTCAATTACATGTAAAAAATTTTTAACATTTTTAAAAACTTTGGGTTCTGTATTCTCCTACCCACTAGGAAGGAAACCAATGATATCAATTATACATGTGAAGTTATGCAAAATCTATTTCCATAATATCCCTGTTGTAAAAACACATAAAAGCAAGAAAAATAAAGAAAACGAAAAAAGTATACTTCGATCTGTATTCTGAAGTGATCAGTTCTCACTCTCAATATGGATAGCATTTTTCGTCATAGATCCTTTAGAATTATCTGAGTAGCTGAGTCTGAGTAGCCAAGCCTTTCACAGTGGATCATTATTGCTGTTATTGTGTACAATTATGTGGTTTAGCTCAATTCACTTTGCATCAGTTCATATAAGTCTTCCTAGGTTTTTCTGAAACTACCCTGCTCATCATTTCTTTTTTTGATTTTTTAAAATTTTATTTATTTTATTCTGAATTTAAGAAATAAAACAAGCTCCATGACGTAGTGATAGAAAAAAGATGATTGCTCATGAAACTGCAAATCTATTTTGTACAACTTATTATTCCTTTTAAATATATAATACAGTTATCATTTAACTTTCTTTTCCCCCTTATATTTTTCCCCCCACCCTAGAGATGGCTACCTTTAGACACAAATGTGTGTGTATGTAAATCATTCTATACATACTTTTATTTATTAGTTCTTTCTCTGGATATACATAGAGTCTTTCTTCATAGGTCCTTTGGGTATTTATAATAGTCCAAATAACGTAGTCATTCAAGGTTCCTCTTAAAACAATACTGATGTTACTATATACAATATTCTCTTGGTTCTTCTCATTTCACTCTTCATTAGTCTGTGCAAGTGTATCCATGTTTTTCTAAGATCATTGAGCTCACCATTTCTTATAGCACAGTAGTATTCCAACATGATCATATACCACGACATGTTCAGCCATTCCCCAATTGATAGGCATCTCTGCAATTTCCAGCTCTTTGCCACCACAAAGAGAGATACTATAGACATTTTAGAATATAAAGGTTCTTTTCCTTTTTCCCTAATCATCTTGGGAAATAGACCTAGTATTGCTGGATCAAAGGGTCTAGATAATTTAATAACTCTTTGAAGATAATTCCATATTGCTCTCCATAATGGTTGGATCAGTTCACAGTTGCACCAACAGCGAATTAGTGTCCTAATTTTTCCGCATGTCCTCCAACATTTGTCAATTTCCTGCTCATCATTTCTTATAGAAAAAGTATTCCTTCTCGATCATATACCATAATTCGTTCAGCCATTCCCCAATGAATGAGCATCCCCTTGATTTCCAGTTCTTTGAAACATGCCAACATTTCTCTGAAAAACACAAGCACGTTTTCTTGCGTCAGTAGTCTTTCACTGATGTTTTATGGCATGAAAAACTAAAGTTTCAGATACCAAAAGGGAGAGATATAATGACATGGTGGACATTAGAAGACATCAACATCTTACCAATGAAGCATTGTACAGGAGAAGCAGTGAACAGGATGTCATGGGAGGGTTTGTGTTTGTCCTTCATTTTTGAGGAGGACAATGACATCAGGGAAATGATGACATGACTTGCAGTTGACTTTCATTTGAGTGAGGGAAGGCTGTGCAGGGTCACCAGCCTCACTTTCCTCCAGAGACACCTGGATGCAGTGATCAGATATTCATCAGGATGACTGGAGATGACCCAGGATGCAATGGGAGACCCTGGCCCTTTTAGACTAAGGTCTTTTCACATACTCACTTAGAGTGAGGTAATGCCCATTCAGTGAATAGGCCTCTTTAAGAAGGGAGTCAAGGGATGGCCCTTTTAATTAGAAAAAAAAGAAAAAAAATCAAGCTGGGAAGGGAAGACCTTCAGGGTTGCTGTTCAAAAGAGAAACAGTTACCATTGACATTCACTCTAAGCCAGGTGGGCCCAAAATGCAGCCATTAAGAGGAGCTTGGCAATCTATGAGCTTCAGAGTGAGCTGGATTTGAGGTTTTGTGACAGGAGAAAGAAAAAACAGAGAGAGAGAGAGAGAGAGAGAGAGAGAGAGAGAGAGAGAGAGAGAGAGAGAGAGAGAGGAAGGAAGGAAGAGAGATAAAGAGAGAGAGAGAAAAAGAAAAAGAAAGAAGAAGAAAGAAAGAAAAAAAGGAAGAAAGGAAGGAAAAAAGGAAGAAGAAAGAAGAAAGAAAGGAAAAAAGGAAGAAAGGAAGGAAAAAAGGAAGAAGAAAGAAGAAAGGAAGGAAGGAAGGAAAGAAGAAAGGAAGGAAGGAAGGAAGAAAGAAAGAAGAAAGAAAGAAAAAAGAAAAGAAGGAGAGAAGGAAAGAAAAGAAAGGAAGGAAGAAAAAGAAAGGAAGGAAGGAAGGAAGAAAGAAAGAAAGAAAGAAAGAAAGAAAGAAAGAAAGAAAGAAAGAAAGAAAGAAAGAAAGAAAGAAAGAAAGAAAGAAAGAAAGAAAGAAAAATCTAGCCATTAAGCCCCAAGTTAAATGGGCAGCTTCTGGCCATCAAAATCTTCCTTCCTTCCTTCCTTCCTTCCTTCCTTCCTTCCTTCCTTCCTTCCTTCTTTCCTTCCTTCCTTCCTTCTTCCCTTCCTTCCTTCTCTCTCTCCCTCCCTCCCTTCCTTCCTTCCAATCTCATTAATATATAAAATTGTTCTTGTGTCACTGGAGATGGGTTCTCACCAATCTGACTTCAGGGGGGAAAAGCTTCTCATTCAGATTAATAGATATAAATCACAGAATCGCAAGACAAAGCAAGGGGTGAAGTTAATTTATCCTTTGGATCTAAGATATCAGGAAACTTTTACTTGATAATGTCTTGCAATATGTTGTGTAGACTCTTGTATTATGAATTATGACTTTCAGGTTGTCCAATAATTTTTAAATTATTACTCCTCAATCTATTTTTCAGGTCAGTTGTTTTTCTGATGAGATATTTTACATTTTCTTCTATTTTGTCATTCTTTTGCCTTTTTTCCATTTGTTTTTTCCCTAAATGTCTCATTGAGTCATTACCTTCCACTCACTCAATTCTAATTTTTAAGAAATTTTTATCTTCAGTGAGTTTTTACAGCTCTTTTTCCATTTGGCCAACTCTGCTTAGTAATTCTTTTCTTTTTTTGGCAGAGCAATTGGGGTTAAGTAACTCGCCCAAGGTCACACAGCTAGTACATGTATCAAGTATCTGAGGCAGGATTTGAACTCAGGTCCTCCTGACTCCAGGGCTGATGTTCTCACTGTGCCACCTAACTGCCCCAGTAATTCTTTTCTTCAGTGAATTTTTGTGCCTCTTTTAAAATTAGGCCAATTCTGTTTTTAAGGTATGATTTTAGTCATCATTTTTGTGCTTTTTACCAAGCTAGTAATTCTCTTTTCACAATTTTTTTGCATTGTTTCCATTTTTCCCAAATATTTCCACTACAATTCTCATCTTTTCCTTTAAATCTTCCAGGAATTCTTGTTGGGCTTGTGTCCAATTAGTATTTTTCCTTGAAGTTTTAGTTGTAGAAGTTTTAACATTGTCATCTTCCTCTAAGTTTGTTTCTTGGTCTTCCCTGCCATCATAATAGATTTTTACGGTCAAGTAATGTTTTTGTTTTCTCATTTTTTCAACCTATTTCTGGACTTTGAACTTTATATTAAAGTTGGACACTGTTGTCCTGGGGTTGGAGAGACATTGTAACAAACTTTAGGCTTTTTTATGTTGTTGTTTACAGAGCTAGATCTAGGGGTCTGCAAGTTTTTTCATGCTTCCAAGTTGGCAGGATCAGGGGAGAGGTATGGTGATTGCTCTCCTGGTCGGCACTTTGGTCTTTATCTAGGAAGGGTCCCAGCTTCTCTGTGGCTGCAAACTCTGGTGCTCCTCTCTTCCTTGGAACTGTCACCCAGAACTGTTTATGGGCAGTAGAGTTGCCAGTTAGCACTAACCTCACCCAGTGTCAGCAATGGGTTCCCTGTAATCTCTTTATGACCAGATGTCCAACTCCCTTACCATCTCTGGGGTGAGAGCTACAGAAGGCACTACTGCCACTGTTATAGTTGCCTCCACAGCCTGCTGGGTCTTCGTTCTGGGTCACTCTAGGTTAGCTCCCAACTCAGTGTCACAGACCTCTCCTGCTAACCTCCTGAGTTATCTCAGGCTGGAAAAATATCTCATCCCAAACTTTTAATAGCTCTTCCACTTCAGAATTTGATTTGAGGCATTATTTTAAAGTTGTTTGAAGGGAAATGTTGAGAGAATTTAGCTGAGTTGCTGCCTCTACTTCTGCCCTTAGTCTTAAATGTTCTTGATGAGATCTACAGTCAACTAACACTCACCATATATCAAATACTTGGGGTCACTGCCAATTTTGATTCTTCTGAGATTCTGTCACCCTATCATAGCTGCCATATACCTTTCCTGGACATTTATTGATGTTAAAAGAATGATTATTTAAAAAGTCCCACATTTTTCAAAAATGATTCATCCAGAACTTTTCCTTCTGTTCAGTTATGGGCTCAATTCCTTCTATAGTATATACGCATGAAGCGTGTACTGTTGGACTAACTCAGTGGGCCATCCTTTCAATTGTAGGTCATTATCTAGGCATGTCACGCATCGGAAGTACCCTCTGCACCTGGGACTCTTGGCAGAATTTCCATTTAAGGAGGCCATCCTGGACATTCAGCTCTTCATTTTTACCCATACAGCACTCCTCTGGACATCTTCATCATGATACAGGATACCATATTTTCCCCTATACACACTTTGGTTTTCAGGTACTATCTTTCCCATTAGAATGTGAGCTCCTTGAGGCCAGGGACTGTCTTTCTTTATGACTGTATTTATATTCTCAGCACTAAATATGCTGTCTGTCATATAGTAAGTGCTGAACAAATGCTTGTTGGCTGACTGACTTTCTAGAAAATTCTTTTTGTTTTTCCGGTGTGGCAGGCTAGACTAATCTCTTTTGAGTAAACTTGATTTTCCCTAAGAAGAGTTTCTCTAGGGTTTCTGGGCCTGGTATAATCAGCATAGAGTCATATATACATAAAAGTATCTGGAAAGCTTTATCATTGACAAGGAATCCATCCTCTTTCAGACTTTGTGTGACAAAATCCTTCACAACAATAGCAAACACTTTCTGGTCAATATATATTACCTTGTTATATACCTCCATTTATATTGATAATAACAGAATCATTGTACAAAGCTGTATATGTATTGGGTGAGGTCTAGCTTCGCTTCCTTGGCTATACCATCTTCTCTATCAAGATATTTTCTAATATGCTATATTGGAGATCGAGGTGACAGGGACCACATGTAGCATTTCCATTTTCAACACCAGTCAGAATAGATTAAACAATAAAGGTCAGCCCATCTCTTTCCTTTTCATTTTTTTTAAAAAAGATTTTATTTATCTCTTTCATTTTAAAAATATATCTAGTAAGTAGCACAGTGAGCTCAGCAAGTCGAATTTAGTGTGTAATATGTTTGTTAAATTGTATTCTTAGAAATTATAACATCTCCCAGTATCCTTCTCCCTCCATCTCCTCAAGAACTATTCTACATAATAAATAGAGTTTTTTAAAGAAAAAAAAGCAAAAAAAGGAAAAAATGCAGCACAAGTGATCAATGCATTGAAAAAATTCTGAAAATATTTGCAAAGTACAATACTTATAGACCTCCAAGTTCTGGAAAGGGAGGGATTGAGCATGTCTTCTCCTGCGTTTTCATTTAAACCTTGCTTATTCTTCATAATTTTGCAACATTTACTTTTTATATTTATGGGGACTGGCGGGAAGGGTATAGGTATGTGTATGGTCTTTCTGTTTACTTTGTTGTCTTCATTGTGTTTATTGTTTTCTTGGCTTTGCTAACTTCATTCTTCATCATTTCATGTACATCTCTCCATGCTTCTCTGTATTTATCACACTTATCTTTTCTTACAGCACAATAATCTTTCATTATATTCATGTACCACAACTTTTTCTATCAATTCCCCAATCAATGGGCATCTACTTTGTTTCTAATTCTTTGCTGTGACAGAAAGCAACGCTATAAATAGTTTGGTTTCTATGTACACTTTCCTCTTACTACTTGATTCACTGGTATATAAGTACAGTAATGGAATATATCAATCACAGAGTTTGGACATTTTATGTGCTTTATATGCATAATTCCAAAAGGCTTTCCAAAGTTGTTCCAACAACACACATTTGTCTCTAAGACATTCTACCTTTGAACACACTTATTTGGGCACTAGTTATATCTTGCCTCTATAGTGAAATTTATATTTTAAATTTATATCCTGCCTCTATACTTAAATTTAGATCTATCCAGTAAATAGTACAGTGAGTCAAACTCAGCCTGTTTTTGATCTGTTTGTCGACTTGCATTCTCTTTTTTTGCCAAGGGAAAAGACTAAGTTTATTAAGGATTCACCATAGTGGTTTGTCCTAAGAAATTCCACCCTTTGTGATGCCTGTTTTCACAAGCGGGCCAGATTCAATCTACTGAGCTAGATTGAATCTGAGCCGACTTGCATTCTTGAACATAAGTTCTTTTGAATTCTTTGGGAGTATGAAATCAAACTTTTCACATGAGATTTATCAGCAAAATAGTTTTATTAGTAAAATACAGTTTTTTAAAAGATTTCATTTTTAAGGGAAATATAACAATGAAAAACAGGTTCAATATAAATAGCACAAAATAAACTTGTCCCCCCATAAGCAATAAATATTACAAATATATTGATCAGAATAAATAATAAATTAATTAATTAATATGCAAATAAATAAATAAATAGATAGATAGGAACTATAAAATGCTCAGGTATTAAAGACAGGTGAAGATTTTCTATACTAAAACTCCCTTTCAGTTCATATGTTATGTTTTTAAATAACTCAATCAATGCAAATATTTTTAGTTGCTTCAGAAACAATTCTTTCTAATGACTGAAAACTTATTTTTAAGGAAGCAGTAGATTGTTTGAGGAACTGAGAATTTATTTCTTCTTCTTTAGTCCCTGAATTTCCTTGTGAATTTACTCATGAACAGGAAGGCCCTCCTGATGTCTACGCGCACAATCTCCCAGGCACAGTGGTTGTGCCCTTTTCTTTGAAGGTACTGATTTATTCCTTGAAAGTAGCTCTTGAGAGCAAGCCTGGCATTCTCACTTCCCAAAGAAGCTTCTTCCCATTCCACATCCTGCCTACGGCAGTTCTCCAGTTGTTCTAGTTGCTGATTCAGTCCACTCAGAAGTTGTGTGACCTGGATCTGATTCCAGGTGGTGGGAACAGCATTCTGACTGAAGAGGGTGAAGATCTGCTGGAGCATCTCATGTACAATGACCTGTGGCATCTTCCTCTGGAAGCTGACTGCTTCCATGGCTTCCTTTGGGAAGTTGAAGTTGGTCCTGTCCTTCAGACATGGCACCAGGGAAAATGTGCTCATTTGGTTCAGAAGTGAGAAGTCTTCCTGGAGACCCTGAGTCAGGTCACAGACCAGGGAGCAGATGGAGCTGGAACAGAGCAGCACCAGGGCAACTGGCAACAAGCTCCAGGAGGTCATGATGATGCTGAAGATAGTTTGGGGCTGGCTGAGCTGGGAGACCAGTGAGCCTTTGTCTCAGCTTCTCAGGTTATCTGGCCTCTTGGCAACTCTCTCTTAAATAGTGCTGAGTGTAGTTTTCGTTGCTTAGCGTGGGGTTTCCCTTCATTTTCTACTTTCTTTACTTACTTTTGGTCTTAGAAAGTGTGATTACAATACCATCTTCGTAACAATTGTAGAAGTGAAACAAAATTTACTTTTAAAGAGAGTTTACAGATGAAGTTCTTTGTGGTCAACTATCCTGTTTCACTTATTTTTTTAAACTCACTCTTTTGTAGTACACATTTTTGTTCAGTTGTTTTAACTGTGTTTGACTCTTTCTGACCCCATTCAGGGTTTTCTTGGCAAAAATATTGGAGTGGCTTGCCATTTCTCCAGCTCATTTTACAGATGAGAAAACTGAGGCAAACAGGGTTAAGTGACTTGCCCAGGGTCTTTGTAAGAGTCAGAGGCCAGATTTGAACTCAGGAATATGAGTCCTCCCTGTCTCCAGGCCCTGTACTCTATCTACTGTGGCACCTAGCTGCCCATATAGTCATTTGCTAAGGGCTATCCCTGAAATGTTTCTTCCCTCTGTCCTCTCCAGACAGCCTCCATCTGCATTTAGGCCTTCATCAACTCTTGTTCTCCCTTTGTTTCAATGATATCACTCTCTTTACTTTACTCCCTGGCCAGTCTTGCTGGTCTTTTACCAGTCTTGCTGCCACTCAGGCTGGAAACCATTTCCTGGAGAACATAACATTTTCATCCCCAGAATTCACACCCTGAGACCTAGGTGTTCTGAATGATGCTTCATCTTACTTACGTTCATCATGGCCTATATGCAGTAATATTTGCCTTCACTCCCCTGTCATCTTCTCATCAACCGTTTCTGTTACTTCCCTACTACCTTTCCTTTCCCTTCAGAATAATAAAGAAAAAAATAAGGAAGAAAGAAAACAAAGAAAAAAGAAAACTAACAAATTTTTAAAAGTTGGGAGGGAGGACTTGAATTCATCATATAACTGTGATAGAGATTGAAAAGGAGTACAAATATCTAAATAAAACATTCAATAATTTAATTAAAAACCCAAAACTAGTCAAAGGACTGATAAATAGGTATGGGGCTAAGATTAGAGTGGGAAGTGAACCTGCAGGAATATGTTTGCTTCAAAGTAGTTTAGTATTCTAACGTTTTATTTTCATCCATTTCCTGGAGAATATATAACCCTTTTATCCCCAGAATTCTAAAGATTCAAATGGAAGAACACAAAAATCTAATGTTTATTAAAATTAAATTAGAACATGCTAGACAATTTGATAGGATGAAAGCCAGTGGTAAACTGCATAAAGAAACAAAACCTTTACTAAGAATAAAAGAAAACAACCCTGAGATTTCACCATACGCCTGACAAATTGACAAATATGGCAAAAGTTAGGAATGATCAGTGTTGAAGGGAGTGTGGAAAGACACTGATGTATGGAGCTTTAAATTTGTCCAGATATTCTGGAAAGCAGTTGGGAATTGAGCCAAGAGAGTAACTAAAATGTCCATACTCAGAGATGCCACTGCCAGACATATTCCCAATGAAGTCAATGACAAAAAGAAAGTTTCCATATACACCAAAATATTTATAAGCTATAGTTTTTGTTTGTTTATTTGCAAAGAATTGGACATAAAGTAGATGCTTATTGATAAGAGGAGTTCCTAAACCAATTGTATATTAATCAATAAATGAATCAATTAATGAATAAAATGTTTATTAAGCATTAATTATGTGTAAAGCATTGTATTAAGTGCTGTGTATACAAAGAACAAGACAGTCACTGCTCTGAAGGAAATCATTCTCTAGTTGTGGAACCAACGTGTATGGAAGGTTTCAGATGCAATTTAGATGCAATAGGACCCATGGTCTTGAGGGTACAGAAGAAAAACACAACAATGTCTCTTTATGTCATGTCTACTGATAACATCATATACATTTCTGATTTTGAACAACTTGACAGTGCTAAATACATTGGTAACAAGAATTTTCTTTTTTCCTTATTCCATAGCTAATAGTGGGCATCTAGGTTGCATTGTGAAGAGTATTGGGCCTTAAGTCAGGAAGACATATTTGTCTGAGTTCAAATCTGTCCTCCAACAATTACTAGCTGAGTGACTTGGGGTAAGTCACTTAACCATGTTTGCCTCAGTTTACTCACCTGTAGAATGAGCTGGAAAAATAGGAAACCCACTCCAGTATCTCTGCCAAGAAAACCCCATGTGAGGTCACAAAGAGTAAGACATGAATGAAAAACCACTGCAAATAGCTGAGAGTGTATGAAAGTAATAGAATATTACAATATTTTAAGAATTGATATCATTATATCTAAAAAATAAAATTAAGGGGTGAGAAAGGAATGTATTGGGAGAAGGAGAAAGGGAGAGATAGAATGGGGTAAATAAATTATCTCACATGAAAGAGGCAAGAAAAAGCTGTTGTAATGGAATCGAAGAGGGGGGAGGTAAAAGGGAATGAGTGAACCTTACTCTCATTGGATTTTCCTTAAGGAGGGAATAACATACACACTCAATTGGACATTTTACCCTACAGGAAAGTAGGGGGGAAGGGGTTAAGGGGGTGGAGATGATAGAAGGGAGGACAGATTGGGGGAGGGTGTAGTCAGAAGCAAACACCTTTGAAAAGAGACAGGGTCAAAGGAGAAAATTAAATAAAGGTGGACAGGATAGGATGGAGGGAAATATAGTCTTTCACAACATGACTAGTATGGAAGTGCTTTGCATAATGATACATGCATAACCTATATTGAATTGTTTGCCTTCTGAAGGAGAGGATGGGGAGGGAAGAAGGGAGACCATTTGGAACTCAAAGTTCTAAAGACAAATGTTAAAAACTGCTTTTGCATGCAACTAGGAAATAAGATATACAGGCAATGGGTATAGAAATTTATCTTGCCCTACAAGAAAGTAAGGGGAAAGGAGATTGGGGAGGGGGGTGATAGAAGGGAGGGCAGACTGGGGAAAGGGGCAATCAGAATACATGCCATCTTGGAGTGGGGGGGGGGAATGGGAGAGATGGGAAGAAAATTTGTAAGTCAAAATCTTATGGAAATGAATGTTGAAAACGAAAAATAAATTAATTAATCTTTAAAACAAAGAAATGAATAAATAGAATTCCTTCAGGTTAAAGAAAAAAGAAATGATATCATCACAGATAGAGAGACGGAAAGGTCCTTAAAATCCCTCTCATTTGATGCCTTTATTGTTATTACTTATTCATTCATTCATCACTTTATTTTTTGAATTTTATTTTTATTCATTCAATTATTCATTCCTTCACTCATTTATAATCATTCACCTATTTAGACATTCACTCATTCCATTATGCATTTATTTATTTTTCTATCTACCTTTTATCATCCTGGTTATTGATCTCTCAATCAATATAAGTATTTAAAGATAACGTCTCTAACTCTCCCTGTCAGGAAATACAGGTTCTACTCATGGTTCTGCCCCACTCTGATTTGCATGGAATCTTTTATGTGCTCCATTTCAAATATGTGCTGCATTACAATTCCTTGTATAGCCTGGTCCCAGAGGCTGTCTACATTGAGGCCAAACACTGTGTGGATCAGATTATCACATAGAAGCTCTGAGCTCTAATATTCAAGAAATCTGTCACTCTCATATGTCCTAGTGTCCTAGATGGCAGGTATGTGCCAATAGGCTTGGTGTGCTCATATGATGAAACTAAGGCCTAGAGAGGATCAAGGCCACAAGACAGTAAGCATGTTGACTACAAAGAAGCATGGAAAGCAGGATGAATTGACTTAATTAATGAAAGCAGAATCAGAAAAGCAAGATACTCAATGACTACTACGACATAAATGGAAAGAACCACCACCATCCCAAGAAAACAACAACAAATGAAAGCTACCAAATTATAATGACCAAACTATGGGTTTATTTCAAAAGATACCTTCCCCATTTTTTTGCAGAGGTGGGAGGCAATGTACATAGAACACCGAGCACAATGTCAAGTGGATGAGTAAAAGAGAGACGTTCAGTACCTTTTATGTCCCTTCAAGACATCCTAATATGTGGTACAACCTAGATGCTATTGGTGTTGTAGGGTGTCCACACAAATAGTCTATTTTGGGATGCCCTTAGATAGTGATTGAGCATAGATATAGTCATTTTTCATTTCCTTCAAAGTCTATGGAGTCCCCCTTGACTGTCTATTCCAGTCTCTAGATAGAGCTTTTTTACTTGCCAAGGCTCCAGGCTTGACATCATGGCCCTGTATTTTTGGCTTCTATGGATACCCAGGTTGAATGAAGAAGACATTGTTTCAAAGGAGAAGCATTTCCAAGGCAGAATCAAGTAAAAGACATTGAATTCAATGATTCATTCACATTTAAGTAAGAAACAAGAAATTGATTTTTAAATTTGGTGTTAGGAGGAAGAATGACATATAACCTATGTTGTTTCATTCCCTTTCTTCTTTTTGCTAGTCAATTGATGCCTATTTCTAGTTTCTACAAAAGGAATGCTTTCCTCAGAAGGAAAAACTTAAGAGTGGAAAGGATGGTACTACCTCAGGACTTGTTTAGTTTCATCAGATTCAACGCATCACAATAGCTAGAGAATGTAGAGTTTCTTGCATTTGGAGGTGCAGTTAAAATTTTTCTCCTTCTCTGCATTGGCAGAAAGGATTTGTTTTGGTAAAACCTTTCCTGAAAGAGCAAACCTGCTTGGAACTGAAAAAGTCAATTGGAACCTTACTAAGCTGGATATAATGAAAAGAATAGTGTCAAGATCTAGGAAGTCAAAGAAGTACCCTCCAAAAATGCCAAGAGGTTCTAGTTTGCTGTGGAGTTGCATTTATTCGGAAGGAAACATTCCCTGCTTGTAAAGCTTTTACCTAGCTTTAGAGGAAAGCGAGATACTGAACTGCATTGATTTATCCTGAGAGTAAGGAAACTTTGGGTCCTACGTGTCTTACACTGTCTGTCATTAGGCAGCCTTTCCAAACAGCATTGGAAAGCTTTCCAGAAGACTCCAATTTCATCTACTGAAGTGAAGCAATGTTTTCAGAGCCTTGGAATATTCTTTCACAAAGTGACTTTTGCTGCAATCCCCAAGGGACTTTTGCTGAGCTCACTGCATTGAGCTTCCCTAAACTGAAATTTCTTTTACTTGACCAGATGGAGGGGAAACCCCTTTCTCTACTACTATTTTCAATACGTTTAACATGAATTCAGTTTCCTTTTGGTTTCTCATATCACTTTTGCCTTTGAAGAATTTTTGATGTGGAGAAAATAGATGTGTAATGTTTTTAAAATTCCAAACAGAAATTTCACAACCTTTTAAACTACTAATTTTCTTTATTTGTAAAATTGCAGAATAAAATGCAAATTGCTTCTGGGACAGAAAGTGTCAACTTGGTAATATTAAGGAGCAAGTGAAAATGTCCAGGTGCTGATTCCAAAAAACATAACCTCATGAGAGAAAATCAAAGCTTTACCTTCCATTATTGCCTTTGAATATTGTGTTCAGAACTTTCTCCATTTGCAAAGGAAATATCTAGGTAAAATGTAGGGAACTGGAGAGAAGATAAATGGATGCTTGTAATAATTGCAACGAAGCAAACACATCCCAAGAAAATAAATGCTTCAAGTTTGGATTAAAAAAAAAGTTCGAGGAAGAACAAACCTTGGAAATTGTTCAATCCAGCACTTGCATTTTATAGATCAGGAAACAAAAGCAAAGAGAGGTCTGGTAACTTTCCCTAAGCCACCCAGTTTGTTTGTTCATTTGTTTGTTTGTTTTCAAGCCTGGATAAAAACTCGGGATCTTTTAGCATCCAATGTAGTGATTCTATTGTAGCATGCATGAAATCCTTAATATTCAAAGAGCAGCAGACAGTACTCAATTTTCTTCCTCTGCTTCCCATGCTCCTTTTACCCCAAACCCTACCTGAAGGGGCCCAAAAATGTGTGAACACAGACTTTGGGCAATTTCTGTCAGTGAATCTAAGAGAGAGGAGAGAATTCTTATTTGATAGTTCCATCCCTCTATGAATATAGGACAGTTTCCAATCCCTACCTTTTGAATAGGAATATAGAGCTGAAGTAAAAGAATTGTACCTGAGAAGAAAAAGGCACACTTGAAAAATGAAATGTACAAATAAAAATTACTGTAACTCCCAGGGCCTAAGAGAGATTTTGTTCATGATTCGACTGAAAAAGTGAGTTAGTTTTCTTTGTGATAATCTGCTAAGACTACTGTAGGCAATCTTTGTTTTAGGAGCATAAATACATAGGTTACTTTGTTAGTCACAATTTGTCTACATCTTACCCAGTTCATCCCTTGGGTGGAATAAATTATCTACCAAGAGCAAACTCAATGAACTGGGCGGGGGGAGGGGATCTAGTAGTAATAATAATGATAAGAAGAATGAGAAGGAAGAGGAGAGGAAAAAGGACAAGAGTGAGGAGAGAAGAAGAAGAAGAAGGAGAAGAAGAAGAAGAAGAAGAAGAAGAAGAAGAAGAAGAAGAAGAAGAAGAAGAAGAAGAAGAAGAAGAAGAAGAAGAAGAAGATGGAGGAGAAGGAGAAGGAGGAGGAGGAGGAGGAGAAGAAGAAGAAGAAGAAGAAGAAGAAGAAGAAGAAGAAGAAGAAGAAGAAGAAGAAGAAGAAGAAGAAGAAGAAGAAGAAGAAGAAGAAGAAGGAGGAGATGGAGGAGAAGAAGGAGAAGAAGTAGTTATGTCATTTGTTTCTCACTACAACTCTATTTACAGGTGAGGAAGTTCAAGTTGAAAGTAGTTAAGGGATTTGCCCTAGGGTCATGTAGCTAGTAAATATCTGAGGCAAGATTCTAACTCAGGTCTTTCTGACTTCAGTTAGGTCCAGTACTTTATCCACTATGCCAAGTAGCTGCCCTCAAGATTTTTTAGTATTTCACACATACCAGAGGAGCAGGTCAGCTTTCTATCAGTTGGTCCTCAAATCTGCTCTATCATCAGTCTACCTCTTCTTCTAGTTACGTGCCTCTCCCATAATATTCTGTGCACTGCTTCTCATGTGCTTCATCTGAAAGATGTTGAAGCCCACTATAATGCCTACCATGTTATTCTCTCTCTCTCTCTCTCTCTCTCTCTCTCTCTCTCTCTCTCTCTCTCTCTCTCTCTCTCTTTCTCTCTCTCTCCACTCCCTCTCTGAAACTTTACAAAAAACTGTTGGGGCCATTCAAAGTATGGAAATTCATGGGGTTCCCATTGTTAGAGTAATGGTTGAACAAGTTGTGATATAAGATTGTGATGGAATACTAAGAGATGATAAGCAAGATGGTTTTAGAAAAATCTGGGGAGATTTATATGAATTGATGCAAAGTAAAGTGAGCAGAACCAGGAGAACTTTGCACAGTAACAGCAATACATGATACAACAATGATCAACTGTGAAAGGTTTAGCTACTCTGATCAAGACAATGATCTAAAACAATTCCAAAGGACCCATGATGAAAAATTTCATCCGCTAACAGAGAGAGAACTGATGAACTTTGAATACAGTTTAAAGCATATTTTTTTCATTTTCTTTATTTTTCTTGCTTTTGTGTATGTATGTGTGTGTGTTTTGCAACATGGCTAATATAGAAATATGTTTTGCGTGACTTCACATGTATAATTGATATTACTTGCCTTTTCAGTGGGTAAGGGAGGGTTAGGAAGGAGGGAGAGAGTGTGGAACTCAATTTTTTTTTTGCATGAATGTTTACATTTTTTAAAATGTAATTAGGAAATATCTAACAAAATAAATAAAAATATAATTTTAACCAAAAGTTGGAGTCATTAAAAGCATTGCTCAATTTCCCAGAGATTTTGTATCTTATTTTTCTGCCTTCTATTCAATTCTAGACAGAGCTGATTATTATTATTATTATTATTCTATTATTATTATTATTATAAGTTCTTAGAATTGTCTATCAATTAGAAAATCATAATCCAGACAAATAATATTTTTCCTCCATACATTTGGTTTTTCCTTTGTTAGGTATGGACTCTGGAGTGATGATGAATCTCATTTAGGAGACTTTAGAACATTCTAGGGCATAACCAGATTTGTAATATTGATTGAAAATACATATTAAAATGTCAGTAAGGTCAGTAACTTGCTAGAAGAGGATAAAAGCAACTCAGATGCATATTTACATATATCCAAGAGCTGTTTGTCTCCAACTTGCAGTACTGGTGCGTTGGAAAGAGTACTATCCCAAGATTTAAGAGATCTTTGTTGTGTCATGACTACAGCCTATACTAGCCATCTAATCACGGTCAAAGTATTTCACCTCTCTGACTCTCATTTCCTTCATTTGCAAAAGAAGGGGCTTGGACTAGATGATCTCTAAGGTACCTTCTAAGTTCTGCCATTTTTAAATTCTATGCTGGATAGTTTGATGGCTCCATTTTCTCATTAGTGTGGATACTCTTATTGTTGTAGATTGTGACCCATCCGTGTCTTCTCACATAATCTAATTATTGCTTATATGTGTCCATAAGAGAGTTATAAAGGATAAATTTAGTATAGTGGAGGAGTTCTTCTATTTATTTGATTTTCATGGATTATATTGTAGCACATAATCTAATTCAATCTTTTTTCTAAAAAATTGTTATCTTTCAGCATCACGAAAGTATCTGTCCATCTCTTCAATCTTCAGTGTTCTTGATGAGGTCTGAAGTCTGTCTATTTATACTCACCATGTGTCACATACTTTGAATAACTGGCAATTTTGATTCTTCTGAGATTGTCATATGCCATAATAGCAACCATATATCCCTGGACACTTGTCGATTTTTTAAAATGGATCTTTGCTGCAAAAAGCACCTTGAGACAATTGAAAAGGTTGTATAATTTTTCAAGATTGATCTATCTGGATTTCTTGCTTTTATTTGCTAGTCTGAGGCTTAGTTCACTGTCCATTTGTAATACATATCCAAGACACAGGTACTAATGGGCTAACTCGGTGGATTGTCCTTCTAATTGTATATCAAATCAGACCTCAGAAGTATCTCAGACCCCTGAGGCCCCTCTCTTTGATTGGATGGCTATATCCAGACCTCTTTTTAAGAATGGCACCGAGGTCACACATCTCTTTATTTACCACCAAGCTGCCGTCCTCTAAATTCTCCAGTATGCCCAGGTGTACTTTTATTTCCATGTCTCCCTTCTTTCAGCTTTCGTGTATTGCCTTCCCCATTAAAATCTAAGTTCCTTGAGGACAGGCTTTGTCTTTCCTTTTGCTTGTATTTGTATCCCAATGCTTACTACAATGGCTAGCATATGGTAAAAGCTTAATAAATACTTGTTGACTGACTTGACTGATTTTTTTTAAAATTCACTTTCTTTTTCCAGAGGGACTGGTCAGGCTATTCTCTTTTAAGTAAACTTTAATTGCCCTATAAAGGTTGCTAGGGTTGCTGAGCCATGTGCCGTAATCACACTCTTACCTGTGAAAAGGTATCTAGAAAACTTTGTCATTGACTGGAAATTTTTCTTTTATTTAGACTTTGTGTGACAAAGTTCTTCATGAAATTGGCAAGCATTTTATCATGAATATGTCACTTTGTTATATATTTCACCTTCTGTCTATACATGGAGCTGATTATTTAAAATAAATTATGCAAGTATTGGGTCATGTCTAGCTGCAATTCCTGACTGTGCCTTCTTTCACAGGAATCCAGTTCCTCACATGGTGTATCATGGAGATTGAGCTGATATAGACCACATGTAGCACTTCCATTTTTATTACTAACACAGATAGATTAAGCTAGAAAAAGCCCATCTCTCTCTTTAAAAAAAAATTATTCATGTGTTTTGCTTCTTAGATCACCATTGCCTCCTGTAGTGTCCCTTCCTCTCTTGCCTAAAAGCCATGTAAGCCCAGTCATGGAATCTCTGGGTCAAAGGATATGGATATTTTGCGCACTTTATTTACTTAATTCCAAAATTACTGTACTGGTCAATAGCACCATCAACAATGTATCTTTGTCTCTATACAACTTACCTTTGAACAGACTTGTTTGGGAATGATAGCATTCAACTTTTAGACTGTAACTCCAGCAGCGACTATGCCACTTTGCGTCACTATGTATCTATCAAAATTGCAGTGCCTTGAATTTAACAAGTGCTTAGTTATTGTTGAACTGGACTTTGACAATGATCTTCCATGCATTCATATGGTGTGGTGAGTCAGCCTTTTCACATGATGTTTATTAATAAAGTATAGTTATTTTAAGAATGTATTTGTATAGGAAACAGAACAATGAACAATGAAATAAACAATACAAAAACAACTATATTTCCCGTAAGAACAATAAATATTATGGTAAGAAAAAAATAGTACAAATAAATAAGTAAAAAAAATCAATGAATTCAAATTACAAAATGTTCCTTTATAGAACACAGTGGATGCTTCTCTGTATTCAGCCCCTGTTTCAGTATATTAATGTTAGTTTGTATTTTTTTAAATTAATTCAGCAAATACAGATGGTTTTTAAGCTGATGTAGAAAGAATTCCTTTGTAATGTTTGAAAGCTTACTTGTAGTCAATTACTTCAGGAACTCAAAGTCTATTTCTCTTTTCTCAGTCTCTGAGTTTTCTTGTGAGTTTGCTCACAAACAGAAAGACCCTCCTGATGTCTATTTGGGTAACTTCTCAGGCATAGCAACTGTACTCTTTGCCTTGCAGGTACTGACTTATTCCTTGGAAGTAGTTCAGGGCCAGCTTGGGGTTCTCACTTACCAAAGATGGCTTTTCCCACTCCATGTCCTAAGACACCTCTCCAGGTTTTTCAGCTGCTGATCCAGTCCAATGAGCAGTTGCATGAGCTGGGTCTGATTCCAAACATTAGGAGCAGCATTCTGGCTGAAGATGGAGATGATCTGCTAGAATATCTCATGAACAATGACTGTGGCATCTTCCCTCTGGAGCTGTACATATGTATATGTATATATACATACATATATACATACACACGCACACATATATACACACACGTTTGTGTGTGTGTGTGTGTGTGTGTGTGTGTGTGTGTGTGTGTGTACCCTGAGGTTAGCATTTTGCTTTGGGGCTCGCTCATGAAAAGAGTGTTCATGTGATGTAGCCAGATGAGACTCTGGGTAGCCATTAAGGAGCCTCCCAGCTTTGAAAAACCCAGATGTTGGCGCTTATCTCTCTGATAACTATGTATGTGTTGCTTTTGGTCAGACAGTTGGAAGCCCTGTCTGTTGGTCTTTGCTGTTTGTATTTGCTCTGTTTATACAATTTCTGCTTGTAATTTCTGTTTGTGTTTGCCCTGAAGTTCAGGGTGCTGACTTTTGCCCTGAACTAAGTGAATGATATCTATATGTTTAATTAAAGCAAGATTGTTGACCCCTTTTAAGTTGCTTTCCCTTAGAAAAATGGATCAAAGAACCTGTACCAGCAGCCATCCTATGTTCTGATGTTATTGGTCTTACATCCCCACAGCAGCTGCAAGAAACATTATTATTACACCAATTAATCTCCAGGCATAAATATGATAAGAAATTTCTTTACATAGTTGGGGGAAGCATGTATACATAACATTGCATATAATGTCAGACTTTTTTAAAAACATTAGTTACTCTTGCTATATTTTTTCTTCTTTATTACAAGGGCAGACTCTTTGGGCAGAGATTGGTAAAGATTCCTGGAGGCATAAAGTGAGAAATGGAGGTGATATAAAAATGAAAGATATTAGTAATTTTTTTTAATGTACACTCCACTGGGGCAAAGGCTCTTTCTTTTTGTATTATCACTAGTACTTAGTTCAGTGTTTGTCATAAAGCAATTGCTCAATAAAAGCTTTTAAATTCATTTATTCATCCTTTCATTTTTTTTCATTAATTCACTTTCATTCTTCTCCTGACTTCTTAATTTCCTTTATTGGGTTATCATTCATTTTCTGACATCATAGTATAGGCAACTTGGGGCTAATCCCTGGGCTCTCTCCTCTTCCATTTCCATATTCATTTCATTGGAAATTTCATTAGCTCTTATGACTTAAGGTATTTTCTTTTTCTTGCTGACTCTTAAACTTAATTTTCTAATCTTAGTCTTTCATACTGAATTCTTTAAGTTGGATGTGACTTCTTCAAAATCAGACAACTTACAAGCAGCTGAAACCTAGCTTCACAAAATGATAGATAAAAGCAAAATGGAATCACAAATACTATTTTTTAATGTAACAAACAGCTACAAAATGGTTCCAATTTTAATCTTCTAACCTCATTTCCCACCTTGCATTGTCATTCTAGCTTCCAGACTAACAGGACTACTAGTTATTCTCTGATTTCATTGCAGGAGGCAGAGGCTTTCCTGCCTTTATTATATGCCTATAATGCCCTCATTCTTCTCATCTTCACCTGTCAAAATTCTTTTTGTTGCTTCAAAAATTAGCTCAGAAACCACCTCTTTTGTGAAGCTTCACCTCCAAGTGAAAGTGTTCTTCCCTTCCCAAATTTTCTTTGAGTACTTTGTATTTCTAATGTTCCCAAACAAGTTTGTGCTTGGAATGGATTGGTGCTGCTGGTATTATCACTTTCATTTCAGTTAAAGGATAGTGAAGACTGAACTCTCTTCTTCCCTTCCTATAATTGTAGTTAGTAGGCATTTCCTAACTAATTTCTGTATTTTCTTAAGCTAGCTAGCTATTGCTATTGTCTCATATAAAACTATAGTCAATCTTTACTCTTTACTCTTCTGCTCATCTTTACTCTTTTGGAATTGAGGGTTGTGACTAAGTGAGTAAAAATTCTCAGATGGAAGAAGAAAACGGTGTGGATAGACCAGCCAGATTACACCCACAAATTTCAATGGGGGCCAGAGGAGTAAAAGTCTTCTATTTGTGTTTTCTCTTACATGACCAAACCCTGCCAAATAGCTCCACCTGCTGATTACACAGTCATAGAGGGAGAGTCTGCATATAGGCAACAAAGGAGGGTTATAGAAGGCCTAGTTCTAAGAACAAGCAGTAAATAAACTAAATTTGCTGAAACTTAAGAGTATGTAAAGGAAACTAATGTGAAATAAATCAGTAAAGGAATGCTATAGTTAATTGGGTAGGACTTTGAATGCCAAGCTGAGGAGTTTGTGTTTATTCTAGATGCAATGAACAAGAACAACAAAAATATATTAAGTATTTATTATGCATCAGGCTAAACACTGGGGATATAAACACAAGATTCTAGATACACCATAACCAAGAATTCACTATTTGACAAGAATTCACTATCTGGGAAAACTGTAAAGTGGTCTGGCCGAAACTAGGCACAGACCAACATCTTAAACCATATGCGAAGATAAGATCAAAATTTAGAAATAAAGGTATGATAAAAGAAAATTAGGTGGACATGGAAAAATATGCCTGTCAAATCTATGGATAAGGAAAGAGTTTATGATCAAAAAAGAAGAGAAGATCATGGCAGGTATAATTGATAATTTTTATCACATGAAATTGAAATGTTTTTCACAAAAACCCAATGTAGCCAAAATGAGAAGGCAGGAAATTGTGGGAAATTTTTTCAGCAAGTTTCTCTGATAAAGGCCTAATTTCTAAAATTTACAGAGAACTGAGTTAAATTTATAAAACTAAGGGCCATTCTCCAACTGATAAATCATCAACAGCTATGAACAGGAAGTTTTCAGAAAAAAAAATCAAAGCTATTAATAGCCATATAAAAAGGTTCTAAATCACTATGATTAGAAAAATGCAAATTAAAAAAACTCTTAGGTAACAGCCTCATACCTATCAGATTAGCTCACGTGACAGAAAAAGAAGATGACAAATGCTGGAATGGATGTGGAAAAATAAGAACATTAATGAACTGCTGGTGGGGTTGTGAACTGGTCTAACCATTTTGAAGAACAATTGGAACTATACACAAAGGGCTATAAAGCTGTGCATACTCTTTGATCCAGCAACACTAATACTAGATTTATATCCCAAAGAGATCAAAGAAAAAGGAAAAGGACCTACAAATATAAAAATATTTATAACAACTCTTTTGTGGTGGCAAGGAATTGGAAACTGAGGGGATACTACACAAATTGTGCTATATGATTGTGATGGAATACTATTTTGCTATAAGAAACAACAAGCATGATGATTTCAGAAAAACCTGAGAACACATATGAAATGATGCAAAGTGAAGTGAGCAGAACTGAGAGAGAATGATGTACACAGTAATAGCAGTATTATAATGATGATCAACTATGTAAGACCTAGCTTCTCCGA
Source organism: Trichosurus vulpecula (assembly GCF_011100635.1). Classification (NCBI taxonomy): domain Eukaryota; kingdom Metazoa; phylum Chordata; class Mammalia; order Diprotodontia; family Phalangeridae; genus Trichosurus; species Trichosurus vulpecula. The sequence continues at coordinate 29,382,220 of NC_050581.1, forward strand.
TCAATACAATGACCTATGACAATTCCGAAGGATGAAAAATTCCATCCACTTCCAGAGAGAGAGAACTAATGAGGGCAGGTTGAGGGCAGGTTGAGGTATATTGTTTTTCATTTTCTTTATTTTTCTTGTTCTATTTTTTTTGCAACATGGCTACTATATAAATATAGTTTGTATAATTTCACATGTACAGTGGGTATCATAATGCTTACCTCCTCAATGAGCAAAGGAGGGGCGAAAGGGAGGGAGAGAATTTGAAACTCAAAATTTTTTTAAAAGTTAAAAAAAAAACAAAAACAAACAAAACCCAGTCTTTACCTTCAAGAGGCTTACAATCTAATAGATAGAAACAACAAAAATGAGAGAATGGCTAAGGGTGAAATCATATATGGTGAGAGAGCCATAGAGCAGTTGATTATCTTGCCCATCCCAGTGACAATAGAATTGATTTGATTATTGTTCCCTAGGAAGACGCCATAATGGGATGGCTGGGGCCAGCAAAGATGTAGGCAACTCTCAGCAATCAGTTAAACACAAAGACAGTCTGATTGGGAGAGTATAGTGATAGAAGTGGAAACCTGGACATTATGGCAGAAAAGAAGTCATTAAAGATTCTGGAGCTTGAGAGTGGCATGATGTAACAACAATGTTCCTTGCAGCTGTTGTGGGGGTATAAGACCAATAACACCAGCACACAGGAAGGCCACTAGCACAGATTCTTTGATCTGCTATTCTAAAGAAAAGCAACTTTAAAGGGGTCAACAATCTTACTTTAATCAAACATATATATACCATTCGCTTAGTTCAGAGGAAAAGTTAGCACCCTGAACTTCCAAGAAAATACAAACAGAAATTACAAGCAGAAATTACAAACAAACAAACAAACAAAAAGAAATTACAAACAGAGAAAATAGCACAAATCAACAGACAGTCTTTTAACTGTCTGACCATAGCAATACATACATACTTACCAGAGAGAGAAGCACCAACATCTGGATTTTAAAAGCCAAGGGGCTCCTTAATGGCTACACAGAGTCTCACCTGGCTACATCACATGAACACCCTTCCCATTAGAGAGTCCCAAAGCAAAATGCCAACCTCCGAGTGTATATGCACTTCTTCAGGGTCAGAGGGTATCACAACCCTCATGACTAAGGCTCATGTGACTTAGGCTCTCTTGTGACTTAAGCAGATCACATGGGCCTATTAATGGATGGAAAACATCCTCCCATCAAGCAAAAAATACATTAACAATACACATGGTCAAATATGTGCTTGAGAAACATCACTTTAGAAGCTAGGTGGAAAGTAGATTGAAAAAAGGAAAGACTAAAACAGGGAGTCTGTCATGCAAATTTGGGTGGAGTTTGAGGAATGGTACACAGTGGTAATTGGGATGAGGGAGCAGTCAGCATACAGGCTTACCCTTAGCCTCTGCCCCCCCTGCCCCACTATCCCAAACAGCAACATTCCAGGTTGGGGCAGGATGAGTAATGGGATATACTCTGTTTGAAGTCCAATAACCCATGGAGGCTGGGTTGACATAGAGCTTTCAGATAAAGGGTCTGCCATGGCAGCCGTCATATTAGTGCCTGGGTGATAAGGTAAGGGGGTAAGGTACCATACACCAATATTAAAAGGAGGGATTTCTAAAAATTAACTGAGAAAGCTAACTCATAATGAGGAAAATATAATTATAATAACTATGTCACATCTACAAGCTTGCTGGGGAGTTGAACCAGGTGCAGGTTAAAACTTAAGCATACTAGAGTTGTTGAACAGCTATAGCCTTAAAAGAGTGGAATCAGAGACTCCTCTGCTTATTCAGAGACCTAAAAAAAGGTTGTTTCAGTAGGCCAAATGAGAAGTGATAAAAAGTTTGAATTAGGATGGTGGTCATGTGAGTAGAGAATTTGGAATAAAAACAGATGTTACAGAAGTAGAATTGGCAAGACTGGACAATTAAGTGGATATGGTAGTAAAGTGGAGGGAAAAGTAAAGAATGGTTTAATGGTAATAAAAAAATAGCAGCAGGAGACTGCAAATAACAAGCTGGAAGTTAAACACTTTGTTCATGAAGGTTGCTGTGAAGGTTACAGAAGAAAAGAGATAAACATGAAAAGAAAACCATCCTCCTACCCTCAGAAGTGTGGCCTGAGAGGTTGAGTAAATCATAGAGTATAACCTTGGCTCTTATTTATGAGGTTAAATTTGAACAATAAAGCCCAACTCTGTAGCAATTCTGTGCTTATGAAATAGATCATGTTTATGTTCCTAGTTAGAGAGCAGAATAAGCAAGAAGCCTTCCCAGTAAGATCATGCATGAAGCAAGAATGACCATTATCATCAATATCATTCAATATTGGACTAGAAATGCTAGTTATAGCAATAAGAGAAGAAAGGACATTGAAGGAATTAGAATAGGCAATAAAGAAACAAAACTACTACTCTTTGCAAATGATATGATGGTATTGAAATTAATTGTTCTTTAAATATTTGGTATAATTCACTTGTGAATCCTTCTGACCCAGGAGATTTTTTTCTTGAAGAATCATAGAAAATAAACTAAAAAAACAAGTCAAAATAATTAACAACTTTAGTAAAATTGCAGGATATAAAATGAGTCCACATTAATAATCATTATTTCTATATATTACCAACAAAGTTCAGTAGCAAGAGATAGAGAGAAAAATTCCATTTAAAATAACTGTAGATAATATGAAATACTTGGGAATCTACCTGACAAGACAAACACAGGAACTATATGAACCCAATTACAAAACACTTTTCACACAAATAAAATCAGGTCAAAACAATTGGAAAAAACATTAATTACTGTAGGCTGAGCCAATAAAATAAAAATGACATTTCTACCTAAATCAATCTACTTATTTGGTGCCATATCAATCAAAGTACCAAAAAAAGTCAATCTGTTAAGCTAGAAAAATAGTAACAAAATTTATTTGGAAGCACAAAAGGTCAAAAATATCAAGGGAATCAATGAAAAAATGTGAAGGCAGATGGCCCAGTGACAATAACTCTCAAACTGTATTTATTATAAAGCAGTAATCATGCAAAAAAAATCTAGTATTGCCTAAGAAATAGAGTGGTAGATCAGTGGAATAGATAACGTACACAATACATTGAAGTAAATGACCATAGCAATTTAGTATTTGATAAACTCAAAGATCCAAGAACTCACTATTTGACAAAAACCTGCTGGGAAAATTGGAAAACAGCATGGGAGAAAATAGGTGTAGATCAACATCTCACTGTATATTCCAAGATGTGGTCAAAATGGGTACATGACTGTCAGAACTATGGAGAAGGGAAGAATTTATGACCAAACAAGAGATAGAGAACATTATGAAATACAAAGTAGCTAATTTTGATTACATTAAATTAAAAAGATGTTGCATAAACAAAGCCAATTCAACCAAGATTAGAAGGGAAGCAGAAAACTAGGAAACAATTTTTAAAACCAGTGTGTGTGATAAAGGCCTCATTTCTAAAATATATACAGAACTGAGTCAAATTTATAAGAATACAAGTCATTCCCCAATTGATAAATGGTGAAAGGATAGGAATAAGCAGTTTTCAGAGGAAGAAATTAAAGCTATCTATAGTCATATGAAAAAATTTTCTAAATCTATTGATAAGAGAAATCCATATTATAATAACTCTGAGGTACCACCTCCCACCTATCAGATAAAATGATGGGAGAAGATATGGGAAAATTGAAATACTAGTGCATTGTTGGAGGAGTTGTGAACTGATCAAACCATTCTGGAGAGCAATTTGGAACTATGCCCAAATGGTTATAGAATTGTGAATACCCTTTGAACCAGCAATATTAGGTCTGTATACCAAAGAGATCATCAAAAAGGGAAAAGGATCAACACATACAAAAATATTTATAGCAGCTCTTTCTGTGGTGGCAAAGAGTTAGAAATTGAGGGAATGCCCATAACTGGGGAATGGCTGAACAAGTTGTGGTATATGAATGTAATGGAATACTATCGTTTCATAAGAAATGATGAGAAGGTGGATTTCAGAAGAACCAGGAAAGACATATACGAACTGATGTAAGCAGAACCAGGAGAACATTGTACACAGTAACAGCAACAAGGAACTATGGAGTCTGAATGCAGATCAAATCATGCTAGATTCTTTTTTTCTCATGTTTTTTTTCCTTTTGCTTTGATTCTTCTTGGACATCACGACTAACATGAATATATGTTTAATATGATTATATATGTATAATCTATATCATATTGCAAGCCACTTTGGGGACTGAGGAAGGGAGAAAAGGAGAAAAAATCTGTAAATCAAAATCTTACAGAAGTGAATGTTGAAAACTATCTATATGTAATTGGAAAAAATAAAATGCTATTACTTGGGGAAAATGGGTACATGATTTAGATTTAAAAGATGGCACCATGAACAAATTAGGAGATTATGGAATAGTTTACCTTTCAGATCTATGGATAAGGGAAGACTTTAGGACCAAACAAGATACAGAGAGCATTACAAAATGGAAGGTGTATAATTTTTTATTATAATAAATTAAAAAGGTTTTGCAGAAACAAATCTAATCTGCCTCCCTGTTTCCTCTTCTTCCAGTACTATCTTTTTTTAACCCCTTAATTAATTTTTTATATCATCAAAGTCAACTTATACCCACACCCTCTAAGTATACAGCCTTCTAAATGCCCTAATAAACATGCAGTTCTCAAGAGTTACAAATATCTTCCCATGTAGGGATGTAAACGGTTTAACCTTATTGAATAACAAGGGTTTTTTTTTTCTTACCTGCTTAACTTTTTATGCCTTTCTTGAGTCTTGTATTTGAAGATCAAATTTTTTGTTCAGCTCTGGTCTTTTCATCAGAAATGTTTGGAAGTTCCCTGTTTCATTTAATGTCCATCTTTTCCCCTGAAAGATTATGCTCAATTTTGCTGGGGAGTTGATTCTTGGTTGCAGTCTAAGCTCCTTTGCCTTCTGGAATATCATATTCTAAGCCCTCCGATTGTTTAATGTAGAAGCTGCGAGGTCCTGTGTAATCCTGACTGTGGCTCCATGATATTTAAATTGTTTCCTTCTGGCTCCTTGCAGTATTTTCTCCTTGACCTGATAATTCTGGAATTTGGCTACAATATTCCTTGGAATTTTCATTTTGGGATCTCTTTCCTGGTTCTAAGATGTCAAGGCAGTTTTCCTTGAAAATGTCTAGAAAAATGCTGTCCAGGCTTTGTTTTTTGATCATGGTTTTCAGTTAGTCCAATAATTCTTAAATTGTCTTTCCTAAATCTATTTTCCAGGTTGGTTGTTTTTCCAAAGAGGTATTTTACATTTTATTCTATGTTTTCATTCCTTTGATTTTGTTTGATTCTTGATGTCTCATAGAATCATTAGCTTCCAGTTGCCTAATTTTAGTGTTTAAGGAATTACTTTCTTCAGTTAGCTTTTGTACCTTTTTTTCTATTTGTCCAATTGTATTTTTTAAGAAATTATTTTCTCCTGTCAACTTTTGTCCTTCTTGTTCCAAGCTACTGACTGTTGTTTGCATACCTTTCATTTCTTTTCCCAATTTTTCTTCTACCTCTCTTATTTGACTTTTAAAATTCTTTATGAGCTCTTCCAAGAAGGTTTTTTGGGCTTGAGACCAATTCATATACCCCTTTAAGGTTTCAGATGTAGGTATATTGACAATGTTGTCCTCTTCTGAGTTTGCGTTTTGATCTGCCCTGACAGCATAGCAATTTTCTATGGTCAATGTTCTTTTTTGCTTCTTGTTCTATTTTTTTCAGCATATTTCATGGTTTTTAAAGTTAAGCTCTCCTCCTGGGGCACAGAGGGCACTGTCTCAAGTTTCACTAACTTTTGCCCTGGTGCTTCAGGTGCTGGCAGCTTGCTCACTGTACTGGGGTGGCCTGGCCTAGTTGTGCCTGTTGTTGACTGGTTTCCAGTGTTGGTAACTTGCCTTTTACACTGGGGTTGAAGGCCTCACAGCTCGGTTGCTGTGGCACTGGCCTACTGAGCCAGGACCAAGGGACTTCTGTTGCTGATCTGTGCTGTGGCTAAGAGCCTTTTGCTGGCTTGCCTGAATACTGTGCGTGCTGGGTTGCACTACCCTTTTCCCTAAGTGAGACAGACCTTTCCTGAAGTCCTTCTAAGTTATCTTAAACTGGAAAATTGTTTCATTCTATCATTTTGTAGGTTCTGTCACCCCAGAATCCATTTAGAGCCTTGATTTAATGTTGTTTCAGAGGGAAACTTGGAGAGCTCAGGCAACTTCGTAGCTTCTCTCCACCATCTTGGCTTCACCTCTTAAAACATAGTACATAGCAACATCAACGTTTTATGATGAACAACTATGAATGACTGAGCTATTCTCAGCAACACAATGATCTAAGACAATCTCAAAGAATTCATGGTTAAAAATGCTATCCTCCTCCAGAGAAAAAAATTGATATGGTCAGAATAAAGACTGAAGAATACTATTTTTCTCTTCCTTCTTTGCTTCCTTCCTTTCTTCCTCTCTTTCTTGTTTTCTTCCACAAAATGACTAATATGGAAATGTTTTGCATGATTACATGATATAAACTGTATCAGATTACTTACTGTCTCAGGGAGGTGAAAGGGGAGAGAGGAATAGAATTTGGAACTCAGAACAAAAAAAACCCCAAAAGAATAAATGTTAAAAATTGTTTTTGCATATAATTGGGGAAAAATAAAAAATAACAAAGAGGTATTTTTTGGCTTTTCTGTAACTCATGTGAAAATATAGTAAAATTAAATAGCTTTCTGAATCTGTGCCAATTCTACTTACTTGAATACATGTCAGGAGATTAGGAAGGAGAGGAAGAAGCTCAAAGAAGGGAATATATAAATTACTAAGAATTTGTATATCCAAGTAGAAGCCATTGGTATAAATTGGCTGTGGGTTCAAAAGCCACGCATTTAAAAGAAATGAATTTGAGAGATGGAAATCAATTTGAGTCAGTAAAACTGAATTTGGTTAAGTAAAGGCAGCACAGCCCACACTGGTACTGCAGAAAAAAACAATGCCCCAACAAAGGAATCTGGAACTCAATGCTTCAGAAATCAATGCCACCCACGGAAGGGAAAACTAGTTTTCAGAAATAGACAGTCAGGGATCAATATAAGGGAATGATTGACACTTTAGCCAATGGGGCCACCTGAAGTGACTGAGATCAAGGATGACATCAAAGATGAGGGCCTAGAAAACTAGGAGGATGGTAGTATCCCTGACCATAATAGGGAAATTGGGAAGGAGGAAAGCTTTAGAGGAAAGATAATGAATACTGTTTTAGCTATGATGAGTATGAAATGCCTGTTTAAATTGTTGGAGATCAGCAGTTGTGTTTCAGTGTTAGGACTGGAAATATAGCTCTGATAATCTGGCAATCATCTGACTAAAGATGAGAATTAAATCTATAACACAAATCTCTTTCAACCACCTTCATTCGTGTTTTGTGAAATCTGAGTGTGGGTGAAGTAGTCTACAGGTGCTTCTTATTTTTCTTTGAGACTAGGGCAATTTTGAGTTCCACTGGGGATATTTGCAGTGGATCTTGGCTCATCCACTCTCTAGTATGCTATAATTACCATATTTCACTGCATAATCATTGCAGATTTTATGGCAATTTTTTTTTGCAAAAAATTGGAGTGTGACCATTATGTGAAACTTCCTTTTTTAAAAAATTGGGCCAGCATAAAAAATCATTTATCACTAAACCATCTTTGGCACAAGATTAGGATACATGGGATAATCATGAATATATGTTAAAATTGAATATTGACAGTGTGCATGTGCTGAGAATTCTAGGCTCAGGGATCACAATGTGAGAGATATAAATGCGTAGCATATGCTACTAGTGAATATATCGCTGCTCTGTTTACTTCATAAGCATGCAATGGTTATGCAATGAAAGGTTATAAACCAATTTTTGAACTGAAAAAACAGGATGTGACAATTATGAGGTGGCGATGATTATGCCGTGAAATACGGTATTGTAAGTTCTCCCTATGTTGTAGTTCTTGGTATCCTGACATTTTATGATTCAGTACGTGTTCTTTGGACACCATGGCTTTGGTATGTCCAGCTCCATCATCTAGAAATACTGTGAGTACTTACGAATAACTGCAAACAAGCAGGGACCTGAATACTTTGACTATTCATAAAGACTGCCCTGAGGTTTAAAGGAAGATAGAGGCACACATGGAAAGAAAACCATTCTCCTTCCCTCAGAAATATATCTGTGTAATCTAATTTTGATAACTCTCCTGAATTGACTAGTGAGAGGATCTATGAGGAATAGAAGCTCAGCAAAAAGATAAGCATGTCCTTACTGCATCAGTAAGAATGTAAGGAGACCACAGGGTCTTATTAACTCCCAGAACTATCTAGAAAGATTCTTTTACCTGTGATGCAAGACCTCAGAACCCATCCCTAAAACCTGCTAGTTAATCTATCTTCACAAAATCTAGTAGCCCATATGCTTCACTTGAAAAGTTGGCGTGGAAGAACAGCAGAAAGGTATTAATGTGTGCAAACTACTGAATTGTGAACAAAAGAACCAAAAGAACAAAAGGACCAATACAACATAATAGGAATTCAAGATGCCCAGGACAGCTTGTTAGAAGTCAGTGGTTTTAGTTTTAGACAAATACTAATCTTTATCCATATGTGTGCCTTTAATGTAATTGTGTAAATTCATTGATGAAGATGTTAATTGCTCTACCTTTTGAGTAGCTTATCTGCTTTAGTATACTTGATGAATGTGCTATAGATATGTTTACCTATTAGCTATGCATAGTTTGTTGTCTGTATATACATTTCTTTTATGTGTTTGTTATTAAACTGGTATTATTAATTGCTTTGTTTTGCTGGTGGCTTTATTTGCTTGAGTTATATGAATATGCATATACTGCTGTGAGATAGGCATGAAATTTAGACCTGTAACTCTGGATAGATTGAAGTATTTTTTTTCTTTTTATTTATTCCTTCCTTTCTTCCTTTCTATAAGAGAACATAGTTAATGAGGAAATATGATTTGCATGACTAATATGTATAATGATTATTGTATTTCTTGCTTTCTAAGTAGGTTAGGGAGGAGGTTAAAGAAGGATGAGAATTTAGAACTGAAAATAAAAATAAAATTTAAAAACAGAAAAAAAATATTTAGCTTGGAGAGGATAAGTCTATGATCAGTCCAGCACTCTGTGCCACACATTGCCTTCATTATTCTCACATCCTGTCTGTCTCTTCTCCTTACAACCACATAGTCTATTAAATGCCAAGGTTTGCAGCAAGGTTGCATCCGTAAAGTTTTGTTGCATTTAGGTAAATGGAAGATAGTGTTGGTGATGAGAAGATGATGAGATACATAAGTTTTCAGTAGTAAGTGACCCTCGCTTTTGCTGTTTCCAACTCCATTCCTCTCAGCCACTCCCTACCATGTCTGGTAGTCTGAGGCTACTCTAGCATTAAAGTCTTCCAGAATTAAAAGCTTGTCCTCTTTTGGCACATTGATGATAAGATCTCCAGGTCTTCATAACATTTTTCTTTGACCTCAACAGGGTTTGTCATGGTGGAAACACAGGCACTGAAGATGGTAGTATAGTGTTTTTCTGCAAGTGGCAATTGCATTGACATGAGTCTATCAATCACTCCTTTTGGTAGGCATACAAGCTTGTTAACTAGATTAATTTTGATTGAAAAATCTACACCAGCTTCATGACATTCCCCTTCACTCTGGCCACTCCAGAAAAAATGTATATCCAGGTCCAACTTCAGCAAGCTGGCCTTCGTTTGCCAGCCTTGTTTCACTCAGGGAGGCTATTTGGATGCAATACCTGCTGAGTTCTCTTGCAACAAGAGCTGTTCATCTTTTTCAGATCTACAGGATTTTGTATTGTCTATAAGTGAATGCACATTCCCTGTACCAATGGTGAGTAGAATCATCTTTGTAGAAATTTTTGTACATTTTTTTGTGCTTAGATCACAGGATAGGATCCCTGTTTACCATGGTAATCAGATCAGGGTTGGGTGAGCAGGGAATTTTTAGGGCACTCTTTCTAGCCCCTTCCTCACACCAGGAGGTGAGCAGCACAATCCTTAAAAGGCTTCTCAGACACCCAGCGGGCTGCTGAATCCAGGGAGAAACAACCCTATGACCTGGGCTGCCTGTGTGCAGTATTGTATCTACAGCTCCTAGTGTATCCACACCTCTGGAGCCATCACTTGCTTGTTGAGACATGACTTTGAAATAGGGAAAAATGGAAAAATGGTATGGGTGATATCTTTTGATTCTTGCATAAATTAGATTTAAATGAGGTAGAGTTGCATGAAGTCATTGGCCTTACTCTCTCCTCCAGAGTCATCACAGTCCAGTGGCAGGACAGAATCAAGATGGCTCAAAATGCAGTGTGCATGGCCTTGGTGTCTTCAATGTCCAACCAGGCTCTAAGCACTCGCTAGAGCCTGCTTCAGCTGCCTTCATGGCCATTGGAACAAATTGCTTTCATCTGTCCATTCCACCAGGGGAAGTCTTCACATCATTGGGGTAAACATCCCCCTAACTCACCGATGGGTTTGAAATGCCTCAGTTACCCTCAACCTGATTTAGCCCATCTGCTGAAACAGTTTACTGGGTTGTGGCCGCTGTGCATGCTATAACTTCTTGTAGCCACAGGTGAGAGCTAGGTGAACCAAAGGCAGAAAGCAGCCCCGAAAGGGTTCAGCAGCCTTCACACCTGAAGCACTAGTCTTCCCTGAATGCATCCTACACCCCATGGACCCCACATGCACATATATGAGATAGGGAGGTGTTATATTCATGGTGGGATAGAATTGTCAAATAAAGATCATCTTTTTTCTCTATGGCTTGCTGACTAAAACTTCTTCAATATCCATTCTTTTCTTTCCTTTTCACCTAAAGATTGGGTTAAGAGGAGCATATGAAACAGCGAATGAAAAAAAATGTATTTTCCTCTTGTAACATTAAGGGTTTTGCTTTTCCTCATTTTGACCTTAGAGATGATGGTATAATACAATCAAGGGATTAGTGCCAAAAGAAATGAAGTCTACTTTCAGCTTTACCAAAAGTGAGTTGGCCTGATCTTTCTTTGCTTGTTTCCTGATCTGCAAAATGAGAGGATTGGATTGAGTAATTTCCAAAGTCCCTTCTATTTTGAAAATTTTGAAATCTGAGCTCGACATATTTATTTTATTAGGATGTGTTTGTTACATTGCAATCATTACATGGGTATTACATTACATGGACGCTAGGAGGCACAGTGGATAGGTAGCTGGGTCTGGAGTCAGGAAGACTCATATTCATGAGTTCAAATCCAGCCTCAGACACTTACTAACTGTGTGATCCTAGGCAAGTCACTTAACCCTGTTTGCCTCAGTATCCTCATCTGTAAAATGAGCTGGACAAGCAAATGGCAAACCACTCCAGCATCTTTGCCAAGAAAAACCCAAATGGTGACACAAAGAATCTGACACAACTGAAAAACAACTGAACAAATAATTACATGCATTTGCTTATTGTCTTTTTAGTAGCTTCATTTGCTCTGGAGCCTTCCTATGCAAATAGGAGGAAGTCTGGCACACAGTTTTCAAAGCCAATGATGGAAAATAGATTTTTGATTTGTTTTCATATGATTACATTTTTGGAATTGCCATCTCTGTTTTTCACTTGCCCCTTGCTGGCGAAAAGTTGGCTTGCTATCCTGGAAACAACTTCTGTTCCTTCTTGAGACTTTTCAAATGAATAAAAGTGATAGATTTAAAAGGCAGTGAAACTTGTTTGGAATTTTTAAAACAGTAGAATTTTACTTTCTCTTTATCAAAAATTCCTTGAAGGTAAAAATGATGTAAGAAAACAAAAGGAAACTGAATTCATGTTAAGTATTTAAAATAGAAGTAGAGAAAATGGCTTCCCTTCTCTCACCAAGGGAAGGAAATTCAGTTAAGGGAAACCCAGTTCAGTGAGCTCAGTGACTTAGAATGTCAAATGAAACCAAAATACAGAGTTATCATGTAAGACCTACAGCCAAGGCAAACAAAAGATCTGTATCTAGGAGCTAAAATGATAACCATGAGGAACTCTGGAGTTTGCAGAGAATGGAAAATTAATACATTCATGCACAATTACCATCTAAGGACATACCAATGTGGGTTGTTTGTAAAGATACCCTATGATACCAATAGCACCCTGAGAGTCCCTGAGGAAGATATATGGGATTGAAAGTTCTACCTTAATATGTCTCACAAAGAGAGTAGCAACTGAACCCAATCTCATTTTATTAAATGTTCTTGACTCACTCAAGATGTAGTCTCACCAAACCAACGTCAGGGGAAACTTGGCCGGAGGAAGCGACTTTAGAAATCATTCTACTTGAACCATTGGATTCTCCAAACTTATGGTTTTTCATTGTGTCTTTGTAGGCTTAATTCAACAAACACATGTAAGTGTCTATTATGTGCGAGGCCCTTTCTAGGACATTCTTCCATTAGATTGTAAATTCCTTAAGAGCAGAGACTATCTTCTGTCTTTCTTTTTATCTCAAGCCCAAATTACAGCCCTCCATCACTCAAATCCAATTCACTTGCAAGTCATGGCATCATCTTCCTGATGTCATGGTCTTTTTCAAGAATGAAGGACAAAGTCCACACACAACCTTATCCCAAGCACTTAGCACAACACCTGGCACAGAGTAGGGTGGTTAATAAATGCTTGTCAGCTGTTTGCTGACCGAGACCAACATAAAGAGGAAAAATACCACAGTTCCTGCACTCCAGGGGTTTGTTGTCTAGTATAGAAATGACACATATACACAAAGAAATGTGCCGTATGCTATGAGATTACAAAGACATAAAGGAGACCATTCCTGCCCAAAGGAATTTATATCTTATGGAGGAAGAAAACACATTTTTCAAGTAATAACAGCATTTCTCCATTTTTCTCTTCATTAATTTTCTTCATTTCCATTCTGAAATTGTAGTGATGGATTCATGTTCTCTACGCTTATTTATTCCTTCCCTGATGTCTTTGCATATTTCATAGGGTAAAAGTCCCTGATGATTTGAGTGACCTCTTCTGGAAGATTTTTGTTTTATTTGCCTTCACACATATTGTCTCACTGTCCTCTTTTTTCTGTTGTACTTTACTCTCAGTAAAAAGAATTATCATTTTGTGAGAAAATGAATGTGGAAAGAAGCAGTGTCCCATGGTGGAAATTATCCTTTGTCCAGATCATGGGTCCATTTATGTCACGTGTCCTCTCCATGATTTTACACCTTCCAATCGGCTGTATAATCACATGTAAGTGTTCCTGCACACATGCGCGTGCACACACACACACACACACACACACACACACACACACCCTTCTGAAAGCCAGCTGCCCTAAGGAGCTAACATGTCCCCTCTCCTCAACCAAGCTGTTGTCCAGGGAGGTACAGCATTCTCTTAGAAAAGTAGTCTCTGGGGGCAGCTAGGTGGCGCAGTGAGTAGAGCAATGGCCCTGGAGTCAGGAGGACCTGAGTTCAAATCTGGCCTCAGACACTTGACACACTTACTAGCTGTGTGACTTTGGGCAAGTCACTTAACCCTAACTGCCCAGCCTTCCCCCCTCTTAAAAAAAAAAAAAGAAAAAGTAGTCTCCTAGTGCACCAGTGTCATGGTAATTAAGGTGGGACGTTTTACTGTTTCCCCTTTTGGAGCATTAAAGTAATCAAATGCCTTTGATGAGTCTGGTCTTTGTTTCTTTGAGTAAATCTGGGAGTCTTTGATGACCGGCTTAAGAAACAAGAAAGCCTAATTCATTTAGGTTTGAGTCACATGGCTGTGATGCCCTTTGACCCTGAACAGGGTATATAAACTCAGAGGTTAGTGCTTTGTTTGGGGCTCTCACTCACTGGAAGAGCATTATGTGATTTGACCAGACAAGACTCTGGGTAGCTGCTGGAGCCCACCCCCTCACACTCCGGCTTTGAAAACCCAGATGCTGGTGCCTCTCTCTCTGGTAACTATGTAATTCTTTGGTCTGACAGCTAGAGGCCTATCTGTTGATAACTGTGTTTGTTTGCTCTGTTTATATTGTCTCTGTTTGTAATTTCTGTATGTTATTTGCTCTGAAGTTCAGGATGCTGGTTTTTCCCACTGAATTAAGTGAATGGTATAAGAATGTTTAAAGTAAGACTGTTAACCCCTTAAAGTTGCTTTCCTTAGAAAAGCAGGTCAAAGAACCTGTGCTGGCTGCCATCCTGTGTGCTGGTGTTATTGGTCTTACGCCCCCATAGCAGCTGCTAGAAACGTTGTTACAATCAACTTACCCAGAAGAAATCTATCATGAGGTCACCATTTCCTATTGGAGGAATAATTTCTTTCTCAATGGGATTACTCTTCAATTACTGCATCGGCTAGGAGTTCACAGGCACAGGAAGTTTGAACATAACTTCCAGGACCGTAGAGAGTGACAGTGAAGGATTCTCAAGTAAGTACTTGAAGGATTTGCTATCTATGGTGTTTATTCAAAGGATTTAACCTTGTCACTGTACTCCCTTTTTTACATTTTGTGAACTCAGCCATAACTGCTCTTAAATTTGGTACAGAATTCTTCTTTTGAAGAATCAATTTGATCTGGAGAGAGGTTCTAGTCCACCCTCCTGTTGGTCCTCTGATAATAATTTAGGAATTAATATTTTAACAAGTGAAGAGAATATGTGTGGTAAAGTGGTGTCTAATGAAAGGTATTTTGAGTTGGAAAATTACAGAAATGGCAAGTGAAGCCATAGGAGAGCATATTGCCACAGCCTCTCCAAGAGCTAGGACAGATGTGATTTGATTATGGATGTATATTTCGAAAGATGGAGGGAAAAAGGTAATATACATGGCTTATGAAAAGATGGCAGAGCAGTGAAGTCAAATATTACTGCATATAGTCCTGGATGGAGTAAATGATGTGAGGCAACCACAAATAAGGATTGCTAAGTCCCAGGATGAGAATTCTGGGGATGAAAAGGTTAAGTCCTCCAGGAAATAACTTCTGGTCTGAGTAGCAGAACTAGTGAGTAGGTGTTTCAACAATCCGTCTAGCAGCTTCTGTGGGGGTGTAAGATCCACCAACAACCAGCACCCAGAAAGCTACTAACACACTGAAAAAACACAGGTTCTTTTGATCTGCTTCAGTAAGGAAAGCAACATTAAGGGGTTGACAAGCTTACTTTAATTCAGCATACAAATATCATTCACTTAGTTCAAGGGAAAAAAAAAAACCAGCACCCTGAACTTCAGAGCAAAATACAAAGTACAAACATCGACAGACCTTGTCTGATTCAAATCCCAATACGTGGTTACCAGAGTTTAACAGTCTCAGCATCCAGGTTACAAGCTGGAGGGCTCTTAGCTACAGCTGCCCTGAGTCTCTGCATCAGCACCACCGCGAGTGAGAGCCCTGCCCTGCACAAATGGCTCTGTCTTCTCTTCTTACAGGGTTTCATACATCATCAAATGTCATCTGAATGACCAGAACTTAAGCTGCTATGATTGGCTCTTGAGTTAGCACCGCCCCCTGGTACCCTGGGAGCTTCACACCCACATAGGCTTAGCACCTAATAGGGGTTTGGGCCTGGGGCTTAGCACCTAGTAAGACTCATTAATACACTGAATTACTCAAAGGAAACAAAAGTCAAACTCTTCAAGGGCACTTGGTCGAACTAAGTGTTAAGAGCCCATTTTGCTTACCAACACAGTAGGTGGTCAGGGAACCAAGTGAAAACAGTGGTGTCATTAAGAACAAGAGTTGATAAATACCTAAATTGAAATATTGGTAGGCAGTAGGGAACAGAGAGAGGTAAGGATCACCTCAAGGGTAAATTTGACAGCAGTTAGCACCTGACTATATGTAAAGTACATGAGCATAAGAAGAAAAATTAATAAAAAAATCAAGATAGCTCACCCCAAAGAGTTTAATTTGCAAACTCTCTTGAAGGGAAAATTTGGTGGCAGTTCTAAAATATTACAAAAGGATTTTAATGACATCTTTTAAGGCAATATGGAAAGTAAGTAAAGAAAGTAGAAAGTGAAGGGAAATCCCATGCCAAGAAATGAAAACTACACTCAGCATTATTTAAGGGAGTGTGGCGTAGAGGCCAGATAACCTGAGAAGCTGAGACAAAGGCTCACTGGTCTCCCAGCTCAGCCAGCCCCAAACTATCTTCAGCATCATCATGACCTCCTGGAGCTTGTTGCCATTTGCCCTGGTGCTTCTCTGTTCCAGCTCCCTCTGCTCCCTGGTCTGTGACCTGACTCAGGGTCTCCAGGAAGACTTCTCACTTCTGAACCAAATGAGCACATTTTCCCTGGTGCCATGTCTGAAGGACAGGACCAACTTCAACTTCCCAAAGGAAGCCATGGAAAGCAGTCAGTTCCAGAGGGAAGATGCCACGGTTATTGTACATGAGATGCTCCAACAGATCTTCACCCTCTTCAGTCAGAATGCTGCTCCTGCTGCCTGGAATCAGACCCAGCTAATGCAACTGCTCATTGGACTGGATCAGCAAATGGAACAGCTGGAGAGGTGTCTTGCACAGGATGTGGAGTGGCAAGATCCTTCCTTGGGAAGTGAAAACCTCAAGCTGGCCCTGAAGAACTACTTCCAAGGGATAAGCCAGTACCTGCAAGGCAAAGAGTACAGCCACTGTGCCTGGGAGGTCACCCGAGTAGAAATCAGGAGATGCTTTCTGTTCATGGGCAAACTTTCAAAAAAGTTCAAAAACTAAGGAAGAAGACATAAACTCTCAGTTCCTCAAATAATTGACTGCTTCCTTAAAAATAAGCATTCAATCGTAGAAAGTTTTTTCCCCACAACTAAAAAAAGTCTATTTTTGCTGAATTATTTTAAACACAACATAAGTTACCTTTAATGTACAGAAGGGAGTTTGAATACAGAGAAGCATCACCTGAGCTCAACAGCTGCACATTTTATAATTTTATTTATTTATTTTTACTTATTTATTGATACTATTTATGCTAATAATATTGTTAATATTTATTGTACAGATGGGGAATAGAATTACTTTTGAAATATTTTATATTGACCCTACTGTTCATTATTATATTTCCCATGTAAAATGCATTCTTTTTAAAAATTCTATTTTATTAATAAAAACCATTTTACTAAGAAATCTCGTATGAAAAAACTGACTTAATACCCAATAACAGTGCAGAGAAGATTCATTATAAGAATCCAATTCAATAAAAACTTATTAAACATCTATCAAGTTCAAAACACTGTATTACTCAGTGGATATATACAGATACAAAATAATAGTCGTCGCCCTCAGAGGAGTAACAATCTAAAAGAAAGATGTTAAGTGCCCAGATAAGTTTGTTGCAAGATAGGATGTATTGGGGTGACATCCAGACAAACTGCTCCAGTAAAAATTGAGGAGGAAGAGATTACTTTTAATTAAGGGAATCATTGAAGGCCACTTGGAAAAGATAGCACCTGAATTCAACACTAAAAGAATGTGAAGAAGTCCAGGTTGTGAAGGTCTTTAGATTCTAAAGGAGTTTATATTTGATCCTGCAGGTAATTTTATAATAGATCTTGGAGGTAATAGGAAGCAATTAGAATTTATTGTGTATGGGGTGGTGACATGGTCATACCTGCCCTTTAAGAAAATTACTTTTATAGCTGAGTGGAGAAGGGACTGGAATGGGGGGAAAGACTAACTAGAAAGAGAGGAAGGGGGAGGTGGTGACTATATAGATGAAAAGAAAGGGACCTAAATGAAAGATAATCTAAACACAGAAATGACAAAAGAACAGATTGGAAATTTGAGGTAAGTGAAAGGGAGGAGTCAAAGATGGTATCTAGATTGCAAGCCTGGGTGACTCAGATGATAATGGTACCTTTGACAGGAATAGCAAAGTTCTGAAGAGGGAAGAGTTCTTTTTTGGATATGTTGAGTTTGAGATATCTATAGGACATCCAGTTGGAGATGTCTAAGAGGCAGCTGGTGATTTGAGAGTCCTGTTAAGTTAAAAAAGTGAATGCTGGAGTAGACGGGGTCCAGTAGAAGAAATTGTTATCAGTTGATTATTTTCTCCCCCTGGATACAATGTACAGACCATTTCCACCCACATAGCATCCTATCCCTTGAATTCTTCTTCTTGAATTCTGCTTCTCAATTCAGAAAATAACAATGCCTGCCCACAGTCTCAAGTTCAAGATTACCTGATGCTGTGGCTGACTTTACATGACAGAAGAAAAGGAAGACAGAAAGTCATCTTAAAAAACAAGATGTTCTCAGTGATGACAGGTGGATGTCATCATCAAAGAAAGACAAAAAATATTGTAAAACCTTTGCTCTTTGGACTTCCTTTGACCAACTTGGCATCTAAAAAATCCAGATGCTTTGGGAAAGTATGAATGAGACAAAGTACTCCCCTTGGATCTACCACATGCCAGTGACATAATTGAGACAGCTGGCTATAAAATTTTTGAGCCAGAAAATCCTTCATAAGACCTGAGCTGTAAATTTTGGACATTTATAGGAGGTCACTGGGAGAAAAAAAGAATTCAGGTTGCTTCCAGATCTTCTTAGAGCAGCTATGCTACCAAGGTTAATCTAATAGTCTCTCAAAATTTTCCAAGTATTTGTTATGTGTGGCCCGGTGCACTGGCCATCTGGGTAGGATGGTCAAGAGCTTGTTCGGAGAGTCTCTAGTAAGTCTACTGAGGAAGAGAGTTCCATGCAGCACCTGATGGAGCACCTTGATTCTAGGTAGAGACTGAACTGATTCCCCCTTGACTGAGCTCAATCCCTATATCCTACAGTAGCAATCAGAACACGATATGGCTTTGAGCCTTATTTTTCCTCTGTGGGGGGCCACAGGAAAATATTGTTTAGGTAATAAGCAGCGGGACTGGGGGAGATATTCCAAGAATGGCGGGTGCCTAGGTCAGCATGGCCATGTGGTTCTGCTCTTTCTTACTCCCCTCAAGATCTGTGAGGACTTGACTACTGACTCTTAAGTAGGGATAATAAGGATCTTCTATTCTGTGTCTTATTTCTCTAAGAATCTGAAGGTTGACAAGTTTGTATGCTGCTTCTAAGTTTGGTAGCATTTATACAGTACTTTAGTATTTGTGAAGCACTTTATACACCTTGTCTCATTTGATCCTCACAACGACCTTGTGATGTAGGTGCTCTTATGTCCATTTACAGGTGAGGAAACCAAGGTTGACACAGTTTAAGTGATTTGGCCAGGTTCACACAGCTATTAAGTGTCTAAGGTCAAATTTGAATTCAGATCAGCCTGATTCCAGCTCTAGCACTCTCTACTATGCCACCTAGAGGGGATCTGAGTAATGATATATCCCATAGGTTCAGCCTACAGCACGTATTCAATTCCCTTTGACTAAGCATGATCTCCCCTAGTGCCAGGCAATGGACATCTGCAGCAGGGTATAACTAATATTTTTTGCTTTAAGGTTTGCAAAGTGTCTTTATAATTATTATCTCATTTGATCCTCACAGTAATCTTGTAAGGAAAGCGCTTTATATCCCTCTTTTACAAATGAGGAAACTAAAGTGAAGAGAGGTTTAGTGTTTTGCCCAGGATCATACAACTAGTAAGCGTCGGAAGCAGGATTTGAACTCAGTACTTCCTGACTCTAAGCTCAGTGCCTTAACCAGTATAACATCTAACTGCCTAATAAGTTAGAAATGATCCAGAGGCAGAGAGAGAGAGAGAGAGAGAGAGAGAGAGAGAGAGATATCTTTATACACACACACACACATATACATATATATACACATAAACACATGTCTGTGTTTGTGTATGTGTCTATCATATGTGTCTGTCAAGATAAAGACAGAGAGAGGGAAAAGAGAAGGGAGGAGAATGTCAAGATATTAGGAGACACCCTGCTTCCAGAGGTAAGGCCCAGCAAGCAGGCTGTGCCCTGAGCTTGGCATAACAATCATCCTTTGCTCTCGCCCTCTGGATGATCTCAGCCACAGCAAAATCCCACAACTGTTTCACCGGCCGCAAGTGGTCTCTGAGCTTGGACGAGCACCTGTAGTACCCAAGCTCCTGTCATGAATTCCTGCTATGAGTAAAACCTGTCACATTGTTGCTGTTACTCCGTTGTCAGGGCTACAGCTCACTGCATAACCACTGGTATAAGTACTGTGATTTCCCCACACTGCCTCAGCCCCTCCACTAGGGGCAGGGCTCCAGCACATGTGTCTTTGCTTGTAAGCAGTTTTCTTCACTTTGAAATTAAACTTCTGTTTGATTCCTGACTCTCCTGTCTTTGGCCTACTTTGTTCAGCTCTAGTCATCCATAGTTTAGAGATCGGTTCTGGTCTGGTTGACATTTAAATTGGTGTCACAAGTGGGATTGGACTCAGAACTGGGCCAAGTGAACTTTCTGGTACCAGTGGGAGTAGAATAAGTGCCACCAGAGATTTCTCCAGAATCTTACTCTGCCCTCATCTGGTGAGTTCACTGCCCTGGTCCCTGTTCCAGTTCTCCAGGCTCACACTTTGGTTGAGGGCTCCTTTTTTGTGAGGAAAATGCTAAGGCCCCTTCCTGGACTCGGTTCATCCCAGATCACTCTGGTAAAGACATCCCTTCTTAACTGTACACCTCTTGTTAATTGGCCTCTCTGCATGCCTCTGGTCCTCACTGCACATCCCAGTTAAATCTGTGAACAGTGTGCACCTCTGACCTCTATGCCTCAGAACCAGCTAAAATCAGAATTATAATTGTGTGCTTTAATTCTTTGTGTCTCTGTATCTGTGTTGTCACTTTGTCTGTGTCTTTGTAAAATGTAAAATGTCTCTGTCATCTTTGTGTTCACAACACAAAGCTAGATTCTGTTACTTTGAAAGGTTTAAAATGCAGCCAGAGAGAAAAACTTCTAAGGGCTGTAAGCCAGAGAGTTTAGAACACTGAGAAAAATTAGAGAATTTTCATAGTTGAAGCAGTTGTCCCAGTAAGCAGGACTAACCCCCACTTTAGGCTTTCCAGTGAAGATTAGGCTATAAGAAAAGAAAAAGAGAAAAAAACTTGTAAGATACTTTTTCCTTTGTCATATCAGCCTCGGACATATTGGGATTATAGAAAAACATCTAAAAACGTCTTAGCAGATTCTGGAAGTTTGAAGATTAATCATTTTAAGACTACAGGAGAGAACTCATGAGACTTTGGTGTAATTCCAGGAACTCACCCCCTTCTGAAAAATCTTAATAAGTTTTGAGGTACTATTCTGTAAAATTTGTTTTAAGGAAAAACAAGATTAAATTTTATAAAAGTTTTTAAAAGTAAATGACAAGATTAATAGCTTCATTGTTCTAGGACAATGAAAGAAGGCAACAAGTCTGGAAGTAATCTCAGAGTAAAAAAAGAAAAAAAATTGGTAAATGGTTTGCAGCTTATTGCCACCTTTGGTGATTGGTAATATTCTGACATTGGATTCCTCCTCAAGACCACAGCACAAATGACAGTCACTCTAGCAGAGGAAGATGAAATTAGTAAGAAAGAACTTAGAGATGCTAAAAAGAAATTTTTCCTTGCAATAGCCTGCCTCCCCCCACATCCCTTCTGCATCATTAGGAAAGAAAAGGATGGTCCCTTTAATCAACAAGAGACAAAAGCTAGTAGTCTGTTTCTGCTGTAAAAAAACAAACAAACCTGGTCACTGGAAGACAGAGTGCAGAATGAAGGCTAGGATGGAAGCTGAAAAAAGGGAAAGCACCACAGAAAGCATTAAGGGACACTCCCCATGACCTCAATCACTCAGCATGGCCCAGCTCCAAGGAAGGTCAGCAGAAGGAGAAATGGAACAAGGAGGGGAATATTCAGACCATGCCCGTCATCCCCATGACTCCTGTTGGAGATGTCTCCTTGCTCATTCAGAGACAAAAGGTATCCACCATTGTTGACAATGGTGCCACACATTTAGTTTTAAACCCATTTGTCTTCCGCACTCACCTCCCCTGGAGTCATGAGTGTATCTCAGTTGTGGGGATTGCTAATAAGCCCATGTTCTGATGCCCTGCACCTCTGAAAAGGCCCTCCATTCCCAGAGTGAATGAAGAAAAAATAGGTAAATGATTTGCATCTTATAGCCACCTCTGGTGATTGGTAATATTCTGACATTAGGTTCCTCCTCAAGACCACAGCATAAATGGCAGTCACTCAAGCAGAGGAGGATAAAATTAGTAAGAAAGAACTTAGAGATGCTAAAAAAGAAATTTTTTCCTTGCAGTAGCTTGCCTCTCCCCATATCCCTTCTGCATCATTAGGAAAGAAAAGGATGGTCCCTTTAATCAACAAGAGACAAGCTAGAAGTCTGTTTCTACCAAAAAAAACAAACAGACCTGGTCACTGGAAGACAGAGTGCAGAATGAAGGCTAGGATGGAAGCTGAAAAAAGGGAAAGCACCACAGAAAGCATTAAGGGACCCTCCCCATAACCCCAGTCTCTTTCCCTCTCTTTGTTAACCCTTCTCATCTCAGATCAGATTCCCAAATAAAAGTGTTCAAAAAAATTGCTTGAAAAGTGTAGGGAAACTTGAATCACATTCTTCCCCAACATCTTCAGCAGGGCCTTCCACTGGCAGTGGCCCCAACAACCCTGTGCCCCTGGGCATCCTGCAACTGAGACAGCCTCTACCCTTGGAGAGCCAACCCTTCTCCATTCTGGTTGCAGAAAGTTATTAACTGTGCAATCTTAGGCAAGTTACCTTATTTCCATTTGACCCAGTTTTCTCATCTGTAAAGAGAAAATAATAATGGTACCCACCTCCTAGGGTTGTTGTGAGATCAAAGTGATATAATGATTGTAAAGTGCTTAATACAGTGACTGGCACATGCTAAGCATTATATTATTATTATTTCTTTCATTGAATGTATTTGTTTCATACCTGATAACTCTAAGATGGTTTTAAAATGCCAAAAGTAATAAAATCAATGATTTTTGTATGTGATAATTTGGAAAAGCAATTGCTGTCATCTGAAGTTTATTGTTTGTGTTATTGTATTTCTAAATTCTTTAATAGTCTAAAATCTGAGAGACTATTGTAACAGAAATGTGAGACAAAGCAATTTTTAATATTAAATTATGAACTGGGCTTTTAAAGGGATGTGATAAAACATGGATGTTTGAAAACTGTTAAATATTTAATGAGGTACATTTTGTTATAAAGTGGATCATGATAATATTTATATAAAAATATTTACTCTAATAGCAAATTTTCATCTGAAATTCTTGACTACTATAAAAATACATGGCTTAAAGATGTAGCTTCAATGTATTAATGATGAGTCAAATATCAGGTATTTGCTGTATGTCTGAAGCCCTAGAATATGGGTAGCTTTAATTTATAAATAAAGGCCAAATGAAATGTTAACTATTAGGGAAACTTCAGGAAAGATATTCAAGCCCTAAGTTGCGGTTATTGAAATTTGCTATTTAGGGTAAAAATTCCTGGGACTGCAATTTGCTGTTGTTTTGAGCTTTGATTACAAGAATAGTTGTCTGAATTGTCATGAAGCCAATAATAGAAAATGGTATGTGGATGGCTAATGGTGGATGTTTGTGCCTAGGAAAAGTTTAGGGGATGACCTCAAACACAGCCTAGGTAGGATCCTTCTGACACCATTTTCCCACTGTTCTATTTCCTTTCTAAAAAGGAAATTTCCCCACCTGGACAATCCTAAGCTTTGCCCTGTGACTACAAAATTGGCTGTCAGATATAACTCATGCCTGGAATCAAACAGAGCTGAGAGCTTTTCCTCCTATTATGCTACATTAATATAACTATGTTCCTTTTTTTCTTTTTTATAATAAATTTCTATAATCAAGAAGTTTTGTAAGTACAATACTAAATCTATTAAATGATAGATTGATACTGGAACATCTCTGAGTTACTACAATGGGATGCAAATATGAACATCTTACATTTTTAACCCATATTTGTGGTCAAACTATAATGATATCCTCCTAAGGGGGAAGTGATTAGACAAGGTAATAAGATGTAGGTGTAATGTAAAAGTTTTCTAATTAAATGGAATAGTAAATATTGAGAAAAGCAACAGGATTAGACTTTTCTCCAAGAACTATATACATATGTATATGATTGGCTTTCAAAATTTATCTATCATAGAAATTCAGGCTTTGAGTATGTTTTAGTAGTAAGTTCCTGAAATTGGATTAAGTTTCATTAAGTAAAGATTAATTGGATTTTACACATAAATTGTATTGATAATGGTAAAGTATCTGATAATTTTAAAAAGCAGAAGAGGGCAGAAATGAGCTTCCTAAGAAAAAGTACTAGGACAAGACAAATTTACAAGTGAATTCTATCAAACACTTAAAGATCAGCTAATTCCAATATTAAATAAATTTTTTTGAGTAATAGGCAAAGAAGGGATCCTACCAAACTCTTTTTATGAAACAAATATAATACTGATGCCTCAAATCAGGAAGAGTAAAAATAGACCAATTTCATTAATGAATATGGATGCAAAAATCCTAAATAAAATACTAGCTAAAAGATTACAACAATGTATTACAAAGATTATACATTATGGCCAAGTAGAATTTATACCAGAAATGCAGGGATAGTTTAAAACTATTAACATAATTGATTATATCAATAATAAAAGAAAAATCATATGATTATATCAATAGATACAGAAAAAGTTTTTGATAAAGTACAATACTCGTTTATATTTTTTAAAAAATTAAATATATGTATAAATGGGCTTTTCCTTAACATGATAAAAGTATGTTTATCTAGAACCAGCATCAAGCATTATTTATAATGGGAATAAGCTAGAAGTCTTTCTGGTAAGATCAGGTATGAAACAAGGATGCCCACTGTTGCTGAGATTATTCAATATTGTATTGGAAATCCTAACAATAGCAGTAAGAGAAGAAAAAGAAACAGAAGGAATCAAAATAGAGAATGAGGCAATAAAACTATCTCTTTTTTCAGACAATATGACAAACAAAGCCCTGCAAGAAAGAGATAGTAAGAAATACCCCATTTAAAATAACTCTAGACAGTGTAAAATGCCTAGAAGTATACCTGCCCAAACAAACCCAGGAACTATAGGAGATTTAAATAATTGGAGAAATATAAATTATTCATGGATATGCAAGGCCAATATAATAAAAATGAAGAACAAAAAGTCAAGAGTATCAAAAGAACTAATAAAAATGTAAAAGAAAGAGGTTTAGCAGTATCAGATCTTAAACTATATTATAAGGCAATAATTATCAAAACTATCTGGTGTACTAAGAAATAGAAAAATAGCTCATATTTTTTTATAAAAAAAGGATTATTATATCAGGTACAGCTTTTAGGTAGGGATAGAAACAGTAAACAGTATATAAACTGAAATTTTCTAAAGTTGCAAAATTGAAGAATCCAATTTAAATGGTTGGACTAAATTATATTAAGTTATATTATATAATTATATTAATTATCTAAAAACCCCTAGATTTGGAGCTAGAGAAGCAGAGCCCCTCTTAGAGATGTCCTGAAAATAAAGTCTATTTTCCAAGAAAAGATATCCAGGGATCATGTATGAAACATATATGAAACATCTGGGACTCAAAATGTGCTGATTAAATGGACATTGAGAGCAGGTTACTAGGATACAAGGAGACTTGATGTTAGTTAACATTGCTGATAACTATTGTATTGCTTTGGTCTTTTGTTTTAAGATGTTTGTGTTTAAGTTTTCTTGGTTACCTTGGTGAGGCGTAATTCCACCTTCTCGGAACTAGTCCATTGTGAGCACTGTTAGTAGTTTGATCTGTATCTGACTTAATATAGCTATGCAATTACCAGAATTGTGAGGAAAGAAAAATTTTATTGCACTGTTTGAACATAGCCCTGTGTGGCTCGGAAACTGGACCATTTAGGGACTCTTAACAAAGGAGCTATGTTATGCCAACCAGAAACTCAAATTCAAAGATTGATACAAGGAGTTTTCTCTGAGGGCCCCTACCAAGTCCTTCTGACTACTCCCACAGCTATCTGTGGACTCCTGGGTCATCTGAAGAAAGTCCCTACTCCCCCAAGCGGATGGCAGTCCAGTAGGGACCCAGAAACAGCTGACATCCAGATGAGACGGCTGTCCCAAGATTCCGGACGAGGGCTGAGTATACTGTCCTAGTTTTGTTTCATTTTTCCTCTTCCCTTTTGTTATGCGCCCAGCTACCAAGGCCCTGACTCAAATGTATGTTGGCATTTTCTCCCTCTACGTTGTTGCCCCCCACCTTTTCTGCTTGCAAACAAACAAAGGCTAGCAATGATACCTGGGACACACTTCCCCAATAGGTCCCCTCAAGGAACTAACCTCCTGGACAAAATCTTGTCCTGGCCCAACTAGCCTCTCGGGTCATCTTGGCTTATACCTGCCTCTCCTTTGTTGGCCATAAGGGCAGGGGTTCTTTCAGATTCCCTCCCTTTGGCCAAAAGGGGCAAATGTCAAGATTTAGAAGACACTCTGTTTCCCAGATCTAAGGCCCAACAAGCGGGCTGTGCCCTGAGCTTTGCATAATAACAATCCTTTGCTCTCACCCTCTGGATGATCTCAGCCACAGCAAAATCCCACAGTTGTTTCACACCAGCATCTAATGGTCTCTGAGCTTTGGACAAGCATCTGCAGTACCCATGTTCTGGTTATGAAGTCCTACTATGAATAAAACCCATCACATTGTTGCTGCTACCCCTCATTGTCAGGGCTACAGATCACTGCATAGCCATTGGTATGAGTATTGAGATCTTCCCACACTGCCTCAGCCCTGCCACCTTCCCAACTAGAGGCAGGGCTCCAGCACATGTCTTTGCTTACAAGTCACTTTCCTGACTTTGAAATTAAACTTCTGTTTGATTCCTGACTCTCCTGTCTCTAGCCTGCTTTCTTGGGCTCAGGCCAAAGTTGGTGACCACTTCTGGTCCAGTTGACAGGAATAATTCAGTTCAATAAACATTTATTAAGATCCTATTATATGCCAGGTACTGTGCTAAGTGCTTTGCAGCAGAAGTGTCAAACACCCAGCTTGGGCAAATTGTACTCTGGAGCTGCCAGAACTAGATTAGAATGTAATTGGGAAATATTTACCGAAATAAATGAGAACAACAGTACTGAGACATATGTAACTTTTACCTGTGACAATGGAAACTCACAACTTCGGGTACTTCAGAGTCTGAAAGTCCTTTCTCTCTTCATAAAGCTCTTGGGTGTGGAACCTTTGCAGGGCAGTTAACTAAACTGAGCTCCCAGGCACTGCACCTTTCCATAGCTAGCTCTCTTCCCTGTTGCCAGAGGTCCTGGTCCTCAGTGCTGCTTTCTCCCAAAGGTAACTGCCTCTCTGTAGGGATACCTGCTGAAGTGTATGTCTCTGTTCTCCATTGAATGAGGTATCTCTTATTGGTCCAGGAGCTCTCATGATAAGGTTGATAGTAAGGGTGAGGGATGGGAGGAATGAAGAGGAGAATGTAGGAGCAAGAAAACCTGTCCTCCTTCCTTTCACTTTCTGGTACAGGTACAAGGGTCTCCTCCACAACTAACTTCTAATGCTTGAACTCTGAAATCCATCCAGGACCAGGCATTAAAACCTACAGAGGTGAGGCTAACCTTTTACTCGTCCAATTGTCTTGTTTCCTTCCTGACACAATCAGAGATAAATTCGCACCTCATAAAGAGATTAGAGTATAAACTATCTTGTTTAAACAGTGAAGTTTCATCTCTGGGATTGCCTTCTGTGACTGGGGGGCTGGTTGGGGAGGGATGGAAAAACCACATCCCCTCCATTACAAATAAAAGTTTGAAACAAAGGTCTGAGGTGAAGGACAATGCCACAAAGGGGCTTCAACTAACCTTTGTTGTTGTGGTTGTTTGTTGTTGCCCCTCCCCACATCTATTTATAAGGGAAGTCCAAAGGATCTTTCTAAGATGAAAGAAAAAAAAACCTGATACCTTTAGACCAGCCTAGCTCTTAACTAGCTGAGTGACGGATTTTATCTGGCATATCAACTTACTCAACAGAGGGTTTGTGATCTGGGATGACTACACCAACAAAATCATGAATGCTTGATACCCAGATACATGTCCAGAAAACAGCAGCCATGATGGTGAGGAGACTCAAAACCATGCATATAAAAATTGAAAAGGAATGAATCATGTGCAATTAATAGAAGAGAAGGGGAAAGGTACAAGTTTGCTAGAGAGACTAGACTTGTTCTGCTATTCCACTGACCCCAGTGGACAGGACTAGGACCAATGAGAAGGAGTTAGTAGGAAATAAATTTTTGGCTCACTACAGGGAAAACATTTTTATAATAATTAAAACTATATGGGGGGGGTGGGGAGAATTTTCTTTCACTGAAGGTCTTGAAGCTAAAGGCTGGATGACCACTGGTCGGAAATTTATAGAAGAGAATCGTGGCAGTAGGTAGAGGGCTATACAATATTATTGCCAAAGGCCTCCAAACTAAGATTCTATCTTCCTATGAGTTCTAGGAAATAGAACCACTCTTGCTATGGTTGTGCTGGCACTTAGGTCAAATTAGTCAATCCTAATTAGTGTTGGTTCTCTGTTTTGTTGTCTATACTGCCAACTATTACCAGTGCTGTTAGAATATTGCTTCCATAGGCTTGTGCTTCTTTTTCATATGTTTTAAGAGTTTTATGAATTTGGGATCTTTTAGCTTTCCTAAGAGTACATTTTGACATACTGCTCAGCATGCTACTCAGAGCAGCTCACACTCACCCTTTTTTTCCTTTTGACAGAGAGAATTTCAATTTATTGCGAAATTAAAGTACACATTGGCCACATTAGAGAAAATTCAGCTCAAAGACAAGTATATAAATAGTTATTAATACAAATGTAAATTAGCTTATTCCTATAACAACTTTGTACTAGAAACTAAACTTTAACTTTTCGGGGCGGGAAACATACCCAGAAGTGAAGAGACAGAGAAAAGGCTCACAAAAGGTAGAAGATATATATACCCAAGTGGAGCACTGAGGACAAAAGTTGAGACTTGGTATCTCAATTCACAGTGTAAACTACTCCTCACAAAACAAGAAGCAGCAGCAAGACTACCAAAGAGAAGTGTGTCTATACATACAAATTTGTTTATGTATATAGATAGGTATGTGTACACACACACACACACACACACACACACACACACACACGATTGAATAATGGACTTGAAGTGAAGAAGACCTCGCTTCAAATCCTGTCTCAGATATTTGCTAGCTGTGTGACCATGGGCAAGTCACTTGACTCCTTTGTGCCTCCAATTCCTCATCTGTAATATGGGGATAATAATAGCACAGGGTTGTTAGGAGGATCAAATGAGACAGTATTTGTAAAGTACTTTGGAAACCCTAAAGTACTATAGAAATGCTACTTGGTAGTAACAACAGTAACAGTAGTAGTTGTTGAATACACACACGCACACACACACACACACACACACACGCACACACACACACATAAACCCCATATATGTGGAAAGACAACATTCAAACTGCAGAATGTATTAATATTATTAGTGCTCTCCTCCACACACATATTCTCTCTCTCTCTCCCTCTCTCTCTCTCTCACACACACACACACACACACACACCACATGCATACATACACACGCACTTAATCAATCACATATATGTATACTTTCTCAGAAGAAGGATTTATTAGGTGTGCTCTTTGTTCCATTATCTTTTTCTCTTCCTGTTTGACTTTTTAAACATGTCTTCTCTCTATCCACAAGTTAGACAATATAGTATTTTAGATATTGAATATTTTCTTCAAAGGCCAGATACACTTACTGTAAGAGGAAAAGAACTCCCTTGAGGGGGACATTTTGTGGATTGTGTTCCTGTCTGGGAATTGAGCAACAACTTTGCATAGTTTTTCTGGATCTCAATTTTCTGTTTGATGCTGAGTAGAGTTTGCTTCCAGTATTTTTAATTACTGCAATATGTCTTCTTGCAAAGGTTTTTATGGGCCTATGGTCAGCTATTTTGGAGGGGAGGGGACAAAAATGAGAGGAAGTACCCCTTTCATTGAAGTAAAACAAGGAAAAGTCCTACTGCCATATTGATCAGGCCCTTCCTCTAATACTTCCCACTGCTCCTATAAATCCACCTAAGATTTTTTCAATAGCCAGAAGGGCCACTCAGAACTATGTTTTAAGAGTGTCTTTTGTGAGTGCTGCTCCAATAACCAACTTGCTAACGCTAGACCAATTCTTGATGGGTGAGATAGCATCTTCTATTTGTCCCCACACCCCCAAGTCCTAATACAGTCATTGCATACAAGAGGTACTTAATAAACACTTTAATTGACTCTAGATCCCAATGCATCAGAGTTTCTTTATATATTTATTAAGTTGGGGTAGCAGTACTTACTTACAAAGTATTTCAATGCTTTCAGATGTATGGTACTAAAGAAAAATAAAAGAATTTTATTAAGACAAATTATATTCAAAATAAAGAAGGTTGGACTATAAACAGTACTTCTACAAAATATTTACATGAAAGAAAGGAAAATATACTTATCTGTTGTTGCAGTATATTTACTAATTCACAATTTCTCCAAATTATCCTCCATAGATGAAACATATTCCAAGACAATATGGGCACTTAATGAAATTCTATTTACTATTACAATGATTTATGTTGCAGAAAAATCCTATAACTACATAAGTGCTTGTCTTTGTTGTTTCTGTAACAGTTTAATCCTCAATGATTAATGAGGTTTTTTTAATTATAGGCTAATGTAATACTATTACTAGCCAATGCTTATTTGAACTAGGCCTGCGAACGATATCATGTCAAGGCTTTTGAAAAGGTAAACTCAACTAATGAGGTATCAGAATTTTTTACATCAAATTTTAAAAGAATGTTAATGAAGTTTTTGTAAAGCTTGGGCTCATATGTTGGGAAGCCAATCTATCTATTCATTATAATATTCCTAGTTATTAATGATGGGACCAATCTAACAGGAATAAAATGAGAAATAAAATATCCTTTTATAATTATTCATACTTACACATTATTAGAACATTCATATATAGGTTTGCAATGCAATCTATCAAGCACTTAAGAAGTACCTAAGGTACTATGCTAGGTGAAAAAATACAAAGACAAAGACAAAAATTGTCCCTGACCCCAAGGAGTTTACATGAACAAATAAATGATAAAGCATTTATTAGGCTCTTAGATGGAACCATGCCAAATGCTGGAAATAGGCAAGAAAGACAGTCCCTATCCTCAAGGATCTTACATTCTAATGGGGGAAGGCAAACATATAAAGCAGAGCTAGAAAGTAGAGAGCCATATCTAAATGGCTGGAATAGAGGTAGAATAACCAGAAAATGACTGATAGGTTATGTGTTTCAGGCAAAATAAGACAAAAGCTGACCTAAAATAGTCCAAGTGATTTTGGTAGAAGAGGGTTGAAATACAGGCATAAGGACATTCTTCAAGAGGGGGACATAACAACAAAGGGGAGGAAAGGAACAAGAATCTAGGTGTCTATTACACTTTTACAAATACTATCTCATTTGGTCCTCACAGCAATTTTGGGAGGTAGATGCTGTTACAATTGAGGAAATTGAAACGAACTACATTTGAGTGACTTTCCCAGCATCACACAGCTAGAAGTGTTTGAGGCTGTATTTGAACACCTGACTTCCTGACTCGAGGCCCAGAATTCTAAATAATGCACCACCTAATTGTGTGAATGTAAGTGTTAACAAGTACACATATGTTAATTTGAAGACAGACAGAGCTCTATGGAGGGGCACCAGGAATTGCCTCCCATAGGAAGCAGTAGCACATGAGCTAAGCTTTGAAGGAAGCTATGACTCCAAGAGGTTAAGGTGAGAAGGGTAAGTACTCTAAATAAGGGAAACTGACTATGCAGAGTCATGAAAGTGAGAGATAGAATGCTGTGTATGAGGAAGATGTAGTATTCCATTTCAGCTGGCACATAGAACACAGGTACTGAGATTTGTAATCCCTTCCTCCATTCATGTAGAACTAATCTAAGCCTTTTTGGCCACACCTAGGGAGAATCCTTACTTACCTTCTTTGGTTATGACTCTGAAGAGTGGAAAAACCATTTGCCACTCCTCTCTAGCCACCAACTTCTGTTTGCTGTCCTGTGCAAAATTTGGAAAACATTTGAAGATGGATGGAGACTTTAAAGAGATTAATTATCTCATAAAATTTTATTTTGCAGATTAAAAAAATAGAAGTACAAAGTAGGGAAAAATTTGGCCAAGTTCACGTAGTGATTTAGTGATGAAGATGAGACTAGTAACCAAGACTCCTAATTCTTAATTCAATGCCATACCAAGCTTATTTCTTATCCTACTTTGCCATGCTAATATTTGTCAGGGTTAGGTAAAAGATAGTTCTGTTTAGCAGGAGTGAGTATGTGGAAGGGAAGGATATGTAATAATGTTTGAATGTTCTGGTACTACTATGGAGGCTTTTCTTCCTTCACTCTTGCCACTGATGGGTAAAAGAGAAAGGAGCCTGGATGATTGAGAATCCCTGAGTTGTGGTATTTTGGTCATTTCTATTTCCCATAAACCTCCCCTATTCCTCTACGCTGCTGCTGGCTCAGAAGGAATGATGGTAAAAATATTACTACTTCAAATAATAAGAACAACTAACATTTATATGTCATTTTTAAGCTTTGCAAAGCATTTTACATGCATTACCTCCTTTGATTCTTGCAACAACGTTCTGAAGTAGGTGCTATTATTATCCTCAATTTATAGATGAGGAAAATGAGAATGAAAGAAGTCAGTGACTTGTCTATCTTCACAGTTAGCAAATGTTTAATAGCTAGCTAGACTTGTCTCGTTGGGCTTGTCTTTCCTTCCTTTCCCCTTCCCTTCCCTTTGAATGGTGCTAGACCATGCCAGTTAAGTTCTTGGGCATCTTCCCAAACTCACAGGACAGGTCCCCCAGGGACAGCTATACAAGATTCACGATATTCTGTGAGTCTAAAACCATAGCTAATGAATTCCCATCAATACATTCACCCTTAATAGTTGGTTGGATTTATGCCAGGAATGCATGAATTTTTTAACATTGGGGAAAAAACAAAAACATATAAACCCCATGGTTATAATAACAGATTCAGAAAAAAATCTTTCTCAAAGTATAATACTCAGGTTTTTTGTAAATCTACAAACCATATACATAAAAGGACCTTCAAAAAATATGATAAAAAGCTTCTACCTAAGCCAAATGTTAGTATTAAATGTAACTGGGGAAATATTGGAAACTTTCTCCAAAAATACAAGGGCAAAGCAAGTATACTCCCTTTCCCTGCTGTTATTCAACATAGTTCTAGAAATGCTAGCTATGGCAATAAGACCAGAGAAAGAAATTGAAGAAAAAAGGAAAAAAGAAATTACACAATAATTTTGTTGTATATTTGAAAGGAATAGCATGTTGTGCATAGTAGATTTGCAGTTTCATGTACAATTGTCTTTTTTATTATACTATATTATGGAAATGCTGGTTTTATTCCATAAATTAAAAATAAAACTTTTAAGAAACAATTTTAAAAAGAAATCGAAGGCATAAAAAGAAGAAAAGAAGACACAAAAACTATCTCTATTTGCTGATAACATGGTGATTTATACCTCTTGCCTCTCTCTGGACTCTTCAGCCTTATCATCACTTACTACATTTTGTTGCTGTTGCTTAGTTATTTCAATCATGTCTGACTCTTCATGACCCCACCTGGGGTTTTCTTGGCAAAGATACTGGAGTGGTTTGCCATTTCTTTCTCCACCTCATTTTACAGATGAGGAATTGAAGCAAGAAGGGTTAATTAACTTGCCCAGGGTCACACAGCTAGCAAGTTTCTGAGGCCAGATTTGAACTCATGAAAATGAATCTGCCTAACTCTAGACTGTATCCACTGTACCACCTAGGTTCCCTGACCTACTACACTGCCACCCTGGAGAATCCTTTGTTCTGAAGCCTTTGCCTCCGGATTGGTAACTGCCTCCTGGTGACCACCATTTAAGGAAAAATTTCAGCTATGCTTTACCTCACTCATGCCTGGCTCTCTCCAGACTCTTTTTCCTTTTCTTCCTCCTATGCCTCCCTGACTTACCCACCTCACTTTTTTGTTCCCATTTAAAAGTTGTCTTTTCCCATTGTCAGATTCCCATCTGACCAAAGCCTTTGATACTGTCAGTCATGATGGCTTGTGGAAAATTATGTCAAAATTTGGTTGCCCAGAGAAATTTATCAGTACTGTACGTCAATTTCATGATGACATTCTTGTCCACGTTCTGGCTAATGGATGATGTTCTCACACTTTCCCAGGCACCAACGTAGTGAAGCAGGGCTATATGCTTGTTCCCATGCATGATGTTTTCAGCAATATTGTCAGAAGCCTTTGTAACAACAATGTAGCTAGCAGGTACTGCGGCTATGTAAGACCAACAACAACCAGCACACAGAAGGCTGCTAACACAGGTTCTTTTGATCTGCTTTTCTAAGGAAAGCAACTTTACAGGGTTAATAATCTGAGTTTAATTAAACATGCATATATAACTCACTTAGTTCAGGAGGAAAAGCCAGCACCCTGAACTTTAAAACAAATACAAATGACAAACATACACAATACAAACAGACCTAATCACAATTCATAGTTACCAAAGAACCAATGGGTCTGGGTTAGCAAAGCCGGGGGGGCAGTTATAACAGCTTGCCCAGAGTCCCACAACACTCTTCCAGTGACTGAGAACCCCAAAAGTCAAACACCAACCTTGGATCTCATATATTGGCTCAGGGCCATGGGGCACTTGATTATTTCAGTGCTGAGAAGCACTCAAACAAAGAACAGTGAAAAATCCCATCTAGGGTGTGGGAAAGTTAATCCCTAGTACCACCATATACAAGTCAATGACTCCTGATCTAATCAAAGAAACAAAGGCCACTTGATTAAATAAGTGCTAAAAGAGAAAACAGTAAGAGAAAGTCCCACCTTAATTACTGATCTTCAATAAGGCTGAAAATGGCATCAAGACCAGCTCAGTAGCTTGACAGCAAACTATTTAACTTGAAAAGGCCACAAGCCAAAACTGAAGTGGAGGGAGAGTTGTCCCGTGATTTTTTTTTGTTCAAAAATGATTGTGCACTCAATGAAATCTCTGAAGTTGAGATGCGCCAAAGTATGGATTGATTCTCTGCTGCTTGTAGTAATTTTGGCCTAACAATTAACACCAAGAAAACACAGGTTCTCTACCAGCCAGCAGGATACCACCTATATGTGAGCCCGTTGGTTACAGCAAATGTAGAAATTTTGAATACTATGAATAGGTTCACTTGACAATATGCTTTCCAGGGATGTACACATAGATGATGAAGTTGATGTACACATTGCCAGAGCTAGCTCATTGCTTGGGAGGTTCTGAAGGAAAAGGTGGGAGAGAAGAG
This sequence comes from Trichosurus vulpecula, assembly GCF_011100635.1. NCBI lineage: Eukaryota > Metazoa > Chordata > Mammalia > Diprotodontia > Phalangeridae > Trichosurus > Trichosurus vulpecula. Next base: position 29,417,793 of record NC_050581.1, read on the forward strand.
GTATTAGGCAACCTACCAAATTGAAGGTCTACACAGCTATTGTGCTGACCTCATTGTTGTATGCCTATGAAACCTGGGCAGTCTACCAGTGCTGTGCCAGGAAACTGAATCACTTCAATTTGAATTGTCTTGGGAAGATTCTGAAGATCACCTGGCAAGATAAGGTACCAGACACTGAGTTCCTTTCTTGAGCTAAACTGCCAAGCATTCAAAGTCTACTACAGAGAGCAGAACTCTGATGGGCTGGTCACATTGTTCTAATACCAAATGTACATTTGCTTACAAGACTTTTTATGGAGAATTCACACAAGATAGGTGTTCGCATAGTGGTCAGAAGAAGTGATACAAGGACACTCTCAAGGTTCCATTTTTGGAATCTATTGTGAGACATGGTTGATGCAGGCACAGAACTGTCCATCATGGTGTGCCTGCAGCAAAGAAGGCTCTACTCTACTCTATCACAAAGCAGAATTGCAAAAGAAATGGGAGATGTGCAAATTTAGAGACATCTTCACTCCAAATGTTCATATGAACTATTTGTACCCCACCTGTGGTAGAGCCTTCTAAGCTTGTATTGGTCTCATCAGCCACAGTTGGTCACACACTCCAACATAGTGATATCATTTTGTTCCTCTTTGAGAATAAAGGATGACAACCAATCTCCCATTGGAATGTAAGCTTCTGAAGGTTAGGGACTGTCTTGCTTGATTTTATTTGTATCCCCAACACTTAACAGGACCTAACACACAATATGTGCTAAATACATTTTCTATTTATTTATCATCCATCTATTCATCATTAATTTACATTCAGCCTTGATCTTTCCCTCTGTCACTTTCACCCATGACTATGATTTATGCCTTCAAGGGCCAAGCAAAATAATTCTAATCCATCTTCTACATGACCACTTCTCAATTACTTGGAAATAGGTACTGGGTCATCCCCTAAATCTTTTCCTCTTAAAATTATGTAACTTTAGTTTCTTCACCTGATCCTCATATGGCATCATCTCACGGTCTTTCACCATCACTAATTTCACTCTCCAATTCATCCATTTCCTTCCTTAAATGTAAAGCCCCCAATAGAATATAATACTCCAGATGTGGTCTAATTAGGAGTATATTATTGCTTTAAAATAGTGTTTAACATTTTCTAATCTAGTTTTTGGTCATTTTGACAAACAGAAAGTATTTGCATTAAGAAACAGAGCTTTTTCATGTCCGGCCCACCTCATACCTAGAATGAAATCTCTCGACATTCGAAGGGCAGAGGCTATAATGCTTTTCTTCTTTGTATCCTTAGCATAGTGCATTATACTTAAACATGTGCAGATTCAACTCAATTCAATAAACATTTACCAAATACCTACTATATGCCAGGTATTGTGCTACACTCACTGTAGAGATACAGATAAGAAAAAAAGAAAAACAGTCTATGCTCCTTCTCTGCCCTCAAGGAGCATAAAATCCAATGGAGGAAGACAACACAGGAAGTTGAAAAGGGTGGGGAAAGTGGAAGTTATTTAGTGAGGAGGAGAGAGGGTAATGATGCTGCTGATGAAAAGCAGAGAGTCATCTGACGTTACACTATTTTGCACTGTGATCTTATACCTCTATCTTGTTTCATAATATAAAAAGTTTCATGATGCTAATTCCTCTGAACTTATTATTTCCATTCCCCAAATCTTGTCCTACTTATTTGCATAAGTTTATTCTCATATCTCACACCAGTTGAAATCTTACTCTTTCTTGGAGAGTCATAACAAATGTTGCCTCTTCAATGAAGCCTTCACTCAATATTCTGAGTTAGAAATGATCATTTGCTCCCTGATTCTCTCATCCTTCTCTGCATGCCCTCTGTCATATTCCAATTTGTATCATAGTTATTTGGATATATGTCTTATTCCCTTGAGAGACTGCAAGAACTTCTTGGCCAGGGACTATGCCATTTTTTTCTTTGCATCCTCTAGAACTGTACACTACACATCATAAATACTTAGTAAAACTGTTTAATTCAGTAAGAGTTTCAACAGTAATTTTATATTGTAAAGACCGGAATGTGAAATTCTACCACCATTTAGTGGCAACTACCTTAAGAGAGAAATGAAAAGCCATATTTCTGTAGCTCATTAAAGCATTTTCCTCACAATGACCCTGTGAGGTGAATCGCATTGCTATGATTCCCATTTTACTGAAGAAGAAATCAGTCCAGGAAAGTGAAGTGAAGAATTAAGAGAAATTTCATTGCTGTTCAGTCTTTTCAGTTGTATCATGACCCCATTTGGGATCTGCTTAGCAAAAATTCTGGCATGACTTGCCAATTCTTTCTCCAGATGAGGAAATTGAATCAAACAGAGTTAAACGATTTGCTCAGGGTCACATAGATGGTAAATGTTTGGTGTCAGATTTGAACTCATGAAGATGAGTCTTCCTGACTCCAGGCTTGGCCCTAGATCCACTGCCTTCATATGAGCAAATGCAGAGTGAAGAGAATAGAGCCAGAAGGAAATTGTATACAGTGGCTTCAATAACATAAATTAAAAATGATACTAACGGGCAGCAGAAATCCAATTACAAGTACCAAAAAGTTTCAGAGGGAGATGAGTTCTCAACTACCAATCGTGTTCTAAGATCTTGAAATGCAGGGCCTATGTTACCCTTTAGCCTAGGGTACAGCAGATGTTAAGTGCTTAATGAATGTGTCTTTAAAATGTGTTGACTCTGAATTGTAGTTTCATACATACTTCATATCTTCAAGACCAAGCACTAATTAGATCTGTGGTCTTTTACCACCATCTAGTGGCAGTACACTCACTATTGTTACAATATTTACTCACAAGCAGGGGTATTATAAAGTTCAAAGGAGATATTGGATCTAAACCACTGTGCAAATCTTAAAGTGCTTCATAAATTCTGGTAATTATTATTATTAGCCTAAAGTCACCAGGCATCCAATTTGGCAATGACTTCATTTGCTGAGTTTTCTACTACACAACTACTGAGTCAAGCAAGGTTTATAGAGCAATACAGGGATATTCCATTTATCATCCCAGATAAATGTTTAGCAGCCAGGCTCTGGTGGAGGGCAGAATGAAAGGTCACACACTTTTAAGTTTAATCTACATTATTGGCACTTTCTTAAGTGTAGACAATCAGCAAAAACAATGCATCATGCTATTATTTGTAGCAATTATGGATTTTTGAAGTATAAATGCTCACACTGACTATTTAACAATAGGCTCTCAGTGACAGAGTTTGAGGTGCCTCTAGCACACCCCTAATCCCAACTTTATAAAATAACAAGTGCAAGCATTATTTTTAAGGTACAGTTTTTACTTATTTTTAACATTTTTTTTATAATTTTGAGTTCGAAAATTTGTTTCCTCCCTCCTCACCCACCTTTACCCACTGAAAAGGTAAGTGATATGATATCAATTATGACTGTGAAATCATGCAAAATAAATTTTCGTATTAGCTATATCACAAAAAGCAAGAAAAATAAAGTATCCTAGAAGGGAAAACTAGGAGGTGATACCTTGTTTGCACAGTCTGCTCGTCATTTCTTATAGCACCGTGGTACTCCATCACAATCATATGTCACAATTTACTCATCCATTCTCCAATTCATGGGCATCCCCTCAATTTCCAAATCTTTGTCACCACAAAAAAAGAGTTGCTATAAATATTTTTGTATATATAGGTCCCTTTCCTTTTTCTTTGATGTCTTTGGAATACAGAGCTAGTAATGGTATTGCTAGGTCAGATGGTATGTACACTTTTATGGCCCTTTGGGTATAGCTCCAAATTGTTCTCTAGAATGGTTGGATCAATTCACAACTCCACCAACAGTGTATTAGTGTACCTATTTTTCCTCATCTCTTCCAGCATTAGTCATTTCAGATAGGCATGAGGTACTACCTCAGAGTTGTGTTGATTATCATTTCTCTAATCAATAGTGAGTTAGAGCATTTTTCCTAGGACCATGGATAACTTCAGTTGCTTCTTCTGAAACTATTTTTCAATTGTGGAATGGCTTTTTTTAAAAAAATTTGACTCAGTTTCCTGTATATTTGAGAAATGAGACTTTTATCAGAGAAATTTATAAAATTTTTTGATATTACTTCATTATCTATGGTACCTTTTATAAGAATGTAATTTCCATGATTATGTATTTTAATTAGGTCTATTTTTGCTTTTAATTTGTCTGAGATCATGCATGGCACCCCTGCCATTTTTACTTTAGCTAAAACATAACAGATTCTGCTCCATCTCTTTATTTTAACTCTCTATTTAACTCTGTTTCATGTGAATTCTATCAAATATTTAAAAATCAACTAATTCCAATATTAAATAAATTACTTGAAGAATAAATAATAATAAACAATAAATTTCTTAGGAGTTATAAGTGTCATCTTCCCATGTAGAAATGTAAACAGTTTGAGTTCTTTAGAATTTCTCTTTCATGTTTACCTTTTTATTCTTCTCTTGAGTCTTATATATGAAAGTTAAATTTTCTAATCAGCCCTCATTTTTTTTCATCGGGAATACTTGAAAGTACTGTATTTCACTAAATATCCACTTTCTGCCAAAGGATTCTACACAGTTTTTCTGGGTAGGTTATTTTGGTTGTAATCCTAGATCTTTTGTCTTCCAGAACATCACATTCTAAGACCTCCGCTTTTTAATGTGGAAGCTGCTAAATCTCGTGTGAACTTGACTGTGGGTCCCTAATATTTGAATTGTTTCTTTCTGACTGCTTGAAATCTCTTCTCATCCTGGAAGCTCTGAAATTTGGCTATAATATTCCTGGGAGTTTTCATTTTTGGGATCTCTTTCAGGAAGTTATCAGTGGATTCTTTCAATTTCTTTTTTACCCTCTGGATCTAATATATCAGGGAAGTTTTATTTGATAATGTATTGAAATATGCTGTCTAGGCTATTTCTTTGATTGGGAGTTATGACTTTCTGATTGTACGATAATTATAAAATTATTTCTCCTCAATCTATTTTTCAAGTCAGTTGTTTTTTGGTTGAGATATTTTATATTTTCTTCTACTTTGCTCATTCTTTTGACTTTTTTTCATGTTTTTTCTCAGTGTCTCATTGAGTCATTAGCTTCCACTCCCCCAATTCTAATTTTTAAAGAATTATTTTCTTTAGTGTGCTTTTATACCTCTTTTTCCATTTGGTCAACTCTGCTTAGGAGTTCTTTTCTTCAGTGACTTTTTGTGCCTCTTTTACCATTAGGCCAATTCTGGTTTTTAAGGTATGATTTTCTTCAGTATTTTTGTGTTTTTTACCAAGCTAGTAATTCTGTTTTCACAATTTTTTTTGCATCACTCTCATTTCTTTCCCAAATTTTTCCACTACCACTCTCATCTTTTTCTTTAACTCTTCCAGGAATTCTTGTTGGGCTTGTGTTCAATTAGCATTTTTTCCTCAAGGCCTTAGTTGTAGATGTTTTCACATTGTGTTCTTCTTCTAAGGTCTTCCCTGCCAACATAATAGATTTTTATGGTCAAGTAATGTTTTTGTTTTCTCATTTTTTAGCTTATTTCTTGATTTTGAACTTTATATTAAACCAAACTTTAGGCTTTTCGTGCTGTTGTTTTCAGAGCTAGATCTAGGGGTCTGCAAGTTTTTTCATGCTTCCAAGTTGGCATGGTCTGCACTTTGGTCTTTACCTAGGAAGGGTCCCAGCTTCTCTGTGGCTGCAAACTCTGGTGCTTCTCTCTTCCTTGGAACTGTGACCCAGAACTGTGTATGGGCAGTAGAGTTGCCAGTTAGCACTAGCCTCACACAATGTCAGCAGTGTAATCTCTTTATGACCATGCATCCAACTCCCTTACCATCTCTGGGCTGAGAGCTACAGAAGGCACTACTGCCACTGTTACAGCTGCCTCCACAGCCTACTAGGTCTTTGTTCTGGGTCAACTCTAGGTTGGCTCCCAACTCAGTGTCACAGAACTCTCCTGCTAACCTCCTGAGTTATCTAAGGCTGGAAAAAAATGTCTCATCCCAACCTTTTAATGGCTCTGCTACTTCAATGTTTAATTTGAGGCATTATTTTAAAGTTGTTTGAAGGGAAATGTTGAGAGAATTTAGCTGAGTTGCTGCCTCTACTTCTGCCCTTAGTCTTAAATGTCCTTGACACTCACCATATATCAAATACTTGGGGTCACTCCCAATTTTGATTCTTCTGAAATGGTGACACCCTATCATAGTTGCCATATAGCTTCCCTGGGCATTTAGTGATGTTAAAAGAATGGACTTTTGCTGTAAAAAGACTCTTAGGATTATTTAAAAAGTTACACATTTTTAAAAAATGATTCATCTAGAACTTTTCCTCCTGTTCAGTTATGGGCTCAATTCCCTCTGTAGTATATATGCACAAAGTATGTACTGTTGGACTAACTCAGTGAGCCATCCTTTCAATTATAGGTCATGATCTAGGCATGTCACACATCAGAAGTACCCTCTGCCCCTGGGACTCCTGGCAGAATTTCCATTTAAGGAGGCCATCCTGGACATTCAGCTCTTCAGTTTTACCCATATGTTTCAACAATCCGGCTAGCAGCTTCTGTGGGGTGTAAGATCCACCCACAGCTTCTGTGGGGGTGTAAGATTCACCCACAGCCAGCACCTGGAAAGCTGCAAACAGCACAGGTTCTTTTGATCTGCTTAACTAAGGAAAGCAAGGTGAAGGGGTTGACAAGTTTACTTTAATCCAGCATACAGACAGCATTCACTTAGTTCAGGGGAAAAAGTCAGCACCCTGAACTTCAGAACAAAATACAAACAAATTACAAACATCAACAGACAGACCAAATACAGTTCATAGTTACCAACATCTAGGTTCAGCCCGGGAGTTTGGAACAAGGGCTGGCCCCAAATCACACGCCACCACTGCTGCGGCAAAGAGCTCCAAGGAACAGGAGGCCAAACCCTAGTTTTATATCTTTTTCAGCGTCAGGGGTGAGTCACACATGCAACTCACCCACGTGACCTAGAATCATCACAAAGAGGCGACTTAAACCTATGTGGTCTAAAAGCCTCTGCTGTCCCAGACATGTAAACTAGGCTCTTCCTGGAGTTAGCCCCACCTTGGGCCCCACCTTAGTTGCCAGTAGGGGTTTGGGCCTGGGGCTTAGCACTTAGTAAGATTCAATGAAATACACTGAATTACTCCAAGCAAACAAAAGCCAAACTCTTCAAGGGCACTTGTTGAACTAAGTGCTAAGGAGCCCATTTTGCTTACCAACATACCATACAGCACTCCTCTGGACATCTTCATCATATTTCCCCCTACACATACTTTGGCTTTCTGGTACTATCTTTCCCCTTAGAATGTGAGCTCCTTGAGGCCAAGGACTGTCTTTCTTTATGACTGTATTTATATTCTCAGGACTAAGCACAGTGTCTGTCACATAGGAAGTGCTGAATAAATGCTTGTTGGCTGACTGACTTTTTAGAAAACTCTTTTTTATTTTTCCATTGTGGCAGGCTAGACTAATCTCTTTTGAGTGAACTTGGTTTTCCCTAAGAAGAGTTTCTCTAGGGTTTCTGGGCCTGGTGTAATCAGCATAATGTCATATGTGCATAAAAGTATTTGGAAAGCTTTATCATTGACAAGGAACCCCTCCTCTTTTAGACTATGTGTAACAAAATCCTTCACGACAGTAGCAAACACTTTCTGGTCAATATGTATAACCTGGTAATATAACTCAACTTATATTGATATTAACAGAATCATTGTACAAAGCTGTATATGTATTGGGTCAGGTCAAGCTTCTCTTCCTTGGCTATACCTTCTTCTCTATCAAGATATTTTCTAATATGCTATATTGGAGATTGAGGTGACAGGGACCACATGTAGTGTTTCCATTCTCAACACCAGTCAGAATAGATTAAACAAGAAAGGTCAGCCCATCTCTTTCCTTCTTATTTTTTTAAAAAAGGTTTTATTCAGCTCTTTCATTTTAAAAATATATCTAGTAAGTAGCACAGTGAGCTCAGCAAGTTGATTCAGTGTGTGTTTAATATATGTTTGTTAAATTGAGTTCTTAGAAATTATAACATCTCCCAGTATCCTTCTCCCTCCATCTCCTCAAGAACTATCTTATATAACAAATAGGGTTTTTTAAAGAAAATAAAGCAAAAAAAAAAGAAGGGAAAAATGCAACACAAGTGATCAATGCATTGAAAAAATTCAGAAAATATTTGCAATGCACAACACTTGTAGACCTCTAAATTCTGGAAAGGAATGAATTGAGCGTGTCTTCTCCTGTGTTTTCATTTAAACCATGCTTATTCTTCATAATTTTGCAACAATCACTTTTGGTATGTGTGGGGGCTGGGGGGAAGGGTATGGGTATGTGTATGGTCTTTCTGTTTACTTTGCTGTCTTCATTGTGTTTATTGTTTTCTTGGCTTTGCTAACTTCATTCTTCATCAGTTCAAGTAGAACTCTCCATGCTTCTTATAGCACAATAATATTCCATTATATTCATGTATCACCACTTTTTTATTAGTTGCCCAGTCAATGGGCATCTACTTTGTTTCTAATTCTTTGTTATGTCAAAAATCAATGCTATAAATATTTTGGTTTATATGCACACTTTCCTCTTACTACTTGATTCATTGGTGTATAAGTATAGTAATGGAATATCTCAATCACAGAGTTTGGACATTTTATGTGCTTTATATGCATAATTCCAAAAGGCTTTCCAAGGTGGTGGTTTCAATAATAACACACTTTTGTCTCTAAGACATCCTACCTTTGAACATGTTTATTTGGGCACTAGTAATATCCTGTTCCTATAGTGATATTTCTATCAATCCATTAAATAGCACAGTGAGTCAAATTCAGCACGTTTTTAAACTATGTTTGTTGACTTGCATTCTTGGAAATAAGTCTCTTCGAATTCTTTGGGGGTATTAAATCAAACTTTTCACATGAGATTTCTTAGCAAAATAGTTTTATTAGTAAAATTTTTTAGTAAAAAATATTTTTTAAAAGATTGCATTTTATAAGGGAAGTATAACAATGAATAGTAGGCTCGATATAAATAGTACAAAAATAATCTTATCTCCCACCATGAGCAATAAATACAAATATATTGATCAGAATAAATAACAAATAAATAAATGGTCGAATAAATAAATAAATGGATGGATGAATAAATAAATAAATAAGAATTATAAAACACTCAGGTATTAAAGATAGGTGAAGATTTTCTGTACTAAAACTACTTTTCAGTTCATGAATGGCAGCTTATGTTTTCAAATAATTCAGTGAATACAAATGTTTTTAGCTGCTTCAGAAACAATACTTTCTGATGACTGAATACTTAGTTTTAAGGAAGCAGTAGATTGTTTGAGGAACTGAGAGTTTATTTCTTCTTCTTTAATCCCTAAATTTCCTTGTGAATTTACTCATGAACAGGAAGGCCCTCCTGATATCTACGCGCACAATCTCCCAGGCACAGTGTTTGTACCCTTTTCTTTGAAGGTACTGATTTATTCCTTGAAAGTAGCTCTTGAGGGCAAGCCTGGTATTCTCACTTCCCAAAGAAGCTTCTTCCCATTCCACATCCTGCCTACGGCAGTTCTCCAGTTGTTCCAGTTGCTGATTCAGTCCACTGAGAAGTTGTGTGACCTGGATCTGATTCCAGGTGGCAGGAACAGCATTCTGGCTGAAGAGGGTGAAGATCTGCTGGAGCATCTCATGTAGAATGACTGTGGCATCTTCCTGAAGCTGGCTGCCCTCCATGGCTTCCTTTGGGAAGTTGAAGTTGGTCCTGTCCTTCAGACATGGCACCAAGGAAAATGTGCTCATTTGGTTCAGAAGTGAGAAGTCTTCCTGGAGACCCTGAGTCAGGTCACAGACCAGGGAGCAGAGGGAGCTGGAGCAGAGCAGCACCAGGGCAACTGGCAACAAGCTCCAGGAGGTCATGATGATGCTGAAGATAGTTTGGGGCTGGCTGAGCTGGGAGACCAGTGAGCCTTTGTCTCAGCTTCTCAGGTTATCTGGCCTCTTGGCAACTCTCTCTTAAATAGTGCTGAGTGAAATTTTCATTGCTTAGCATGGGATTTCCCTTCATTTTCTACTTTCTTTACTTACTTTTGGTCTTAGAAAGTGTGATTACAATCCCATCTTCGTAACAATTGTAGAAGTGAAACAAAATTTACTTTTAAAGAGAGTTTACAGATGAAGTTCTTTGTGGTCAAACTATCCTGTTTCACTTATTTTTTTGAACTCTCTTTTATAGTACACATTTTTGTTCAGTTGTTTTAACTGTGTTTGACTCTTTCTGACCCCATTCAGGGTTTTCTTGGCAAAAATACTGGAGTGGTTTGCCATTTCTCCAGCTCATTTTACGGATGAGGGAAACTGAGGCAAACAAGGTTAAGTGACTTGCTCAGGTCACCCAGTTAGTAAGCGTCTGAGGCCAGATTTGAACTCAGGAATATGAATCCTCTCTGACTCCAGGCCCTGCACTCTATTCACTGTGCCATCCAGCTGCCCATATAGTCATTTGCTAAGGGCTATCCCTGAAATGTTTTTTCCCTCTGTCCTCTCCAGACAGCCTCCATCTGCATTTAGGCCTTCATCAACTCTTGTTCTCCCTTTGTTTCAATGATATCACTCTCTTTACTTTACTCCCTGGCCAGTCTTGCTGGCCTTCCACCAGTCTTGCTGCCACTCAGGCTGGAAACCATTTCCTGGAGAACATAACACTTTCATCCCCAGAATTCACACTTTGAGACCTACATGTGAGATGCTTCATCTCACTTACCTTCATCATGGCCTATATGCAGTAATATTTGCCTTCACTCCCCTGTCATCTTCTCATCAACCATTTCTGTACTTCCCTGTTACCTTTCCTTTTCCCTCAGAAAAATAAAGAAAAAAAAGGAAGAAAAAACAAAGAAAAAAAGAAAACTAACAAATTTTCAAAGTTAGGAGGGAGGACTTGAATTCATCATATAACTGTGATAGAGATTGAAAGGAGTACAAATATCTAAATAAAACATTCAATAAAATTAAAAACCCAAAACTAGTCAAAGTACTGATAAATAAGTATGGGGCTAAGATTAGAGTGGGAAGTGAACCTGCAGGAATATGATTGCTTCAAAGTGGTTTAGTATTCTAATGGGTTTTTTTTATTTCTTTTATCCATTTCCTGGAGAATATAACCCTTTTATCCCCAGAATTATATTCAAATGGAAGAATACAAAAGTCTAATGTTTATTATGATTAAATTTGGATGTGCTAGACAATCTGAAATGATGCAAGTCAGTGGTAACCTGCATAAAGAAACAAAACCTTTCCTAAAAATAAAAGAAAACAACCCTGAGATTTCACCATATGCCTGACAAATTGGCAAATATGACAAAAGTTAGGAATGATCAATGTTGAAGACAGTGTGGAAAGACATTGATGTATGTAAATTTGTCCAGATATTCTGGAAAGCAGTTTGGACTTGAGCCAAGAGAGTAACTAAAATGTCCATACTCAGAGATGCCGGTGCCAGGCATATTCCCAATGAAGTCAATGGCAAAAAGAAAGTTTCCATATAACCAAAATATTTATGACCTATAGTTTTTGTTTGCTTGTTTGTTTGCAAAGAATTGGATGCAAAGTAGATACTTATTGATAAGAGGAGTTCCTAAACCAATTGTAGTACATTAATCAATAAATGGATGAATCAATTAATGGATGAAACATTTATTAAACATTAATTATTGTTAATAATTATTAATTATTAAGCATTGTACTAAGTGCTGTGTATACAAAGAGTAAGACAGTCCCTGCTCTGAAGGAGATCACACTCTAATTGTGGAGACAACATATATAGAAGGTTTCAGATGCAATTTAAATGTAATAGAACCCACGATCTTGAGGATGCAGAAGGAAAACACAGCAATGCCTCTTTATGTCGAGTCTACTGATAACATCATATACGTTTCTGATTTTGAACAATTTGATAGCGCTAAATACGTTGGTGACAAGAATTTCCTTTTTTCATTCTTCCACAGCTGAGGGTGGGCGTCTAGGTTGCATTGTGAATAGAGTGCTGGGCCTGAAGTCAGGAGGGCTTACTTCCCTGAGTTCAAATCTGGCTTCAAACACTAACTAGCTGGGTGATCCTGGACAGGTCATTTAACTATGTTTGCCTTAGTTTCCTCATGTGTAAAATGAACTGCAGAAATGGCAAACCACTCCAATATCTCTGCCAAGAAAACCCCAAGTGTGGTCACAAAGAGTCAGACGTGAATGAAAAACTACTGAAAATAGCTGAGAGTATACGAAAGTAATGGGATTATTTTTTATATATTTTATATTTTAATATATATATCTATATTTTAAGAATTCACATTATCACCAGAGATAAAGAGCTGGAAATGTCCTTAAAAGCCCTCCCATTCAATGTCCTTATCATTTTTACTTATTCATTCATTCATCTCTTTATTTATTTTAAATTTATTCTTGTTCATTGAATTATTCATTCCTTCACTCATTTATAATCATTTATCTATTTAGACATTCACTCATTCATTCATACATTTATTTTTCTATCTACAATCTATCTTCCTAATTATTGATCTATCAGTATATGTATTTAAATGCTAGGTCTCTAACTCTCCTTTTCTGGAAATGGAGGTGCATTCATGGTTCTGTCCCACTCTGATTTGCATGGAATCTTTGACATGCTCCATTTCAGATATAGGCTGAATTACAACTCCTTGTAAAGCCTGGTCCCAGAGGCTCTCTATATTGAGGCCAAACACTGTGTGGATCAGATTATCACACAGAAGCTCTGAGCTCTAATACTCAAGAGATGCCTAACTTTCACATGTCTTAGTGTCCTAGGTATGTTGGTATGTGTCATCAGGCTTGGTGTGCTCATTTTGCACATGACGAAACTAAGGCCTATGGAGGATCAAGGTCACACAGGCAGCAAGCATGATGTCTACAGAGAAGCATGGAAAAAAGAATGAATTGGCTCAAGGGAAGAAAGTAGAACCAGGAAAACAATATACTCAATGAGTACTACAACATAAATGGAAAGAACCACCACCACCCCAAGAAAACATGAAAGGTACAAAATTATAATGACCAAGCTTGGTCCCTAAGAGTTTATATCAAAAGATACCTTCCCCATTTTTTGCAGAGGTGGGAGACAATGTGTATAGAACTCTGAACACAATGTCACACTTTTTCAATATGTTGGTCTAATTTTATTGATTTTTCTTTATTATAAGGGCTAACTCTCTGTGAGGTGATAGTGAGAGGGATGGAATGGGAAATGTAGGTGATGTAAAAATGAAATATATCAATAAATTTTTAATAAAAATGCAAATTGCCTTATGATAGGAACTATTTTTGGCTTAGTATTAGCATCCTTAGCCCTTAATCCCAATGTTTATCACAAAGCAATTGTTTAATAAATGCTTTTTTATTCATTTTATCTATTCTCTTTGTTTCTCCCATTTGACATCTTAGTCTCCTTTGCTGGATTATCATTCATTTCATGTTCCAATAATGTGGGTGTTCCATGGGGCTTTTTCTTGGGTCTTCTCCTTCTCTGTCTCTATATTTCTTTCACTGAAAATTATCTCTTGATATGGTATTGATAGTATTATTGCTAATGATCTCAAGACTAGTTTTCCAATCTTGGTCTTTCCATTGAATTCCAATGAGACATTATCAACTGAGTAATAGAGATCTTTCTGGTTGTATCAAAGCAACCCCAAATTGATATCTCCCAAACAGATCTCTTTGTCTTACCTCCTAGGTGAAAGGCAGTGATACAGGGGATAAATCACTGGATTTAGAGTTAGACAATTTGAGTTCAAATCCTGGCTCTGGCGGCTTACTCTATGTGTTACCTTACACAAGTCACTTAACTTCCCTTGACCTCTAGAGTCTCTTCAAAAATCAAACTTATTATCCTAATCCTTCTAAAACTTTATGTCTTTTGAAATATCCTCCTACTTACTGAAATTCATAACATCATTTGAAATTAGCTGCCAAGCTTTGTCAATTCTACTTCGACAATGTCCCTCTAACCGGAGGCCTGTTCTCCATTCAGTATTTTTAAATGTATTTTACAAAGGAGAAACAAAATCTCAGAAATGTTAAATTATTTTCTCAAGGTTTCCCAGCTAGTAAATATACTAATCTTTTTTTTCTCTCTTCACATACCGAATATTCCAAGCAACTTGTTGTTCCTTGATCTGCTGTCTTCTTTTGCTTTTATGCATTTGTTCATGTCTAATATGCACCACTACCCCCTATTCCTGTCTATTGGCATCTTCTTCTTTCTCCAAGGTCTAATTCAAGGTCAGTATCCTTCATTTTGCCTTTCCTGATCCCATAGCCAAAAAATGATACCTAATCCTTTCTTTTTGGGACTCTTCTATGCACTAATTCACTTCTTAATTCATATTACTTTTATTTGTATATATGTGTCATTCTTGTACTAGACAATAAATCCCATGAGTGAAAGGACTTGGACATTTTTCATCTTCGTTTTCTCAGTTATCAAGTAAGTCAACAAGTATTCATTATACAAAGCACTGTACTAAGCATGGGAGAGTCAAAGAAAATCTAGAGTCAGTTCCTACCCTCAAGGAAGTCACCTTTTAATGAAGGAGAATCATGAAAATTGCCCCATACTCAATAGGCACCAGATAGGCGTTTATCAAATTGAAGCTAAGAAAATACCAGAATTGGCCATTTATTTGAAAATGTAATGGTTCAAATGGAATAATTTCCAACTCCCCACCTTGCTCTGTCTTGTAATTCTGTGATTTATGCCTATTAATTTGAATGGGAAGCAATTTTCCCTCAAAGTCAGATTGGTAAGGACATGTCTCCACAGATCCAAGAAGAACTTTCAACATGATAAGATTGAGCAGAAGAGAAGCTCTTGTTCTCCTTTTGGGCAGAAGAGAGTTTTTAGTCTCTTCATGTGGAAGAGTAAAAGAAGGACTTTCAGTACCTTGTATGTCCCTTCAAGGCATCCTAATATGTCGGACAACCTAGATGCTATTGGTGTTGTAGGGTGTCCACACAAATAGTCTATTTTGAATATGATGTTATTAGCAGACATGACATAGATAGTAATTGAGCATAGCTATAAACATTTTTCATTTCCTTCAAAGTCTATAGAGTCCCACTTGGCTGTCTATTCCAGTCTCTAGATAGAGCTTTTTTACTTGCCAGTGCTCCAGGCTTGACATCATGGCCCTGTATTTTTGGCTTTTATGGATACCCAGGTTGAATGAAGAAGACATTGTTTCAAAGGAAAAGCATTTTCAAAGTAAAATCAAGTAAAAGACATTGAATCCAATGGTGCATTTGAATTAAAGTGAGAAACAAGAAATTGATTTTTAAAACTAGTGTTAGGAAGAATGGTATGAAGTATAACCTATGCTGTTTGAGTCCATTTTCTATTTTTGCTAGTCAGTCAATGCTATTTCTAGTTTCTACATAAAGGAATGCTTTCCTCAGAAGGAAAAATTTATGAGTGGAAAGGATGGTACTACCTCAGGACTTGTTTTGTTTCATCAGATTCAACGCATCACAATAGCTCGAGAAGATGGAATTTCTTGCATTTGGAGGTGCAGTTAAGATTTTTCTCTTTCTCTGCATTGGCGGAAAGGATTTGTTTTCATAAAACCTTTCCTGAAGGAGCAAACCTGCTTGAAACTGAAAAAGTCTATTGGAACCTTACTAAGCTTGATACGATGAAAAGAATAGTCAGGATCTAGGAAGTCAAAGAAGTACCCTTGAAAACTGCCAAGAGTTTGCTGTGGAGTTGCATTTATTTGTAAGCAAACATTCCCTGCTTGTAAAGCTTTTAACTAGCTTTAGAGGAAAGTGAGATACTGAACTGCATTGATTTATCCTGAGAGTAAGGAAACTTTGGGCCCTACATGTCTTACGCTGCCTGTCACTAGGCAGCCTTTCCAAACAGCATTGGAAAGCTTTCCAGAAGACTCCAATTTCATCTACTGAAGTGAAGCAATGTTTTCAGAGCCTTGGAATATTCTTTCACAAAGTCATTTTTGCTGCAATCCCCAGGGGACTTTTGCTGAGCTCACTGCATTGGGCTTCCCTAAATTGAATTTTTTACTTGACCAGATGGAGGGGAAACCCCTTTCTCTACTACTATTTTCAATACGTTTAACATGAATTCAGTTTCCTTTTGGTTTCTCATATCACTTTTGCCTTTGAAGAATTTTTGATGTGGAGAAAATAGATGTGTAATGTTTTTAAAATTCCAAACAGAAATTTCACAACCTTTTAAACTACTAATTTTCTTTATTTGTAAAATTGCAGAATAAAATGCAAATTGCTTCTGGGACAGAAAGTGTCAACTTGGTAACATTAAGGAGCAAGTAAAAATGTCCAGGTGTTGATTCCAAAAAACATAACCTCATGAGAGCAAATCAAAGCTTTACTTTCCATTATTGCCTTTGAATATTGTGTTCAGAACTTTCTCCATTTGCAAAGGAAAGATCTAGGTAAAGTGTAGGGAACTGGAGAGAAGAGAAATGGATGCTTATAATAATTGCAATGAAGCAAACACATCCCAAGAAAATAGATGCTTCAAGTTTAGATTTAAAAAAAGTGAGGAAGAACAAACCTTGGAAATTGCTCAATATAGCACTTAGGTTTTATAGATCAAAAAGCAAAAGCTAAGACAAGTCTGGTAACTTTCCCTAAGCCAGCTGGGTTTTTTTTAAAGCCAGAATAAGAATTCAGATCTCTTAGCATCCAATGTAGTGATTCTATTGTAGCATGCATGAAATACTTAATATTCAAAGAGCGGCAGACAGTACTCTTTTTTCTTCCTCTGCTTCCCATGCTTCTCTTACCCCAAACCCTACCTGAAGGGGCCAGAAAATGTGTGAACATAAACTTTAGGCAGTTTCTGTCAGTGAATCATAGAGAGAGGAGAGAGGTTTTCTAGGCCCTCATCTTTGATGTCATCCTTGCTCTCAGTTACCTCAGGTGGTCCCATTGGCTAAAGTGTCAATCATTCTCCTATATTGATCCCTGACTGTCTATTCCTGAAAACTGGTTTTCCCTCCTGTGGGTGGCATTAATTTCTGAAGCAATCAGTCCCAGATTCCTTTGTTCGGCCATAGTTTCCTTTGTAGTACCAGTGTGGGCTGTGTTACCTTCTAATTTGCTTAAGCAAATTCAGTTTTACTACCTCAAATTGTTTTCTATCTCTCCTTAACAAATAGAAAAGTATCAAGGTGTGCAAACTACAGAATTGTGAACAAAAGAACCAAAAGAACAAAAGGAACAGTACAACATTATAGTAATTAAAGATGCCTAGGACTGCTTTTTGGCAGCCAGTGGTTTTCAGTGTTAGACAAATACTAATGTTTATCCATATGTGTATCTTGAATGCGATTACGTAAATTCATTGTTGAAGATGTCAATTACTCTATATTTTGAGCTTTTCTGCTTCAGTATGCTTCAGGAATGTGCTATAGATATGTTTGCCTATTAGCTATGCATAGTTTTATTGTTTATTTGTATATACATTTCTTTTATGTGTTTGTTATTAAACTGGTATTAATTGCTCTGTTTTGCTGGTGGCTTTATTTGCTTGAGTTCTATGAATATGTATATACTGCTGTGAGACAGGCATGAAATTTAGACCTGTAACTCTGGGTAGAGATTGAAGCATTTTTTCTTTTTATTTCTTCCCTCATTCCTTTCTTCCTTCTTTCCTTCTTTCCTTTCTTTCCTTCCTTTCTATAAGATAACATAGTTAATGAGGAAATATGATTTGCATGACAGATATGTATAATAAGTATTGTATTTCTTGCTTTCTCAGTAGGTTAGGGAGGAGGTGAAAGAAGAATGAGAATTTAGAACTGAAAATAAAAATAAAATTTAAAAACAAAAAATATATATTTAGCTTGGAGGCGATAAACCTATGATCAGTCCAGCACTCTGTACCACACATCACCTTCATTACTCTCACATCCTCTCTGTCTCTTCTCCTTACAACCACATAGTCTATTAAATGCCAAGGTTTGCTGCAAGGGTGCATCTACAAAGTTTTATTTCATTTAGATAAACAGAAGACAGTGTTGGTGATGAGAAGGTCATGAGACGCATAAGTTTTCAGTAGTAAGTGATCCTTGCTGTTGATGTTTACAACTCCATTCTTCCCAGCCATGTCTGGTAGTCTGAGCCTACTCTAGCATTAAAGACTTCCAGACTTAAAAGCTTGTCCTCTTTTGGCACATTGATGATAAAGGTATCCAGGTCTTTATAAAATTTTTCTTTGACCTCATCAGAGTTCATCATGATGAAAACATAGGCACTGATGATGGTAGCATGGTGTTTTTCTGCAAGTGGCAATTGCATTGTCCTGAGTCTGTCATTCACTCCTTTTGGTAGGCATACAAGCTTGTTGACTAGATTAGTTTTTGATTGCAAAAACTACACCGGCTTCATGGCACTCCCCTTCACTGTGGCCATTCCAGAAAAAATGTGTATCCAGGTCCAAATTCAGTAAGTTGGCTTTCATTTGTCAGCCTTGTTTCACTCTTCTGAGGGCAGAAGAGTTCTCTTGAAACAAGAGCTGTTCATCTTCCAGGTCTACTGGGTTTTGTGCTGTCTATAAGTGTGCACACATTCCATGTACCCATGGTGAGTGGAATCATCTTTGTAGAAATTTTTGTACATGTTTTTGTGTTTCAACCACAGGGTAGGATCCCCAACTGCCATGGTAATCAGGCCAGGGTTGGGTAAGCAGACAATTTTTAGGGCACCTTTTCTTGCCTCCTCTTCACATCAGGAGATGAGCAGTGCAATCCTTAAAAGGCTGCTCAGAAACCCAGGCAGCTGTTGAATCCCACTGCTGCTTCTAGGGAAGATATGACCCTATGGCCTGTGTTCAGGGTTGTGACTACAGCTTCAAGTGTATCCACATCTGCTGTGTCATCATTTGCCTGTCACCACAGGACTTTATGATAGGTAAAAATGGTAAAATGGTATGGTTGATGTCTTTTGATTTTTGCATAGATTGGATTTAAACGAGGCAGAGTTGCACAAAGTTGTCAGCCTCACTCCCCCTTCTAGGGTTATGACAATCCAGTAGCAGGACAGAGCCAAGATGAGTGATGATACAATGAATGACTTTGGCATTTTCAATGTGTAACCAAGCTCTAGGCACTCCACAGTGCCTGCTTCTGCTGCCTTCATGACCGTTGGAATGAATTGTTCTCATCCGCCCATTCCACCAGGGGAAATCTTCACATGCTTGGGATAGACACTCTCAAACTCATCAATGGGTTTGAGACCACTCAGTTACCTTCACCCTGCTTTAGTCCATGTGCCTAAACAGTTTATTGGGGTATAGCCACTGTGCATACTACAGCTTCTTGGAGACACAGGTGAGAGTTAGGTGGATCAGTTGGACACCAAAGGTGAAAAACAGCCCTGAAAAGTGTTTGGCGGCTCTCACACCAGAGGTTCTAGTCTTCTCTGAACACACCCTACACCTTACATGTTTGAGTAACATCCAGTTTGTATTACCTAATATTCAGTTAGAGTTGCATGAAGGGCTTTAAAGACAGAGAAACACATACGGCCCCAAATGATGATGAGAAAGATTGAAAGCAAAAGGAAAAGGTAGGATGGCAGAGGTTGAGATGGATAACTAGTATCACGGAAGCAATGAACATGAGCTTGGACAGATTTCTACAGATAATGGAAAATAGAAGGGCCTGATGTGCTATAGGGCACATGGAGTCATGAAGAGTTGGACATGACTGAATGACTGAACAACAAACGACAAATGCTAGGTACTTTGGTGAATACAAAAAAATCACAGTGCAATCTTGCCTTCACAGAGATCAAAACAGTTTATTGTGTTGCCCCACACAATTTTTACTATTGACATTCTTTATCCATAATTGTAGATCCAAGGGGCTCTAAGAGAGCTTAGAGTTACCTAGTTCCTCTTCCAAGTTCACTAAAAGCACACATTTGTAGGTCTTCAGTGGACAGGTGAATTCATAGCTGCATTATTTAGGACCTCTGGAAGACTTTCAGTTGTTGATATCCCAATGGTTAAGGTTCCTCACCTTGAGTTCTTTTGTATATGTACTATAAACCACTCATTTTGTCTTATTCCCCTTTGTCATATGTTCAGGGAAAATGGAAGAAAAACTGGTCGTTGTGCTCTAAGTAATAACTTTAATAAATCTAAAGAACGTTATCTGAGCACCTATAAGCTCCTATAAGCACCTTTCCTTCTCTAGGATGAACAACATCAGTTCCTTACAACTTTCCTCAAATGTCTGCTTCTATCCTTTAACTTTCTGTGGACCTTTGTTAAACCCATTCCTTGTTCTCTCTATTCCTTTTAGAATGGGGCCTCTGGAGTGTTTCAGTACTACAGAACAGTTTAATACTGTGGTGAAGATTTAACTTGAGTTAAATAAAATAGATTTACTTCATAATTCCTACTCTATCAAGAAATCTTAAATGGAATACAATGTGATTATGCCATATTATTATATAATCTCCTTTTAAAGATCATTATTTTCTTATTTTCAGTGTTTCTTACATTTTCATGGTTTGATTTTCCTCTTAAGTGCATTACCTTGTACATGTCCCTATTGAACTTGATTTTATATGTTATCACTTTTCCAATGCACCAGTTATTTTAAAACTGTCTTTCATAATATCCTACCCTAACTTCAGGCAAAATCACACATTAGGCTTATAATTCAAGCCTGTGAAATATGTTTTACTATATTCCCAAGGTCCACTGATTACTTCTTGATAACTATGCCACTCATTGTGCACCCACATAAAAATTGTACATGGGGTCTAGATCATATTTCTCCAGGACATTATTAAAAGGACAAAACAAAAGACTTGAGTTACATCATAGTATATTATAACTTACATACCTATGATATCTATCAGTTGAGAGTGAGGCAGAGTCAGAGTGAGAAGTAGCAGAGCCAAGCTCCCCATTAACCTTCTGAACAGCAATCTAGACATCCTCCCTAGAAATGCACAGAGCCCGGTATTAACATAAAGTTAAAAAAAAAGTCAAGAAGAAGGCTGGGAGAAGCAAACAATAAAAGAAACCCACCATAAAGAGATACTATGGTGATAGGGAAATTCAAGACACAAACAGAGAAGAGAGTGACTTGAAATTATCTACAAGCAAAGCCTCAGAGAAAAAATGCAGTTTAGATACTAGTTCAACAAAAATTCTAAGCAAGAGTTTTTAAAGAGATTTAAAAACTTATTTTAAAAACTAAATAAGAATAGTAGAGGGAAAAAATTGGAAAACAAACAGGAACCAAGGAAGAAAGATATAATAAGAGAATTAACAGCTTTGGAAAAAGAAGTATGAAACCTTAATTGAAGAAAATGACTCCTTGAAAATCATAACTGACCAAATAGAAATTAATGACTCCATTGATTATCAAGACATTAATAAAACAGGAGTGGAGCCAATATGGCAGAATACAGACAGAAACCTAGCTGCATTCTCCCAATGTTTCCCTCTAGAAACTTTAAAATAATTCCTCGAATTAAATTCTGGAGTGGCAGAGCCAACAAAAGTTCACAATGAGACATTTTTCCAGACTAAGACAACTTAGGAGGTCAAC
This sequence comes from Trichosurus vulpecula, assembly GCF_011100635.1. Lineage (NCBI taxonomy): Eukaryota > Metazoa > Chordata > Mammalia > Diprotodontia > Phalangeridae > Trichosurus > Trichosurus vulpecula. The sequence goes on from NC_050581.1 coordinate 29,439,473, forward strand.
AGAAGTCTGGTGCACAGGGATGGGTACCAGTTCCAAATGCATGGGGCAGCAGCACTGGTGCTAGGCCTTGGAGGCTGTCTTTATGGTGATGGTGGCAGTGATGGTGGCACCAGCACTTCTGCAACACTCAACTCAGAGACAGTAAAGGGTTTCAATAACTAGTCAGAAAGAGATTACAGAGGACCCTGTGCTGGACACTGGATGTAGTTGGTACCAATTGGCAACAGTATTGCCCATAAGCAGTCTGGGGTTGCAATTCCAAGGTTGGAGTACTTGTGATCAGTCACAAGGGATCAGGGGCCCTACTCACAGTTCCAAGGCAGAAAGGAGCACTAAAGCTTGTGGCTTGTAGGTGAACAGAGAGTTCCAGGGGAAAGAAGAACACTAGTGCTTGTGGCTACAGGGAAACAGAGGTGCTTCCTGGGTAAAGACCAGAGTGCAGACCAGGAAAGCAATGACCATATCTCTCCTTGGATCACACCACCTTGGTGGCACTGAAAATTTGCATACCCCCAGATCTAGCTCTGAAAACAGCAGCATGAAAAAGCCTAAAGCTTAGGACAATGCCTCTCCATGCTTATGTTAGCAGAGCACAACTTTAAAATGAAGTTCAAAGTAAAAAAAAAAATAGGTTGGAAAAATGATCCCACCCATAAAAAGTTACTAAAATGACAGGAAAGACCAAGACAATCTTGGAAGACAACAATGTGAAAACAGCTACCTCCCCCCACCCAAAAGAAAAAAAGCCTCAAAGAAAAATGTTAATTGGACACAAGTCCACAAAGAATTCCTGGAAGAGTTAAAGAGATAAGAATGGTAATGGAAAAATTGAGAAAAGAAAAGAGAGTGATACAAAAAAAATATGAACAGAGAATTAACAATAAGTAAAGGAGGCATAAAAATACTGAAGAAAATAACGCCTTAAAAAAGGGAATTGACCTACTAATAAAGAGGTATAAAAAGCAATTGAAGAAAATGACATCTTTAAAAAAAAAAATTGGTAAAAGAAACACAAAAATTCACCAAAGAAAAGAACTGAAAAGCAGAATTGGCCAAATGGAAAAAGAGGTACAAAAACTCACTGAAGAAAATAATTCCTTAAAAATTAGAATTGAACAATTGAAAGCTAATGACTCTATGAAACATCAAGAAACAGTAAAACAAAGTCAAAAAAATGAAAAACTAGAAGAAAATGTGAAAATCTCATCCAAAAAAAACAACTGATTTAGAAAATAAATTGAAGAGAGATCATTTAAGAATTACTGAACTACCTGAAACTCAGGATCAAAAAAAAAAAAGAGCCCAGACATGATATGTCAAGAAATTATAAAGGAGAATTGCCTCAAGATTTTAGATCTAGAAAGTAAAATAGAAATAGAATACACCTATAAACTCCTGAAAGAGGTCCTAAAATGAAAACTCCCAAGAATATTATAGCTAAATTCCAGAGCTCCAGGTCAAGGAGAAAATACAGCAAGCTGTCAGAAAAAACAATTCAAATACTGTGGAACCATAGTCAGGATCAAAAGATTTAGCAGCTTCCATGTTAAAGGAGTGGCAGGCTTGGAATATGATATTCCCGAGGGCAAAGGAGCAAGGATTACAATCAAGAATAACTTACCCAGCAAAACTTAGCATAATCCTTCAAGGAAAAAAAATGGACATCTAATGAAACAGAAGACATCCAAACATTCCTGATGAAAAGACCAGAGATTAATAGAATATCTGATATTCAAACTAAAGACTTAAGAGAAGGATAAAAAAGGAACATGAAAAAGTAATCATAAAGGTGTTAATATAAATGATATAGGTGTTAATAAAGTTAAACTGTGTACATTCATGCATAGGAGATTGAAACAGTAGCTCTTAAGAACTTTATTATTATTATTATTAGGATAGTTGAAAGAAGTTTGCTTAGCCAGAAGGTATGGATGTGAGTTGATTATGTTTTAATGATCTCCCAAAAAAATGAAGAGATGAGAAAGAGGGATGCAATGGTAGAAGGGGTTAAACGTTATTGTGAATGTGAATGGGACAAGATCACCCATAAAATGGAGGCAGATAGCAGAATAGATTAAAATCAGAATCCAACAACATGTTGTTGAAAAAAGACACACTTAAAACAGAAAGACACATGCAAAGATAAAATAAAACACTGGAGCTGAATCTAGTGTATTTAGCTAAACAAACAAACAAAAGGCAGGGGTAGCAATCTTGATGTCAGACAAAGAAAAAGCAAAGACAAACTTTATTAAAAGCGATAACCAGGGAAACTACATTTTGCTAAAAAGAAGTAGATAAAGAAGTAATATCAAAAACTTTTACAGCAAATTCCTCTGATAAAGTCCTCTTTACTCAAATATATACTGAGTCAAGTTTATAAAAATAAGAGCCATTCCCTGATTGATAATTGGTCAAAGGATGGGAACAGGAAGTTTTCAGAAGAAGAAATCAAAAACTATTTACCATCCAATGAAATAATGTTTAAATCACTAATGATTAGAGAAATGCAAATTAAAATAACTCTGAAGTACAACCTCACACTTATTAGAAATGACAAATGCTGGAAGGAATGAGAGAAGAATACTTTTTTTCCTTTCTTTATTTTCATTATTGTGTGTTGTGTTTTCTTTTGTAACATGGCTAACATGGAAATGTTTTTCATGACTTCACATGCACAATCTATATCAAGTTGCTCATCTTCTTAAGGAGGGGAGAGGGTTTATAATTTTTTAAAATTATTATTTTAAAAAATTACACCTAATTGGGAAATGTTTAATGAAATTAAAATATTTTAAGATAAAAATATTTTAAAGAATAAAAACAAAAATTCACCTGTGTTAATTTTTGAGCATTTCCTTGTCTTCCTGGTCTAACTTCCTCAAAAGAATTCAGGTACATAGGACCCTATTTTCCCTCGAACCTTTGGAAATCTACTTTTCCAAAATCCAGATTGTGTTCCAGACTATACCAAGTTTTTCTCTCCTATGTCACAGATTCTAGGATGATGTGCTCATTTCCTCCACAAGGTTCCCATCATTTCCACCCTTGAAAACAGTTCTTCCTTGTTAGTGAGACTCAGATCCAGAATAGACTTTCTCTTTGTTGGTTCCTACACTTTTTGAAGGATGGAATTATGACTAAGGCATATTAAGAAGTTATTAGTCATTCTGACTTCGAGACAGAGAAACTTCAGCAGTTGTCCAGACACTTGAAGTTCCCCATCACAAAGTCCCCCTGCCTCTGTGCCAAGTTTGTGATCTGTTTCCCAAACTCCATAACTATTTCTTCTTTTGATTCAGGTGGTTGGTAACATCATATTTCATTAATAAAGTCATTTCTGTTTCTCCCTTCTTTGACTTCTAATCTTTAATCACTACTCTCCATTATGCTCCTCCCTTTTGTTCCTGTGTGTCTTCATATGAATGTATATTCTTAATATATGATGCGACCCTGCCCCTTCCAACTTCTGCTGTTTCCAGAGCCATAGTCCAGTCATGGGTTTCATCTCACTCTCAATGATACTTACAAAGTCAAATTTGTCTTCTGGCTTGAGGACCTCTAGTTCCTCTTTTTTGGGCCTACGCTTTAAGCATATGTAGATAGACATTTGAGGCCATGGGCTTTTTGGCCCCTTTCTTGGATTTTGTTTCCTGCGAAACTTAGGGTGTCTTAACTGCTACTCTTCTTTCTTCTTTGTGACTAAACTTTATGATATCTAAAGCTTCAAAGATGTTCAGTGGAGTGTTCTCCCTCCCTCATTCTTTTTTATTTGAAGGCATTTCAATTAGGTTTGCAAGACAACTGCCAAAAAAACATTCTTATCAAACTTTATTAGGTGTATCCATTTCTGGTCAGGAATCTGTCAAATCTATGTTATAAGCTATGATCAAGATCTCATTCTTAGATACTGCTTTCTTAGACCAGCTGTTCACTTCCTGAACTAACACTTCTCTTCTCTTCTCTCCTCTCATTTCTTGCCCCTCTCTCTCTTTCTCCTACTCTCTCTCTCCCTCTCTCTCTCCTTCTGTCCCTATCCCTCCCTCCTTCTCTCCCTTTCCCAACTTCCATCCATCCCTCTGTCTTTCCCTCCCTTCCTCCCTCTCTATGTACATATATAAAACTTCTCTTCATTGGGTATAAGTAAGAAAAACACAACCTGTGGCTATGACCATAAGATCTTCAATTTCCTCCCCAAGACCTTCTACATGTTTTTGTAATAGTTTTTAGGTTCCATCTTGTGGTTTCATTCGTGAATTCCTGTGACTCACCAGAAGTAATATGAATCAGAAAGCCAATAGACTTCTCTGTTATTATCAGTACAATAAATAATTTTTCATTTCTATATTTATTAAATCTTCCAAATCAAGCAAAGTACTTGTCATGTGGTAGGTGCTTAGTATATACTTGCTGAATTGAATTCAATGAATCTTCTCAGAGGTAGAGTTAAAACCTTTTATAAGAATTTTAGGTGCTCTAAATTTTAAAAAATGCTACAGTCACTTAAGACCATTTCTATGCATTCCAGCATTTCTCAAATTAATTTTTCCAAACTAAGCCACACAGCACTTTGGGGCCTAAAAATATAGTGATGAGAAAGAATTCCTAAAAATAGAGAATTGGCAAAGTGGGGAAAGAGGTACAAAACCTCACTAAAGGATAATTTCTTAAAAATTAGAATTGGGCAAATGGAAACTAATTACTCCATGAGACATCAAGAAACAATAAAACGAAATTAAAAGAATGAAAAAAACAGAAGAAAATGTGACAATACAATGATGATGCCAATAAAAATATGTTCTAAGGATATGGGATAAAGGTAGATTTGGAAAATTTTGCAGGCAAATAGAGTTTATTGAGTGTATTTGTAATGAATTTTTTGAATGCATTTCTTAACACCCCTTCCCATCTCTTTTTCTAATAAGTATTTTATAACACGTAATTTAATATTTGGTTTCATAAGAGGTGTTAAGTCAATATTTTCTTAAAGAACCCCTAGTCAAATGGCATGAAGCACCAGGATCCCATTGAAAGAAGTTTAGAAAACACTGACTGAAACCTCTGTCACAACCACAGCCCACAAACACTGTCAAAATTGAAAGTTACTGTCACAACCATTGCCCTCAAACAACTCAAAACTGAAAGCTAACTGCACAAGTGCTAAGTCAATCTCTGCCAGCAGGGGTCTCCGCATGCACATGAGTGAATTAATTTCTATGAGCATTAGTCACATAAAGATCACAGAAGTTTGAGATTCAGTAGACTCTCCAAAGGCATAAAAGCTCTCTAGAGACCTCACATCATTTTGAATCTGCAAAGAGAATGACATGAAACTAATCAACCAAATTATTACCTTTTACTGTTTCTGGAGAAAAGAAATTAATTAGCTTGACATTTTACTAACTTTTCCAGTTGCCTGTAAAATCACATAAAAAGTAACACTTGGAATGATCACAAAAACGTATGCAACCTTTTCTTATAGAGGATTATTTCTCTTGTGTTCACTTTGCTTCTAGTATTCTTTTAGCAGGCTGTAGAGAAAGTAACTTTAACATTATTTTATGCCAGCATGCCAAAAAATGAAAACAGATAGCAATTAAAAATAGATTGACCTTTGAATCTTACACTCTTGCCAAAAGGGGGCCACATTCCAAGAAATGTAGCCAAGATATTCAGAGAAGTAATGTATTTTAGCCCTACAAACTCTATCCAACATGAAGCTTAGTGGGGCCTGTTTATGAAGAAAGTGCTGTACAGACCCTAAGATGTAATACAACGATAATTTATTATAATGAATAAAAATAATAAATATAAAACATTTACAATTATATTTCAAGCAAGACTTCAGTCCTGTGTGTTGGTACTCATTCAAATAAGCCTACTAAGTGCCTCACAGATGCCATGAAATTTAACAAGTATAAAAGTAAAGTCTTAGACTGGCATGCCAAAATCAATTTCACAATTACAAGATAATGGAGGCATGGTTATAGAAAGCAGTTTGTCTGTCAAAGATCTGGAGATCATAGTGAACATCTAATTCTATCTGAGTGAATAGTCTGATAAAACAACTTTACAAAAGCTAGTGCAGTGGTGGGCTACCTTGAAAGAGGTACAACTTTGAAAAAGAAGATGATTATACCACTGTACAAGTCAGATTACATTTGGAGGATGGTGTTCTGTCCTGGGCAACATGGTTTAAGAAAGATTTTGATAAGTTGGAGGGCCCAAAGTGATAACAGGCCTTTCCTTTAGCATCCATGTCATAATAAAATTAGTTATAGGAACTGGGAATGTTTAGTCTAAAGAAGAAAAAACTTAGGGTAGAAATGAAAGTTGTCTTTAAGTATTTGAAAGGCTTTCTTGTAGAAGAAGAATTGAACTTGATCTGTTCAGCTTCAGAAGGCAGAACCAGGAGGAAGAGGTGGAAGTTGAAGAGCAAATTTAATCTTGATACCAGGGAAAACTTTTTAACACCACTATCTAAAAGTGGGCTTCCTCAATAAGTGATGGAATCCCCATCCTTGGAGGTCTTCAAGCAGAGGATGGATGACCACTTGTCAGGTATGTTATAATTAAGATTCTGTTGTATATGGACGGATTAGAAGGCCACTGAAGTCCATTTTGTTTCAAATTCAATGATTCTGGTTCTACCATGTTAAATTTAGTATATACAGTTACCCTTTCAACATTGCAACTTTCCCCATTGAGGTTGTGATATATCTTGGCTCAGCATAAGGAATTAAATGGGAATTTGGGGGGTTTTGTGGAAGCTGCAGATGGCATGCAAAGGCCAGCAGATGACACAGAAAAAGTATAGAAACTCAGAAATGCATACAATATATGTATTTTACAATAAGGTACTGTAAATACCCCAAAAAGAAAAAGAAAAAATTCAGACTTCTTCTCTGGTACAAAGGGAGGGCCAAAAATTTTTACATGGCTTCAAAAAATAAGCTCTATGTAATACAGCTTTATGGTTTCATATGCAATCCTCTTTTTCTCTATTTGTGTATAAAAAAGTTCATCTTTGTTGTTTTAGAAAAGTTCAAGATTTTTTAGAAGTTTTAAATGAGGAAATGGACTGAGGTCCCTTATGACTCTTATAACTGAGACCCATACCCCAAAGAGCCTGGTTTTGAGCAGGAAAGATAACCAGGAGTACTTCCCCCAAGAGACCATCAGTGTAGCAATCTGTGACATGCTGAAAAAGAAGTGTTCCCTACACTGAGTGTCCTTTATCTGTGACATAGAAGTCCATCATGATTGCTATTGACTTGCAAGTATCAGCTTCTTCTAGAGGACATAAGACCACCCAAGAACTCTTATCAGGAAAGCATGCCAGAGAACAAAAGATCACTGCAGTGAGCTAATCAGGAAAAGCCTACCAAAGAATTCCGACAAGGGTCACTGAGACCTGCCAGTGCTCTGAGTGCAGACACAGCAAAGGAAGTATAAACCAGAAGTAAGATCCCAGAAAAGTGAAGATCGGACCAAATAGAATCTGCCCTACCACCCCATCCAAGAGTTTGGGAAGAAGTAGATCCCGGCCCTGGTACCAAGTCTCAAGTCACAAACAAAACTGAACCTGTGAGCATGTAGAATAGAACAACAAACACTATGAAGAAATTTCATGGGTCAAAAATCACCCAGGAGGAAAATCCCTGAAAGAGAGTAACTCCACAATAACTACTTGGTGGCACAGTGAGCACTAGGCTGGGAGTCAAAAAGATCTAGTTCAAATTTGACCTCAGACATACTTACTAGCTGTGCGGCCCTGGCCAAGTTAACTAACCCCTGTCTGCCTCAGTTTCTTCAACTGTAAAATGGGAATAATAATAGCACCTACCTCATGGGGTTTTTATGAAGATCAAATGAGATAATATCTGTAAAGCTCTCAGCAAACTGCCTGGCATATAGTAGGCACTTAACAAATGCTGGCTCGTTTCCTTTCTTCTTCAAAAAGAAAGCCCTTCGAATACCTGAAGACAGTTGGCATTTCTACCCTAAGTCTTTTCTTCAGGCTAAACATGCCAAGTTCCTACAATTAATTCTATTATGATATAGATTCAAGCCTCCTCACCAACATGGCGATCCTCATCTGGAAACTCTCCGGTTAATCAATGTCCTTTTAAAACTGTGGTTCCCAGAACAAAAAACCATATTGCAGATGCGGCCTGACCATGGTGAAGTACAATGGGATTATCATCTTATTTTTGGAAACTATGCTTCTTTTAATACAGCCCCAAACTTAATAAAGGTAATAAAAGGGAAAGTGGTCATAATCTTATAAATCGATCTTTCTTGTATCTGTTGTGATAAGTGTGTGTTTATGGCTTATTTGCTGCCCCATCATTCTTGCAAACAAAATAAATATTAATAAGTTTATATGCATAGTATACAAATCCTGGAGCAGTTAGGTGGCACAGTGGTTAAGGTGCTGGGTCTGGAGTCAGGAAGATTCATCTTCCTGAATTCAAATTCGGCCTCAGACATTCACTAGAAAGTCACTTAACTCTGTTTGCCTCAGTTCTTCATCTGTAAAATGAACTAGAAAAGGAAATGGCAAACCATTCCAGTATCTCTGCCAAGAAAACCACAAATGGGGTCATAAAGAGTTGAACATAACTAAATCAGCACAACAACAAACAAATTTTATGAGTAGTCTCCAAGAACTAAATTTTGATAAGGGAAAAATAAATCCTTAAATTGATAATTTCAATGTGATTCTCTGTAGCTATTAATATTGCTAGGAGATCTAGATATTACATTAAGTACTACCCAATAGCATTCACTGTTATTTTCCAGTGTTTTAATATTCTCTACAAACTACAGTTCTTTTAAAATATTACTAAACTTCATATTTCTTATTTATTAAGCAAATTAAAAGATAGGCGAAGAATACAGAAAATGTTAGAAGCATTTTAAGAAAGATAAAGAAAGTCAGTTCAATGCCAGATATATTTTAAATCACTATCAAATTATATGGATTAATAATAATAAACCATGCATTTATCATATCTTCTTTAAGATATGAAGATTTGAATTATAAGACATAAGATTTGAAAGTTTTAGTTTAGACCTATCACAGAAAAATGATTCACTTTATTGTTATTGTGATCTCTCATTATTGTTTTTAAAACAAATAAAATGTTATGAAAATTACAGAATAATTTATGATATTGGGAATTCCCAAGACTTGATAATTCCAATTTCTCATTCCTAAATCTGAAAGACTAATATCTGTCAAAAAATTTAAAACACTAACAAAGACAATAAATTAATGTCAGCATTAAGGATATAAGTATCAAGTGGTATAATATCTAAATACTTAAAGGAAAATTTAAATGAGTTACACAAAGTGTAAAACCATAATGAGGCATCCTCAATTTACCCTTCTCAGACAAGCTAACAAACAAACAAAAAGTTAAAGATCTCAACAGAATGTCAGAAAAGTTAGATATGACAGATCTCTGGAGCTAATTGAATGAGGATAGAAAGCTATATATTTATTTTTCAGCTGCACACGGTATATTCACAAAATTGACCCTGCAATAGGGTGTGAAAATCTCACCAACAAATTCAGTAAAGCAGAAATCTTAAATGTATTTTGTATAGACCATAATGTAATAAAAAGTATGTGCAATAAAAGATGAAAGTATTAAAACTTAATTGGAGACTAAATATCATAATCCTAAAGAATGGATGGGACAAAGAATAAATCATAAAACATCCAATAATTTCATTAGAGATAAAAGATAATGAGACAATATACCAAAATTTAGGGGATATAGCCAAAGCATTCCACAGGGGAAACTTTATTTTTGTAAACATATTCGTCAATGAAAGAGGGAAAATGTAGATCAAGAAATTGCACATGCAACTTTAAAAGATATAAAAGCAACAAATTAAAAACCTTGAATTAAACACCAAAATAGAAATCCTGAAAAGCCAAAGAATTTAACAAAATTGAAAGCAAAAAATACACCAAATTAATAAATAAAACTTCAAGTTGATTTTAAAAAAAACCAACTAACAGTTTTTAAAAAGAAAACCAAATTATAATTATAAAAAGATGAAAAAAGTGAATTCCCAACCAAATTAAGACAATTTAAATTGGGTAAAACTCACAATTTAAATGAAATAGTTGAATATTTACAAAAATATAAAATGTCCAGATTAACAGAACAAGAAACAGAGGAGTTTAATAAATCAGTTTAAGAAAAAGAAACTGAGCAAGCCTTGAATGAATTCCCAAAGGAAGTAAATTTTATCCAAAAAGAATTATTTCTGTTATTACACCAACTGAAAACAGGAAAAGAAGCAGTCTTTTGTGGTACAAATATGGCCTTGATAACTGAACAAGAGAGAGACAAAACAGAGAAAGAAAACCATAGATCAATATTCCTAATGAATACAAAAATTTTTTAATTAACAAAGGGGTTAAAATAATGTCATGAGGATTATATCCTATGACCATACTGGATTTATAATAGGAATGAAAGGCTGGTTCGATAGCAGGAAAATGATAAACATAACTGACCATGTTAATAGCAAAAATCATATTATTATTTTAATATATGCAGAAAAAGATTTTGGCAAAATACAATACCCATTTCTGTTTAAAAATAAAACACTAGAAATCACAGGAATAAACCAATCTTTTCTTAATATAATAAGTAGTGTATATTAGAAGCATCTAGATGGCTCAGTGGACAGAGTGCTAAGATTGGCATCAAGAAGACCTGAGTTCAAATCTGACCTCAAACACTTACTAGCTGTGTGACCCTGGGCAAGTCATTTAACCTATGTTTATGTTTGCCTTAATCCACTGGAAAAGGAAATGGCAAATCACTAACAAGAAAACTCCATGGACAGTATGGATCCAAGGTCATAAAAAGTCAGACATGACTGAACAACATGACAGATTGAGAGGTGATCAGGGGAACAAGTCAGACATACAATATAAGAAGAAAATGAGTGCAGTAGCTTAGGGTGTGATAAACTTCAAGGATCCTGGCAATTGCCTCAATTAAAATTAAAAAGGCTTTACACAATCAAATACAATTAAGTTAAAATTAGAAGAGAAGCAGCAAGAGAAAATCTTTGCATAAATTTTCATTCTATCAAAGTGAGTCCTTACAGATATTGTGTGTCTGTAAATCGTGTATAATGATCTCCTGGTTCTGCTTCCCTCACTCAGCATCCGTTCATGTAAGTCTTTCCAGGGTGTAATGCAGTTGGTCCGCTTCTCATGTCTTATAGCACAATAGTATTCCATTACATTCATATGCCACAATTTGTTTAGCCATTCCCCAATTGATGGGCATCCCCTTGATTTCCAATTCTTTGCCACTACAAAAAAAGAGCTGCTATAAATATTTTTGTATGTACAGGTCCATTTCCCACTTGTCTGATCTCTTTGGGATACAGTCCTAGAAGTGGTATTGCTGGGTCAAAGGGTATGCATATTTTCATAGCCTTTTGGGCATAGTTCTAAATTGTTCTTCAGAATGGCTGGATCAGTTCACAACTCCACCAATAATGTAACAATGTTCCAATTTTCCCATATCCTCTCTAGCATTTATCATTTTCCTGTTTTGTCATGTTAGCCAATGTGACAGGGGAGATGTGGTACCTAAGAGCTGTTTTGATTTGCATTTCTTGAATCAATAGTGATTTCGAGTATTTTTTTCATATGATGTAATATCAATTGAGTTGGGACTTTCTTACTGTTTTAAAATGATTAATTAAGTATCTTTGAGTCTTACTAGGTGCTAAGTCCCAGGCCCAAACCCCAATTAGGTGCTAAACCTATGTGGGTGTGACTTGGTAACCAAGGTGGGGCCCCAGGTGGGGCTAACTAGGGGAGGGCCTAGTTTACGCATGAGTTTGAGTAATAGGTTTGGGACATCAGAGGCTCTTAGACCACGTGGGTTTAAGTCATCTCTTTGTGATGATTTTAGGTCACATGGGTGAGTCGCATGTGTGACTCTCCCCTGACTCTGAAATAGATATAAAACCAGGGGTTGGCTTTCTTTTCTTTGGAGCTCTTACCCACAGCAGTGGTGGCACATGACTCTGGGCCAGCCCTTGTTCTGAGCTCCCGGGCTGAACCTAGATGTTGGTAACTATGAATCTGTATTTGGTCTGTCTGTTGATGTTTGTAATTTGTGTGTATTTTGCTCTGAAGTTCAGGGTGCTGGTCTTTTCCCCTGAACTAAGTGAATGATATTTGTATGCTGAATTAAAGTAAGCTTGTCAACCCCTTAACGTTGCATTCCTTACTAAAGCAGATCAAGAGAACCTGTGCTTTTGTGGCATGCTTGTTGTTGCAGTTGTGTTGGTCTTTCACCCCCACAACATCTGCTGGCTGGATTGTGGAAACATATGACTATAGATATCTTTATTTTCTTCCTCTGAAAATTGCCTGTTCATATCCTTTGACCATTTCTCAATTGGAGACTGACTTGTATTCCTATAGATTTGGCTCAGTTGCCTGTGTATTTTAGATACAAGGCCTTTATCAGAGACACTGGTTTGTAAAGATTCTTTCCCAATTTTCTGCTTCCCTCCTAATCTTTGTTGCATTGGCTTTGTTTGTGCAAAAACTTTTCAATTGAACATAATCAAAATTATCCATTTTGCATTTTGTAATGCTCTCTATCTCTTGTTGGGTCATGAATTCTTTCCTTTCTCATAAATCTGATAGGTAAACTATTCCTTGCTCTCCCAAATTGCTTATAGTGTCAGCCTTTATTCCTAAATCATGAACCCATTTTGACTTTATTTTGGCAGACAGTATAAGATACTGGTCTATGCCCAGTTTCTGCCTAGTGTTTTCCAATTTTCCCAGCCATTTTTGTGAAATAGTGAATTCATAACCCAGAAGCTAGACTCTTTGGGTTTATCAAGGAGTAGATTGTTATAGTCATTGACTACTGCATCTTGTGTACCTAACCTATTCCACTGATCCATGACTCTGTTTCTTAGCCAGTTCCAAGTAGTTTGGATGACTGCTGCTTTATAATATAGTTTAGTATCTGGTATGGCTAGGCCACCTTCCCTAGCATTTCTTTTCATTGATATTCTGGACATTTTGTTCTTCCAGATGAATTTTGTTATTATTTTATCCAGCTCTGTAAAATATTTTTTGGTAGTTTGATTGCTATGGGAGGTTCACATCCACATGGATTACATTAACACCTAATGGGGTTTGGGCCTGGGGCTTAGCACCTAGTAAAGCTCACTGAGATAAATTGAGTCACTCAAAGAAAACAAAGGTCATTCTGGTTACATTAACCTGGGCAATTTATGTTTTTGTAAATATTCATCCATCTCCCTAATTGTCAAATTTATGGGCATACAATTGGACAAAGTAATTCCTAATTATTGTTTTAATTCCCTCTTCATTGGAGGTGGATTCATGCTTTTCATTTTTGATACTGGTAACTTGGTTTTCTTCTTTCTCTTTTTTAATCAAATTGACCACAGGTTTATCAATTTTATTGGTTTTTTTTTTCATAAAACCAGCTCTTAGTTTTATTTATTAGTTCAATATTTTTCTTGATTTCAATTTTATTAACCTCTCCTTTGGTTTTCAGTATGTCTAATTTGGTATTTAATTGGGGATTTTCAATTTGTTCTTTTTCTAGCTTTTTCAATTATGTGCCCAATTCATTGTTCTAATTTTTCTCTATTTTACTCATGTCAGCATTCAGAGACATAAAACTTCCCCTAAGCACTGCTTTTGCTGCATCCCATAAGTTTTGGTATCTTGTCTCATTATTGTCATTCTCTTGAGTGAGGTTATTGTTTCTATGATTTGTTCTTTGACCCACTCATTCTTTAGGATTAGATTATTTAGTTTGCAATCAATTTTTAGTTTATCTTTCCATGGTCCTTTATTACAAATAATTTTTATTGCATCGTGATCTAAAAAGGATACATTGATTATTTCTGCCTTTCTGCACTGGATTATGAGGTTGTTATGCATGGTCAATTTTTGAGTATGTGCCATGTATAGATGAGAAACAGGTATATTCCTTTTCATCTCCATTCACTTTTCTCCAGAAGTCTATCATATCTACCTTTTCTAAAATTCTATTCACCTCTTTGACTACTTTCTTGTTTATTTTGAGGTTAGATTTATCAAGTTCAGAGAGGGGAAGGTTGAGGTCCCCCCACTAGTATAGCTTTGCTGTCTATTTCTTCCTGTAACTCCCTTAACTTCTTCTCTAAGAATTTGGATGCTCAAAATCCAGGGGAACAACACACCCAGAAAAGATGTAATGATTGTCAAGGACCAGGCTCATTAAGAACAGTAATAGAGCAGAAGACGTGGGCTGTTCTGCAAGCCCACTTTGGAGATGCAAGCACCTCTTTCATATACATTCCCACATGTGTGATCCCTCTGTATGTTAATTTTTGTTACTAATAATGTGTATATTTGTAGGGTGGTGTCTGAGATTTATGGAAGTAAATGTTCTGTTGAAAATATTCTTACTTATTCCACTTCATGAAGTGTCTTTCAACAAACTGTGGCCTCTGGCTGGCTAGAGAAAAGAACAAATACACTGGTCAGGTGTTTTAGCTATAATTTGAGTGGATGTGGACCCACAAAAATTCCTTGAATTTTAGGGTTGTATATGTCAGAAAGGAGTAGACCACTTGCAACATGCAGTAATGCAAGATGCAGTAATGAAAACAATGGTGCCTTAGACTAAGTTGGTGCTTAATTTTTTTTTGTTAGTTGAAATATAGTATGAACGAAGAATACTAGGTAAAGATCGTACATAATCCAAAGCCCATCTGAAATATTCTTGGGAGTGGAATAGAAGGTGCAGGGCTCTAAAGCATTCATACATGAATTGTAGTGTCTGGACTTAGGGCAGTTATAGGAATCTACATCTAGAAAGCTGCAGCTTCCTTCCCTTTGTTCCTGAATGACTTGCATTTCTGGTTTTTGCAGTTTAGTTTATTGTAGGATAGACCAGCTACCACAGCACAAGGGGATGCTCCATTTATTTTACTAAGGGGAAAATGTGCATTCTGGCTTTGGCTACCTCTTGGAATTTTGCATAAGCCTCTAGCTCTGGATGAGTTAAAGGAGATGCACATTCTGCAATTCACTTCTGATTCCACATGTCTCACAGAGCTCAGGTATTGATTCCTTCACAAAGCCTTTTCTCTTCCTCTGTTTTTAGTACTCTTCCTCTTGAAATGAGTTTATATGCTTTATATTTTACTTGTGCACATATAACATCTCCTCTATTTAATGTAAGCTTGAGGATGAGGCTGTTTAACTTCTGTTTTCATATCGCAGTACCTAGTACCAGTGCCTTGCACATATTACGTGACTTATTAAAATTTAGTGAATTTGAGATAGATCTTCAAAAATTTAGAGCTAAATTCTGAGACCTCCAGAGGTGGCTAATATGCTATGAAATTGAGGACTCTAGAGCCCTAACAATTACTTTAGTTCCTAGGCCTATGCTTTGAAATGATTACCATTAGAATAAGGACCAAGGGAATTTCATAGGATTTTCTAATATGAAAAAAATCACTCTTCTCTTTTTAATAAGAATGTTTCTCTCAAATCACCACCCTTCTAAGGTGCCCTTTGAGTTAATTTTCAAATAGTAGTGGTGATGAATTGTATTGTCATATATACACATTCTTCACTGATCAGAAATTAGAGCTCTAAGGGACCTCAGAAGCAGCATAATCCAGTCCCCTCATTTTACAGAAGTAGAAACTGGGGTTAAGGGAAATTAAGTGACTTGCTGAAGGTAGTAAGTATCCCTTCCTCTTCTCCCCTCTTCCTCATCTTCTATCACTCAGATGCCTTCTGCCACTTTTTTCCTCTTTCACCCATGTCTCACATGTTGAAGTAGTCTTACTCTTTACCAAGGCTAACCTCTTTACTTGTTCAAATGATCTCATTTTATCCCATCTCTTCCCACAGATTGTCACCTCTTCTATCTCCACACTTTCACTTATTTTTAATCTCTGTCCACTGGCTGTATTGCCAAGGCAATATTCACAGTGGTTGCTATTACTATGAATATGCTAGCGTTGTTCTGAATAGCAAAATACAACAGACTCTACACATAGAAGACAGAAGCAAAACATTTATTCAGACAGAGAGTCAAACCCCAACACCAGTAAACAGAATCCATCACAGCAACAAAGAAGTTAATACACATTATCACTACTGAGAGCAGTTCCATCCTGAAGCCATCCCCCCGCCTCCCTTGCTGGAGCCTTCCCACAAACAAATACTTGCAGCAAGCTGCCTGTCTCCTCTCTCTCCCTCGGTTCTGACTGCTCTGAGCATTTCCTGCTCCATCCTCCCTGTTCCACTTGTTCAGCAAGCTCCCCCCAGCACATGTGACTTAGGCTTCCTATGATGTAAGCCAGTCACGTAGGCTTATCAATGGATAGGAAGATCTTCAGATTTACATTACCATTACATTTGGCCTCAAGATCTTTCTTATCCATTACACAGATTAACGGTGCAACCGGTGTCAATAGAACTTTGCAGCAATATAACAGGGATAACACAAAATAAGCACATAAACAATACCATCATTTCCCCCTTGATCAAATGGGGCTCAAAATCTTGGGGTAAGGGGCAAAGGGCTCTTCTTCTATAGCTACTTCCTGCTGAAATTGGATGCAGAGCTGTCCCTGCCCCAAGAGGTCCCATTCAAGAGTTCATTTCTTTAGCTGGCATACAGAGCTTGGTTGACACCAGGTTGACACATCACAGCTGTGGACAGAGGGTGACTTCTGGCTTAAGCTATCAGGCATCTGCAGGTGGAGAGTACTAAGCCTGCAAGAAACAAATCTAGCAAATAAGTTTAACAGACAAAAAGCCAAAAAGAAAAAAAGGAAACGATAACCAGAAGCAGGGTAGATATAGGGTCAGCTGTGCTTCTGGAATCCATGAACCTACTATCATAGCCTCATTCACAGTAGAACATATGCGTTAAGGGTACAATTTGGTTATCATCTTCTCCTGAATAAACAACAGCTACAGTATTATCTTTCCCATTGTGATAATCTCAGTAGACTTTGGAACATAATCTGGCTTCCATTTTACCTATACTTTAGCTCCCAATTTTATTCTATCAGAACCAAACCCTTCAGTTCCTTTGATAGTTATTTTAGAAGGAGGGTCAGTTTTCACAAGCAGTATTGCTTCACAAGGAATAATAATCACTTGAAGTATTCTATCATTTTTACAAAACTGTATAGGTTCTTCACCTAAATTTTGGAATGCCACAATAATTTCTATTTGATAATTAGAATATATTACTCCAGCCAATATATGTATCCCCCAAGCTGCTAATCCTGATTTAGGTAACATCCATCCAAAACGATTCTTAGGATTCTCATACATATTCCAGTACAGATTTTTCTTATTTCTTTTGTATCCAACCAAAAGTTCTCTAAACAACATAAATCATATCCTGCTGAATCAGGATACAGTGGTGGGACATCTCACCTCACAGTCCAATACTCAATATTTTGTATCTTTTTTGTTCGTAGTTTTCTAACTAGCAGATTTGGGGTCATCATTCTGGCTAGAGGTGTACTTTCTCCTAATGGTCTATTATTCAAATTACTTAAAGCAGTGAACAAATTATCCTTCCAATGTTGATACGAATTACTAGAACTTAACTTCCTTAACTGTTCTTTCAATAATCCATTCATTGGTCCAATTAACCCACATGTTTGTGGATAATATGGAATATGAAATATCCATTCTATATTGTTCAATATACAATATTTCTTCATTTCATTACCTTTGAAATGTGACCCATTGTCACTTTAAATCTGCATTGGGGATCCATAATATAGACTTATGATATCTAGGGTTTTACAGATGTTCTTCTAAGTTGCATTCTTATAAGGAGAAACCACTAGTCCATCTGAATAGGTGTCAACACAAGTACATATACATTGATATCCTTTGTCTTGGGGCAAGGGACTAATATAATCTATCTGCCAAATTTAGGCTGGATCTTTTCCCCTTGCTATCTCTCCAGTTATTACCTGAGGAATAGTTAGTTCCTTTTCCAAATGACATATATAACTTTGCTTTGATACTTGTTTTAACAAAGAATGACAGATACTAATGCCTTGATCTTATGCCCACCGATATGTGGCCTGGATTCCTAAATGGCTGGTCATTTGATGGACCCATTTTGCAAGTACCACATCATCAGCTGGTGTCAGAGTAGGAACAATATGTTGAGTAGCGATCTTTGCTAATTGATCAGCACGTGCATTGTACTCACGTTCTGGCATGGTGAGGGCCACGTGAGCATCTACATGAAAAACTGACAAATTAATAACCAAAGACGTGTCCCATATATCTTCCCATAATTCTTGGCTCCAGATTTGTTGGCCATGAATTTCCCTATTTTGATTTTTCCCCATTGGGCATCCATGTAGCTAACCCATTAGCTACTGCCCACAAATCACTGAATATATGACACTGTTCTCCTTTCTCTGTTTTAATAGCTTGATGTACTGCCATAAGTTCAACATATTGACTATTTCCACCTGTCCTAGTACTTTCCAAAGTCTGCCTAGTACATGGATCATAGGCTACCGCTTTCAATGTCTTTTGTGGTATAAATATGTTGCTCTCCCATCAGTAAACCATGCATGTTTGTTTTGTTCTTCAGTTAATCCATCAGATCCCTCGTTCCATTTTACCAAGACTGTACCAACTGCTGTCTGGGTTCAGGGGGTTTATCATTTCCTTCAGTGTCTATATTTGCTATAGATTCATGTAGAGCAGAAACTCTACTTTTACCTGTTTTAAATCTATTTTGAATATACCATTTCCATTTAATTATGCTAGCTTCTTGCACACGTGAGAAGTTGGGGTACTCATTGCCCAGGTCATAATAGGGATTCTAGGCCTTAAATATTACCTCATGGCCCAGAGTCAGTTGTTCAGTCTCTACAACAAAGCCCAATATGCAGCTAACAACTGCTTTTCAAAAAGGATATATTGAATTCCAGATGAAGGAAATCTCCTAGACCAAAATCCTAAGGGTACATTTCAGCTTTGTTGTTTTTGCCATGAACTCTAGTTTGCGTAGTCATCCTGTACAGTCACTTATAATTCCATCAGGTCACTTTGCATAGGCCATAAATCTAGGGCCAATTGTATAGCACCCATGGCTTCCTCAAAAGCTTTACTCTGCTTAAGTCCTCAATCAAATTCATATTTTTTCCTAGTAACTTTATATAAGAGTTTCAAAATATGTTCTAGATGGAGAATGTGGTGCCTGCAACATCCGAACAGTCCTATAAACTTTTGGGCCTCTTTCTTATTGGTAGGGATAGGGAAATCCTGAATCTTCTGTTGGGCTTGTGGGAGAATCTCTCATAGCTCCTTATTCCATTGTATACCCCAAAATTTTATCATTTGAGCTGGCCCTTGAATCTTTGCAGGGTTAATTTCCACCCTTTGCTTTTCATATGCTCAACTAAAAGTGTCACACTCTTCTCCACGTCTTTCACATTTTCCCCCTGTATCATAATATCATATATGTAGTGGGTAAGCCATATACCAGGCAGCTGTAATTCATCCAAATGGTCAGCCACAATCCTGAGACAAATAGCGGGGCTATGCAGATATCCTTGTGGCACTCAGGTAAAGTATATTGTCTGCCCTGTCAAGTGAAAGCAAACTGGTCCCATTGTTTAGAATCCATTGGGATAGTAAAGAAAGCATTGGCTAAATCAATAACTGCATCCCAAGTCACATCATATTTCTCGATCTTTTCTATTAAGCTAACAGTATGACGGCGGGTTCATGGACTCCAGAAGCATGGCCCATGCTGTATCTACCCTGCTTCTCCTTACTCTTTTTGTCTGTTAAACTCTTTTGTTTGGTTTGTCTCCCGCAGGCTTAGGGCCTTCTACTTGTAGACGACTGACTGCTTGAGCTGATGTTACCCTGCGTCCCAGACTGTGATGCATCACCCCTGGACCTGGCATTGACCAAGCTCCGGATGCCGGCCAAAGAACAGACTCCTCGAATGGGACCTCTTGGGGCAGGGACAGCTGTACGTTCAATCTCAGCAGGAAGTAGCTATGAAAGAACTTTGCCTCTTACCCCCAGGGACTTTGGGCCCCATTCATTTGAGGGGGGATGATGGGGTGCTCAGGCCTCCACCCTAAGACACTGCTTTATGTGTTTATTCTGTGTTATCCTTGTTACAAGATTGTACTTACCTATGTAAAGAATATGAAAGATCTTGGGGCTGATGGCAATGTTAATGCGATGGAAAGAGCTTTCCCATCCACGAATGGGTCCATGTGACCTGCTTTGAGCCAGTCACACAGAAGCCTGCATCACATAAACCTGGGGTGGGAGGAGCTTGCCGAATGGGTGGAACAGGAAGCGTGAGTGTGGTGGAGCTTGGAGAGAGGAGGCAGAGGAGCTAGCTAGGGCATCTTGCCTAAGGGAGCTTGTTTATGGGGAGGCCTGACAGAGAGATGGCTTGGGGATGGCAGTGCCCCCTGCATTGGAAATGTGTACAGAATTGGTCCTAACTATGACGGTTTTGGCTTTCTGGGGTTTGAATAAATGTCATGGTTTCGTCTTCAACGAGGAGAGTCTTTTATATCTTGTGATTCAAACCTGGGAATACGCCAGCATACTCATAGCAGCCGCTGCGGGTATCACATTGGTGATATAGCCCACTACTTTGGGAGTGGGGAGCAAGAGATTGTCTTAGTTTGTGACCCATGGAACTCTTTAGGGTTGGGGCATTATGTGGTACTCCCAAGGCTTATAGCATGTAAGAAGGTTAAAGAATTTTCCATATTGAATTAGACCAGAAATCCATTCCTTAAAAACAGATAAAAGTCAGAGATTGTTCCCAGGAACAGCCCTTCTAAATGCAGCCATGGGC
Organism: Trichosurus vulpecula; assembly: GCF_011100635.1. NCBI lineage: Eukaryota > Metazoa > Chordata > Mammalia > Diprotodontia > Phalangeridae > Trichosurus > Trichosurus vulpecula. The sequence continues at coordinate 29,460,418 of NC_050581.1, forward strand.
TGAAAACATGTTCAACAAGTTCAATGTTCACTTTTTAAAAAGCAAATTGATTTTGGCATCTGAGCAAACTCATGTGTTAATATTGGTATTCCTGAGCCAGCCTGAAGATGTTTACTGGAGTCCCTTCAACACTCGATGGTTCGTTGGCAGCCGACTGTGCCTTTCAAGTTGGCATTCATTCACATATTAGTTTTTCCTGGTATGAGACTCAAAGGTCGTCACTGACACCATTATGGTAGTGCAGTATATTGGTTTGAGAGCTCACTTTTGAGCCAAGAAGAACAGGGTTTAAGTCTTGCTTTTTTTCAATGTCCCACAAAATTTTCATATATCATTAGTTATCATGAAGTTGACATTCTAGAGTCTCCCTAATGACAGCTCTCCACATGAATGAAATGACAGGTCTGGGCCTCACTTTGATCCACAAAAAGACATTACCATCACCAAGAAACATTTATTTTTTAAAAGAGATTTTTGTTATATTGTGATCTAAATGAAGGTAAACTGAGGCACAAAGCTCTGAGCACAATCAATTTACTAGTGAAGTGATTTTGCAATAAATAGGATCTTAACTTCCCCAAAAAAGCTAAGACCACAACATGAGGCCAGCTAGCCTTTTTATAATTTTTCTGGAAAGCACAGAACAAAGAACAGGAGTTCATATGCAGGAAACAAGTTATGATTGGTTACAAAGTCTAAAGAGAATAGAATGACCAGTAACACTGCAGATGTGGGGAACACAATTGGTTGGAGATTGGGAACATGGGGCTAGTAACAACTCCTTCTTGTCCTTAAGGAATGCTTATTGATTTATGGAACCCACTTACATCTTGCAAGGCTTGTTAGTAAGATAACAGATTTCCTTTAATTATACATTGGTAAGCAAGGTCCATTAGTAAAATAACAAATAGGTCTTCCCCAATTGTGCAGGAGGTTGGGGGGCAGTTAAGATGTGTAGAAATAATACATTTCTTTGAATTAAGGTGATTTATGGGACGAGGAGAGGAAAGCTGAACCTATGAAGTTCTTAATTTGGCATCAAAGAAAGGGACTTAGGTAGTTACAAAAAATACAGAATAAAATCAACCATAAATAGAATTACAAAAATAGACTCAAATAATTAATAGAATAAATTTTATTTTCTCAGTTACATTTTTTTACATCACCTAGATTTCTTCCATATCTTCTCCCCTACCCCCTCCCACCTTATTTCTTGTAATCTTTTTTTTTTTTTAAAAAGTGGAAGAGGGAAAGGAAATTCATTAAAACTGATCAATGCCTTGAAATAATTTGGTATTACATGCAATGTTCCATATCTGTATACTTGATATCTGTAAATCAGCAGAAGGGAGGTGTTTTCTCATACCTTTATTTACTTATTTATTTTTGGTAGACAAACTGGATTTTTATCATTGCCTAATATCAGGTTCTATCGTTTTGTGGTTGTTGCTCTTCCATTCACATGGTGTAGTCATTGTGTATATTGTTTTCCTGGCTTTGACTGACTTTGCATCAGCTGAGTCCATGCCCTCTGTATTCAACATGTTGCCTTTTCTTAGGCACAATAATATTTCATTACATTTACATATCATTGTTTTTTTTTTAGCTATTTCATAATGCTACAGAAAGGTCAAAAAGGAGGACCAAGAAAGGACCATTAGACTTGGCACAAGAGGGGCTATGTATTTGCTGAGCATTTTTTTCCATTCTATGGCTAAGTAAACCTCTTTTTGTTAACTCCTAAATGACCTATGAGTGCTTCCTTTCAATCTAAAACCTGGATCTGAGGCACTAGATCCACCTGAATCAGGCAAGACCTACTATAGTAGCCAAAGTGGTTGGACCTGTTACTTTGGGAGGGAGTATCAGGCCTCTGAATTAGCTTCTGATCTCCTTTATTCCCAGTCCCTTGCTATGAAAAAAAAGTCCTGCTAAAAATATTTTGGTGAATGTAGAGCCCTTTTTGTCAGTAACCTCCTTGGAGTATATGCCTACCCATGGAATCTCTGCTTGAAAGAAAAGGAGTATTTTTGTTACTTTATTTGCAAAATTCCAAATAGCTTTCCAGAATAGTTTTATTAATGGACGGCACTACCAAAAATATATTAATGTCCGTCACAACCCCTGGAAAATCGACTCTTTCTTTCTTTCGTCATTTTTGCAAGTTTGCTGGGTATAAAGTAAAATTTGAGGGTGGTTTGATGTGCATTTCTCTTATTACTAATGATCTGAGGCATATGGTTGTTGATAGATTGCAATTCTTTTAAAAGAGTTTGTTCAGATCCTTTGACTACCTGTGTAATGGGCAATAGCTTTTGGTCTTACATATTTCTGTCTACATAGAATACAGCAATTATTAAATAAATGCCTGCGTGTTGCTTACTTTTATGGGTTCCCTAACCAGTTATGACTAAACAGGTGTGTGGGGGAGGTAGAGGTAAGGGGAGTTGAGAAAAAAGAAGTTAAAAAAATACTGAATCATTCAAATTGGAATAATAAACAAAGTTATAAATTGCACGTAGTCCAATGCTCTCATTTTACAGATAAGGAAACTTTAGCCCAGAGAGGTTAAATCTTTTGCCCATGGTCACAAAGCTAGGATTTAACTTTGAGGTTTGGATCACGAGAAAATAGTGGCACCATTAACAGAAATAAGAACACTAGGAGAAGAGGACGGTTTAAGGGATTAAAGCCTTAGAGATGGAGGGACTTCAGAGATCATCTATTTCTCTCCCTCACTTTACAAATAAGGTAACTGATGTCTAGTGAGAAAATAGTCAATTTTGGAGGGGTTGAGACAGACTGAATACATTTTTAGTAGAGTTGTGAATTTATACAATCAGTATGGAAAGCTATTTGGAATCATGCAAATAAAGTGACTAAAATGTCCCTATCTGTCCCACAGAGATTCCACTGGCAGACATATATACCTAAAGGAAGTTACTTACAAAAAGGGCTCCACATTCATCAAAATATTTTTAGCAGTACTCTTTTGTGGTAGAAAAGAACTAGGAATAAAGGAGATGTCCCTTCACTGGAGAACAGCTAAACAACCAGTAATATATGAAAGTAATGGAATATTATTGTGCTGTAGGAAATGATAAACGTCAAATACAGGGAGCAATGGAAAGACCCAACTGAGGTAAAGTGAAATAAACCAGGAAAACAATATACATGACCACAACAATGTAAGTAGAAAAAACCACTGCAAAACAACAGCTGCCTAAGATCGCACAGCTTGTAAGTGACAGAGACAGATAAGAACCACCCAAGGTTTTCTGTCTCAAAAGCAAGTACTATCTTTATTCCCTTCCCACTGCCCAACCCCCTATGAAAAACAATTTATCTAATCCGGGGTGGGGAACCTGCCGCCATGTGTGACCCGCTAGGTCCTTGGGTACGGCCTTTTGACTGAGTCCAAGTTTTACAGAACAAATCCTTTTATTAAGGTGATTTGTTCTGTGAAGTTACATCTCTCATGTATCTCTTATTTGTACCCCTTTCTTTCCTCTGCAACCACCCTGGGGGAGGTCCTCTTCATTACTTCCTTCCTGGCCTGTGTGCAATAGCCTGCTGGTATGTGTCCCTGCCACAAGTCTCTTTTTACTTCAGTCCATCCTCCATTTGGCTGTCAAACTAATCTTTCAAAAGCACAGGTCTATCCTGATAAAAATCTGTAATGAAGAGAAACTGAAGTACAAAGTCTTCAAGCATGATCATTTTATTTAGCAAGGTTGCCAATAATTTGATATCTTGAGCACTTCAATGGCCAGGCATGCATTAGAGCAGACAGAGCCATCTTTGATATAATTGGTAAAGGTACAGATGGGCTTACATTTAACCTGATTTACAAGAGGGGATTTCCAAGATTCATGACAACAGTTAATCAATATTCTCTGGAAAGTCCAGTTTTAAGCAACTCTTGGCTTTTGACCAGGTAGAACATCTTATGACTTGCAGGGATTCTTTCCCCCCCACTCCAATCTGGGGCAAGAGTCTAAGTTGTAGCCCCCCAAAATAGGGAAGTTACTCAAACCATCTTACACACACCAATGTTAAGTAGCCAAACTATTTTTTAAATCAAATTAATTCCTAAGTATTGACTCCAGTGATTAGCTACAATTCTTAATCAATAAATAATATAGCAATTTCACATTCCCCCCTCTGATTCTATGGAGCCATGTTTCTACTGAATTACCTTCTATAGGCCAGGTTGATGTTAAACCAGGCATAATCTGCATCCATTGGAATTAAATTAATAATGTAAAGCAATAATTACAGGGCTCAATATTTTATACAAAGCCAGACATGAGAGGTTTTATTATTACTGGGGCTAGCTGACCGTTACAAATAGCCTAGCAATAGGTGCTAAGTCTCTCATGTTTTCTCCATCTGCATGTTGTGATGGTTGGTCAGGAATAGGTTCCCACGACTTGGGAATGCTTTGGTGCTACTGACTAAAGCTTTGCTAGTTATGGTTCAGACAGATACATTGGGAGCAGTTGTCTTTAATAAGTTGGACTTGCAGAGAAAATGGTATGTGGGGAAAGTAGAATTTATATGTCTTTCAGGTAAAACAATGATCAAGTGCTTTTGTACCCTAGTAACCCACTCCCAAAGTCCATTTAATTTCCAGTTGAGTTTCACATGTCTCAGGTATTCATATGGTCCCTGGAAACAACTTTTCATGGAGTAGGTCTCAATTAATGGCAGCTCTGAAGGTGGGTCTTCATGGAAGGGCTGGTCACTTACAGAGGTTCCTAGGTGTTTCTGCTATACTCCTTTGCAAAATAGATCTTAATACAATGTAGCAACTAGTTGAGGTGGTGAACTATAGAACATAAAATCAGGAACTGACACCTGAGACTTCAGATAATCTAAATCCTACATGAAAATTGGCTAATAGGTCTATTTTCCATGAAAATTATATCTTCCATGTATATTCTCAGAAAGTCACGTATCTTATTGCTCCTCAAAGTTGTGTGTTCCATTTAATTTCAAAAAGTTTTACATTCATCTTCGTGCATCTTTATCTAAATCTGATTCCAACTCATTCCTCCATCAGGAGGATATTAAAATGATATCAACACAATGAAAGATGTCGTAGTATTGATATCAACATAATGAAAGGATGTTGTAGTATCAATCTCCTATAAACTAAATACCTTATCAATTGTAAGGCCTCATGGTTTCTATTACTTGTAATTCTAATGACAATTTTAAGTGTAATTACTATTATTATTATTGTCACTCCAGTAGTGCATATACTAGCATATATTATTCAGTCAAAACTCACAATACAGTTTATCTCTTATGTTTGTTACAATGAAAAAACGAGCCATCATTATTCCATTTGCCTTTATAAATGGCATTTGCTATGTGAGAAAAAGAGAGGGCCATAACAGTATCAATATTTTTGTTTCTTAATTCTGTTTGATTTCAAATATGGGTAATATTCAACAGCCAATTACACAGGAAGTGTCATTATGAGGCAGGCTCAGGTATACCTAGGTGGGAAAATGTCTTGTTTACCAAGATGGGGAAACCAAGTCAAGAGAATCCTACCTTTACCTTCACAAAGTTGTTCTTTTGACTTTCCCAGAGACAGACATCCACAGTTCTCAGACTGAAAGAGGACATGGCATTTCCCTTGAATGATGGACTTATGAGAAGAGGTATCAGACACTTAGACCTGAAATCAAAACTCGGAATAGCAGCAGATTAAAGTCCCAAGAAACTTTTACTCAAGCAGCAAAATTTCACTAATTACAGATTAAGGCTGAGTTATTGTTATTTTTTCTCAAGTCTTAATGTATTAGGAAATTCTATTGATCTTTCATATAAGAATAATTACATATACAGTGAACATCAGTTATCATATACAGTGAATGGTTGGTTCAAAAATTTAGCTTCACTACATACTAATTATTAACAAATACAATTTCATGACTTTCCAAATGATCTTAAATGAGACATTATTTAAAGGGTTCTTACATTAATGTTTATTGTAGAAATAGAAAGGTATTTTTAAATAATTTATGGCTTTCATATAAAGTCTACATTTTCTTTATTATAGTTATTTTATTTTGCCTCAAAGAGAACTCTTTATATTATCTATACATTTTATTAAGTACAGAAATGGTATCCTTTTCAAAAAATTTTTTTATATAAGTTTGAGAAACTATGCATATTGTGTACATTATTTCATAATCCAAAGGAAGTCTTTTCATTTTCAAAATAATAAGGCAAGAAATTTATTATAGTAAACAAGTATTTTTAATAGTATGTTTGAATTTGAGATAGATGTGAATTTAGAAATGGAACATGAAAATTTTAAGACATATACATTACTTTAACTTTGTTTCAACTTGTTTTTTACTTTATGGTTTTGAAAATGCAAAGACTTCTTTTGGACTATTATTTAAAGTTTAACTTGCAAATTTCTCTACTTTGGCTGGGAGAGGCCATAGTTCCTAAACCGTAGTACCACAAAGTTTCATGATACACTGTCAGCAGTGCTGGTAAGGCCTTATGAACTGGTCTTAGTAGGCAAGAAACCTCACAGAAAACAAGGATCTCTTAAGAGGATGTGGCTACTCTCTTCTCCTAACAGTGAGTTATGTTACTATTTTTTAATCTAAAACAAAATATATCCCATTAAATAATGCCCAGTTTCAAACAGATGGTAATATTATATATGATACATTTATAATCTAATAGCATTCAGTTTGAAAGAGGAAGTAATTTGCCTTAACTTTTCTCAGCTTTCATAATACAAGAGAAAATTTTGTATACTCAACATCATGTATTTGAAACATGAAACTTATTACTACTCACATAACAGTAATTCAATGGAATGAATTTTTAAATTATCTTGCAAAGAAAGTCACTTATTCTGTCTCTTTTGGTGTTTTGTTAATCAACTCCAATGACATCCAAATGTCAGATACAGCTATCCACTATGGCATAATTAAAGTCAATTAAAGAAGTAACAATAGTTCTTTGTAACAACGGTGCTACTTGCAGCTGCTGTGGGACCAATAACACCAACACACAGGAGGGTTGCTAGCACAAGTTCTTTGATCTGCTTTCCTAAAGGAAAGCAACTGTAAAGGGGTCAACAATCTTATTTTAATCAAACATTTTATATACACATATATATATATGTATACACACATACATATATATTATACATATATGTGTATACACACACACACATATAAATATATATATATATATATATATATCATTCTCTTAGTTCAGCACCCTGAACTTCAGAGCAAATCCAAACAGAAATTACAAGTAGAAATTATATAAACAGAGCAAATACCAACAGCAAAGATCAACAGACAGGGCTTCAAACTGTCTGACCAAAAGCAATGCACACAGTTACCAGAGAGAGAAGCACCAACATCTGAGTTTTTCAAAGCTGGGGGGCTCTTTAATGGCTATCCAGAGTCTCATCTGGCTAAATCACATAAACACTCTTCCAATGAGTGAGCCCCAAAGCAAAATGCTAACCTCAGAGTATATATAGGCTTCTTCAGGGCCAGACGGCATCATAATCCTTGTGACCCAGGCTCATGTGACTTAGGCTTCCATGTGACTCAAGTTCAAAGCAGATCCCATAGGGTCTTTTAAGGGGCAAGCAAGATCTTCAAATTGTATTAACATTACATTCATTTATATAGTACTTACCACATGCCAGGCATTTTTGCTAATTCCTTAAAGTTTACTTTAAGGAATTTCAGAGGTCTGTTTTCTGCAGTACTTTAGAATGTTTATATTTTGATTTCTCAGCTATTACTTGAGCCACTTGTTATTACATGGCAGCTGCAACTTGTAACAGCTGTACTATTTAGTGTTGGGGTCCGGCCGGCGCACCCCAACCAGAGTTACCAGGAAATGAAGACACGGGTCGGGTGAGTACTGGAACACAGCACGTTTATTGAAAGCTAGGCAAGTTCTTATATAGTGTTTCTACTGCTTTGAAGCTTTTGTGTGAGGAGTATGCCAAGAATGTTGCCTGTGTCTCTTCAATATTATCACTTTGTTTTTACCTACCACATTTTGTTTTTCCCATACTGTATCTCCGTGTTCCATCTTCGTCCGGGTACGCGGAGGCCCTGTTTGGAGCATTCCTTTGAGGCTTTTCTCAAAACATGAAGAGTTCATGTTGAGGTCAGACTCAGCTCCGGGCCTCTACAATTTAGTAAGACTGAAGTTTCTTTTTTTTCCCTTTAGGAGGCTAGTTTAGAGGAAAATATAACCCATTGAACGTTTAATACTTTTTAAACAATCCAGTACAATTCTTAAGATACAAAACTTATGTTAGCCAAAATAACAACAATTTAGTTGATTTCAAAGTAATCATTTACTGTTTTAGATTTTTACAACATAAGTTCTTCTTCATGGTCAACCAAATATTATAACTTTACTCAAGCAGAGTTATAAAATTTATATCACAGCTTATTTTTCTAATTAAAAGAGAATTCACATTTCTAATTACATGCCTGACATTCTTCCAAAATCCCCAATACAAGAAAAACTAGAAGCTTAAAGAATATCATGGGGTTTTTGTTTTGTTTTTTAAACATAAATAGCAAACTTCTTGAATTTCATCTATACAGTTGTAGAAAATCTTAACTTATCCTTCTTAGAAAACCACTTATTATCTTCAACATGTTTCTTTAATCCAAACTCAACAAAAACAGTTAACATTTACATAGTGTTAACTAAGCTAAACACTTTAGAATCATTTTATTTCTCCAACAACTCTGGGAAGTGGGAGCTATTATTATCCCTTCTTACATATATAGAAGACTGATTAAATTCCCTAATATACCATAATTATAATATAGTTTCGGAACAAAATTTTGATAAGATCAAATCTAGATTTATAATTCCTAATGATAATATTTAAATTTCAATTTTTGCAAGATCTTGGCTGCTCTCTGCTAGTTCATGTTCAAAAATTCATGGTGGCACTCTCAGCTTCCTGTAATCATTTCTTTAAATCACCCAAAAAGCCAAATCAATTCTTTTTATTTTCCTAACTGAACCCTACCAGTATACCTTAAGAGGGCAGATAAAGGGCACATCTCTCTTTACCCAGAGGCTTTTTGGTTGTAACCTTGGCAGGAAAAGCTACTTACTAATTTTTTTTTTCCACAAAGGCCTTTAGCCTAACTATTTAAGCCAGGCCAAAGAAATAATATTTTCTTTATCAGACAGTTAGTTAATACGTATTTGTTAAACTTCTGCGTAACCCTTCAAAGTCTTAAGAAATTTCTTTCATAATCTTATATTGATTAGGGAAGAGAGGAATGCAGTACTTATCAAAGAAGCATTTCTCTAAAAATTCCTCAAATCTTTTTATTTCAGTGGGATCAAGGCCCTCTTACTTTTTTTCTACTTGCTTAATTCTTCTAGTCTTTATTTTCCAATCATATCCAAGACTGTCTACAGATCAATCCTCATTCTAGTAAACTTTCTTTACTCTTTAGTATCAGTTTTTATTTTATTACACAAACCAATTAATCACAATACTGTCACATTTTTAAGTTCTTAAATGCTTACAAATGCATAGTTCATTCCAATTTCTTTGAGGCAATTCTTTTGAGCAATTATAACTGGTTATAGTTACAAAGCTTATTTATAAGTAATAGTCAAATAAACCCAAATACAACTCATTTAGCCCAACTGCAAAGTTTAAGGTCCCTCCTAGTTCTTCATTGTATTGTGTCACAGCTTTCAGTATGAACGATAACTTTGGAGAAGAAGTCAACTATCTCTTTCTCAAAGTTAACCTCTTTTACGCTAGAGAATCATTCATCCATCTTTTCCACAAAGGAATTTACTTGGCAATGACCTGGGGATCAACCAGAACCCAACTCTTTCAATTTAGTCTATTGTATATTGTATAATCTATTTTATAAAAGCAACTTTCACTTTGGTGCTGGTACTCAAATGTGTAAATACGAGCACTTTTTCTTTGACTGTGAAAGATCTTTGTTCCCAATTGCCTCCTCCTTTACCAAGTTTGTAGGTTATTACATTATTGTAGGAGTTTTAGGTTTGTCTCATGAAAAGAGTAGTTAATTTTCAAATGTCTCTGAATTAAGAGAAATCCTTATCACACTATTTAATTCTTGGATTCAACTAAATCAAATATAACTGTATAATTACTAATATTAACAATTTAAAATTTTAATTTTCACAAGGGCCATAAAACTGTCACGATTTCAAATTTCAGGGCCCAATGTTATCAATTAGCTAATACTTCAATTTTAAAAAAATTACCTCAGATTTGAAAGGTGATAATGAAATTACAACTGCTGCAACACAACTGTGAATGTTACAATTGGTTCTAGTTAAAACAAATTTAGTAAAGTAGATCATTAACCTTTGTGATTTATAATAAAATTTGCCTTGGTTAAATGGTTGACAATGATTTACATTAAAAAGGTCCTTTGATTTGAATCATAATGATTTCTTGATTTAAAGTGTCAATTTTTATTAAAAACACTAAAGGAATATTTTTAGAGGTAAGAGGAATTGTACTACTGAAAAAAAACTGTCTGATGACAACTGTAATTTTCTGAAGAACTCAAGGTATAAGCTTTTCTCTATTTCCTAAAGGCTAAATCCATTTCTCTTGTTTTCTTACCCTAACTTATTACAGTCATAACAGAAAAAAAACCCATTACATTTCACTTACTTTTCACTGGCTTCCTGATTTTAAAACAAGACTTTCTCCCTCTTTCAATCCAGGAGTTCCAATATACGGCTGCTAACAGGGCTTGCTTTGTGTTTTAAGGTTGGTTGTTTAAAAGCACTAAGTAATGGAAGAGTAAATACATCTCATCTTTACTTTTACTTTACTCATCTAACTTCTTTTAGAAACTGAACGTGGTCTAAAAATTTTCCTAGTCTGCCTTCTAAAATAAATCACATTTCTATCCCACATTAAAATCATCATTCCCTTTAAGTACAGTTTTTAAGTATACCTTTTTAAAGAACTTGTATTATACACTACAGTCAAAACCAATTTCATGGATGGCATCAAAAACTTCAGACTCAGTGATTATCAAAGTGAAACTGCTGATCCAAAATTGTGATTGTTCTTACTGAGTGCCAAGACTTGAGCGGTTAGTAGTAATCTGATCTCAATCTTTAATTCTCCAACATATTACTTTAATATTAAATAGAAAATTTAATTCATTTTAAGTTCTGAGTTGTGGAACTTTTTAAATCCACAGGGATTTTACTCTTAATTTTTCCTGTACTATTTTCCTAAGTTCTTCTTAACACTTCTCCGAATTCCTCTAACAGAGATCTGCCAATTTTTCTTTTCATCAGACTTTACAAATTTTATGTACCCCCAAAACTCATCAAAATAGTCATAAAAACATTGAAGTCATCATTTAGAAATTTTGAGTAGAAAATAACAAATTTAGTCCCTAGTTAGTTTTCATATCTGTCTTTCATCTCTGCAACTTCCAACGTGGCTGGTGCTGAAAATATAGAGGAAAAGACTTGTCTTTTCTTCTGAAGACTTTTGAAAGTTTCACCTTTTTCATCTTCTCCTAGCTGATCAGACCAAGAGAAGAAGCTAGGTTGAGTTATCAGTATCACATAAATACTTGGAAACACTTGCTGGCATAGATCAGCACAAGGGACAGATAAGACAGACACATATACAAGTGGTCCCTTTAAGCCACAATGGGCATGTCCCACAGTTTCGTGAGATTGTTCAATGGCCAATTCTTAAAATTCTCTAATGTGAAAAGAAAAGAGAAATTACAGCTGACAAGATGTCCTGCTTTTTGGCCAGCTGCCACTATGAAGAGGAAATTGTTGGTGTTACAAATGTTTCTTCAGTCCTCACAACTCTTCTTCGAGAATTTTGCTTTTTCTTTGAAATTTCTGCTAAAAAATCTAGTGCACACAATCAATTTTAAGACCCACACAGAAACAGGTATACTTTAGCAAAATCTTCCTTTGTTTCCACTAAAAAAGTAAAAGCTAAGTTACTGCTAGACAAAAGAGATGGTTAAAGCTTTGTTCCTCCAGACTTTCTATTAAAAGTATATCAACAGGAAACACTGAGACTGATTAAAACTGAAACTTAAGGTATCTTTTACCTGAAAATGGCCTTCCCTTACCACCTTAAAGGCCTAACCCTTACTGAGAAGGGCAAAAGGGAATTAAATCATTCCCAACACAGTGGAGACTTGCCTTTGCTTGGAGAAAATTAAGCTTGAGGCCTGAGAGGGAGTCCAGCCGCCAGGACAGTCCTTCAAAAGGAGTTCTGGGAGAAGTTCCAGGGTTAGAGGCCCTCACTCAGGTCCCATCTGGGGTCACAAACAGTCCTGATAAAAACCTGCAGTGAACAGAAACTGAGGCACAAAGTCTCCAAGCATGATCAATTTATTTAGCAAAGCTAGTAGTTGCCAATAACTTGACATCCTAAGCCCCTCAATGGCTAGGGATGCATTAGAGCAGACAGAGCAGTCTTTGATACAGTTGGTAAAGGTACAGGTGGGCTTACAGTTAACCTGACTTACAGGAGGGGATTTCCAAGATTCACGACAGTAGAATTAACATTCTCTGGACAGTCGGGTGTAAAGCAACCCTTGACTTACGACAAGACAGAACATCTCAAGACTCCAGAGATTCTTCACCCATCCCCCACCTTAAATCTGGGGCAAGAGTCCAAGCTAAAGCCCAGAAAAATAGGGAAGTTACTCTTATAAAGAAGTCAAACCATCTTATAGACTCTAATGTTATATAGTCAAACTGTCTTTTAAATCAAATTAATTCCTAAGTACTGATTCCAGTGATTAGATACATTCTCAATGAATAATTAATAAATAATACAGCAATTTCACAGGTCTTACTATGTCAACACTCCCTTCTTCTACCCAATAAACTCCACTGGCTTCCTATCATCTTCAGAATTAAAAGTAAAATTCTATTTAGCATTCAAAGCCTTTCTCAACATCCCCCAGCCCCTTTCCAATCTTCTTACCCTTTACATCTCCCACTCCCATTAATCGGTGATCCAGTGACCCTGGCCTCCTTACTGTTTATCTCAGAAGACACTCATCTCCTGACGTAAAAGCATTTCCACTGGCTTTTCTTCATGCAGGGAATGTTCTCCCTCCTCATCTCCACCTCCAGCTAAAACCCTAGTGTTTAATAAAAATGCTAACAGGAATATTAATTAGATTCTAATTCTAATTACTTAATGTTCTAAATAATTAGAATATTAATTAGGAAGCCTTTCCCAATTCCCCTTTATTTCACTTTCTTTCTTGGTTATTTCCAATTTTATGCTTAATACAACTTGTTTGTACTTATTGGTTTGCATGTGGTCTCCCTCATTAGACTGTGAGCTCCTTAAGAGCAGGGACTGTCTTTTGCCTTTTTTTGTATTACCAATGCTTAAATCTCTAGCTCACAGTAGGTGCTTAATAGTTATCAACTGGTATTTCCACTACAAGATGCTACTCACATTGAGACAGATACTGGTCTAATGCTGCTGATACCATATGTTCTCTGCACAGAGTCCCTCTATAGTGTTAACAACCTACATCCTAGAACAGAAAGTAATCCAGAACAGGGATTTAGGGTTTCTTTAGAGAGGCAATCGGTTTGGTGGAGTATTTTGGATGGAGTCAAGAAGGCCTCCAAAAAAACTGTGATTCAGCCTCTTAACCTCTGAGTCTTTTCTTCAAATGTAAAATAGCGGTCATATTTGTAGCACCTATCCTATTTATAGAGTTATATGAAATAAGGTTTTCATAACTTAAAGTACTAATAGGAATGCAGTTTTTATTCTGGGTAGGAGGGTGAGGGTAGGGGGAGATTGGTCCCAGATAGCAGAATTAGGACTAATGGGGGTGAATTACAGCTGAACAGATTTTGGCTCAGCGTAGGAAAGCGTTTCCTAAAAATTACAGCTATCGAGAGATGGGGTGGGTTGCCTTATTGGGCAGAGTTCCTTATCACTGGAAGTTTCCCTGCAAAGCTGGAACGTCTGCGTTGCTGGAAAGAGCATTTATACTGCAGGAGCAGATATCTGAGTTTCCTTCATTAGGGAAGTGGAAGAACAATATGATCTAGGAAGTTTTCCCCATGCTATGCAAACCTTGCCTAAAACAATGAGGGGTGGGGGGAAAACCAAAAAAAATGTTTGGGGAAACCGGTAATGCAGCGTTTGTAGGCGTTAAAACAAAACAAAAACAAAGACACATTCCTCTGGGTCTAAGATTAGCATGCTTCTTTTAAGGACTTACGGTACGGTGCATACACTTAAGGTACACATGCAAATATAAATACTGATCTGTGTGCAACCTGCTTGCCTTTCACCTACCTGGTTTTCCTAAATCTGGGAGGGAGAAGTGACTGTGGCGCGATCTGAACAGGTTTCTCCAGGTTGGGTTACCCCGGGACTACTCAAACAGCCCAGGGTTCTTCCCACGAGGTGATCCGAGGTGTCTGCATTCAGAGGCTCCGCCCGGCGTGCTTTATTATGCGCCCCTTACGTCACGGCGCTCTACAACCCCGGAAGTTCCCTCCGGTCGGCGATGGCGATGGTTGGAGAGCAGTGGGTGCTGGTGGAGATGGTTCAGGCGTTGTATGAGGTGAGCCCACCCCCGACTCGGACACTCGGGCCAGGGCTGCCAGGAGGTATACGTGGATCTTGGGCTTAAAAAAGGAAGGCGCGAGGAACGTTCCTTCTGCCCACCCAGCCTTTTTCCGGCACTTGAACTGCTTTGCATGCGGCCCGAGGCGGAGGGTCTTAGGAAAGTGATAAGGCCGCTAACCAATGAGGAGGGTTGGCAGGAGAGTCGGACCTCTTTCGGCCAATAGGCGGTGCAGGGAAGGCGAAGGCGGGGGCAGGGGTGGGGGGAGTGGGGGGCGAAGAAGGAGAGCGTGTGGACCTTCAGGGAGTTGGACCAGAGGGGTGGTCCGAAAAACCTATTCGGTCCAACGAGCATTATTATTAATTAAGTGCTTACCTTGTGCTGAGGTCCTGTGCTGGGCGTTGAGGATTTGAAGACGAAAAAGAAGAAAAAAACAAACCAACAAAAAACTCTTGCCTACAGAAGAAATTAAAGATTCAGGGGATGAGATCTAATAAAAGTGCATTTGGAAGATACTCTGGGAAGACTGGTTTTGCACTTTGAGGGGGTGTCACCAGTGATAAAATGGAAAAGGAAAGGTTAGCAGGATGTGGGGGACGAAGGATGACTAGGGCATGGGTTTGAACGTAAAGATCTTCAGAAGGCGCGCCAGCCGCGTGTTCAAAGTGGAATGTATTGGAAAAGAATGAGGGTATGAACGGGAGTTAGTGTTTTGGAGACATAAAAAAGGAGGATAATTTGGGATTTTGAAATAAGGAATACGAGGTTTTATTTTTTAGGAAGTGAAAAAAAAGCTTTTGTGTTTTTGTTTTTTGAACGAGAGATATATAGAAGAATACTGGAAACTAGATAACTAAGACTGTAGTTTTTATGGATTTTGGTTTTGGGTGTGAAAGATAATGCTTCTGCCTGTTGGGAAGAATAGGTGGCATTTTATCAAATCTATTGCAAAACAAGCCGCGAATGTGACCTCCCACTTACTTGAGTGGTTGCCAGCTTTAATTTAATCAGTAATTTTAGATGCATAGATATATGTGCGTTTGTGTGTCTGTGTATCAGTAGTAAGAGTATAATGCACTACAATTTGGGAGAAATCATTAAGTTTCTTCTTTATATGCTCTTTGATCATTTTTATTAAAGGTTTGGTTTGACAGTATACTTCCTATGATCTTTGATATTGTGAAAGAAATTGGTAGAGGGAATGTAATTTCCCTGAGGGTGGAAGAGAGTTTAATGTCAGGAGTTCTAGATCCAGATTGTTTTTTGACTCACTGGGCTTGTTGCTTAACTTTTATGTAGCCTCTTTTTTCCTTGGTTTGGGTCACTTAGTAATTTTCAGAAATCTATAGTTTGGGAATTCTAAAGTTGTTGAGTAATTTAGTAGCCCTTGGTAGGTAATTATGTCCTATTCCCCAAAGTGAATTATATTGTAGCAGACAAACTTACGGAGCCCCTTAAGGAGAGGGTTTTTTTTTCCCGTTTCCATTCTAGTGTATTACTTATATGAACTTGACATGTAGAACGAAAATTTTGGCCTTACTGTAAAAGGAAATTTAGTATATAAAGTGCAGTATGTAGGCAGAAGAAATGGGGGTCCACTTCTCTCTCTGCACACATTCTTTTTTTTCCCCTAAATTACTACACATTCATTTGGTGACCTCATCAGCTCCTATAGGTTTAATTTTATTTATGTAGATGACTCCCAGATCTATATATCTATCCTTAGTTTCTCTCTTGTGTTCTAGTTCTGCAAACTACCCTTTGGACATATCAATTAACAAGCACTGTGCTAGGTGCTAGGGATACAAATACAAAGAAAGAAACGATTCCTATTCAAAGTGACCTAATGGAGGAAATGAGTACATATAAAAGCATATACAGCATAACCTTAAAATTAATAAATACTGATAATATTTACAAAGTAGTTAAGTACAAGGTATTTTGGGAGGATGGGTGGATTGGGAAAGATTATATGCAGATGATGCTTAGAAGCTAGTGACTCCTCGAGCTGGAAATAAAGGAGTTGGGGGACAGCTGGAGCAAAGGCCTACCCCTTTGTAGATTGATGGAGTGTTGTGTGTGAGGAAAAGAGAGAAGGCCAATTTGGTTGGATTGCAGATTGTGGGAGGAAGGAGAAATCTCCAGTGAAGCTATAAAGAGACTAAGGGCCAGGTTGTATAGGGCTTTAAAAGCTGAACAGGAGACTGGAAGCCACTGGAGTTGGTTAAGTAAGTAGTCAGTGATCATATATGAGCTTAAGGAAAATCACATTGGCAGCAGTGAGTGTGTAATGGATTGGAGTAATGAGATACTTGAGGCAGGGAACCCCACTAGGAAGTTATTGGAGTAATCTAGGCAAGGAGTAATAAAGGCCCTAAAATAAAGTGGAAAGAAGGTCAGAATGTAAGATGCTATGAAGATAGAAATGGTGATATTTGGCAACTCATTGAAATATGTAGGGGAGAGAAAATGAGGAATCCAAGATAATGTTGAGATTTCAGGCATAAGATGGAAAGATACCTTTGATGGAAATAGGGAAGTTTGGAAGAGGGGAGGGTTTAAGAGGAAAAATTTCAATTTTAGATGTATTGAGTTTAAGATGGCTCTCTAGGCATCTTAAAGTTCAACATGCCCAAAGTAGTACTCATTTTTTTCCCAAACCCTTCTCTCCTCATCTGAAGATACTGTCATCCTTTTAAGTCGAAAAGGTTAACAACCTTGGGTCATCCTTGACTCCTGTATCTCCTATACATCCTAATTAGTTGACCCAACTACAACTTCACTTCAGGCACTTATTACCACTTGCCTAGACTATTGCATAGCCTTCATATTAATCTCAACCCACTCTTTCATACAGCTGCCAAAGTACTTTTCTTATTCTCAGTTCATATTCATATTCAGTGACTCCCTGTTGCCTCTAGAAGCAGATATGAATTTCTCTGGTATTGAGAAACCTTTACAACATATCCCCAATAGTTTCTTTCCAGCCTTATTACACATTCATTACTCCCTAATGCAACCTTCCTATTACCTATACAACCCCATTTCATGTCTTTGCATTATAGCACTATTCCCTCCCATCACCCCTTGTATCTATTTTATACATACATACATACACGTACACACACACACACATATAGTGGTTCTTAAAGCAAGGACAATTTTTGTCTTTGTATCCCTACTGCCTAGCACAGTGGCACTTTATAGCATTTAAAAGATAATTAATAAATACTTTTTGATAGATTGATTTAAAGGTATTTGTCAAACAACCAGAAAGTTTACCTTATGCATATTCTTCATAGATATGATCATTTCAAATATTTGTTCAGTGGTGAAGGAATTTAATCAAGATTTAAAATAGTAGTCACTGTATTGTATATGTAATACTTTCATACTTTGACAATTCTTGATGTTGGTACAGATTTTGATTCATATCTTTTCAGGCAGTACAATTAAGGTCTTTGTACATCAAGAAAAAGATTGTGGAGGCTTAGGACAGTGGTTTTCTGTCTTTGACTTGATAACTTTCCTGAATGGCCTTAACCCTCTCTTTTGGATAATCTTTTCACCAGACCAGGGTGGTGAAGCATTATCACTCCAGGGGAACAGAATTGAGAAATATAAGGATTAAATGGAAATTTCTAATAAAAATAACCAGAAAAATGGTTCGAGTCAGTGAGATATCTCTAAAATAATCTGTTGTGCCTACCTTTGTGGGTCTTGAAATTGAAAAGTCCTGAGATCCCAGACTGAAATGTTTAGAATTTGTCGTATCATAGATCTAACCCTGGAAGGAACCTTAGCGATTATGTTGTTCAAGCTCCTTATTTTGCAGATTTTACTTACAAATTAATAAAATTAAGGAAACAAACAAAACATACAAAATCTTAAGTACAGTTTAGAATAATAAACTTCATTTTATTTTAGAAATGAATGTAGTTACAGTTTTGTTGTTTGGATTTACAGGCTCCTGCCTACCACCTTATTTTGGAAGGAATTCTAATTCTCTGGATAATCAGACTTCTTTTCTCCAAAACATACAAATTACAGGAACGATCTGACCTCACAGCCAAGGTAAGAGATTAAAAATATTTTTCTATTTTTATTGAATGTCTTAAATCACCATTTAATGTAAAGCAGGATATAATGGATAAGAGGCAATATACAAGGCATTTTGAATAATCAGTCAGCTCTTAGAATTGAATGAATCTTGATCTGTCTCTGGAATATAATTTGAATGTGCAATTGCAGCATAGTATGCGATTATAATATCTCTTTTATGGCGATTGTGAATTGAACTTATGGAAAATCTTATGATTCCTATTAAATAGCTTCCTCCAGGAAGGAAGTGTTGAATTGTTGAAGCTATGGCTCTTATAAGTTTGCTGCTTATTCTGTAATTTGACACTGAAATTTTTTTAGTAATAGGTAGTCCATAAATTATGTTTTTGTAGGATGAAAACTTGGTTTTCTCTCCTTTTTTTCATAACCCTAACTTAGTGGCAACCATAAGTTAGTAGTGATTTGACTACAAAGAAATTTCAGACTTCAGCCTTTTTTAGCATAATGAAAGGAAAAGAAAAAGATGGTGCTTTGTAACTACTTTCCCTTCCATTGTATTGGAATTACTGATTTTAATCTAAATTCTGAATAGTTTGGGGACTAGTTATGCCAGTGGTTTAACTTGCTTCCCATTTCTAGTTCACAGCTAAAATCAAAACCTTTTCTCTAAAACTAGATATGGTTTTAGACATTGGTAGTGATTATCAGATATTCCTTGGGGTAAGTGATGAATGTACTTATATAATTATGTAAACACTATATGAAGTTAGTCAAGTCAGATGAAAGGGGTGTTTTTTGCCTTGGGGCAAAAATTATTGAATATGAAAAATCTTTTTTAAAAAATTTATTTATTTAATTTATTTAATATATTTAGTTTTCAGCATTTTCAACAAGAGTTTGAATTACGAATTTTCTCCCCATTTCTACCCTCCCGCCCACTCCAAGATGGCGTATATTCTGGTTGCCCTGTTGCCCAGTTAGCCCTCCCTTCTGTCACCACAGTCCCCTCCCAACCACTTTTCCCTTACTTTTTTGTAGGGCAAGATAAATTTCTATGCCCCATTGCCTGTGTATCTTATTTCCTAGTTGCATGCAAAAACTTTTTTTTTTTTGGAACATCTATTTTTAAAACTTTGAGTTACAGATTCTCTTCCCTCTTCCCTCCTCACGCACCCTCCCTAAGAAGGCAAGCAATTCAACAAAGGTCACATGCATATCATTATGTAAAACCCTTCCACAGTACTCATGTTGTGAAAGATTAACTATATTTTGCCCCTTCCTAACCTATCCCCCTTTATTGAATTTTCTCCCTTGACCCTGTCCCTTTTCAAAAGTCTTTGTTTTTGATTACCTCCTCCCCCTATCTGCCCTCCCTTTTATTGTCCCCCCTTTTTTATCTCCTGCCTCCTTCTTTCCTGTGGGGTAAGATACCCAATTGAGTGTGTATGGTATACCCTCCTCAGGTCAATTCTGATGAGAGCAAGATTCACTCATTCCCCCTCACCTGCCCCCTCTTCCCTTCCTACAGAACTGCTTTTTCTTGCCACTTATATACGAGATAATTTACCCCATTCTATCTCTCCCTTTCTCCCTCTCTCCCTCTCTCATTGTATTCCTCTCTCATCCCTTAGTTTGATTTTATTTTTTTAGATATCGTCTATTCATATTCAACTCACCCTGTGCCCTCTGTCAATGTGAATGTGTGTGTGTGTGTGTGTGTGTATTCATTCCCTTCAGCTACCCAAATACTGAGGTCTCATGAATCATACACATCATCTTTCCATGTAAACAAAACAGTGCAACTTTAGTAAGTCGCTTGTGATTTCTCCTTCTTGTTTACCTTTTCATGCTTCTTTTGATTCTTGTGTTTGAAAGTCAAATTTTCTATTCAGCTCTGGTCTTTTCACTGAGAAAGCTTGAAAGTCCTCTATTTTATTGAAAATCCATATTTTGCCTTGGAGCATGATACTCAGTTTTGTTGGGTAGGTGATTCCTTCTTGGTTTTAATCCTAGCTCCATTGACTTCCAGAATATCATATTCCAAGCCCTTTGATCCCTTACTGTAGAAACTGCTAGATCTTGTATTATTCTGATTATGTTTCCACAGTACTCAAATTGTTTCTTTCTGGCTGCTTGCAGTATTTTCTCCTTGCTCTGGGAGCTTTGGAATTTGGCGACAATATTCCTAGGAGTTTTCTTTTTGGGATCTTTTTGAGGAGGTGATTGGTGGATTCTTTCAATTTCTATTTTACCCTCTGGCTCTAGAATATCAGGGCAGTTCTCCTTGATAATTTCTTGAAAGGTGATATCTAGGCTTTTTTTTTTTTTTTTTTTGATCAAGGCTTTCAGGTAGTCCAGTAATTTTTAAATTTAATTATCTCTCCTGGATCTATTTTCCAGGTCAGTGTTTTTTCCAATGAGAAAATACAAAAAATCTTAAAATAGTTTTTTCTTACATAAATTTATAACAAATTTCAATAATTTTTTCTTGAATTTATTTGGTATTTTATTTTTGCCATTATATGTAAAAACAGTTTTTAACATTTGTTTTTAAAATTTTGAGTTCCAAATTCTCTCCTTTTCTCCCTCCCCACCCTTTCACCCACCATTTGAGAAGGCAAATGATTCAATATTGGTTATACATGTATAGTCATGGAAAACATTTCCATAATAGTCATGTTGTGAAAGAAAACATGGACCAAAAAAAAAAACCCTCAGGAAAAATAAAGTTAAAAAAGTATGCTTCAATCTGTATTCAGACACAAGCAGTTCTTTCTCCGGGGATGGATAGCATTTTTCATCATAAGTCCTTCAGAGTTGTCTTGGATCGTTGTGTTGCTGAGAATAGCTAAGTCATTCACAGCTCATCATCTTACAGTAGTGCTGTTAGTTTGTATACAATACATTTCAGTTTGCATCAACTCATTTAAGCCTGTGCAGGTTTTTCTGAGAGCATCCTGCTCATCATTTCTTATAGCACAATAGTATTCCATCATTTGTTTGTTTGTTGAGCTGTTCCTCAATTGATGGGCATCGCCTCAATCTCTAATTTTTTGCCAGCAGAAAAGGGATTTTTGTACACATAGGTCCTTTTCCTTATTTTTTTTTAATTGATTTTGAGTTACAGATCTAGTAGTAGTATTACTACGTCAAAGGGAGGATATGTATGGTTTTATAGCCCTTTGGGCATGGTTCCAAATGTTTGAATCTTTGAATGTTTGAATCATTTCACAACTCCACCAACAATGCATTAATGTCGCATTTTTCCCACATCCCAGCTAACATTTGTCATTTTCCTTTTCTGTCCTATTAGCCAATATAATATGAGGTAGTACCTCAAAATTGTTTTAATTTGCATTTCTCCAGTCAAGAGTGAGTTAGAACATTTTTTCATACGGCTGTAGATGGCTTTGATGACTTCATCTGAAAACTGTTCCTATCATTTGATCACTTCTCAACTGGAGGATGACTCTTGTTTTTATAATTTTGGCTCAGTACTCCGTATGTTTGAGAAATGAGGCCTTCATCAAAGAAACCTGCTTCAGAAGTTTTTTCACAATTACTATTGCTTTGTTACTATCTCCCTCCATCCTATTTCACCCCCTCCCCCTCCGCCATTTAGTCTGTTCTCTCCTTTGACCCTGTCCCTTCTCAAAAGTGTTTTGCTTCTGAGTATCTTCTCCAATTTTCCTTCCCTTTCATCACCCCCCACACACATTCCCTTCCTTTTATCCCCTTCTCTCCTACTTTACTATAGGGTAAGATAGATTTCTATACCCAATTGAGTATATTTATTCCCTCTTGGAGCCAGTTCTAATGAGAGTAAGGTTCATTCACAGCCCTTCACATGCCCCACTTTCCCCTCAAGTGTAAAACTTTTTCTTGACTGTTTTATGTGAGATAATTTACCCCATTCTACCTCTCCTTTCCCTTTTTCCCAGTACATTCCTCTCTCACCCCTTAATTTTATTTTTTTAGATATTATCCCTTCATATTCAATTCATACCTGTATCTACTGTCTATATATACTGCTTCTAACTGCCGTAATAATGTAACCCGTAATAATAAGAAAGTTCTTATGAGTTACTAGTATCATCTTCCCATGTAGGAATGTAAACAGTTTAACCTTATCAGGTTCCTTATGATATATATATATCAGTAAACCTTTTCATATTTCTCTTGAGTTTTGTATTTGAAGGTCAAATTTTCTATTCAGCTTTGGTCTTTTCATCGAGAATGTTTGAAAGTTGTTTATTTCATTGAGTATCCATTTTTTCTCCAGAAGGATTATGTTCTGTTTTGCTGGGCAGGTGATTCTTGGTTGTAATCTAAGCTCCTTTGTCTTCTGTAATATCATATTACAAGCCCTCTGATCCTTTACTGTAGAAGGTGCTGAATCTCGCGTTATCCTGACTGTGGCTCCATGATAACTTGAATTGTTTCTTTCTGACTACTTGCAATATTTTATTGTGTTATCCTGATTGTGTTTCCACAGTACTCAATCATTTCTTTCTAGCTGCTTCCAATATTTTCTCCTTGACCTGGGAGTTCTGGAATTTGGCTGTAATATTCCTGGGGGTTTCATTTTGGGATCTCTTTCTTTAAATAATCTCTCCTGGATCTATTTTCCGGGTCAGTTATTTTTCCAATGAGACATTTTCACATTGTCTTATATTTTTTCATTCTTTTGATTTTATTTTATTGTTTCTTGATTTCTCATAAGGTCATTAGCTTCCATTTGCTCAGTTCTAATTTTTAGGGAATTATTTTCTTCACTGAGCTTTTGTACCTCCTTTTCCCATTTGGCCAATTCTACTTTTTAAGGAGTTTTTTTTTCTTCATTGAATTTTTGTGCCTCCTTTTCCATGTGGCCAATTCTGCTTTTTAAGGCATTCTTCTCGGCTTTTTGTGCCTCTTTTACCATTTGGCCTAGTCTGTTTTTTAAGGTGTTATTTTCTTCAGTATTTTTTTATGTCTCCTTTACCAAGCTGTTGACTCATTTTTCATGATTTTCATTTCTCTTCCCAATTTTTCCTCTGTCTCTCTTACTTGATTTTTGAAATGCTTTTTGAGCTCTTCCATGGCTTGCAACCAGTTCATATTTTTCTGGGAGGCTTTGGATGTAGGAACTTTGACTTTATCTTCTAATGAGTGTGTATTTTGATCTTGTCACCATAGTAACTTTCTATGGTCATTTTTTCTTTTCCCGTTGTTTATTCATTTTCCCAGCCTATTTCTTGACTTTTAAGTCTTTGTTAAAGTAGGGCTGTGCTTCCTTGGTGCAGGGTACACTGTCCCAAGCTTCGGAGGTTTTGTGCAGCTGTTACCAGAGGTACTTCTAGGAACCTGTAAGTTTTCTAGTTCTTTAAGGTGGTATAATCTAAGGAAAGGTGTGTTTAGTACTCCCTTGGTCTGTGTATGACCACAAGCACTCCTTTCTGCCCTTGAACTGTTGACGAGGGTCTCCCCTTCACTGAGGCCACAAGCTCTGGTTTTTCTGGTGCTCCTTCTTGCCCTGGGACTGGCAGGACTGTGACCCAGCTGTGACTATGGGCAAAGCAACAGAGTCTTTCCTCAGTGCTAGCAAAGAGACTCCTGTAATCTCTTTCTGACCAGTTGTTTGACTCCCTTGCTATCTGGGCTGAGAGCTCCAAAAGCAGCTGCTGCCACTGCTGATTCAGTAATTCCCAAGGCCTGTTTGCTGGGTCTGGGTCTATGCTGGCACAGACTGTGCTCCACTCTCACCCAGTTGCAACAGACCTTTCCTTTTGACCTAAATTGTGTTTGACTGGAAAATTGTTTCGCCCCATCCTTTAGTGAGTTCTGCTTCTCCAGGAATTGTTTTATGGCCTTATTTAAAAGTGTTCAAAGGGGTTTGGGGGAGAGCACAGTTGAGTCTCCGCCTTTTCTCTGCCATCTTGGCTCCATCCCTCAATACTTTTTTAAAAGATGAAATTAAATGTATTGTGCATATTTTGGTATATATCTGACTCTTATCTTTTCATTTCTCTTCAGCATTGAGATTAGACCGCACAATTTCTGGTATTTCAGAACAGCAAATGAAATTATCATTGTGTGTATACAGGAAATAAATAAAAGCTATACCTAAATAGTAGATCTCCATAGATTTGATTTTCTCTTCCCAGATCAGTGGTATAAATATAACTAACCTGAGCCAGAAAAGGAAACTTGCAAGAAAAAGTTAGAAATCCTAACTGGCACACATCTTCTCCCATAATTATTTTTTATTTGAGAAAGTGATGAGCTTTACCCTTCTCAAGGGTTTCACATCTCTTGAGGGCTTCACACCTCTCCTGACCTAATTAGCAAAAGGGTGTGGGCCTTCCCACAAAGGTAAGACTGAATCAAAGGCATTTGATTGCCTTAGGGCTGAGAAGCACTCCAAAACAAAAGACAACAAAAAGTCCCATTTTGCTTGCCATTACAACTAGTTGACCAGAACACAGGTTCAGAAGTTTCCTGATCCATACTGTGTGTCTGTTACTGACTTCATCAATGTGGTGGACCAGCTGGGAGCAGTGGTATCATGGCCTATTGCACTAGGAGACAGTACAGGGATGTTACTGACTACAATAAGAGAGCAGCACTCAAGGCCCAGCAGTGACATCACTCCTTCCAGCATAGGATCAGTCAGGTCCCAGTAGTGTCCAGCATGGGGAACAGTGGCAGTGCTCTGGCCCAGGCATAGGTTTTGGGACAGTGGCAGCTCCTAGTGCTGGATGCTCTACCTTACACTGGGGGGCAGGTGCGGTACTCTAATGATGACAAAGTGGTCAGTGGTATATGCCACAATAGCAGCAGGTAAATAAGTGACATAGATCCAGAGGCAATGTGCAGAGGTGTAGGCCCAGTGAGCATAGACCTTGTACTTCAGAAAAGTAGGTGGCGGTCTGCCCAAGTATAGATGTAGTCTTTTACTTTCTGGAATCTGGAACTGATGAAGCCCTTCCACATTGTTGCCAATACGATACTCAGCGGTCACCAGACAATTCCTGTGCAGGAATGGCTGTTGGAAGGTGGTTTGTTGATGGGGAAAAGATGAAACTTTAAACCCAGCCCCTACAGAAGAAGGGAAGTAGTTCTTCAGTAGAGATCTCTAAAGACACCACGCTTCTCCCCCTACTTCCTTTTCTCAAAGCATTCTTAGTAAACCTTCTTTTGTTAAATGATTCATGAGTGTCTCCTTTTATTTCAATTTTGTAAACCAGCCATTGTTAGGCTTGGTCTACTACATGTAGTAAGGAGACAGTATCAGTTTCATCAGGGAGCATTTCAAACACAGATCTGAAAAAGAGAATGGAGATGGCAGATGTTACCTCATCCCTTTTTTACATCGGATTCTTCCTACGTTGCTACTGACCAATCCAGCCTTGCCTCTCCTCTCTTCTGTATTTTATGGGTTATTTCATGGTTACTGTATTAGGAAAAGAACATATTGTCAGAATAAATGTTTTATTATAAAGAATTATATGCAAAAAAAAGAGTATTTTCAGCAATCTCTAGTGAAAGATTATAGTTTTTGGTGGTTGTGGGAACCTAACTCCGTATTTCCCATAAATTCATTTTATCAACATTCACGTTTTTGACTTTTGCTCTGTTTCACCCCTGTGAAAGTTGAGGATTAACCGTATTTATGTGTTTCTTAACCATTTAACATGTATAATACCGTTACCATTTTTGTTAGGTTCTTTTTTATGTCACTGATAAGTAATGATTTGGAACATTTTTTTCATATAGCTCTAAATAACCTGGGTATCTTCCCTTGAAAACTGCAATTTCATATCTTTAAACATTTATCAATTGGAGAATGGCAATTATCCTTATAAAGTTGAATGAATTCCTTATATGTCTTGGAAATGAGATATTTATCAGAAAGACTTGCTGCAAGAGTTTTTCCCCCAGCTAATTGTTTCCTGTTTATTCATAGCTTTATTGTATTTGTGCAAAAACTTTTAAATTTTTTGTAATCAAAATAATCCATTTTATCATCTTTCATTTTGTCTTCTCCGTTCCTTGTTTCATTATGAAACTTTTTGCTATTCAGAGATCTGATAGGTAGTTTTTTCCATGTTTCTCTAATTTGTTTATAGCGTGACATTTCTTATTTAGATCACGTGCCCAGTTGGAGCTTAATTTTGTATAAGTTGGAAAGTATTAGTAGAAATCTGATTTCTTTTGTACTAGTGTTCAATTTGCTTAGCAGTTTTTCTCAAATAGTGAGGCTTTATCCCAAACTAGAATCTTTGTTTATCAAATATTGGGGTCTTAGATGCATTCAGTTCCATGTTATATAATCACTGTGCTCCTCTGATCAATCTGTTGGTGCTTAATATATGTTCATTGATTGACTGACTGACTTATTTTTATCCAGTACCAAAATGTTTCAATAGTTACTGTTTTGCAGTATAGTTTGAGACTTGGCATTGCCAGTCCCCTTTAGTTCGCTTTTCTCATTATTGTTTTTCAAGGGATTCTTGTCCCATTTTTCTACCATATGAATTTCACTGTTATTTTTTTCTGGTTCTTTAAAGTAAAGTAGGCTTGGCCTACTACATGTAATAGGGTAAAGTAAAGTAATTGTGTGATGATTTGATTGATGTGGCATTGAATAAGTAAATTAATTTAGTTAATATTGCCATTTGCATTATATTGGCTTGCCCTACCCATGAGCAATTAATATTTTTCCAATTAATTATATTTTTTATTTCTGCAAACAGTATTTATATTTATATAGTACCTATATGTACCTTGGAAGGTGTAACAGCAAGCCCCCTAGCATACATAGGATGGCCTGCTAGCACAGGTTTTTTGATCTGCTTTTAAAGGAAAAATAGTTTTTAAGGGGTCAACAATCTTACTTTAATGACATTCAACTTTTAATTACATTCACTAGTTCAGGGGAAAGGTCAGCACCTTAAACATCAGAGAAAATACAAGGAGAGAAATTAGCACAGAGGCCAACAGATAGGGCTCCAGCTGCCTGAATCAAAGCAATATTGCTAAACACTTTGCATATACCACTGAATGGAGGGAGCACAGACATCTGGGTAGTTGGGTGGGGGGTCTGTGAACAAAAAGACTACTCAGAGTCTCATCCAGGGAATCACAAGGTCCTTCCTATAAGCGAACCCCTAAAGCAAAATCTCACTCGAGAATATATATACACCTTTGGCTAATGGACTGAGAGCCAGAAGGCATCATAAGTCCTTATTACTCACTGCCTAATTAGCTTAGTACGAACAGGTGTGAAAGCCTTCCTACAAGCAAGCTTCCCCTTTAAACAAGTTCCTCTTAGGCAGGTTTCTCCCGCAATGAGCTCTATGTGACTCAGGATGTATCACAACTGTGAGCTGGGCCAGAGCTCAGAGCTGGTCACATAGGCCTATTAATGGAGGGGGAAGATCTTCCTATTCCATTAACACTCAGAAGGTAGATTGGCAAGTATTTTATATATTATGAGTAATTTTAAATGGAATTGTTCTTTTTCCTGTTGTTTTATTGGTATTATAGAAAAGCTTATGATTCGTGCAGATTTATTTTCTGTCCTGCAAATCTGCTGAAATTACTGTTTCAGTTAAATTTTAGTTGACTCATTTTGGTTCTTTTAGAATAATATCATCAGCAAAAAGCGATAATTTTGTTTCTTATGGTTATTCTCTAAATTTCTTTTTCTTGTCTTTTGGAAATAGCTAATACTATGTCAAATAGAAGTGATGATAATGGACATTCTTATTTCATTCCTGAATTTACTGGAAAAGATTCTAGTTTGGCTTCCACTTGCTCAATTCTGATTTTTGTGAAATTTTTTTAAACCTCCTTTTCCATTTAGCCACTTCTGCTTTTTAAGGAGGTTTTTTTTTCCTTCAGTGAATTTTTGTACTTCTTTTTTTCCATTTGGCCAATTCTGCTTTTGGGGGAGTTCCTTTCTTCAGTGAATTTTTATACATATTTTCCCCCCATTTGACCAATTCTGCTTTTTAAGGAGTTCTTCTCTTTAGTGGATTTGTTCGTGCCTCTTTCACCCTTTGGCCTATTTTGTTTTTTAAGGTATTATTTTTTTCAGTATTTTTTATGCCTCCTTTACCAAGGTGTTGACTGTTTTTGTCTTTTCTTTTTGCTCTATAAATAGTCAGGGTTAAGTGACTTGCTCATTGTCACATAACTAGTAAGTATCTGAAGCCAGACTTGAGCTCAGGTCCTCTGACTTTAGGACTGGTGCTTTATCTTGTTGACTCTTTTCTCATGATTTTCTTGCTTTACTCTAATTTCTTTTCCCAATTTTTCCTCTTCTTCTCTTATTTGATTTTAAAATCCTTTTTAGTTCTTCCAGGACCTGAGTCAAATTCACATTTTCTTTTCTGTGAGGCTTTGCATGTAGCTAGTTCAACTTCATTGACTTCTTCTGAATTTGTATTTTGGTCTTTCCTCTCAACACAAGTAACTTTGTATGGTTTGGTTCTTTTTGCTGTTGTTTCCTCACTTTTCCAGCCTATTTCTTGACTTTTAACTTTATGTTAAATTTGGGGTCTCCTCCTGGTGTGGAGGGGGTACTGTCCCAAACTTCAGGTTTTTCATGCTGCTGTTTTCAGAGCTAGTTCTGGGGGGTCTGCAAGTTTTCAATTCTTCCCAGGTGGTGTGATCTAAGAAGAGGTGTGGTTACTGCTCTCCTGGCCTGTGCTCTAGTCTGTGAGTGACCACAAGCACTCTTTTTTGCCCTGGAACTCCTGCGAGTGTTCCTCCTTGCTCTGAGACTGTGACCTGGAACTACATATGGACAGTACAACAGAGGCTTGCTCCCAGTGCCAGCAAAGGGTCCCCTATAATCTCCTTAGGACCAGTTGTCTGACCCCCTTTCCTCTTGGCTGAGAGCTCCAATAGTTGAAGTGCTAATTTCGTTACTCCCAAGGCTTGTTGTTGGCCTGCTGAGGCATGGCATGTGCTGGACTCAGTCATGCCAGTGAGAGAGACCTTTCCTGCTATTTATCCTTTTTAATGAAAGATTCATTTATTCCTTTGTTTTCTAGTGTATTTAACAAAAATAGGTGTTTTTGTCAAAAACGTTTTTTATATCTATTGGCATAATTATAAAAATTTTTAAAAACTGTTGTTACAGACATGGTTAATTAAGTTTATAGTCTTCCTGATAATGAGCCAACTCGCATTCTTTCCAACCAACCAACTTATAGCATGTAATCTTTTTGACATGTTGTTTTAGCTTCTTAATATTTTATTTAAAATTTTTAGGCATCTTGTTAATTGAGAATATTGACAAATAGCTTTTGGATTTTTGTTTTAATTTATCCTGGTTTCTGTATTAAATCCATATCCATGTCATAAAGTAAATTTGGTAAAAATTCCTTGTTGTTTTGCAAAAAAGTTATGAAATACTGGAATTAATTGGTTTCTGAGTGAATCTGTGAAACTCTTTTTTTAATTCTATGTGGATCTTTATTTTTCAAGTGTTTCTTGTAAACATAATATATTGTTGGATTTTGTGCTGTAATCCATTTTGTTGACCATTTTCATTTTATTTTTATTTTTTATTTTATTTTCATTTATTCCATTCACATTCACAGTTAAGATAGCTAGTTGTTTATTTTCCTCCTTTATATTCTCTTATACTTTTTCTCCTGTATGCTCCCTTCTTCTTATTTATTTCTAGTTAATACTCTTTCTTTTTTTCCCACTTTTATCCTTCTTTTCACTGTCTCATCTATAAACTTAAGGTTCATATAAAGTTTAAATAAAGATGAATTTCAAGTGATGCTTCCTTCCCCCACTCCTGTTCCATGTTAGCAAGCAATTCTATTTGCACAACTCAATTATGTTTGCTAACAGGTCCTCCCATCTTTGCTCTCATTTTCCTTTAATATCTATTCCTGATTTTCTTTATTCTTCTGACATTTTCAAAACATAAAGATATTTTTATTGCTGCTCTCTCACTTGATTACCTCTATTATGCCTCTATTATGCATTAGGATTCTGAAAGAACTATTTTTACATCTCTTCTCTACATTAGAATATAAATAATTTATTCTTATGAGATCTTTTTTGATTGTTCACTTTTAGTTGCCTGTTAGTTTTTATCTTAGCTCCCACATTCGCATTTCAAAGTTCCTTTTTGGTTTTGTTTTCTATTCATTTATTTACAATTTATTTCCATCAGGAAGATTTGAAAATCCTTTTTCACTGAAAGTCCTTTTTTACCCCTTTGTGCATGGGGATTTATTATGGTTGAGATCTGAAGCCTTTCACTTTCATCCATAATGAGATCTTAGACATAATAATGTCTAAGGAGTTTAATAATTGTGCTATTTAATGGTGGGGTGGAGTTGAGCTATATTGTTTCCTTCTAATCTCATTTTCATCATACACAAAATATTTGCAGAAATTGACACAGAAAGCACTTTGCCAGACTCCTTTTATGAATCAGATATAGTCCTCATAACTAAACCAGGAAAATAAAAAGCACAGGAGAACCATAGGCCAAAAAATTAATCAATATGAATTCAATAAATTTAAATAAAATTTGATTTGTAGTGCCAAGATGGCTGAGTGAGGAAGGAACTCCCTGGAGCCCTCCTAAATTCCCCTGCAAACAACTTGAAAACCACTGGAGAAGTGATCTAGGAGCAGAGAAGCAGCTTACCATAGCCTCAAGAAAGGTCTGTCTCACTGGGGTAGGAGGGAAGCAAGGTCCAACAGCAGCAGCAGTCTCATAGCAGGGGACCTGCAGCCAGGTTCTTAGCCCTGGGCAATCCACCAGTGAGACCTGGAACTCCTGCAAGACAGCAGCCCTCTAGGCAAGCCAGCAACCTGTACAACACAGCAAGGCCCCCACCCTAGCAGTCCCACTCCCAGTACAAGACCACCAGTTGGGCCTCAAACCCATTACCAGTACTGAGGCTCCACCCCTGAGGTATACCGGGAGCCAGGTGCCCCGGGGCCCTGAGCAAAGAGCTGCTATTTCCATAGCAACCCAGCAGCAAGGCCCCTGGTCAGGACAGCAGCAAAACCCCACACCCAGAGAAGGCCCTCAGGGAGGCTTTATCCACAAGTCAGCAGGTAGGCCTGCCTCTAATGCAAGCCAGCACCTAGGCCCTGAATCTCAGTGAAAGCCAGCAGCAAGATCCTGAGCCCAAGCACAAAAATCTGGGCCAGTGCAGGATGCGAGTCAAAATGTCACGAAAAAAATGAGCAAAGACAAAACAAAACCCTTTTCTATAGAGAGTCATTATGGTGATAGGGAGGCACAAACTTAGAAGAGGACAACAGTGTCAAAATTACTACGTGTAAAGCCTCAAAGAAAAATGTAATTTAGTCTCAGGCCCAAAAAAAGGAACTCCTGGAAGAGCTTAAAAAGGATTTTAAAAAGCAAATTGGAGAAGTAGAAGAAAGAAATGGGAAAAGAAATGAATCATAAAAAAGAGTTAGTACCATGGGAAAAAGATACACAAAAATTTACCAAAGAAGATAACTTTTAAAAAGTAGAATTAGCTAAATGGAAAAGGAAGTACAAAAACCAAATTAAAAAAATAATTGCTTAAAAATTAGAATTGGGCAAGTCCATGAGACATCAAGATAGAATCCATGAGTCTATGAGACATCAAGATAGAATAAAATAAAATTTAAAAAAATAGAAGAAAATGTGAAATTTCTCATTGGAAAAATAACTGACCTAGAAAAGAGATCTAGGAGAGATCATTTAAGAATTATTGAACCGCCTGGAAGCCGTGATCAAAAAGATCACGTTAAACAGACAAATCATAGAAATTAGCAATTTCATGAAAGAAAATGACAAATGTGGAACAACATACTAAAATTTATGGGATGCAGCCAAAGTGGTACTTAGGGGGAAATTTATATCTCTAATTGTTTACATTAATAAAATAGAGAAAGAGTGGATCAGTGATTTGGACATGAACTAAAAAAAAAAACTAGAAAGAACAAATTAAAAATCCGCAATTAAATACCAAATTGGAAATCCTGAAAATCAAAGGGGAGATTAATAAAATATAAAGTAAGAAAATCATTAAATTAATAAATAAAACTAGAAGCTGGTTTTATGGGGAGAAAACAATAAAATAAATAAACTGTTTGTTAATTTGATTTTTAAAAGGAAAGAAGGAAACCAAATTACTAGGATCAAAAATGAAAGGGGTGAATCCACCACCTGTGAATAGGAAATTAAAACAATTATTAGCAGCTATTTTGCCCAGTTACATGCCAATTAATCTAATAATCTAAGCAAAATGGATGAATATCTACAGAAATATGAATAACCTGGATTAACCAAAGAACAAATAAAGTACTTAATCCAATCTTAGAAAGAGAAATTGAACAAGCCATCAGTAAACTTCCCAATTAAAAATTCCCTGGTCTAGATGGATTCACAAGTGAATTCTATCAAACATTTAAAGAACAATTAATTCCAATATTATGTAAACTATTTGGGAAAATTAGACTAAAAAGGAGTCCTACCATATTCCTTTTACAACACAAATATGGTGTTGATACCTAAACCAGGAAGAGCCAAAGCAGAAAGAAAATTATAGACCGATTTCCCTAATGAATATTGATGCAAAAATTTTAAATAAAATACTAGCAAGGAGATTACAGCAATATCACATGAGTCATACACTATGACTAGGTGGGATTTATACCAGGAATGCTGGGCTGGTTCAATATTAAGAAAATTATCAGCATAATTGACCATGTGAATAACCGGCTAGCAGCTTCTGTGGGGGTATAAGATCCACCCACAGCCAGCACCCGGAAAGCTGCCAACAGCCTAGGTTCTTTTGATCTGCTTAACTAAGGAAAACAAGGTGAAGGGGTTGACAAGTTTACTTTAATCCAGCATACAGAGAGCATTCACTTAGTTCAGGGGAAAAATCCAGCACCCTGAACTTCAGAATAAAATACAAACAAATTACAAATATCAACAGACAGACCCAATACAATTCATAGTTACCAACATCTAGGTTCAGCCTGGGAGCTCAGAACAAGGGCTGGCCCAAGGTCATGCACCACCACTGCTGTGGCAAAGAGCTCCAAGGAACAGACAGCCAACCCCTGGTTTTTATATCTTTTTCAGGGTCAGGGGTGAGTCACACATGCAACTTACCCACAAGAGGAGGACTTAAACCCACATGGTCTAAAAGCCTCTGCTCTCCCAGACATGTAAACTAGGCCCTCCCTGGAGTTAGCCCCACCTTGGGCCCCACCTTAGTTGCCAATCCACACCCACTAAGGTTTTGCACCTAATAGAGTTTGGGCCTGGGGCTTAGCACCTAGTAAGTCTCAATGAATTACTCAAAGGGAACAAAAGCCAAACTATTCAAGGGCATTTGTTGAACTAAGTGCTAAGGAGCCCATTTTTGGTTACCAACACACAAAACCAACAGAAATTATATGATTATCTCAGTAGATGCAGAAAAACCCTTTGGCAAAATACAACACCCATCTCTATTAAAGATGCTAGAGAGCATAGGAATAAATGCAGCTTACCTTACAATGATAAGTAACCTCTATCTTAAACCATCAGCAAGCATTCTGTAATGGAGACAAGCTAGAAGTCTCCCAGTAAGATCAGGGATGAAGCAAGGGTGCCCATCATCACCGCTGTTATTCAATATTATAGTAGAAATGCTAGCTATAGCAGTAAGAGATGAAAAAGAAATTGAAGGAATTAGACTAGGCAGTGAGGAAACAAAAAAATCACTCTTTGCAGATGATATGATGATATGCTTAGAGAAACCTAAAGAATCAACTAAAAAAAACTACTTGAAATAATTAACAACTTTAGCAAAGTTGCAGGATACAAAATAAGCCCACAGAAATCCTCATCATTTCTATACATTACCAACAAAGCCTAATAGTTAGCAACAGATAGAGAAATTCCATTTAAAATAACTGTAGGTAATACAAAATACTTGGGAGTCTACCTGTCAAGACAAACTCAGAAACTCTATGAACACAATTACAAAGCACTTTTCATACAATTAAAGTTAGAGCAATTGGAAAAATATTAATTATTTGTGGGTAGGCTGAGCCAATAGAAAGAAAATGATAATTCTGTCTAAATGATTCTATTTATTCAGTGCCATACCAATCAAACTACCAAAAACAATAGAGCTAGAAAAAATAATAACAAAATTCACCCAGAAGAAATAAATGTCAAGATTAACAAGGAAATTTTTAAAATAAAAATATATGAACAGGCAGTTTTGAGACAAAGAAATCAAAGCTATCTATTATCATATGAAAAAATGCTGCAAATCACAAATGATTAAAGAAATGAAAATGAAAACAACTTTGATATACCACCTCACACCTATCAGGTTGGCTGATATGACAGAAAAGGAAAATGACAAATGTGGGAAACCTGGGACACTAATGCATTGTTGATGGAGTTGTGAAATGGTCCAACCATTCTGGAGAGCAGTTTGGAACTATGTTCAAGGGCTATAAAACTGTGCATACCCTTTGACCCAGAAATACCCCTGCTAGGTCTATATTCCAAAGACATCAAGAAGAAAAAGAAAAGGACCTATTTGTACAAAAATATCTGTGGCAGTTCTTTTTGTGGTGGCTAAGAATTGGAAATCTTAAGGGATGCTCATCATTTGGGGAATGGCTAAACAAGCTGTGGTATATAATTTTAGTGGAATATTGTGCTGTAAGAAATGACAAGCAGGGGGGCGGAGCCAAGATGGCCGCATGAAGGCAGCCTCTTACCGGAGCTCTCTCACAAGGTCTGTCAGATTCCCATAAAAAAGTGAATTTGAGCAGATTTGAGAGAGTCAGAAACCGCGAGCAGTCTGCGTGGGGCAAATTTCCGAGCCGGGAGAGTCTGAAAGGCCAGAGGAACGAACCTGCAGGCGCGGAGAGTGCTCGGTGCGGAGCTGCTCCAGACCAAGGCGGAAGCGGCCGGCCGGGAAATCCACGTGGGAGACGAGCTGGGAGAAAGCTGGGCGCCCGAAACCGGCAGAGATCCCCAGGCTTCCCAACACAGGACGGCAGTCTCTGGGAGCGACGAGAGGCAGCGCAACGCCACCAGCCGCGAAAACACCCAGTCCTGCCGCTTGCAAAACCCAGGATCTCGGCCTCTTGAACTTCCGGAAGACTCAATGGCTAGGTAAGCGGCTCTAACCCCTCCCCCCCCTCACCCAGAGAATTCCTCGGGAAAAAAAAAAAAAAAGAGAACTGAAACAGAGGAGAGAGTAGCGGGGCTTCACAGGACAAATACTAGAAGCTCATTAGTCCCAGAGGGGAAGAGTCGGCAGGGGGCCAAGCCAGGAGCCCAGACGTAACCTTGCTCCCCCAGGGGAAGCGCCAGTCATCAGCTCAAACAACAAACGGCTGAGACCATTGCTGAAAAGCAAGTGCTGGAGAGCACCCATAGGGAGTGAGACGCCAGGGAGCCAGACCCCTCCCCCACACCTCAGGAAACTGAAGGTTATAATTTTAGACTCACAACCCCCAGAATAAGAAAGCTGGGACAGAAAGCCCTGAGACTCACAGATAGAAATTCGTTCTAACGCCAGCAAAAGGCAATCCAACATGAAGAAGAACACAAAAAAACCGAGGACAATAGATTCTTTTTATGGAGACAGGCAGGATCAAAATATCGACTTAGAAGAAGATAGCAATGACACGGTAGATACATCAGATACCTCAAAAGCTAATATGATCTGGTCTCCAGCCCAAAAAGCACTGCTGGAAGAGCTAAAAGAGGATTTTAAAAACCAAATTAGGGAGCTAAAAGAAAATATGGAAAAAATGGAAAAAAGGGAGAAAAAATCCACTGACGAAATCAAGTCCCTAAAGAATAAGATTGGCGAAATGGCTATGGAGATTCAGAATCTAGAGAGAGAAAAGGACACCCTGAGAGGTGAAATCAACCAATTGAAAATGGATGCTCAAAAGCAAAATGTAAACACTAACTCATTTAAAATTAGACTTGAGCAAGTGGAAGCTAATGAATCTATGAGGCATCAAGAAGTAATAAAACAAAATGTAAAGAATGAAAAAATAGAAAAAAATGTGAAATATCTGATTGGCAAAACAACTGACCTGGAAAATAGATCCAGGAGAGACAATTTGAGAGTTATTGGTCTACCAGAAATCCACGATGAAAAAAGGAGCCTTGACAGTATCTTCGAAGAAATTATCAAAGACAACTGCCCAGAGGTCCTAGAACCAGAGGGCAAAATAGTCATTGAAAGAATTCACCGATCACCCCCTGAAAGAGATCCCAAACTGAAAACACCAAGAAATATTATAGCCAAATTTCAGAGCTATAAACTTAAGGAGAAAATACTGCAAGCAGCCAAAAAGAAGCAATTCAAATATCGTGGAACTACAGTCAGGATCACGCAGGATCTCTCAGCTTCCACATTAAAAGACAGGAGAAATTGGAATATGATATTCCGAAGGGCAAAGGAGCTGGGACTACAACCAAGGATCAACTACCCAGCAAAACTAAGCATAATTTTCCAGGCAAGGCGATGGACATTCAATGAAATAAGGGAATTCCAGACCTTCCTGATGAAAAGGCCAGAACTCAATGGCAAATTTGATCTCCAAATACAAACCTCAAGAGAGACATAAAAAGGTAACCAGGGGGAAAAACCCCACAAACTTCATTAACCAATAAGCTTAGGTTGTTTACATCTTTATGTGGGATTATATCATCTTATGTATGTTTTTTATGTATATATATATATACATATACATATATAAGTCATTCTTGTGAATGGTACAACTATTGTGACAAATGAAAGGGATATACATAGGTTGTGAATGCCTGTATAAATTGACTGATGTAAAGATATAAAATATAAATAAGAGATATAAAGGGAGGGCTATGAGGGAAGTGGTAAGAAGGTTGTAGAAAAGGGTAAATTACACCAAAGGAAGTGGCAAAAAAAACATATTATAGTAGAGGGAAAGAAGGGAGGGAGAAGAGCAGTATTTGAGCTTTTCTGTCATCTGATCTAGTTCAAGAGGGGAATAACATACTCGGATAAGTTTAGAAATCTAACTTGTCCTACGGGAAGTGGGAGGGAAAGGGGGGAAAAAGGGAGGGGGGAGGGCAGAAGGAAGAGGAGAAGTAGCAAGTGGGTAACGGTTAGATAAGGGAGGGGAATAAAGAGGGAGGGTTAACTGAGGAAAGCGGCGGTCAAAAGCAAAACTTTGTTGGGGAGGAGAAGGGGAAACCGAGAAATAAAAGCATAAACAGGGGGAATTAGGATGGAGAAAAAGACACAGATAGAAATCATAACCCTGAACGTGCAGGGGATGAACATTCTCACAAAACAGAAGCAGATAGCAGAATGGATTAAAAACCATAATCCTACAATATGCTGTTTACAAGAACACATCTGAAACAGGGGGATACACATAGGGTTAAGGTAAAAGGCTGGAGTAAAATATATTGTGCCTCAGCTAAAGTAAAAAAAGCAGGTGTAGCAATCCTAATCTCAGACAAAGCAAAAGTAAAGATAGATCTAATTAGAAGAGATAAGGAAGGACATTATATCCTGCTGAAAGGCACCATAAACAATGAAGCAATATCATTGCTTAACATATATGCACCAAGTGGTAAGGCATACAAATTCTTAGAGGAGAGGTTAAGGGAGTTACAGGAAGAAATAGACAGCAAAACTATAATATTGGGAGACCTCAACCTCCCCCTTTCTGAACTTGATAAATCTAACCTCAAAATAAATAAGAAAAAAGTTAAGGAGGTAAACAGAATTTTAGAAAAGGCACATATGATAGACCTCTGGAGAAAACTGAATGGGGATAAAAAGGAATATACTTTCTTCTCAAAAGTACATGGCACATACTCAAAAATTGACCATGTACTAGGGCATAAAAACCTCACAATCCAGTGCAGAAAAGCAGAAGTAGTCAATGCATCCTTTTCAGATCATGATGCAATAAGAATCATTTTTAATAAAGAACCATGACAAAAATAAGCTAAAAACTAATTGGAAACTAAATAATTTAATTCTAAAGAGTGAGTGGGCCAAAGATCAAATCAGAGAAACAATCAATAATTTCATTCAAGAGAATGACAATAATGAAACAACATACCAAAACTTATGGGATGCAGCAAAAGCAGTTCTTAGGGGAAGTTTTATATCTCTAAATGCCTACATGAATAAAATAGGGAAAGAGGAGATCAATGATCTGGGCATACAGCTGAAAAAGCTAGAAAAAGAGCAAATTGAAAACCCCCAATTAAATACCAAATTAGAAATACTGAAAATCAAAGGAGAGATTAATAAAATTGAAACCAAGAAAACTATTGAATTAATAAATAAAACAAAGAGCTGGTTTTATGAAAAAACCAATAAAATTGACAAACCTTTGGTCAATTTGATTAAAAAAAAGAAAGAAGAAAATCAAATTACCAGTATAAAAAATGAAAAGGGTGAGGTCACCTCTAATGAAGAGGAAATCAAAACAATAATTAGGAATTATTTCGCCCAACTGTATGCCCATAAATTTGACAACCTTAGAGATATGGATGAATATCTACAAAAACATAAACTGCCCAGACTAACAGAGAAGGAAGTGAAATTTCTTAATGACCCCATATCAGAAAAAGAAATTGAGCAGGCCATCAATGAACTCCCTAGGAAAAAATCTCCAGGGCCAGATGGTTTTACATGTGAATTCTATCAAACATTTAAAGAACAACTAATTCCAATACTTTGCAGACTATTTGGGAAAATAGGAGAAGAAGGAGTCCTACCAAATTCTTTTTATGACACAAATATGGTACTAATACCTAAACCAGGTAGAGTTAAAACAGAGAAAGAAAATTATAGACCAATTTCTCTAATGAATATTGATGCAAAAATTTTAAATAAAATATTAGCAAAAAGATTGCAGCAACTCATTACGAGAATAATACACCATGACCAGGTAGGATTTATTCCAGGAATGCAAGGCTGGTTCAATATTAGGAAAACTATTAGCATAATTGACCATATCAACAACAAAACTAGCAAAAACCATATGATCATCTCAATAGACGCAGAAAAAGCCTTTGACAAAGTACAACACCCATTCCTATTAAAAACACTAGAAAGCATAGGAATAAGGGGAACCTTCCTCAAAATTATAAATAGCATCTACCTAAAACCATCAACAAGCATTATTTGTAATGGGGATAAACTAGATGCATTCCCAATAAGATCAGGGGTGAAACAAGGATGTCCATTATCACCCCTATTATTCAATTTGGTTCTAGAAACATTAGCTGTAGCAATAAGAGAAGAAAAAGAAATTGAAGGAATTAGAATAGGAAAAGAAGAAACTAAATTATCACTTTTTGCAGATGATATGATGATTTATCTAGAGAATCCTAGAGAATCAAGTAAAAAACTACTGGAAATAATAAACAACTTTAGCAAAGTTGCAGGATATAAAATAAACCCACATAAATCCTCAGCATTCCTATACATTACTGACAAAGCCCAACAGCAAGAGATAGAAAGAGAAATTCCATTCAAAGTTACTGAAGGCACTATAAAATATTTGGGAGTCTATTTGCCAAGACAAACCCAGGGCCTATATGAACATAACTATGAAACACTTTTCACGCGAATAAAATCAGATCTAAATAAATGGAGAAATATCAGTTGCTCATGGTTAGGCCGAGCTAATATAATAAAAATGACAATTCTACCTAAATTAATCTATCTATTCAGTGCCATACCAATCGAACTACCAAAATTTTTTTTTACTGAGCTGGACAAAATAATAACAAAATTCATTTGGAAAAACAAGAGGTCTAGAGTATCTAGGATATTAATGAAAAGACATGCTAGGGATGGTGGTTTAGCCACA
Source organism: Trichosurus vulpecula (assembly GCF_011100635.1). Taxonomy (NCBI): domain Eukaryota; kingdom Metazoa; phylum Chordata; class Mammalia; order Diprotodontia; family Phalangeridae; genus Trichosurus; species Trichosurus vulpecula. Next base: position 29,501,025 of record NC_050581.1, read on the forward strand.
CCAGATATTAAACTGTACTACACAGCAGCAGTCATCAAAACTGCCTGGTACTGGTTAAGAAACAGGGGTGTGGATCAGTGGTATAGGATAGGTACACAAGTAGGTGAAATCAACAAGTTTAGCAATCTACTCTTTGATAAACCCAAAGAAGCCAGTTTCTGGGCTAATAATTCACTATTTCACAAAAACTGTTGGGAAAATTGGAAAATGGTAGGGCAAAAACTGGGCATAGACCAATATCTTACACCATATACCAAAATAAAGTCAAAATGGGTTCATGATTTAGGAGTAAAAGTTGATACTCTAAGTAATTTGGGAAAGCAAGGAATAGTTTACTTATCAGATTTGTGGAAAAGTAAAGAATTCATGACCCAACAAGAGATAGAGAGCATTACAAAATGCAAAATGGATAATTTTGATTATGTCAAATTGAAATGTTTTTGTACAAAAAAAGCCAATGCAACAAGAATTAGGAGGGAAGCAGAAAATTGGGAGAAAATCTTTGCAACTAGTATCTCTGATAAAGGCCTCATCTCTAAAATATACAGGGAGCTGAGCCAAATATATAGGAATACAAGCCATTCCCCAATTGAGAAATGGTCAAAGGATATGAACAGGACAGTTTTCAGAGGAAGAAATTAAAGCTATCTACAGGCATATGGAAAAATGCTCTGGATCGCTGCTGATTAGAGAAATGCAAATCAAAACAACTCTTAGATACCACATCTCTCCTGTCAGATTGGCTAAAATAACAAATCAGGAGAATGATAAATGCTGGAAAGGATGTGGGGAAATTGGAACATTGTTGCATTGCTGGTGGAGTTGCGAGCTGATCCAGCCATTTTGGAGGGCGGTGTGGAACTATGCCCAAAGGGCTATAGAAATGTTCATACCCTTTGACCCAGTAATACCACTTCTAGGGTTGTATCCCAAAGAAATCACGCAAGCGGGAAAAGGACCCATATGTACAAGAATATTTATAGCAGCTCTCTTTGTGGTAGCCAAGAATTGGAAAGCAAAGGGATGCCCATCAATTGGGGAATGGCTGAACAAGCTGTGGTATATGAAGGTGATGGAATACTATTGTGCCATAAGAAATGGGGATGATGCAGACTTCATAACAACCTGGAAAAACCTACACGACATAATGCTGAGTGAGCGGAGCAGAGCCAGGAGAACGTTGTGCACAGCCACAGATATGTGGATTCCGTGAGGACCAACCCTGACATACTGCGCTTCTCTCAGCAACCTAAAGGGGCAAGGACAAATCCAGGGGACTCACGATGGAGAATGCTATCTTCAAAGAAAGAACTGCGAAGTTTGAATACAGACTGAGGCACACTACATGCTCGCCTTTTCTGCTTCTCTTTTGTTTTTGGTTTTGGGTTTTTTTTTTGTTGTTGTTTTTTTTTTTTTTGGTTCTGTTTCTTCTTTCTTATGATTCATTCCATTGGTCAAAATTCTTCTCCACGACTTGAATAGAGCATAAATTAATTCAATGCGAAGTTATACATGACAGTTATATGAGACTTCATGCCGTCTTGGGGAGGGAGGGGGGAGGGAGGGGAGAAAAACTGGAACTTAAAACTATGTAGAACCGTGTGTGGTAAACTAAAAATAAATAAAGGAAAAAAAAAAAAAAGAAATGACAAGCAGGATGATTTCAGAAAAACCTGGAAACACTTATATAAACTGATGTGAAGTGAAGTGAATAGAACCAGGAAAACATTGTTCACAGCAACAGCAATATTGTACGATGAAGAATTGTGAGTGACTTAGCTATTCTCAGTAATACAGTGATCCAAGCTAATCTCAGAGGGCTCATGATGAAGCATGCTGTCTCCAGAGAAGGAATTGATACTGTCTGAATATAGACTGAAGCATGATATTTTTCACTTTTCTTTTTTTAAAAAATTCTTCTTGTACAAAATGACTAATATGGAAATTTTTTACGTGATCACAAATGTATAACCTATGTCTGATTGCTCTCAGAGAGGAGGGAAAGGAGAGGGAGGAAGCAATAGAATTTTGAACTCAAAACTTCTTTTAATGTTAAAAAAATTAACATGTAATTGGGGAAAAATAAAACATGTATATATGTCAACATTGGGGCCTTTTTTACTATCATAAAAAGTACCTATCTAGAACAAATAGCAAGCATGGTATGTAATAAGGATACATTAGGAACTTTCCCCAAAAGCATTTAAGTAAATCAGGGATTCCCATGCTCCCCTTTTCTTTAATATAATTCTGGAAATATTAGCAATAAGGTGAGAAAAATTAAAACACAAAGGAAGTTAAACCGGAGATAAAACTATCCCTATTTGCTTAGAAAAAAATACTAATTGAGACAATCAGTAACTTCAGCTGAGTTGCAAGTTACAAAATAAACCCTCAAAAATCAACAGTATTTCTGTAAAACAATTCCAAGAGACAATAATAAAAGAGATCTCTTATTCCAAATGTCAGCAATCATGACCATTTTCATATTCTAAACGAGGACTTTATATAAAACCATAAATCTGTTATGTGCAGTTCTATGTCCTATTTCTTTTTCTTTTCTTAGGCAAACTTTTAAAAAAAGCTGTTTATACTCATTGCTTCCACTTTCTCTCAACCTTTTGCAGTATGGCTTCTCATCTCACCACTCGATTGCAATTGCCCTCTTTTAAATTACCACTGAACTCTTTATTTCCAAGTCTGATGGCTTTTCTTAGTGCTCTTCGTTTTTGACTTCTCTGTAATATTTGACAACATTGAGTTCCTTTTCCTGGATACACTCCTCCGGTGTTTTTTGACATTGCTCTTATTTCTTTTCTTATCGTCTGACCACTCTTCAGTTTCATCTGCTACATCATCAGTTGTAATATGCCTCCTAATTGTGGGTGTCCGTTAGACACTGTCAGCTGGATATCTAGTATCCATCTCAGACTCAGCATATCCAAAACACTTCTCATCATCTTTTCCCCAATGCCAACCTCTCTTCTGAGCTTTCCTGTTTACTGTCAGAGGCACCACTATCCTTCCAGTCCCCCCAACAAACATTGGCATCATCCTTGCCTATTCTTTCTTCCTCGCTCTGCATGTCCAGTCAGTTTTCAGATCTTGTCAGTTCTAACTCCACATCTTTTGTGTATGTCTTCTTTTCTCTAGCCACACAGCTATCACCCTAGCTTCTCATCAACTCTTGCCTGGGATATTATAATAGCCTTTTAATTGGTCGGTCACCTGCCTTTACAGCCTTAATACACATTACCCCTTTCATATACTCTGTGGTTTTTTAAAAAAAAATTTTTTTGGAGGGGGATGGCAAGGCAATTTGGGTTAAGTCAGTTGCCCAAGGTCACACAGCTAGTGATTGTCACGTGTCTGAGGCCAGATTTAAACTCAAGTCTCCTGACTCCAGTGCTGGTGCTCTATTCACTGAGCCACCTACCTGCCCCTTCTCTACGGTTTAGTAACCTTAACTTTCTTATTGCCACTCATGCACAGAACTGCGTGTTTCATCTTTATGCCATTACCCTGTCTTTCATGACTGGAATTTGTACTTCGTCCTTACCACCATCTCTTAGATTCTCTAGTTTCTTTCAAGGCTCAGCTCAAGTGCCACCCTGTACATGGAGCCTTTATTGTCCATCCTGCATTCCCCGTATGTATATACTTTCCCTCACACTTAACTACTGGTAACTTCCCCTTTAACTTGTATCTACTTTTTTAATATACATAAATGTCTCATATATTTTGTTTCCAGTTTTGCATATAAGCTATTTTTTTGTAATGGTTTTTTATTTATTTAATATTTTAGTTTTCAGCATTAATTTTCACAAGAGTTTGAATTACAAATTTTCTCCCTATTTCTACCCTCCCCTGACTCCAAGATGGCATATATTCTGATTACACTGTTCCCCAGTCAACCCTCCCTTCTGTTACCCCACTACCCCCCATCATCTTTTCCCTTACTTTCTTGTAGGGCAAGATAGATTTTTATGCCCCATTGCCTGTATATCTTACTTCCTAGTTGCATGCAAAAACTTTTTTTTTGAACATCTGCTTTTAAAACTTTGAGTTCCAAATTCTCTCCCCTCTTCCCTCCCCACCCACCCTCCCTAAGAAGACAAGCAATTCAACATAGACCACATGTGTATCATTCTGCAAAACCCTTCCACAATACTCATGTTGTGAAAGACTAACTATATTTTGCTTCTTCCTATCCTATCCCCCTTTATCCAATTTTCTCCCTTGACCCTGTCTCTTTTCAAAAGTGTTTGCTTTTGATTACCTCCTCCCCCTATCTGCCCTCCCTTTTATTGTCCCCCCTTTTTTATCCCCTTCCTCCTTCTTTCCTGTGGGGTGATACCCAATTGAGTGTGTATGGTATTCCCTCCTCAGGTCAAATCCAATGAGAGCAAGATTCACTCATTCCCCCCCACCTGCTCCCTCTACCCTCCCAACAGAACTGCTTTTTCTTGCCACTTTTACGTGAGATAATTTACCCCATTCTATCTCTCCTTTTCTCCCTCTCTCAATATATTCCTCTCTCATCCCTTAATTCGGTTTTATGTTTTTTTTAGATATCATCCCTTCATATTCAACTCACCCTGTGCCCTCTGTCTATATCTCTCTCTCTATCTATATGTATATGTGTATATACACATATATATATATTCTCTTCAGCTACCCCAATACTGAGGTCTCATGAATCATACACATCATCTTTCCATGTAGGAATGTAAACGAAACAGTTCAACTTTAGTAAGTCCCTTATGATTTCTCTTTCTTGTTTACCTTTTCATGCTTCTCTTGATTCTTGTGTTTGAAAGTCAGATTTTCTGTTCAACTCTGGTCTTTTCACTGAGAAAGCTTGAAAGTCCTCTATTTTATTGAAAATCCATATTTTGCCTTGGAGCATGATACTCAGTTTTGCTGGGTAGGTGATTCTTGGTTTTAATCCTAGCTCCATTGACCTCCAGAATATCATATTCCAAGCCCTTTGATCCCTTACTGTAGAAGCTGCTAGATCTTGTGTTATTCTGATTGTATTTCCACAATACTCAAATTGTTTCTTTCTGGCTGCTTGCAGTATTTTCTCCTTGCTCTGGGAGCTTTGGAATTTGGCGACAATATTCCTAGGAGTTTTCTTTTTGGGATCTTTTTGAGGAGATGATCGGTCGATTCTTTCAATTTCTGTTTTACCCTCTGACTCTAGAATATCAGGGCATTTCTCCTTGATAATTTCTTGAAAGATGATATCTAGGCTCTTTTTTTGATCATGGCTTTCAGGTAGTCCAGTAATTTTTAAATTGTCTCTCCTGGATCTATTTTCCAGGTCAGTGGTTTTTCCAGTGAGGTATTTGACATTGTCTTCCACTTTTTCATTCCTTTGGTTCTGTTTTATAATATCTTGATTTCTCATCAAGTCACTAGATTCCATTTGCTCCAGTCTAATTTTTAAGGTAGTATTTTCTTCAGTGGTCTTTTGGACCTCCTTTTCCATTTGGCTAATTCTGCCTTTCAAGGCATTCTTCTTCTCATTGGCTTTTTGGAGCTCTTTTGCCATTTGAGTTAGTCTATTTTTTAAGGTGTTATTTTCTTCAGTGTTCTTTTGGGTCTCCTTTAGCCAGTCATTGACTTGTTTTTCATGGTTTTCTTGCACCACTCTCATTTCTCTTCCCAATTTTTCCTCTACTTCCTGTACTATTGCTTTTCCAAATCCTTTTTGAGCTCTTCCATGGCCTGAGACCAGTTCATGTTTTTCTTGGAGGCTTTTGATGTAGGCTCTTTGACTTTGTTGACTTCTTCTGGCTGTATGTTTTGGTCTTATTTGTCACCAAAGAAAGATTCCAAAGTCTGAGTCTGAATCTGAGTGCGTTTTCGCTGCCTGGCCGTGTACCCAGCCAACTGCTTGACCCTTGAGTTTTTTGTTGGGGTATGACTGCTTATAGAGTACACAGTGTTTTGTTCCAAGCTTGAGGGGCTGTGCTATTGTTTTCAGAGCTATTTCTACACAGCAAGCCCTGCCACACCAGCACTCCTTCTTCCTCAAGAACTGCCAGCCCAGACTGGACTCAGATCTTAAGCAGGCTGTGCACTCCTGCTCTGATCCACCACTTAATTCCTCCCACCAGGTGGGCCTGGGGCCAGAAGCAACTGCAACTGTAGTTCTGTCCTCAGAGCTGCACCACCTCCGCTGCCCCAGTGGTGGTGGCGAACAGGGAGCTCCTTTCACTCCCCACAGCTTTTCCCACTAACCTTCTCTGTTGTCTTTGGTGTTTGTGGGTTGAGAAGTCTGTTAACTGCCACAGCTCACTGATTCAAGGCACTAGGGCCCGAAGTGCCCAGCTCCCAGTCTGGTTGGTCCTGCTGCCGCCTACCCTGGGTTCCACTCCCCTCCGCGTCCCAGCTCCGTGCACGATAGACCTCACCCAGCGACCATCCAGGCTGTCCTGGGCTGGATCCCTGCTTTCCTCTGTTATTCCGTGGGTTCTGCAGTTCCAGAATTTGTTCAGAGCCATTTTTATAGGTTTTTGGACAGACCTGGGGGGGAGCTCACGCAAGTCCCTGCTTTCTAGCTGCCATGTTGGCTCTGCCCTGAATATAAACTCTTTGTGGGGAAGGACTTTCACTTTTGTCTTTGTATCCCCAGTGCCTGGCACAGGGTCTGGCACATAAGCGTTTAACAAATTACTTTTTGGATTGATTAGAAGAATATTTTTGGAAAATATTGGTTTAAAAAGGAGGGGGGCGCTTTTAGGGAGAAATTTGCCAAAGGCCTACTTTTTTTCTTATTCGTTTGTGGGCCCAGATAATTTTCTGTTTTTGCTATTTGTCCATTATATGCACGGAATTAGTTTTATAATGTCCTTTCTACTTCATATAATTTTCTTGACCGCCACACACGTGGTTTTTTTGTTTTTTTTACAAACCTCTCCATGTTTTCATGACATTGCTTTCTCTTTTATTCTTGTTCTACTTGTCTGGCTGCTTATTCTAAGTATCTTTTGCTGTATCATTATCAGTGCCCCATACCCTAATTATGAAATTATCCCAATGTTGTATCCTAACTTATCGTTTCTCTTGCTCTTTAATGCATTGTGCAGGTGGAAAACTGATTTACTATTACATAAATTAGTTACATACCATTAACTAATGTGATAGAAACACTAATTAGACTTATACTTCTCAGTGCTAGCAATCAAACTTTATTAATTAAATGCATTAGGCAGTACAAACATTAACCGCCTAGGAACAAGCCATCAACTTGATTGCCCAGGGCTTCCCAATAAGTATGTCTTGTATCAGTACTCAACAAAATTTCCTCTCTGCCCAGTCTGAGGTCATGTGTCTCCCTCTGAGGTAGCTGCTTGGCAAGTTGGCAAATCAGTGCTGCCCTCAATCAAGGAGAAGTGGGGGAAAAGGAAAAGATGTGTGAGTCTCAAGTGTGGAGGACAGAGGATATAGTCTTATTCTTGACCCAAAAGCAAGACTAAAAGCTGCAGGCCTTCTGTGGGTTTTCTACATTTCTAGCTATGCCCATTATTGTTACACCCAAGTTCTGATTGGTAGCCAGTAATCTATTTTGTTTACCAGTTAATTTGATTGATACCTGATAAGGTAGAGTTTACCAAACATTCCCATTGTTGGTCTCTTATTTTAGTGTCTGTTGTATTTGTCAGTTGTTTTTGAACCTATCAACCTATACCAGAATATGGTTATCTTTATATTGAAAAACAAACATCAAAATACTTCATCATAAAATGGAGTAATTTATGTCAAAACAACAACTTTATTTTCCCTGCACTCCAGTTTTTCCTTTCATCAGCTCCTTCCTGTTGGTTCAGCGATCTGTCTGGGAGTCATCTCTTTAAGTACGGGGTGGAATCACTAACTGCAGATTTTGCATTTCCAACAGGATTTCTGATGCATGTCTGAAATTGAATCCATTATCCCCACTGTCTATGCCAACCAAATCCTCTCCCTAACTTTCCTGTTTCTTTCGAGGGCACCATCGTCCTCCATTCATCCCCATTTTCAAATGTTAGAGTCATCCTTACTTCATTCTTTCACCCCATGCATTCCATCCATTGCAAAGTCTTGTGAATTACCCATAACTTAGCTCACTTCCACCTCTTATCTTTACTTACATGACCCTATTTCAGGTCCTCTTCACTTCTTAGCTGGACTATTGTAATTGTCTCCTATTGACCGGCCCGCCTCAAGTCTCTGTCCTCTCAAATCCAACCTCCTCACAGCTGCTGAAATGATATTCCTAAAGCACAGGTCTGGCCAATTACTCCCTTGCTCAAGAAGTTTAAATGGCTAACTCTGACTCTTATGGCAGAAATTCTTAACCCGGGATTTGGTCTCAGAACATTATTCTAAGAAGAGATCCATAAGCTTCATTATGGAATTCACTTGAGAGGGGTCCATAATACACCAAAAAATGTAAACCCCTGCTTTATGATAAAATATAAATTCCTCTATTTGGCATCAGAAACTCTTTGCAGTCCGACTCCAGCTATTCTGACTTTTTTACACATCATTCCCTAAAGTCTAGCCAATTGGCCTACTTGTCATTCTTCACATAAGAAAACCCATCCCTCTTTTTTTCCTGCCTTTGTATTGGCCATCATTGCTTGTGCCTAAAATGTTCCTCCTTACCCCTGCCTTCAAAGTCCAGAAAAAAACATCATCCAGATAGATTTGGTAATGGGAGATAAAGAGATCACCCAGGGAAACATAGAGGAGAAAGGAATCAGAGTGAGGCCATAGAGCATGAAACAGGTAGTAGGCATGACATAAGTGATAATACAGTAGAAGAGACTTGAAAGAAGGTAACCAGACATGTAGGAGAAGTAAGAGAGTGCAGAGTTACCAAAACTCAGAAGAGTGTCCAGGTTAGCTGGGTGGGCCAAAGAGGTGCAGAGAGGTCATGAGAGATGAGGATCAAGAAGAGACCATTCGATTAGCCAACTAAAAAAGTACTAGTTAACTTTGGAGACAGTAGTTTAAGTTAAGTGATAAAGCCAGAAGCCAGGTTGCAACAGATTTAGAAGAGAGTGAGAGGAGAGAAAGGTGGAGGCAACAATTATACATGACTTTCCAGAAATTTAGTTAAGAAGAAAAAGATAAGTACAGGAAGCCAGCTGGTGGGAGTAGTGGCATCTAGTAAAGGAGAGACACGCACATGTCTGTAGGCATTATGGAAGTGTCCAGTAGGTCCTGCTCCTACTTAATTACCTAATATTTTCTGTGTGTGTGTGTGTGTGTGTGTGTGTGTGTGTGTGTGTACAGAGCTGGGGTGGGGTGTAGCCTTCAGCTATTTGTATACTTGTTATTTCGTCTATTAGAAAGTAAACTCCTTATGGGCAGAGATTATTTCAGTATTGTCATTTTATCACCAGCTACCTGGCTCAGTGCCTGGCCCATGGGCATTTGATAAATGTTTTATTGATTGTTGAAATCACAATTAAAATTGTCTATGATTGCCTCTTGTCCTTGTTTAATTAAGAATTTTCCCTCCTAAGTAGGCATGCTATAAAAATATTGAAGTCCTAGCAGCAGGTAGCTTAGGTGGCACATTGGGTAGAACTAAAGAAGCTCTGAAAAACCTCAGTTAAAATCCTGCCTCAGATAATTTCCTATCTGTGTGATCCTGAGCAAGTCACTTAAGCTCTGTTTGCCTCAGTTTCCTCATCTGTAAAGTGGGGGTAATAATATCCAGGGTTGTTATGAGGATCAAATGAGGTAATAAATTGTTTAGTGCTTAATGTGGTGCCTGGCACATAGTAATTTTTGGGGGGGGGGCAGGGCAGTTGGGGTTAAGTGACTTGCCCAAGGTCACACAGCTAGTAAATGTGTCAAGTGTCTGAGGCCAGACTTGAACTCAGGTCCTCCTGACTCCAGGGCCGGTGCTCTACTCACTGCACCATCTAGCTCCCCACACATAGTAATTTCTATGTGAATATTGGCTGTTATTATTAATAGTGACTGCACATTTTTGTGGATTGAGTCTAGGAGGTTGTGGGTATGCAAAAGATCCTAGGATTTAGAGTTGCAAGTTAGAATTAGAAATTATATAATCCACTCCCTTAAAACTGAGGCCTAGGTTGCCCAAGGTTGCATGGTCAGGAAGTTAACTGGACAATAGCCCTAATTTAGGTCTTCTAATGCAAAGTCTTTCCTCTATACTGTATGCCATAATCTAGTCAATAACTAGGTTTTTGGAATGCCTAGAAAGTTTTTTGATTTTACACTTAAGTCCTACTCAAATCATACCACTCATTTACCCTATTTAAAAATTTAGGTAAAACCCAATTTCAGGGCAACATATTCTCTACTTATTTCTCAGAATGGTCTTACCTAGAAGCACATCTGAATTTTCTAAAATGATTTTTTTAATCCCAAAATTAATTTCAAGAAATAAGTATGGTTTACTAGTATTTACCTCTGTTTTTTGTACCTAGGACTTTTGGTTTCCTACTGGCCAGTAAGGTCTTTGTTGTTTCTGCCCTAGACTTAATGGGGCTTTAGAGAAACAGCATGATATAATGGGAAGAGTGCTGGACTTGGTCTGGTTCTCACACCTGTTAACTTTGTGACCATGGATAAGTCACAGCCTATCTAAGTCTTAGGTTCTACACTTGTAAAAGTGGGTAATAGTATTTGTTATAAGGAGAGTGCTTTGTAAACCCTTAAAACATCATATAAATGGGATCCTTTAAAGAGCCTTTAGGGTAAGCACATTCTTAATATGTATGATTAAATTAATTAATAACTACAAGTATTTAATGATTAACCTATTTTAAGGAAGGACTCTTAGACATTCCAACTTCAGTAGTTTAGTGAGTGAGGAACAAGAAAACTACTCTCAAATTTTTGTCCTAAAAGTGCACTTATGAAAATTTTTTTACTTGCTTTTTCAAAAATGTTTGACATCTCAGAAACATAAGAGGTAGAGAGGTGGTACACATGTGGAATCATAAAGAAGTCAAAGGATTTAGTACTGAAAATGACGTTAGATTTTGATTCCAACTCTTGTTTAGTAGGTGAAACTGAGGCCTAGAGTAATGAAAGGATTTGCCTGAGGCTGCACAGGTAGTAAACATAATAGATGTAGGATTGAAACCAATGTCTTCTGACTCTCTCCACTAAACCACTTAGGCATCTCTAGTGTCTGTGCTTGGAGAGCCACATTAATACCGTAAGGCTGTTCAAAATAATTAAATCTGTATAGAATAAAGAGATAAAATGGACTTATTTAGTTTTTAGTGGCTCTTGAACTGGTTTTTCACAGCTGTCCTGATTGTCACGGCAGTAAGAAGTGGCTAAATACATGCCTATTGTTTGTAATACGTGCCTGTTTTAATTATGGAATTAGTGGTGTTGTTAGATCTCGTTCACATAGTTAAGGAGAGTCAAGGAGGGGTAATGTTGCATTCTAGGAATGTGGCAGAGTAGGTCAGAAATTTCGTAAGAACTGATCAAGAGAAGTATGTATAGGATAATTTTACGTATATCTATGTATATATACGTATTTCATATACACACACACACACACACACACACACACATAGCTATTTGTGTACTGGTAATTAGGTAAAACCCAATTTCAGGGCAACATATTCTCTACTTATTTCTCAGAATGGTCTTACCTAGAAGCACATCTGAATTTTCTAAAATGATTTTTTAATGGGAGGAGAGAAAAATTTACATGATAATTTTGTTGTATATTTGAAAGAAACACAAGTTGTACATGGTAGATTTGCAGTTTCATTTACAATCTTTTTATTGTACAGTGTTATGGAAATGCTTGTTTTATTCCATAAATTAAAAATAAATTTTTTTTTAAAAACAGTAAGGACATTTTTGTGAAACACTTAAGAAAAAGTAGCCTCTTATTATTTGGGCATAGACACAAATAGTTCTGAGAACCTGGGAGTAAACAGCTCTTCAAGAAGAAGAAAAAAAGGAATTAAGGAATGCAAATATAGCTTATTTCCTTGCAACTAATTTACGTGATTGTAAGGATCTTGAGATTGAAAGCTGGGAAACCTTGATAACCAGGACTTTCCCATTACTAAAAGACAATTGCATATGGTCTCTGTGTCATATCTGACAGATACGAGTACTTTTGATTCCTTAAACTAAGTTACAGGTGGGTTTACTTCACCTGAAAAAGCTTTGATTTCAGGCAGGAGAGAAATCAGAAGAGCATTTAGGGATTTAAAAGATGAAAACTGATAAGAGAACCTGCTTATAGAAGCAAGACATCAGAAGCCAATGGAGCATAGCCTGGTTGAGATCAGCTAACTAGTCAGATAAGCGCCTCTTGATGTGAGTAGCTAAGCTGATTGGGAGAAGGCTCTGATATGGGGAGCTGATCAGAAAAAAACGAATCTTTTGCTTTTGAAGAGCTGACTGGGGAAAGGCTGCCTCACTCTCTAGGTCCATCTTCAGCTTTGAGAGAGGAGAAATCTCTCATGGGTTGGCCTACTTTGCTCTTTACTTGTCTTTTATGGCACAAAAGGGAAAACAAAGCCAGGGAATGGACCTGAGTAGCACAGATTGCAGGCGTATGTGAACTACTTTTCTAAAAGTTCTTAACACACAATTTTGGTGGCTTTCGAATGTCAGAAAAGTAGCTTTATCACACTGGAGAAACACAGAAGAGGGGCAGTTCCACCAAGCAGGTAACTTGTGATGCAGTCTGTTCCCTAAATGGACCAAGGACATCGAGCTTTGAAGCCTAGAGTTCCGAGTTGCCCAGGACGTTTGTTTTCCTACTTAATGTGCCTCACTTCTAGGTTTCTGTAATATGTGCCCATTCTTCCCCATTGGATGATGTGTGCGTTGGTGGGAGAGCGTGACCCAGCATACCAGGTTTTTATTATCACTTTGTATTCTGGCAATAAGTATTTCATATTTTTGACTTAGTACTATGATCTTGACTGGTTTCTTTAAATGAGAAGCACACTGATTCGTGCTCATGAGCTAGAGTTCTAAGTAGTAGATGTATATCTCCCCCTTAGGATCCTGAGAGTTGTAGCAGCATCTCTCTCTTTGAGGAACCCTAAGCTGCTAATATGGGTGCAGATGGAGTGACCCTCAACCTAGGTAGAGAAAGAGCCTACAGAAAGAAGGTTGGCCTGGGCAAGTCTGGTGATAACAACAGTTTTACCACAGCAGTAATTATGGCAGGAAGCAATAAACATTGTTTTATTTTGCAATAAAATCAGGCCTATTTTTGAAAACGACTTCATTATTTTTTAGCTTTTTTTTTTTTTTTAAAGCAAGACTATCCAAATGGCTGTGGCATGAAAGGGCTAAATCCAAGTGACTGTGATAAAGCAAGAACTATATATTTTATCATGGTTATAAAATATTTATGCTTTAAAATGATAATTTTCAAATTAAGCAAAATCCTATTATGATTAACATTTTAAAATATTTTAAATATTATGATGATTTTCTGATGAAGTGACTTTTTCTATAAATTGTTATATATTCTGACATTTTCCCCTATAGGAAAAGGAAGAATTAATTGAAGAGTGGCAGCCAGAACCTCTTGTTCCTCCTGTTTCGAAAGACCATCCTGCCCTTAACTACAACATTGTTTCAGGGTAAATATAGCTTGCCAACTCTAGAGGATTTAAAAATCTCCAGTTTTGTTGCTGTATTTGTTGGAATTTATAAAGTTTCTTTCCTGTCTAGAAATTCAACTGAAATGTTGTATTAGTTAGCTTCTGAAAAGGAGGATCTTTGTTTTGCTTTCTTTGTATAGTTTCCAATGTGTTAATCAACAGGTTTATCATCTGTTATCACAGACTTCTTTGGTATATTACTCTTAGAAACATTTGTAGATTATAAGTCTTGTAACATAGAAGTTGACAGAATCACAGATTTTCTCAGGTGTTTTTGTTTTTGTAGAATGTATGGAGGATAAAAAAAATGAAGCAGAAGTGAGAATTAGGAAAGTGAAGTTAGGTCCTGGAATAAGGACTATAGAATGTAGAAATAGTATGTGGCAGCTCAATATATTACCAACTCATGTGACATGCACTTTGAAAAAGAGGAAGGTGAAGTGGGGAAGTTATAACCTGATATTAATTTGTGGAAAAAGTAGTTGAGAGAAAGAAATTTTTCACTTATATAAATAATCCTGAATCTTCTTTCTCAATCCAGTTAAAGGTGTTAAGGTGTTTAGATATGATTTTTTACTACTTAGCCCCCTCTAGTCACATTCAGTTGTCATCTCTCTCTCTCCAAATGAAAAATATGTAGTTACTCCACGGATATTATTCTTTTGGTAAGAGTCTTAGAAGGCACTTGAGAAAAAATGAACAAAAATAGTATAAGGCTCTTGAAAATAAAAAGCTTCACCTGTTGTAGCTGTATTCAGATATGTGCTACCTTTTCCTTAATAATTTCCCCCAATTTTTTCGGAATTTCCTGAAATGAAATTGCTGATTTTAGGAAATGGCATCTATCCTGTCCCCCTTTCTCTGACTTTCCTTAACTGTTTATTTATTTATTTGTTTTTGGTGAGTTTTTTACTTCAAACTTAAATACAAAATGAGAAAAAGGAAAAAAATTGCTACATACACAGAAGACCATAAGAGAGAACTCATTATAAAACAATAAATTTCCCTTTCAAGAAAACCTATATAAATAATAAACTACACATTGTTTTCAAAGCTGACCAGCATTTCTTTGCTTCTTGTTGGTTTTCTTTTGTACTCTGCTGTGCACTTTTTACTTTATCTTTCCTTTTCCTTCCCCCCTCCCCCAACTCTAACGAAGCTTACAATTAAGCATGGATACATATACATAGATATCTATAAACATATTCATAAATAGACATATACACTTATATACATATATATTTTTATATATATATATATATATATATATATATATGTATATATTTAAAAAAATAAAAAGACCATACTATGCTTATTTCCTCCTATCATCTGTTTCTCTGAAGGTGGATAGCATCTTCCTTTGTAAATGTAAGTACTTTCCATGTTCTTCTAAATCAACCAACTCATCGTTTCCCTACACCACAGCAATATTCCATCCCACTCACATCCTATTTGAAAGCGTGTCTATGAAAGTTTTTTTTTCACAGTTTTCTACATTCCTTCTGTTCTTGGCTACATGGGTATTTATACAAGAAAAATTTTGTTTAAAATAATCAAAATTGTCCTTTTTACATTTCAACAATGCACTGGCCTTATAATATAGTTTAATGTCTGATGCTGCTGAATCTACTTCCTTTACATCTTTTCTCCCTGGTTTCCAAAAGAACTTTGTTGTTATTTTTTCTAACTTAATAAAATAGTTTTTAGTAATTTAATTGGGATGACATTGAATAAATATATTAGTTAGGTAAAATTGTCATTTTTTAAAAGTTATATCGGCTTCACCCACCCATGAACAATAAATATTACTTCAGTTATTTAGATCTGAGTTCATTTGTATAAAAAGTGTTTTATATTTATATGTTCATATAGTTCCTGTGTCTGTTTTGACAGATATATGGTCAAGTATTTTATACCCTCTGGATATTTTAAGTAGTCTAAAAATTAATTTTGCTGGGTAAGTTACCTTTGGCTGTAATCCCAGCTCTTTTGCTCTATGGAAAATAGTATTCCAAGGCCTACAGTCCTTCCACATAGTAGCTGCTCGGTCTTGTGTAATCCTTACTGTAGCTCTATGATATTTAAATTGTTTTTTTTCTTATTGCTTCCAATGTTTTCTTCTTAATCTGGGAGCTTTGAAACTTGGCTGTGATATTCCTATAAGTTTTCCTCCTGGGATCTTTTTCAGGTGGTGTTTGGCGGATATTTTCTGTTTCTACTTTGCCTTCTTGTTCTAGGACTTCAGGGCAGCTTTTCTCAATAATTTCTTGTAATATTGTATGAAGATTCTTTTTTTAATCATATTTTTCAGGTAGTCCATCTATTGTTATATTATTTCACCTTGAACCATTCTCCAGATCAGTTGTGTTTCTGATGAAATATGTTTTACTTTCTCTTCTATTTCTTTATTTTTATTTTGTTTTATGATTTCTTGGTGTCTTAGAACGTCATTAGCTTCCCCTTGACCGGTTCTAGTTTTCAAGGAATTATTTACTTCCTTAAATTTTTGATTCTCTATTTCCAGTTGACATGATATTCTTGATTTTCTTGGATCGCTCTCTTTTTTTTCCCTAATTTTTCCTCAATCTCTCTTATTTCATTTTTAATGTCCATTTTAAGTTCTTCCAAACTATTTGACGTTTCTCATTGAAAAGGGAATGGCTTTTTCAGCTCCATTGTCTTTCTCTGAATATGAACCCAGATCTTCTCTATACTTATAGTAACTCTCTGTGGTTGGGTTCTTTCTTCTTTGCTTACTCATTTTAATTAATTTATTTATTTAATGTTTTATTTTGTTTTTAGCAGCTATTAGTGTAATCAGATTGTAGTCCCAAGGTATGGAGAATGATGCCCCAAGACTCAGGTCCTTCTTATTGTTACTTTCTGAGGTCTGTCTCAGGGCTCAACCTTGGGCTCTCCTCACCATGGCTAGGATTCCTAGCCACACTGTACCACGAATGATCTTGCTCCCTTTTGTCCCTTCAGTGGCTGCAAACTACAGCTCTCTCTCTGCCCCGGAACTGAAACAGGGGACCTTGCTGTCCTGTAAGTGCCTGCAACCAAGAGTTCCTTCCCCTTGCTACTGCACTCATTAGATGTGTACTAGCTCTTTCTCCCTCCAGCCACAGCCTGAGATACATCTGATCAGCACAGCTGTGTTTGGAGTCCCTTGATGTGGACAGTGGAAGATCTTTCAGTCTTTTCCCACTCAGCTGTCAGACCTTCACACTGACTGGGATATGAAAGTTTCTAAGGCTTTGGCTGTCTCTCAACCAAGCTGCCCCCAGGGTTTGTTTGTTGATTCAGCAGAGTTGATGTGTGAGTTTCACTCAGGCCAAACCTCTGGGATGATTTCTGTGATCTTCTCAAATTGTCTTAGGAGAACAACTGCTTTACCCTGTTTTTTGTTTTTGGAGAGCCATCTTCTCAGAGTCTTCTCACTTAACTGTTTATTTTGAAAAACTACTTAACTTCTAAGAAACATGGTGCTTCTTTTGACTTATTCTTGCCTCTAATCTTAATTTTTGTCTATTTCCTTCCTATCGATAATCTTTACAAATTCTTTCCAAAGTACAAAAGTACTCTGTGTGTTGTTTCTTCCTCAAGTTGGACTTAAAGCTAATGCAAACAATTTACCCGTCTTAGTATACTTTTTCCTTTCTTTTTTTTTTTTAGAACAGTGAAACATAGGAATATTACCTATATTATACTTAGGAAATAGTAAACTGTTAATTGATTAAGGCTTGAAGGATGTGTATATTTGAAATTTGTAATGACCTTTCAGTGTGATGTTTTGATTGTTAAGATATAGGAAATACTTGAAGTACTTATGGCATTGTATTGATGAAAAAAATAAAATAATTTATGTAAAGTGCTTAACAAAACTTAAAGCTCTATTTAAGTGTCAGGTATTCTTATTTTTGTTATATGGGAGAAATTGAATATCAGTATGCAGATAGAGCTCAGTGGAAAAGGTGATATCTCTATCCCTAAAATATGGATTTATATTTTTAAAATTATTTTTCTTTTTTTTTCTTAGCCCCCCAGGCCACAACATTGTGGTGAATGGAAAGGAATGCATAAACTTTGCATCATTTAATTTTCTTGGACTCTTGGATAATTCTAGGGTAAAGGTAAGTAATTTACTGATAAGATTGTTGACTTCTGAGATGAGCCACAATTAACATCTCTTGCTTCTCATATTCCTTGTATATAAAACGAAGAGGCTGAACTAAATCGTTTCTGACATATGTTTCAACTATAAATCTGTGATCCGATCATATATTGACCATATGGTTAGTCATTGTTTTCCCAGTTGTTACTTAGTTTATATTTTCTTAGTATATTATAGTTATTTTACTAAACTTTATTTCACTGGCTTATTCAGACTCACTATAGCCAAAAAAAAAAAAAAAGAAAAAGCACTGGATTTGTTGTCAGAGGGTCTGAATTCAAATTCTGACTCACTTAGTACTTGTATTAGTTACCCTTTCTGGACCTAAATGTCTTCATCTTTAATGTGTCTGAAGCAAATTGTCTCTAAGGTTCTTTCCATATATCATTTATGAGTAGAGGTAAGTCATCTGGATTTAGTGGCTAATGTGTACTATACTGGTGGGACAGAAAGCCAGAGAATTATATAAGTTTGGTTTTAAATAATTGGCAATTCTAGATTTTGCTGGGGAGCTACTGTGTTCTTTCTAGGAATGGAGAGCTTTAATTATTAAGCCCTAAGCTAATGTAACTTTTCTGTTTAGGCTTCTGTCCACATTTTGTGCTTTTTCTTATTTTAAACTATAGATAAAATTGGGATAGTGATAATCACATAATTGCTAGTTCATATTAAATAATAGGAAAAGTCCATTTTCATTCATCAAGCTTTCTTTTTAAATTTTTTTTATTTATAAAGGAGGCAGCCTTAGCATCTCTAAAAAAATATGGTGTTGGGACTTGTGGACCTAGAGGATTTTATGGCACATTTGGTAAGTATATCTTCCATATTCTTTTTAATTCACTGGTTTTCAAGTCACCATAAATTAAGTTAAAACCTTTATGCTAAGCTTTCCCACTATTTTAGGAAAGCGTTGAAGCAACACTCACTGCTTATTATTAGATGTCATCTTCGTAAATGGATACTATGTTACTTTTTTCATTTATCTTAGTATTTTTTACAGTTTGATTCTAGAATGAAGTTATGAGACTGTAACAATAGTGCTACTAGCAGCTGCTGTGGAGGTGTAAGACCAACAATACCAGCACAGGTTCTTTGAACTGCTATTCTAAGGAAAGCAACTTTAAGGTGTTTACAATCTCACTTTAATTAAACATACATATATCATTCACTTAGTTCAGGGGAAAAAGTCAGCACCGTGAACTTCAGAGAAAACACAAACAGAAATTACAAGCAGAAATTATATAAACAGAGCAAATAACACAAATCGGCAGACAGGGCTTCTGTCTGCTCATAGCAATACATACATAGTTACCAGAGAGAGAAGCACCAGCATCTGGGTTTTCAAAGCCAGGGGTTCCTTCAGTGCTACCCAGAGTCTAGTCTGGCAAAATCACAGGAACACTCTTCCATTGAGTGAGCCCCAAAGTAAAATGCTGACCTCAGAGTATATATATGCTTCTTCGGGGTCAGAGGGGGTCACAACCATGTGACTCAAACTCATGTGACTTAGGCTTTCTTGTGACTTAAGTAGGTCATCAAAGACTCTTGATTCAGTCAAAGGCACTTGATTGCCTTAGTGCGGAGAAGCACTTCAAAAGAAAAAAACAGGGAAAAATCCCACTTTGCTTGCCATTACAGAGACAAGTATAAAAACATTTTATTTGGTCCAAAGTTGGCTATGATTTGAAATGAATGAAGCCATAAAACATAAATTTTGATGTGGTAATTGGTCAGATATTTTTAGGGAATTACTATGAGAAGGAGTGTGTTCTTTTCCCCTTTCAGGAATGATATTCGGGAAACCTTAATTTCTTCCTATAACTCCTGGGGACAGGCTCAGAAAATAGTTTTGTAAGCTATTAATTTTTTGTAACCTTTATAAGGCTAATATATACAAAGAGCTTATACATTAGTTAGCTATTACTATCCTATAGTTATAATCAACTGAACTGGTCACACCAAAAAATATGGTGGGGAAAATACTATTTCTCCTTATCAGCACATCAATAGTAAAATTAGGTTTTTTCTGAGATAGAACATTAAGTGATCAGCAAAGCTTCATTTTGAAGATTAGAATAATTAGCCAGAGACTATAAAATCTTTGACATTAGGAAATTATCAAATATCAGCTTGATGCTTAAACTTTGTGGCTAAATTTGTGTATTTTAGATTTAATTTATCTGAATTAAACCTAAAGATCTATAAGTATCAATAATGTTGAATTTGCTAAAATGAATATGTTGCTAGAAATGATATTTCTGGACTCTAAGACCTAGATGCCCAACTTTTGTATTCCTTTGAATATGTTAGAAAAAGGATAAGTGTGCCTTGCAGGTGCTCCCCATATTTCTTATTCCCTTTATTTCTACCCTGAGCTTCTGGATCTTTTTTATATTTTGGGGTACAGTTCTGAAGTATAGTTGGGCTTTAAATTAATCAGCAAGTATTTATTAAATACTTGTGTGCTTTGGGGATATAAAGACAAAAGTGAAAAATTACCAGCCTTAAAAAGTACTAGCCTTATTTAGTTAGCAATTTGAGAGGGCATAAAGAAAGTTGTAGGGTAATTATGCCATATGAAGGCAAGACCAGGGAACTTTTAAAGAGATTAGGAGTAGCCTATCTCAGATTTTCTCTTTTGCCTTTGGTGCAGACAGAACACATGGAAGTTCTTTTGTTAGAGGATATTTACTAAATATGGACAAAGAGCAGAAAAAAGTGGTAGAGTCCTGTTACAGGTGCTACTGCTCCAGCCCCTGGAGATCAGTTAAATAGTGACTTTCCCAAGGAGTTGGAGGAGAGTATGTTTTTCTGTATTTAAGCAGGGACTTCTGTCCCCCATTAAGATTGTAGTACTGATTCCTATGCCAAACTTAGAAGATTTCTGGGTCAAAGTAGACAAAGCCAGGTTCCCAATTTGATCCTGGACTTTTGTATTGCTGGACTAAGCTTCCCATAAAGATCAGAACCACCCCATTTATTTTTAATATATGTTTATTTATTTTGTTGAGTATTTCGTTGAATTTAAAAGTGTTTTTAACGTTGATTTTTAAAAATTTTGAGTTCCAGATTCTCTCCCATTCTCCAGCTCCTACCCCTTGAGAAGTCAAACAGTATATCGATTATACATGTGAAGTCATGCAAAACATTTCCATATTAACTATGTTATGAAAGAAAGCACGTATGCACGCAAGCACGCATGCACGCGTGCGCGAAGTGAAAAAAGTATGCTTCAGTCTTCATTCCCAGTTCATCAGTTCTCTTTCTGGAGGTGGAAAGCAGTTTTCATAATGGGTCCTTTGGAATTGTCCTGGATCATTGTCTTGATCAGGTGTAGATCATTGGACAATACTGCTGTTTCTGTGTACCTTGTTCTCTTGGTTCTGCTCACTTCACTTTGTAGCAATTTATATAAGATTTCCCGTGTTTTTCTGAAACCATCCTCTTTATCATCTCTTATAGCACCATAGCATTCCATCACAATCATATACTACAACTTGTACAGCCATTCCCCAGTTAGTGAGCATTTCTTCAGTTTCCAGTTTTTTGCCACCACAAAGACAACTGCTGTAAATATATTGTAAAAATAGAGCTACTTCATTTAAAGGCAACATTTGATGACTGATAAACTTGCCTTTCTGGGAGAGATCTTCATGGACCTCTTACTTAGGCTTGGTCCATGCCCTGTCACCTTCTCTGGTGCTGATTCAGCATGTAGTAACTATGCTTTTGTCCAGTCCATTTATGTTACCTTTTTGCCATATTGATTCTTATTTGTGAGCCTTTACCTGTACCTAGAGTACCTCTTTGTTAAATAAGGAATTATTCTCTACTTTTTTTCCTCCTGCCTTCTTTGGCAATGGCCCAATGCCTCATGACTATTTTTCACTCCATCCTTAGTTCAATTTCCTGTTACCCTCATATCACCTACTAAAATGATTGCCCAATCCCACCAAAAGGAACCCAGCTTGACAGCTACATTAAATTTAGTTTCTGGCTTTGTTCCACAATATCAGCCTAGTTTACTTCTACCTGAACTCAGATCATTTTGGACAAAAGGTATTTCATGCATAAAATTATTCATTTTGTAGAATTTATTGGAATCTGATCAGTTACTAAGCTAATAAAATAGTTTTTATTATATAGGACCTTTTTTTTAAAAAATAGTATTACAGTATTTGTAGTGGAATTCTTACCTTGATATGAAGACATTGCCTGAATTTTCCCCCTGATAAATCAAAATGTAACAGAAACCCTAGGGAAAGTCTTTAGTTTTCTGTGAGGACATATACATTTTTTAAAAATATTGAAATTTATTATACACTAGAAATTTTTCTGTGCAAAGTAGTCTGTTCATTGGCATTCAGACTGAGAAGTTTTAGGTGAACTTTTACATTTTAAAATCAGCCATTAAAATTTTTTAAAGGGCCACTAGAAGCCATTATAATTAGGTTGCAGTAAGGTAACATGTATATATACAGTAGGATACATTAAGGTATCATAGGATCATACATTTAAGAACTGGAAAGGACCTTAGAAGCCATTGACTCCAGTACCCTTATTGGGTATGAGGAAACTGAGTCTAAGAGAGATAAAATGCTTTCCCAGGGTCTCAAAGCTAATGAGTGGCCCAAGGCAGGATTCAAACTCTGGTCTATCTGACTCTGAGTCAAGTGTTCTATCTACTATCCCATTCCTCTATAAATTTTACTAGTCTCTGTAGGTTTCTTGGTCTAAAACTATTGGGGATGGATCTTCACATAGTCTTGTTCTATGCTTATGTAAAGGTTGTAAGTTGATTTTCATCATGAGAGTGAGATGGAAGATAATTTCCAAGAATTGTTGCAGGTCTGGAGTGCAGGAAATAGTTTTGTTTTGGGAATCTAACTGAACCTAAGACCAAAGAGTAATCTGTCAGTGTGTTCTTCCATTTTCCTTACTTGTTTCTATTCATCTTGACTAACTTTGCAGGTGAATGTGTTGACTTGATTTTTCATATTTCCCTCCTGTTTTCTCCTTCCTTGACTGACATCTATATTACCTTTATCTTATTTGTACTTCTTTCATAGAGAGTGACCATATTTATGTCCTTTGAGTTTCCAATAGGAATTTTTGGTTATATTGACAAACTTTTTTTGTTTTTCCATATTCTATAAGGGAAATATTATCAGTCTTATTTTACCATTACTTTATATTTTTAGCACTAGGTTAAATATAAGAATCTCTAAACTCAATAACTACTACAGTCATCATAGTTTAGTAGAAAGAATACTGAATTTGGAGTCTAAGGTCCTGGTTTTGAATCCTTGTACTTTTACTTGTTACTTGACCTTGAACAAGTCACTGAACTTCTTTGGGCCTCAGTTTTCTTCAGCTGTAAAAATATGAGGTTGTGATAAATGATTTATAAGGTCCTTTATAATTTATAATTCTTGTCATAGAATAGTTCAGAGTGGCAGATATTTGCAACGTTGAAATTATGATTCCAGCTGTTTATGGCATGTATTCCAACTTGCACTAAGCCTTACAACAGATGGAAGTTCCTTCTTGCAATCTACAGTTGCCTCTTATTTTCTTGAACTTTTCAAGCCAGCAAACCTTTGCTAAAGGTTTCTAAGCCTCTGCATACGACTCTAAAAGGAAACTTTGTTTATTCTTCTGGTACCTTAAGGTTTTAAATGGTACTGTTTGTCCTGTAATAAGCTTCTTTGTTGTACCTCAACTGTGTAATTTTTATCTGCAGTTGTAGATTTCCTTATTCTCCCTGCCAAGACAAACCCAGGGACTACATGTATACAATTATAAAACACTTTTCACACAAATAAAATGAGATCTAAAAAAATATCAACTGTTTAGGGATAGGCCAAGGAAACATAATAAAAAAAGACACTTCTACCTACCTTAATTTATTTATCTACTGCCATAGCACTCAAACTACCAAAAATATTTCACAGAGCTAGAAATAATAATAATAAAATTCATCTGGAAGAACAAAAGGTCAAGAATATCAAGGGAATTAATGAAAAAATGTCGGGAAGATGGCTTAGCCATACCAGATCTCAGACTTTTTGTGAACATAAAAGTCATTATCCAACTGATTAATGGTCAAAGGACATAAACAGGGGGTTTTCAGATGAAGAAATCAGTCATCTATAATTGTGTGAAAAATTGTTCTGAACCACTATTAATTAGACGAATACAAATTGAAACAACTTTGAGTTACCACCTCACACCTATCAGATTGGCTAATGTGACAGAAAAGGAAAATGATAAATGTTGGAGGGCATGTGGGAAATCTGGGACACTATTGTTGGTGGAGTTGTGAACTGATCCAGTCATTCTGGAAAGCAATTTGAAACCATGCCCAAAGTCGTGAAAAGCTATGCATGCCCTTTGACCCAGCAATATCACTACTAGGTCAGTATCCCAAAGAGATTTTTATAAGGGGAGGGAAGAGACCTATGTTTACCAAAAAAAAATGTTTATAGCAGCTCTTTTTGTGATGGCAAATAATTTAAAATTGAGGGGATACCCATCAATTGGGGAGTGACTGAACAAGCTGTGGTATATGTTTGTGATGGATACTGTTTTGCTATAAGAAATGACAGGAAGGATGCTTTCAGAAAAACCTGGAAACATTTACATGAACTGATGCAAAGTGAAGTGAGCAGAACCAGAACCTCGTACACAGTAAGAACAAACATTCTATGATGATCAACTATGAATGACTTAGCTATTCTCAGAAATATAATGATCTAAGACAATCCCAAAGGAACTCATGATGAGAAATGCTGTCCACCTCTTGAGAAATAAAGAATAGTCTGAATACAATTCAAAGTATACATTTTTACTCTTATATTTCTTGGTTTGTTTTTCTTGGGTGGGGGGTTGGTGATCCGTGTTTTCTCTCATGGAGATATTTTTCATGTTTGCACATGTGTAACCTATATGAAATTGCTCTCCTCAGTGAGGTGGGAGGGAAAGGAGGGTGGCAAAGGACTTAGAACTCACAATTTTAAGAAAACTTATGTTAAAAATTGTTTTTACACATACTTGCAAAAATGATTTTAAAAAGATTCCAATAAGTTTTGGGGTTTCCTTTTTAGATTATGAGGAAAATAAATTGTCAGTAGCTTGCTCTAGACCAAGTCTGGAAACCCCTGTGTTTTTCCCACCTATTGTTTTGCTCAAAACTTGACTGAGTAGGCTGAATCTTGGATTTTCTTAAGGCTGATTTCCTATCCATTATCTTTCAGATGCTGTGTTGGAAAGCAAAATAGGCTCCTTAGCACTTAGTTCAACAAATGCCCTTGAATAGTTTGGCTTTTGTTCCCTTTGAGTAATTCATTGAGCCTTACTAGGTACTAAGCCCCAGGCCCAAATGCTATTAGGTGTAAAACCTTAGTGGGTGTGGATTGGCAACTAAGGTGGGGCCCAAGGTGGGGCTAACTCCAGGGAGGGCCTAGTTTACATGTCTGGGAGAGCAGAGGCTTTTAGACCATGTGGGTTTAAGTCCTCCTCTTGTGGGTGAGTCGCATGTGTGACTCACCCCTGACCCTGAAAAAGATATAAAAACCAGGGGTTGGCTGTCTGTTCCTTGGAGCTCTTTGCCACAGCAGTGGTGGTGCATGACTCAGGGCCAGCCCTTGTTCTGAGCTCCCGGGCTGAACCTAGATGTTGGTAACTATGAATCCGTATTGGGTCTGTCTGTTGATATTTGTAATTTGTTTGTATTTTGTTCTGAATTTCAGGGTGCTGGCTTTTTCCCCTGAACTAAGTGAATGCTCTCTGTATGCTGGATTAAAGTAAACTTGTCAACCCCTTCAACTTGCTTTCCTTAGTTAAGCAGATCAAAAGAACCTGCGCTATTGGCAGCTTTCCGGGTGCTGGCTGTGGGTGGATCTTATACCCCCACAGAAGCTGCTAGCCGGATTGTTAAAACAGATGGGCCACTATTTGATTTAAGAAGGGATCAAGAAGTAAGCCCTCTTTTTGGTCCCTGCTGTCTAAAATGTGGCAGGATGGAGTGTTCAGGTAGCCCTGCAGGAGAGATAACAAACGTATATTGGATTCTTTCCTAAATGAAACCAAACTTGTGAATAGTTTCAGCCACAGGAGTGGAGAAAAAAGCATTGGCAAGGTTAATAGCCCTGAGATACCTCATCCACAGTGTTGATGAGGCCAGGAACATCTGTAGAGATGGGCATCAAAACTTTGTTTAGCTCCTTGTCATCCATTGTAAATTGCCAGATGCCATTTACCTTCCTCATGGGCAACCTGGGATTTTTGTAAGGAGAGCTGGTATAATAAAGTAGGCTAGTGTCATTAGATTTCAGAGTACATAGAAGAGTATAAGTTGTAAGAAAATTGGAAAGGTGGACGAGGTGACTTTGAATGCCAAACAGGATTTTATATTTGGTCCTGAGGTAATAGGGAGCTATTGGAGCTTATTTAGTAGGGCTTAGTTGTCACTTTTACAGCTGAATGGAGGATGGACTGGAGTAGAGGGTGAGACTTGTGGCACAGAAACCAACCAGCAGACTGTTGCAGTAGTCTAGGCTTGAGTAAATGTGAGCTTATGCCAGGATTGTGATAGTATGTCAGAGGAGAAAAATGATTGAAGAGATGTTACAAAGGTAAAGTTGAAAGGTTTTGGCAAAAGATTGGATATGGAACATTGAGGATGATGCCTAGGGATGCAAGCTTGTGTAACTGAGAGGATGATGGTTCCTTTGACAGTAATGTGAAAAGGTGATGTTCAGTTTTATTTATATTTTGTTTAAGATGTCTACCAGATATCCAGTTCAAGATGTCTGAGAAGCATCTGGAGATGTAGGTAGATTTGAGAATCATAAGCTTTAAAATGATCGTTTAATCCATGAGACCAGATAAAATCATCAAATGAAATAATAGAGAGAGAGAAAGAAGAGAAGAGTTCCCAGGACAGAGTCCTGGTGGGAACCCACCTTTTAATAGATCTAACCTGAATGAAGATCCAGTAAAGGAGACTGAGGAGTGGTAGCACAGGAAGGAGAACGACAATAATACGTGGCTTGCCATTTCCGAAAGAGACCTACATACAATGAAACCATAAGACCCTTTTCCTTCGTAGTCTGTCCTCTATAGGCTTCCCTAAATAATCCAAATAGCGGATTCTTCAGACTTGAGTGGAGCCGCAGGGCTCCTACAAGTCTTTTTTCTGGTGCCGAATTTCCCTGTACAGTTTTCCTAGCACCCTTATGGGCTGGCCATCAGTTACTTTCTCAACAAGGCAGTATTTTGGGAGCTACATTCAGAGGTCCCTCCTGAGAATGGTGCCATTCCCATATGCCTACCTAGCTGTACAGTAGAGCTGCCAGCCTCCTCCTTATAGTACCTCCTCATAGTACCTTCTCTATGAGATGGTTTCCCTCACTCCTATTTATCTTGCATGTATCTTATTTGTATATAGTTGTTTGTATGTTGTCTCCCCCATTAAACTGTGAGTTCCTTGAGAGTCAGTATTGTGGTTTTGCATGCCTGGCATTTAATACTTTACTTGGCACATAGTAGGTGCTTCATAAATGATTGAATGCATTTCAGGCCAACATGGGCCTGGCCTAAAACACAGACTCTCTAGTAATCCCACCTCATAGATTTTTGAGCTGGAAGTATCCTTAGATATTATCTAGTGTAATACCTTCATTTTACAGATGAGGAAACTGAGGCTCACAGAGTTTAAATGACTTTTCTAAGCTCACACAGGCAGTAGCAAAGCTGGGATTTGAAGTTGTGTTCATACAGTTCCTGGGTTTGTCTTGGCAGGTAGAAGCTTAAGTATTTTATATTATATACAGTTATTTTAAATGGAATTTCTCTATCTCCTGCTGCTGGGCTTTGTTGGTAATGTATAGAAATGCTGATGATTTATGTGGTTTTATTTTATATCCTGCAACTCAGCTAAAGTTAATTATTTCACGTTGTTTTTTAGTTGATTCTCTAGGCTTCTTTAAGTATATTATCATATTGTCTGTAAAGAGTGATTTTTTTTTATTTCCTCATTGCCTATTCTAAATCCTTCAATTTCTTTTTTTCCTTACTGCTATTGCTAGCATTTCTAGTACAATACTGAATTATAGTGGTGTGAGAATAGGCACCATTGCTTCACCCTTGATTGTACTGATAAGGTTTGTAGCTTCTCCCTATTACAGATAGTGCTTGCTGATGGTTAAGATATATACCACTTATCATTTGAAGGAAAGCTCCATTTATTCCTATGCTCTCTAGTGTTCTTAATGGGAATTGGTGCTATATTTTGTCAAAAGTTTTTTTTTCTGCTTCTGTTGAGATAATCATATGGGGTTTTTTGTTGGTTTTGTTATTGATATGGTCAATTATGCTGATACTTTTCTTAATACTGAACCGGCCCTGCATTTCTGATATAAATTCCACCAAGTTATATTGTATGAACCTGGTGATATATTGTTGTAATCTCCTTGCTAGTGTTTTACTTAAAAATTTTTCATCAACATTCATTAGGGAGATTAGTCTATAGTTTTGTTTTGTTTTTTTCTCTGTTTTGGCTCTTCCTGGTTTATGTATCAATACCATATTTGTCTCATAAAAAGAATTTGGTAGAATTTCTTCTTTGCTTATTTTCTCAAATAATTTATATAATATTGAGATTAATTGTCCTTTAAATATTTGGTAGAGTTCACTTGTAAATCCATCTGACCCTGGGGATTTTTTCTTAGAGATTTCACTGATGGCTTGTTCAATTTTTTTTTCTAAAATGGGGTTATTTAAGTATTCTCTTTCCTCTTCTGTTAATCAGAGCAATTTACAATTTTGTAAATATTCATCCATTTCACTTAGATTGTCAGATTTATTGGCATATAGTTGGGCAAAATAGCTCCTAATTATTGCTTTAACTTCCTCTTCATTGGTGAGTGGTGAATTCACCCTTTTCAGTTTTAATGATGCTAATCTCGTTTTTTCTTTCTTTTTCTTAATCAAATTAACCAATGATTTACCTATTTTATTTGTTTTTTTTTTTTAATAAAGCCAGTACTTAGTTTTACTTATTAGTTCAATGGTTTCTTACTTTCAATTCTATTAATCTCTCCTTTGATTTTCAGGATTTCCAATTTGCTGTTTCATTGGAGATTTTAAATTTATTCTTTTTCTAGCTCTCTTAGTTGCACGCTCAATTCATTGATCTGCTTTTTCTCCATGTTATTGATGTAAGCATTTAGAGATACAAATTTTCCCCTAAGTACTGCTTTGACTCCATCCCATAAATTTTGATATATTCTCACTGTTGTCATTCTCTTTGATGAAATTATTGATTGTTTCTATGATTTGTTGTTTGACCCACTCATTTATAAAGATTAGATTATTTATTTTCCAGTTAACTTTTTAATATGTCTTTCCATGGCCCTTTATTAAAATATAATTTTTATTGCATCATGATCTGAAAAGGGATGCATTTAATATTTCTGCCTTTGTGAGGTTTTTATGCCCTCCTGATACAGTTTTTGTATAGGTGCCATGTACTGCTGAGAAAATGGTGTATTCCTTTCTATCCTCTTTTAGTTTTCTCCAGAAGCCTATCATATATAAGTTTTCTAAAATTCTATTAACCTCCTTAACTTCTTTCTTGTTTATTTTGTGTTTGATTTATCTAGTTCTCAGAGGAGAAAGTTGTGGTCCCCCACAGGTATAGTTTTACTGTCTGTTTCCACCTGTTACTCATCAAAGCTTAGATTTGAAACCAGATCCTTCCCATATATCCACACCATGCTATCAGTGAGGAGAAAAAAAAGAAAAGAATTGTAGTTTGTTTCAATGTTTTCACTGCATCTGTAGTACTCTCTTGCAGTACAGATTATAACCCATCCGTGACTTCTTTTCTGTGTGAATCTTGTCCATACACACTTATGTGTTGAGGACCTTCTTCTAGATCTTTTGTTGTTGCTGAGTCATTTCAGCCATATCCAACTCTTCATGACACCATTTGGGATTTTCTTGGCAAAGATACTGGAGTGGCTTGCCATTTCCTTCTTCAGATCATTTTACAGGTGGGAAACTGAGGCAAACAGGGTTAAATGACTTGCCCAGAATCATATAGTCAGTAAGTATCTAAGGCTTTGGATAGGTACTAGTGTAGCAAGATATTCATACATCTTTGATGTCTTCTCTTTTTGTTAATTTGGTTTCATTTATGGCGAGAATATTAAAGTTTATAGGCAACAAGAAGTTGTATGTGTGTGCCTGTGCCACTGCACAATATATCTCTGCCCCCAACCCCCAAGTGAATGGGGAAAGGTCTTTAAGCAGGCTTCCAAAGTACCAAGGCCCATTTTGTATGCATTTTTCTTTGTTTTCTGGGTTGCCATGGCTAAAGAATTCTTCACTTCATGGTACCTACTGGTGATAATTCTCTTCGTACTTAGGTACTCTGGTCCTTAGAAAACAGATACAATCTGTTACTGGGATCATTCTGGAAATCTTTCTTAGTATTGTAGAATCTTCCAGAGCTTGCCCATTGTTTACATAGCTTTTAATAATAATACTTAAGTAGTATTTTTATGAAGGCAAACATTTTAACTGTTTATATTTTTTTTGTCTGTGTTTGAAAATAGATGTTCATTTGGAATTGGAAGAACGTCTAGCAAAGTTTATGAAAACTGAGGAAGCTATTATTTACTCATACGGATTTGCCACAATTGCCAGTGCCATTCCAGCTTATTCAAAAAGGGGAGATATTATATTTGTGTAAGTAATCTTCATCTGATGTTTGGAGGAAAATTTATTTGCAAAAAATTGAGTTTCTTGAAGTTTCATTTTTAAACAGCTTTCTTTTGATACAGAAAGTTTCTTCATTAAAGAAACTTATTAGTCTTTTAGTGCTATTTAACAAAAAGATTTGAAAGCAGTACATTAGCAATTTCTTTTAAAAGTGATGTTCAATTTTCTGCCATCACCATCTTCATTTTTTTTACATCAGGATTTAGTGTATATGTAGAGAAACATATCTTGATAATACTCACTGCTTTAAATTTGATCTACATGCTAAAAGTCAAATAGTATTTAAACTTTTAATTTATCATTTTTTAAATTTTTCCTGTGATTCTTACGTTTTGTGTATAAGTAAAATTATAGAAGTGCTTAGACCTGCTTATTATGAATTTTGGGGGCAGCTAGGTGGCACAGTGAATAGAGCACTAGCTCTAGAGTCAGGATGACCTGAGTTCAAATCTGGCCTCAGACACTTGACATACTTACTAGCTGTGTGACCTTGGGCAAGTCACTTAACCCCAATTGCCCTACCTTCCCCCCTCAAAAAATTTTTTAAAATATTAAGAACCTTTGAAAAGGGTAAAATGAAAAAGAAACATTTAATTCTAAAGGATTTTGATTATGCAAAATCAAAAATTGAGTACAGTTTTTCAGAATTGTTAAATAAGGACTACAGCAGTTCTTTGAACTAAACAGATCTATGCTGGCAGACAGAAGCAAGTCAAGGTACTGATTTGTCCCAAGATTCACTATTTACTAGTCTATAGAACACTTTGCTAATTGTGTTAGATGAAGTTGAATATTTTCTTTGAACTTTTATGCTGGCAGATTTTTTTTCTTCATTCATATAGGAAAGTAAAAATGGTAATCTGGAATGATAAAATAAAGACAATTTTAAATCTCTCTAGAGTTGGTATTAGTAGCCTAAATCACTGCATTTTTGTCAATAAGCATGAAGTATCTACTATGTGCCGAACAATATATTAAGTACTGAGTACACAAAGAAAGGTAAAAGACAGCCCCTGCTCTCCAAAGCACTCACAGTCTAATGGGGGAGACAATATGAAAACAACTATGTGCAAACAAGACCTATATACAGATAAATTGGAGATAATCAACCAGGGAGGCACTAGCATGAAGGGGGGTAGGGAAAGGCTTCTTGTAAAAGATGAGATTTTAATTGAGACTTAAGGAAGCTAGGGAAGCCATGAGGCAAAGATGAGGAGGAAGAACATTCCAGGCATGGGAGAATATACAGTGAAAATGTATAGAATCTAAAACTAGAATGTTTTACATGAGGAGCAGCAGAGAGGCCAGTTTAACTGGATCACAGAATTTGTGGAAGGGAGGTGGGGAATACGGTATAAAAAGACTGGAAATTCAGGAGAAGGCCGGGCTTTGAACACCAAAGGATTTTACATTTCATCCTGGAGATGATAGAGAACCTCTTGAGTTCATTGAATAGGGTATGTTTGGGAGGTGATATGGTCGGGACTCTACTTTAGAAAAATCAGTTTGATAGGAAGATGTACTGGAGTGGAGATTTGAGGCAGGGGGATTGACCAGAAATTCATTGCAATAGTCCAGGCATGAATGATATGATAAGACCCTATACCAGAGATGTGAGAGATGTTATGAAGAGAAAATGGACAGGCCTTGTCAATAGATTGGACATGGGGAGGTAAGCGAGAGTAAGGAGTCAAGGATAACATCTGGGGTGTGTGAATGGTGGTACCTTTAACAGTAGCAGAGAAATTTAGAAGGGAGAAGGGTTTGAGAGGAAAGGTAATGAGTACAATTTTAGAACATGCTGAATTTAAAAAGTCTACAAAACATTCAGTTTGATATGTCCAATAGGCAATTGGAGATTCGGGTTTGGAAGTTAGGAAAAAGGCGTGGACTTGATAAATAGATTTGAGATTCATCAACATAGAGATAATAACAATACATGGGAGCTAATGAGGTTCCCCAGGTGAGATAGTGAAGAGAAAGAAGAAAAGAAGGCCTTATAGAACCCTAGAGGAAATAATCAGGATTGCTAGGTGTGACCTGGATGAAGATCCTGGAAAGGAGACTGAGAAGAAGCAGTCAGACATGTAGGGAGAGAACTAGGATAGAATGTAATGGAAATCTTAGAGAGAAGAGAATATCAGGAAGGGGTGGTTGACACTGTCAAAGACTGCAAGGATGAGGATTGAGAAAAGACCAAACATTTGGCGATTAAGATATCATTGGTAATTTTGGACAACGCAGTTTCAGTTGAATGATAAGCTAGGAAGCCAGACTGTAGAGAGTTAAGAAGACAGTGAGAGTAAAGGAAGTCTAGATGTCAGTTGTAAACAGCTGTCTCCAGTAATTTAGCTATAAAATGGAGGAGAGTTATGAGATGCTAGCTAATGTGGTTTTAGGTTTGTTAGTTTTTTTGAGTGTGGAAGAATAGCTAGCATTTTCATGCCACTTATGATGTGCCAAGTGTTTTTACAAACATTATCTTATTTAATCTTCACAGCAACCCTGTAAGGTAGGTGCTGTTATCCCTATTTTACAAATGAAGAAACTGAACCACACAGGTAGTAAGTATCTAAAGTTGGATTTGAATTCAGGCCTTCCTGACTCCCAAGTCCAGGCCAGATACCTACAACTAAAAGGTCAGCCTTCCTAGGCTTATGGTGTTGATTTAGAGTGGATTAAAGAGAGAAGTTGGTGTGCATATGCAGAAGGGACCTTTCATTGCCCCTTTTTAAAGAAAAATATTAGCCTTGGAATCTAAATTTTCATTTTGTTGCTATATTTGTTTTGCATGAAATATGTGAGTTTTTTTTTCCTTCTCTCCAGAGATAGTCTAGTTTTTAGCAAGGTACTGTAAAATTTTAGGAAATAATCAAACAACTCATGTTCTCATATAAAAGAAATCTTTTGTCTCAGTCAATCAGTAAACATGTATTAAGCATGTACTGTTTGCCAGGCACTGTGCTAAACTCTGGGGATTCAAAAAAGGGCAAAAGACAGTCCCTGCACTCAAGAAGTTTATAGTCTAATGGAGGAGACAGTATGCAAACACATATATACAGTGCAAACTATATAAACAGATGAAAGGCACCTGCATTAAAGAGGGATTGGAGAAGACTTCCTATAGAAAGTGGGATTTTAGTTGAGACTGAAAGGAAGCCATTGAGGTCCATACTTAGAGTGGAGGAGGGAGAGTGTTCCAGGCATGGAAGACAAGCAGAGAAAATGCCCAGAGCTGAGCGATGGAATGTCTTGTTTGTGGAACAACCAGGAAAGCAGGTGTACACTGCATGGAAAAGTCCATGGAAAGAGTAAAGTTTGAGAATAAAATAATGATAATATTGGTAGCTAGCATTTATGTAGTGCCTACTGTGTGCCAGGCACTGTGCTAAGTGCTTTACAAATATCTTATTGGATCCTCACAGCAACCCTATGAGGTAGATACTGCCAATCTCCCCATTTTATAATTGAAGAAACTGAAGCAAACAGAGTTAAGTGGTTTGCCCAGAGTCACTTAGGTTAAATATCTGGCAAATGTCTGAGGCTAGATTTGAATTCAGGTCTCCCTAAATACTGTAGGGGGCTAGGTCATAAAGGGCTTTGAATGCCAAACAGAGAATTTCATATTTGATCCTGGGGGCAGTAGTGGACTACTGGAGCTTATTGAGTACGGGTCTGACATGATTGGACCCTGTATTTTAGGAAAATCACTTTAATCAATGAATAGAGGATAGATTGGAACAGGGAGAGATTTGAGGAAGGCAGACCCACCAACAGGCTATTGCAGTAATCTGTACATGAGTTGTTGAGTGGTGGCAGTGTCAGAGAGAAAGGGGCATATTTGAGAGATGTTGCAAAGGTAAAATCACCAGCCCTTGGCAACAGATTGGATCTGGAGGGAGGGAGGTGGGTGAGAGATAGCAAAGACTCCAGGGTGACTCTTAGGTTGTGGGCCTGAGGGACTGCTACCCTCTATAGTAATGGGGAAGGTAGGAAAAGGGAGAAAGTTTCAGGAGAAAGAGAATGGTTTCAGTTTTGGAAATAACGAATTTAAGCTATCTACAGACATACATTTTGAGATGTCTGAAAGGCAATTGGAGATGCGAGATTGGAGAAAAGCAGAAAGATTGGGGCAGGACAGGTAAATTTGAGCATTACCAGCGTAGAAATGGTGATTAAATCTGCGGGAGCCAATGAGATCCCTATTTTTGTTTTTGCTATTGAAAAAGGTTTAAAATATATAACTACTGGGGGCAGCTAGGTGGCACAGTGAGTAGAGCACCGGCCCTGGAGTCAGGAGGACCTGAGTTCAAATCCGGCCTCAGACACTTGACACATGTACTAGCTGTGTGACCTTGGGCAACTCACTTAACCCCAATTCCCTGCCCAAACCACCCCCCCAAAAATAAAATATATAACTACATTGTTGTTATTTTCATGAGTTACCTCAGTGGCTTCCATTAGGAACCCCCTTCCCCCAAGGACCTATAGGAAATAGAAATGGATCAGATATGTATTTTAATACTTAATATTTGTTTTTAGAAACTGTACCTTTATGCTGCTTTTGAAGGCAGTTTTATGGTTCACATTTCATTATTGCTGCCATGAAGGTCATTTTTTTCAGGTTTTATTTCTTTTTTATTCCTTCTTATTCATTTCCCAAGAAACCACATTTTGCTTTTTATAGAACTGTTAAAAGACCCCAGAAATCTTTACCAGGCAGTCAGTGTACCATTGCAATGACAATCTTCTTGGACATGAAGCTGAGGCCCAAGAATCTGCTTTAATAGAATGAGGTCAGAGATTTCTTTCAGGCTTGGTCTAGTGAAATAAGATTATGAGGGAATGAATGAATAAAAATATAGGTGCCCAGTATTTGCAGTGTACAGTGATAAGCCCTAGGGATACAAATACAAAAATGAGAAAGTCCCTGTCTTCCAGGAGCTTACATTCCAATAGGAGTGGGTAATCCATATTGGAGAGTAGTGGCCAAGGAAGACTGTTTCGGTTGGAAAGTCATGGGAATAGTGAGTGGAAGAACAGGACCGAAGACTAATTAATACTCCTTTTTCAGAGGCAGTGGTAGTATTGATTACAGAGGGGAAGAAGAGACACTCAGGGAAGGTTTAAAAATGGCTAAGTTGAAGTATCTTGTCCTAGAACTGATTGTTCAGAACTAATCGACCTAACTTCTCCCATACATAATCCAAAGAGGTCCCATTTAGAGAGTTCAATAGTCTTAACTAGGTTAGAAAATGGTCAGGTCGAAGAAGCGTGGTCCCAGCTTATTTAGAATTGAATGGTTCAGCATTTTAGAGAGCGCGGTTTCTGGATGTCTAGTTTAGAGAGAAAGGGTGGATCATCGGTAGTGTCAGGGAGGAAAATGATACATGTAAAGAAGCATGGTCCCAGGGGACTCTCTGGGGAAAGAAAGGGGAGAGAATTTGAGTACTCTAATCTCAGTGAGGCATGTGAGAAAGAACAAGTTCCACTGAGCATCACATAATATTGTGTGTGTCTGTGTGTCCCTGTCTCTCTGTGTGTGCGTGTGTATGTCTGTGTGTCTGTGTGTACACAGAGAGAGAAAATATTTTGGAAACTATAAAGCAGTAAATAAATTTTAGCAGGTGTGGTGGCTGTCATTATTATAATAATAATAGGTCAGCAGGAGAGATTCCATGCTCCCCATTGTCTCTTCTAGACCTTTGTTCCATCATTACCTCCCTGCTCCTGAAGGAGTGTTCTCAAACCCTCTTTTCTCACTTTATTCTCCCGGATGATCTCATCCATTTCCATAAATGGCTTGAGTTATCTCTTCAATGAAAGTAACTTATACACAAAAGAATGAATAGGTAGTATTGTTGAGACTGGCAAAGGATGTGATGTCTTCAGAGGTAATCCAGCTTTCAGCTAGTTACTAGGCAGTGAAAAAGAGTGTAAGAGAAAATATTGAGGAAGAAGGAGAATTTTGCAACCAATCAAAGGCTATGTTATGTGACCAGAAAGATGCATAACTAAGGCATTTTCTCAGGTCCCCTCTTAACTCTTCAAAAACACACCATAGGAGGAATTAATTGTGGGCCTAACATAGAGCAATTATAACTGTCTATGAAGGCCAGAATATCCAGAAGCCTAACAAGTAACAGAATGCCAATCCCAAGTCCGTCAATCAGTATTCCCATCCCCCTCTTCCCCATCATCTCCCAAACTCTTGTGTGATACGCAGTGGAACCCATCAGCTAGTGCTGTGGCACCCATTCATCCGCTACTTCATTCTCTGACAACACACTGTACTCCTCCCCTCGTCCCACCACTTTGTAGCAACATGGAACTGGTCTCAACTGCTCATCCACCTGCTGAGGAAGCAGAGGCAAAGGAAAGCAAGAACCTTGCTCTGCCTGGTATGGTGAACTGAAAAACAATGGGAACTGGAGCAAGGAGCTGGTGTGTACGTGAGACTGTGCCAGATTTGGAGGAAAGGAGACTGGTATTTCTCTGGGAATCCTGCTCCCCCCAAAAGTCACTCGGCACAGGGATTAACACTTGCGAAAAGTTAATTCTGAATTGTGGGAGGAGGCTGAGACAGCTTTGAGGTCCAGGATCCAGGGGCACACTAGCCATGAAAGGGGAAAAGGTAAGAGAGTGAGTGAGTAGGGAACTTAATCACTTTTTTAAAATGTTTTAATTTCAAGAGGAATATAGATGGACATAAAGCAAAGGAGTAAAGTATATGAATCAAAGAATAGAAGTTTAGAATAGAAAGGAAGGAGAATTAATGAGTATGAGGTAAAGAAATCCTTTTTATAAAAGGTCATAGAAAATGGAGGAAAAACCAAGAAGGGGGAGTTTTAATTAAATACTTAAGGGACAGAAAAAATAAGCTAGGGAAAAAGGGAAGAAGTACTTAAGTAAAAGGATGAAAGAAAAAGGAATCAATGTTAAGTAAAACTGCCAAAATAGAGAAAGCAGTGATAAATGGGAAGGGAGGAAACAAGCATTTGTTAAGGGCCCTGCCCGCTGTGTTCTGGATACTGAGCTAAGTGCTTTAGAAGTACTTCATTTAGTTCGCACAACAACCTGTGAGGTCCATGCTGTTGTTTCCCCCATTTTACAGTTGAGGAAATTGAGCCTGAGGGAGGTTAAGTGACTTACCTAGGCTCACACAGCTAGTAAGCATCTGAGGCTGTATTTGAAATCAGATCTTTCTGACTCCAGGTCCAACACTCTTCCCTATTGATACTACCACCTAGATGCTGAGGTCCTTGAGGGAAAGAGCACCTGTAGGAACAGGATTGCCTTAAGGTAAATAAAGCCAAAGTAATTGTAGGGACAAGATATTGCCTTAAAAGACAAAAAGGAACCCAAAAAAATCTAATTTGGAGGGAAATATGTAATAATAAAACATAAACTGATAAACCGTTGGCCTGTCTGATTAAAAAGAGGCGTGCGTGAAATCCAAATATAAACTGTATTAGAGGAAATAATAACAAAACCAGAAAATTAAAAAAAAAAAGAATTATGAGAACCTCCTGTGTATAGTTATATGCTAATAAAGCTGATAACACAAAAGAAATAGAGGATGTCGTTCAGAAATGTAAAATACCCAAACCAACAGATAACCAAATAATGATCTTAGATAAGACTGGTCTCCCAAAAGAAAATTGAACGGGCTGTAAAAGAACTGTCAAAGTGGGGTCAAGTGAGAGGTGGAAATTCTTGGCCTTAAAAGATTTACAGAAAATGTCTATCAAGCTTTTATAGAACAATCATAACCAATACTATACAAATTATTCTCAAAAATTAAGAAAGGATTCTACCAGATTCCTTTTATGGGACAAATGGAGTTCTAATACTTAGGTGGTTCAGTGGATAGAGAGCACTGGAAAGCCTAAGTTCAAATCCAGCTTCAGACACTTATTATTTGTGTAACCCTGAGCAAGACATTTTAGTCTCTGTTGGCCTCAACTTCCTTAACTGTAAAATGGGAATAAAAGTGACACTTAACCGCTCAGAGTTGTTAGCATTAAATGAGATAGTATTTGTAAACTGCTTAACAGATACTAGGCACTTAAATGCTTCTCCCTTTTCCTTCTTTCCCTAAGCTGGGAAGGATAAAGTAAAGGAGTGTTGTAGATCTATATCTTTAATAAATATAGATTCAAAAATTTTAAATAAAATCCTATCAAACATATTACAGCATTTTATCTAAGAAGTCATTCATTATGACCAGTTTGGATATATACTAAGGATGAAAGATGGTTTACCATTGGGGATAAAATAACTATGAATTAATCACGTCAAAAACAAAACAAAAAGTTCAAAACTCATAATTATCTTGTTAGATGCAGAAAAAGCCTTTGACAAAGTATAACACTCATCTATACTCAAATCCTAGCAAGGGCAAGCATAGAGGGATTAATTTTAATATAATGTAAAAAATTTTAAAACCAAAAGCAAGGGTCATATGCAATGAAGATATACCAGAAGCTTTCCCAATAAATACATGAATAAAGCAAGTATTCTCTTTATTATTTTTTGATAATAGTTTAAGAAATGAGCAGTAAGTCAGAGAGACGTTAAAGATGTAAAGATAGGCCAAAAAGAGATAAAATCATCCCAATTTGTGATGACATGATTACTTTCCTTGAAAATCCTAGAGGATTACAAAGATCACACTAATTAAGGTAAATAATAGCTTGAGGAAAGTTGAAGGCTACAAAATAAATCCTCAAAAATCAAAAGCATTTTGTATAAGAAAAACAGAATCCAAGAGGCAGTAGTAGAAAAGGAAATCCCATTTTAATAACTACAGAAGGAATAAAACATTTGGGCACTTAATGAAATTCCCATTATAAAGTACTTCTTAAAGAAGGAAAGTTGTAAATAGCTGGAGGAATATTCAGTGCTTGTGCCTGGGCCATGCCAATGAAATGAAAATGACAATACCACCAAAGTTCTTTATATTTTTAATGATATGTCAATCAAACTACCAAATGATACTTTTCCCTCTGGTTTTATTGATGTTTTGTTTTTATATTACAATCATTTTCAGATTTCTCTAGTTTCATGAGAGATCTCTCATAGCAAAGTAAAATAATTAAGTAAAATTAGTGACAATATCTGAAAATTAATGAAACATTTCACATCTATACCACCCCCATTTCTATTTTTTTAAATAATTAATAGAAATCTTTTTTCTCTCTCTTCCATTCCTCAGCCTCTTGGAGGAAAAAGTGAGTAAAGAAAGAAAGTTTCTAATCTGCATAGTCAACAAAGACCAACTTCCCTAATGGCCACAAACAAAGATATATATATATTAAATATTTTGCAATGAACTTGTTCTCTAGACCAGTTTTATTCGTGACTACTGGTGCTTTCCTCTTAAGCAAAAAGTGTTTTCTCACTAACTGTTTCTGAATTCTTCTAGCCTCTTTCTTGTGATAATACTTTAGTAAGAGATGAATTTCTCTAAGCAGTAATAGAGAGTTAGAGAGGATTTAGCAGAGCCAAGGTGAGTGGGAGTCACGCAGCTGAACTCTCCTAACATTCTCCTCCAAATAACTTTAAAATAATCCCTCAAATCCAGTTTTGGAGCGGCAGAGCCAACAAAAATTGAGGTTAGATTTTTCTAGCCTAAGAAAACTTATGGGGTAGGCAGGAGAAGTCTGTAACACTGGGGTGGAGGTCTATCTGAAGCCCACACATGCAGTGGCAGCAGCAGCTGTAGGCAGAAGTACCCTCAGGAGCTCTCAGCCCAGAGATGGTGAGGGGGTCAAACAACTGCTCAGAGTTTACAGAAGAGATTTTTCTTCTACTAGGTACAGCTGGTGCTGATTGTCAATTCTATTGCCAATGAGTAGTTCTGGGTTGCAGTTCAAGGACAGAGTAGAGCACTAGAGTGTGTGTGGCTAAAGGAGACCAGAGGCCTTTCCTTAGTAAAGATGAGAGTATACACCAGTGGAGCAATGACCATACCTAGCCCAGGATCACTCCACCTTGGAACCACCAAAAACTTGCAGACCCCCAGAACCAGCTCTGAAAACATTGCAAGAAAAAGCTAGAAGCTTGGGATAGTGCTTCCCTACTGCCAGGTGAGCAGAGCCTAATTGTAACATAAAGTTCAAAGTCAAGAAATAGACTGGAAAAATGAGCAAACAACAAAAAATAGAATTTTACCATAAAAAACTAATATGGTATCAGGAAAGACCAAGACATAAACTCAGAAAACAATAACATGAAAACAGCTATAAGCAAAGCCTCAAAGAAAAATGCTAATTGGACCCAAGCCCAACAGAAATTCCTTCAAGAGTTAAAGAGATACAGAAGTAGTAGTGGTATTGCTGGGTCAGAGGGTATGCAGAGTTTTATAGTCATTTGGGCATAGTTCCAAATTGCTGTACAGAATGGTTGAATCACTTCACAACTCCATCAGCAGGGCATTAGTATCTAAATTTTCCCAAATCCCCTTCTATATTTGTCATTTTCCTTTTCTATCCTATTAGCTAATCTGATAGATGTGGGGTGGTACCTCAGAGTTGTTTTAATTTGCATTTCCCTAATCAATAGTGATTTAGAGCATTTTTTTATATGACTAGATAGCTTTGCTTACTGTGTCTAAAAACTGCCTATTCATATCCTTTGACCATTTAGTGATTGTGGAATGGTTCTTATTTTTATAAATTGACAAATTTCTCTGTATAGTTGAGAGATCTTATCTCTTATAAGAGAAACTTGCTGTAAAAATTTTCT
The DNA here is from genome assembly GCF_011100635.1 of Trichosurus vulpecula. NCBI lineage: Eukaryota > Metazoa > Chordata > Mammalia > Diprotodontia > Phalangeridae > Trichosurus > Trichosurus vulpecula. The sequence goes on from NC_050581.1 coordinate 29,542,377, forward strand.
TCACTATGCTTACTATGTATTTCCCTCCATCCTGTGTCCCTCCATTTATCCTACTCTCTCTCTCCTTTCACCCTGTCCATCCTCAATAGTATTTTGCTTCTGACTACCACTTCCCCTAATTCTTCCTCTCTTCTATCAGCCTCCCCCTTCTTTGTCCCCTTCCCCTCCTACTTCCTTATAGGGTGAGATAGATTTATTTTTTTTTGTAAGATAGATTTCTATACCCAACTGAGTGTATATGTTATTCCTTCTTTGAACCATAAGTAAGGTTCATAAGCTCTTCGCCTCCATCCCCTCTTCCCCTCTACTATAAAAACTCTTTGGAGCCTTTTTCATGTGAGCAAATTTTCTCCATTTTACCTCTTCCTTCCCCTATCTCCCATTCCTCTTTCTCATCCTTTAATTTTACCTTTTTAGATAAGCATCCCATCATATTCAACTCAACACCTGTACCCTCTGTCTATGTATGATAAATGTTCTTAGGAGTTACGAGTATCATCTTCCCATTCAGAAATGTAAACAGTTTAAACTCATTGAATCCCTTATGATTTCTCTCTCCTATTTACCTTTTTATATTTCTATTAAGTCTTACATTTGAAAGTCACATTTTCTATTCTGCTCTGGATTTTTCATCAGGAAGGCCTGAAAGTCCTCTCTGAATTGAATGTCCATTTTTTCCCCTGAAGAATTATACTCAGTTTTGGTGGGTAGGTCATTCTTGATTGTTATCCTAGCACCTCTGCCTTCCAAAATATTATATTCCAAGCCCTCTCATCCTTTAATGTAGAAACTGCTAAATCCAGTGTAATATTGACTGTGGCTCCATGATATTTTTTTTTCCCCTGGCTTCTGGAATTTCTCTATAATATTCCTGGGAGATTTTGTTTTGAGATCTCTTTCAGGAGGTGATTGGTAGGTTCTTTTTTTTTTTTTTCAATTTCTATTTTGCCCTCTGGTTCTAGATTATCAGAGATGTTATCTTTGATAATTCCTTGAAAGATGATGTCTAGGCTCTTTTTTTGATTATGGCTTTCAGGTAATCCAATAATTCTTAAATTATCGCTCCTGGATCTATTTTCCAGGTCAGTTGCTTTTCCAATGAGATATTTCACATTTTCTTCTAATTTTTTACTCTCTTGATTTTGTTTGATTCTTGATATCTCATAGAGTCATTATCTTTCACATTTCCAATTCAATTTTTTTTTTTTGTTGAGGCAATTGGGGTTAAGTGACTTACTCAGGGTCACACAGCTAGTAAGTGTCAAGTGTCTGGCACCACATTTGAACTCAGGTCCTCTTGACTCCAGGGCTGGTGCTCTATCAACTGTGCCATCTAGCTGCGGCCCCCTGCCCCAGTTCTAATTTTTAAGGAATAATTTTCTTCATTCAGCTTTGGTACCTCCTTTTCCATTTGGACAATTCTGCTTTTTGATAAGTTTTTTTCTTCAGTGAATTTTTGTCCACGTTTTTCTATTGGGCAAATTCTGCTTTTTAATGAGTTCTGTTCTTTAGTGAATTTTTACATATGTCTTTCCATTTGGCCAATTCTGCCGTTTAAGTCTTTCTCTTCAATGGTTTTTTGTGCCTCTTTTTACCATTTGGCCTATTCTTTTTTTAAAGGTGTTATTCAGTATTTTTGAGCCTCTTTTACTAAGCTGTTGACTTTTTTTCATAATTTGTGTGTGTGTGTGTCACTCATTTCCCAATTTTTCCTTTATCTTTTTTAATTTGATTTTTTAAATCTGTTTTTGATATAGTCAGTATTGAAGGAATTTTGAAAAGATAGATACACTAGGTCATTCTTGGTAGAACCATGGTTTAGTACAACAACTTTGGACCACAATTTAGAATTTTCCAAATGGAGCAGCAATTCCACTACTAGGCATATATCAAATACCAAGGGAACTTACTGATTTTAAAACTCTATATACACCAAAATATTTATAGCAGTACCTTCTGTAATAGCAGAGAACTGGAAACAAAGTAGATGCTAACCTATTGGGGAATGGCTAAACAAATCATGGTATGTGAATAATAAAACATTATTGGGTTGTAAAAAACAAATATGGTGAACTCAGAGAAGCATCAAAAGACTTAAATGAATTGCTGCAGAGTGAAGTAGATGGAGCCCAAAGTAAAATATATACAGTTACTACATGGGAATGTTGTAAATGGAATAAACATTTGTACATCACTCCTATGTACCAGGCCCCTGCTAAGTGCTTTTCATAAATATTTCATTTGATCCTCATAATATTCCTGGGAGGTAGGTACTACAGTGTAAATGGAAACCACAAAACGATCAAAAGTGTGTGTTTCAAAATTAAAGAGAAAAAGCAAGACCCCCAAAAAGAGATCATAGAAGACACCTTTTCTGTACTTCTTTGCAGAAGTGGGAGGGAATTCCATGGACTTGAAACATATATTTTAATATTTTTGTTTTGATGTATTGTTTTGCTGATTATATTTCTTTTTAAGAATTCTTTTATAGATCTATAGGATAGTTCTCTGGGTTAGGGAATTCTACCTCTCAGGGCTGTTAGAAAGAGCAAATGGATTAACATGTAGAAAAGCTTAAAATGTTACATGAATGCTACCTCTTGTTTTCATTATTGCTATTGCTGTTATTATATAGGGTTTCTTTATTTTATAGGTGAAGAAAGTGCGACTTAGAGAGTCTCAATGCTTTGCCCAAGGTCACAAAAGTAATAAATAGCAAAGCCAGGAATCTAGCCGAGTTTTCATTTTAAATCCAATGTTCTTTCCCCAGAAATAGACTATCTTTTAATTTCATGCCTGTAGTCACTGTCTACAGTGATCTTTGAGCCCAAGAGTATAAAATCTGACGCTGTTTCCATTTCTTCTCTCTCTGCTTGTCAGGAAGTAAGGGGACCAGTTACCATGATCCTCAGTGGTTTGTTTTTTTAATATTAATCTTTAAGCCAAGCTTTTATACTCTCTTCTTTCACCCTCATCAAGAGGCTTCTTAATTCTCCTTTACTTTTTGCCATCAGAATGGTATCGTCTGCTTATCTGAGACTGTCGATATTTCTCCTGGCAATCTAAATTCCGGCTTTTCCAACCTGGCATTTCTATGATGTACTCTGCATGTAGGTTAAATAGATAAGGTGACAACATACAGCTTTGTCATACTCCTTTCCCAGTCTTAAACCAGTCACCTGTTCTGCGTTCAGATCTAGCTGTTGCTTCTTGACCTACATAGAGGTTCCTCAGGAGACAAGATGATCTGGTACTTCTATCCCTTTGAGGACTTCCCACATTTTATCATCATCCGCACAATTAAGGGCTTTAGAGAAGTCAATGAAGCAGAAGTAGATGTTTTTCTGGAACTCCCTTGCCTTCTCCATAATCCAGTGAATGTCGGCAATTTGGTCTGTAGTTCTGTTTCTGAAAACTAGCCTTCATTTCTGGTAATTCTTGGTTCACAGAATCTTAAGCATAATCTTGTTGGCATGTGAAATAAACAGAATTGTTCAGTAATTTGAACATTCTTTGGCATTGCCCTTCCTTGGGTCACAAGCTGAACTTTTCCATTCCAGTGACCACTGTTGAGGTTTCCAGATTTGTTGGCGTATTAAGTGCAGCACTTGTAACAGCATCACCTTTTAGGATTTTAAATAGCTCTGCTGGAATTCCATCATCTCCTCTAGCCTTATTGTTAGCAGTACTTCCTAAGACACACTTGACTTCATTCTCTATCATGGTTATCAGTGATGTTAGGATTATTCTCGTATAGTTCTTCTGTATATTCTTGCCACCTCTTCTTAATTTCTTCTGCTTCTGTTTAGTCCCTGCCATTTTTGTCTTTTATAATTTCAACTTTTGGTTGAAGTGTTCCCTTGAATCTTTAATTTTCTTGAAGAGTTCTCTTGTCTTCCATTCCATTGTTTTCTTCTATTGCACTGCTCATTTAAGAAAACCTTTTCTCTCTTTGCTGCTCTTCAGAATTCTGCATTCATTTGGGTATATCTTTCCCTTTCTTCTTCAACTTTTGCTTTCCTTCTTTCCTCAGCTATTTGAGAGGCCCCATCAGAAAGCCATTTTGTTTTTTTGCCCTTCTTTTTCTTTGGCATGTTTTTTGTTACTGCTTCCCATACAGTATTGTGAACCTGTGTCCATGGTTCTTTAGGCACTCTATCTACCAGATCTAAACTTATTATAATAGACTTATTGTCACACAGATCCTTCCCCTCCACTTCAAGTATCTCCCCATTGCAGTCCATCTTTTGTATACAGACAAGCTATGTAAATGATAAATTGAAAATTAAAGCACTACAGTTAATGGTAAAATTAAGCAGGGTTGAGAAAAACTTCCTGTAGAAAGTAATATTTTATCTGGGATTTGATAAAAGAACAAGGATTCCAGGAGGTGGAGACAGGGAGAGATAAGATTCCAAGAACAAGAGCTAGCTAGTGAAAATACTTAGGGTCAGAGATAGAATTTCTTCTAGGAACACCAAGGAATCCAGTAGGGTTTCAGAGTATGTTGGTGCATGTAAGGGTGAGAAGGCTGGAAAGGTAGGGTGTGGGAGAGTGAAACAATTTATGAAGAGTTTTGAATGCCAAACATAGAATTTTATATTCAGTCCCAGAGGTGATGGAGCTCCTGGTGTTTATTGAGTGACCAGGTGACAAGATCAAACCTGAACTTTAGGAACATGGTTTGACAGCTGAATTAAAGATAGATTGGAGTGAGGAGAGACTTGGGGAGGGGAGGGATGTTAGCAATAATGAGAGTTTTTGTTGGTGTGAGGAAAGGGGAGGAGAGATATAGCATGGTAGCACATGGGGATGATGGATCAAGTGAGGGTTTTCTCTTATTTTTTTTTACAATGCGGGAGACATGAGCATGTTTGCAGGCAGTAGGGAGGCAACCAGTAAACAGGGGGAATTTGAAGATAAGTGAGAAAGTAGGGATGATAGAGGGAACAATCTGCAGGACACAGAATGGAATGGAATACTTGTTGTGTGTAGAGGGGTTTACCTTGGCAAGAAGGGCTCCTCTTCATGTGAAGATCAAATGAGTAATGTGCTAGGCACAGTGCCTGGTGCATACTAAATGCTATATAAATGTTAGGTATTGTTATTAGCTGTGACTCATAGTAGACACAGATAATGGCAGATGCCATCTGGGTGATGTGAGATGAGGAGGAATGAGAAGAGGGAGCTTTTGTGGCAAACAGCCTTGCTTTTTTCAATGAAATATGAAGCAAGATTCTCAGCTGAGAGCATAAGGTATTATGGAGCCCTAGGAGGTTTCAGGAGGGATGAAAAGGCTCAGATGACCTGCTGTGGTGAGTGGGTTAACGAGTTAATTAGGAATAAAAACATTGCCTTGCTACAGTGAGGATGCAGTTGAGGGTTAGGGTTAGGGTTCAGGTTCACATTTGTGATGGACCCACCCAGTAGTGTCATGATTTTTCTGTGTCATCCTTCAGCTGTACACGTGTAGCAGCAAATGCAGAGGATGATGAAGTAATCCACTACTGAAGCTTCACAGGACAGGTGAACAAAGAAGACAAAGTGATCCAAGGGAAGAGGACAGTATAGAGTTAGTATAAGGGTGATGGCCTGAGAGAGAACCCAAGGATCAAAGGAATTAGAAGTCAAGGTGTGGACAAAGAACTGGTCTTAGAGTTGCAAGGGAGAGGAAGAGGTGTAATGTTAATAGCTTGTGATTAGATAAGGGAATTTCTGAGGTTATGAGCATGGAACTGGTGGATCTCTAACTTAAGGCATAATCAGGGATATGACCATCTTTCTGTGTGGCTGAGATGGAGTGAAGTAGGAGGTTATGGGAAATGAGTAAGTTTGGGGACTGTGAGTTTAGAGTGTTTGAAGGCAATATCAATACGCATGTTGAAGTCTTCTAGTATATTAGGAGTTGTGGAACCAGACCTGAGGAAAACTCATTGAGGAAAACAGGAGAGTGTTCTAGAGCTTGGGAGACAATGGCTAACAAAGGCAAATGTGGATTGAGCTTCAGAAAAAAGTGACACAGGTAGTATCCTAGTACTTTTACTTCCCATGTCATATTCCCATTTCTTAATTTCCCATTTCTGAATCTTCAAGGGAGAAGGTACTTTGCATGTCCCTTGATTTTACAGATGAGAATCCTGAGTGGTCTATTACTAATCTCTTTTTTAGTACCTTGTAGTTTGGTCCTTAATTGAAAATGTTTCTCTGCGTATTAATGTAGTCCTCTTGCATTTCCCTCTTAGCGTGGATTACTAGAATATCCCCCTCAAATGGAGAATATTCCCCTTTATTGTTGTTTGTTTTTTTTTAAGGTAGAAATGCGAGCAGTGGTAAATTAAAACATAGATTTCATTGAAATATATGTATCTCTTTTTGTATGCTTCTGCATCTTTGGGTAGAATTGATTCCCCCGCTTTTCTGTAGTATCTCATCAAGCCAAGGGCAGCCATCCTCAACTCACAACCCACAGCACCAGAGAAATCAACTTAAGTTCTAGTTTTAAAGTGCTTCAGTCTGTTAGCCAATAAGCAGTTATTAAGCACCTACATTGTACCAGGCATAATGCTAAGCACTGGAGGTAAAAAAGAAGGCAAAAGTCACTCAACTTCAAGGAGCTCACATTTTAATGGGGGTAAACAACACATAAAAAAGAAGCTGAAAAGCAAGAAGATGGGGGTAGAGTACCCAGCTCTGGGGCATGATGAAGTCATGTAGCCTGGTAGGAAATGACTAAGTAGATGCCTTAGGAGCCCTCCAAAGTGGCGATTCTGGGAGGAGATCTCTGATGTCCACTCTCCACCCTTTACAGTTGGAGGGAGAGGAGCCCAGGAGCAGGGGTTACTGAGGATGTGTGAGTTTCAGAGGTGATGCCATCTTACAGATAAATGAGTTTCTGGAGATAATAATGAAGTTTAGAAAAGCATCCAGGTGGTATATGATGAGGTGGTTGCCCTGGGCCCCATCCTTAAATGGAAGAATTGGGAGAATCACTGTGATGTGCATTTTAGGCATGATTTCATATGGTTAGGTTAGATAGATGGATCCTTAAAAACAGTCTTTTCCTTCATGCATACTTTAGTGGCCAGATACGTAAAGATTTTAAAGCACTTATTTTACTTTCAAAACTTTATATTAAGATTTTAGCTATGAATAACAGTAATTATGTGAACACAAATGGTCTTGAATTTTGTTTTATAATTCTTTGGTCATCAAAATATTTTTACCATTTACATTTGACTAGAGTATTTCTATCTCAGGCCTTATACTTCCATTGTGATAAGAGAGATTGTGATAGGAAAGAAAATGGCTCAGATCTCTTGTTGCCACAGTAATAAGAGAAGACTGCCTCTATCACGCTCACTTCGGAGTCAAGATTGGAGAACAAAACCATAGCTCTCTGTTCTGACCAGCTGGCAGGGATCCTTATCTTCCCTCTTCTGATACTTCCCCTCCTGCTTTCTGTAAAATTCCATTTTTCTAAGCTGCTTGCATATTCACACTTTATATAAGATTGCTGAAGCAAATGCTCTTAGGTTCTCTGATTTTTCATACAGGTAAGCCTGCACTCTGAGCATAAATAAAATGTACTGATAACTACCTCTACATACTGGTTTGGTGATTTGTAGCAGTAACTAAATGTGGACCCTTTGGATAATTTTTATCACACCTTCCCAAGAAGCTGAGATGTATTAGTCTTTTTAGGTGGTTTTTCTTTCATAATGTGTGCCAGGAGGCAGTGTTTTAGAACCAGTTGCTTGTCCAGTTGTTCAGTCACATTTTGTCAATGAAAGTCTAAGCATCAGTGCTTGACATCTCTACTTACTATACTTTAATGGTAATTTACTTGGCTTGTTACTGAAAACTATAGTTCTTTTTAAAATTCAAAACCTTAAATGTTTACAAATTTAACTATCAGAGTATCTGTCAAATTGTATGCTTTGGCTATTTAGAAACTATATTTGTGCTTCTCTATTTTTTTATATATATGCCCCAAATTACAAATTACAAATCTTTCATAAAAGTGAACTAAGTAATTTTTTTATCTTTTAATTTTATTTTTGAAGAGTATCTTTACTATAACAGTGTATCACTTTCCTCGATAGATCATTTATTCTTTCTGGATATCTGATTTCCCACTTTGGGCTTCATTATAATTTGATATATGACACAGTGCTTTCTTTAGGAATTACTTGAGCAGTTTCTCTTAATAGCATTGATATAATATTGTTTTCACATGGGAAAGAAGTCCTTTGAAAAGGTTTTTATTTGGTTTGTGTTTAGTAACAGAGGCATGAATATGCAGGATGACCCAAAAAGTCTTAGTGTAGTTTTAAGTTTAAGTTAGCTTAAAGTGGCTTTGCATGTTCCAAAAAATCTGCAACTCATTTTTATTTTCTGAGAACCAGGCAGTCTAACGGATGGTCTCTATTATTCTTAGAGACAGAGCTGCCTGCTTTGCTATTCAGAAGGGATTACAAGCATCTCGTAGTGACATTAAGGTATTTGAGCATAATGACATGGCTCACCTGGAGTGCCTACTAAAAGAACAAGAGATTGAAGACCAGAAGGTATGATTGTTTCAAAGAAAAAAAAGTTTTTGTCACTTCCTAAGAAGCAAAAGTATTTGTTGGATGACACCTTGTCAAGAAAACTTGATCTCTTTCTTCATTTACATACTAGCAACAATTTTCACTTAATAAGCTCTTTAAATATGGACATTGGCTAACCAGGTTGATTTCTAAATGCCATTCTGCTGTTATAATTACATCAGGAATGAATTGGAAAGCTAATTCAGAAAAATTTTAAATTTAAAAAAAAATTTTAAATGAAACAGGCCGAAGTAAAGATATAGCAGGGGTGTGTCTCCTTTTTTTTTTCTTTTGCACTAGGAAAACTATATTATCCTGTGTTTTTACAAAAACTGTGGTTTAGTATAGCAAAGTGCATTATAAATATGGGAATTTAAAAGAGGCTTTTATAGGCTTGACATTCCTATGTTAAAGTATTTTTAAAAAACATCCATGGTTTATACCTTCAAAGGTCTCTTCTGCCTCTAGTCCCTGGAGCCTCCAGTCCACCTCAATTAGAGGTCCATGAGGTATAGGATGGATTTATTAGGCTTTTGTGAACTGGCTTGTGTATCTAAGTATTTTTAAACATTTCGAAGTGAGAAAATACCTACCAGGCACCACATAGTTTGGATATAGAAGTTCATATGTTAAGTTGGAGACTACCATATTGATAAATAAAAATAAAGCAAATGATTAAAACATCTTTGAGAACCCATCAATTTTCATCTGTTTATCACTTCAAACATTTACAGTACTCACTTAGAAAGTATACCTCTCTATTTACTAAGTGTCTTGTAAATTAAAGGTATTAAATTAGTGCCTGATTGAAATACATGGCACTTGTACAGGGCACATCAGGGAGGTTAAAAATATCTAGATTTAAAAAAAAATTCTTCCTATTTTTTAGCTTTCTCATTTTGATATGTATCACTAATGATATTACACCTAGTTTTTCTGTCAAGCATAGTTACATATTTTTCATTTTAAAAATTTTTTATTAAATTTTAACTCTGAATTATTATGTAAAAGCTACATTACTTTTGGAGGAGACAATATTTTCAGCTTGATCTTCCTTTGAAAGTAAATTAAAGTTTATCCAGGTTTTAAATCTACTTTGGACTAAATGTGTTTTCCACTAAAACATTAGTTTTCAAAGGTTGGTTTTAACAAAAACCAACAGTTGCTTTTTATTTTTGTTTTTCCTTTTAATTCACTCCTATCTCCTGGAGGCATTGGTCCTGTAGTCAGAAAGACCTTTTGGGCAAGTCATTTAACCTTCTATTTGCCTTAATCCACTGGAGAAGGAGATGACAAACCACTCCAGTATCCTTGCCAAGAAAACCCCAAGGACAGTAGAGTCCTTGGAGTCATGAAGAGTCAGACATGACTGAACAATAATATCTCCGATAGTATCTCATTAGGAAAACCTCATTTCCCTCTAGTTTTTAATGCCCATATTACTACAGCCACCAAAACAAGTGGTCAGTGATCCTTATCTCTAGTTTCTTCAACATTGTACTAAATCTAAATGGAAAATAGGGAAGAATGGCATTCTGTGTTGCTGTTAGCCTGTGTTTGCTATTTCTCCCTCTACTATGGCTGGCTGCGTGAAGCTGTGTAGCTTTGGTCCCTGGAATATCTCTTCATTTTCTCCCTAAATATCCATTTTGGCAGGTCCTATTTTGTATTGATAGGAAATTTTGAGAAAGGCTGATTTGTCTGGTTCCATAAGGCATTTCTACTTAGTTTTTTCTTTGAAAAACAGAAACCTATAGGTATGGTGGTTTGGGTTTGTTTGTTTTTGCCAGGGTGGGGGGTTATACTTCCTTAATGTTGTACTTTAATGGGGATTGCTCAGCCAAATTTGTAATCTGCAGACATTGTTGTTAAGAAACATTATTCTAGGGGCAGCTAGGTGGCGCAGTGAGTAGAACTGTGGTCCTGGAGTCACGAGGACTTGAGTTCAGAGTCAGCCTCAGACACTTGACATACTTACTAGCTGTGTGACCTTGGATAAGTCACTTAACCCCAATTGCCCTGCCTTCCCGCCCCCCAAAAGAAAATAAAATAAAAAATTTTAAACAAAAGAAACATTGTTCTAAGACAGAGGGTAACAGGCTCTCCTTCGAACTTTGAATATTTAAATATGAGGGAGTACTTGGCATTTTCTTTTCCTTTTATCTGACATGTTTAAATAACTAATTTGCTTTTTGGTTGGTGTTTTGGTTTTTTTTTGGTTTTTTTTTTAAGAATCCTCGTAAGGCACGTGTAACTCGAAGGTTTATTGTAGTAGAAGGATTGTATATGAATACCGGATCTATTTGTCCACTTCCAGAATTGGTAAGTAGCTCCCTTTCTTTCTTGTTATACCAGACTATTAGTTTATCGTACATATCCTTATCTTAGGACCATTTGTAATATATGAACTTCACATTTCCCAAGCTTATGTATATTAATGTACATCTTATAATTCTAATTGGATTATTTCCTCATATTTTTGTGTTAAACAATGAAATTGGTCTGACGTTTACAAAACTCATCAAAAAGCCTAAATGTCATAGAGTTCATAGCCCTTTCAGAGTATCAAAAATACTATTTTTCTTTTAATGTAGTGCCCTTATGTTTCAAAGTGTTCTAGATATATTGCCAAAAAGAAAACAATTTTAACTTGTGGTTCATTCACAACATTTTTAGGTCAAGTTAAAATATAAGTACAAAGCAAGAATTTTTTTGGAGGAAAGCCTTTCATTTGGAGTTCTAGGAGAACATGGCCGGGGAGTCACTGAACATTTTGGGATAAATGTAAGTTGTAATCTCTTTTATGGGGAGATGTTTACTCTAATTAATAACCTTTAAGAGATTTTTTAAAATGCAGAGCTTTGTTCATTGTGGTATTGCTATAAAACGAATAGTCATCTTTTAGCCATCAATCTCTGCATTGCTTCCTCACTACAGAGTTTGAAGATGACATTTAAATATCTTATCTCAGTAGCAGAAGAAGTTGTGATTTGTGCTTTCTTAACCCCATTTCACATATGAGGTTGAAAAGTGAGTTGCCCAAAGTCACACCCCTAGTAATAATATCATAATAATAATAATACACTTATATATTACACTTGAAGTCTTGCAAAGTGCTTAACCTACGTTACCTCATTAGATAAAACAATCCTGTGTAGTTGGAGCTGTTATCTCCATTTTACAAGTGAGGAAATTGAGTTTCACTCAACTAGTAAATGTTTGACTAGGATTAACTTTTAGGTCTTCTTAACTAGGAATTCAGCACTCTTATCTACACACTGTCCCATCTAGTTACTTCTTTAATTTAAAAAAAAATGTATTTATGACTGTAAGAACCAGAGATTTGATTTTTTTTTTAATTTTTCATGATGAAAGTGGAAGGATTTTCTTCTATGCTAATGGAAGCTGGTAGAAACAGGTTTGACTTTTATGGCCGCAGCCCTTGGACTGCATGTATGCCAAGGTTTAAATGACCTGGAAACTGGGCATTGTCTCCTTTCTAGCTACTTCTCAACACAGTTATAGTTAAGAACCATGGGTCCCTGTCCGTTATTCTTTATTAGGCAGTTTAGAAAACATCCTGATTTTAGCAGTCTATATTACCCTCCACTGCTTTGCTTCATCAGTTACTGGGCAGTTTTCTACTAGTGCCATGTCAGCTGTCTGTCTAAAAACTCTATATAAGTTTGGGCCTTGAATGGATTTGGGCCTTGGATTGGCATGTTCATCCACTTTTGAAACGGGATAGGAGAAGCTACCCACCTATTTTTGTTCTCTGTGGGTATCTAGTCTCCTGTGGCTTCTGTCCTTCCTTGTGTGGCAGTGTCACTTTTTGACAACAACTTCCAACCAAGATCATACTCTTCAGTGGTTTAAATGTTAGCACCATCAGCAAAGGAGTCAAGTAAAACATCTCTCAAGTGCCCTTTGTATCATGCTCAAGTCAAATCAACAAGATTTTATTAAGGCCTACTATTTACTAGGCTCTAAGGGCAGTAGATACAAAAAAAAGAAAAATTAGTCCCTGCCTCTCAAGGAGTTTGCATTCTAATTGGGAAGGCAATATATAAAAAACTCTGTTACATAAAAATTTCATATTGTGTTATATATCATACCATATTACAGGATGAATTGGAGGTGATCTCAGACAGTAGCCACTAGAATTAAGGAGGACTGGAAAAGACTTCTTTTAGAATGTTGGATTTTAGGTGAGACCCAGAGGAAGTCAGAAAAGCCAGGAGACTGCAAAAGAAGCAAGAGCATTCTGGGCATGTGAAGCAGCCAGCGAAAATGTGTGGAGATGTGAGATATGATGTATCTTGTACAGGGAACAGCAAGGAGGCTAGTGTCACGGGTAACAGTAAATGGAAGGGAAAAAGGTTTAAGAAAATTGAAAAGGTAGGAAGGGACTAGGTTATGAAGGTCTTTAAAAGCCAATCAGAGAATTTTATATATTTGATGCTGAGGGATAATAAGAAAAATTTTAAAACTAAAAGACCAAATAAAATCTTGCAGAATTCTTTTTAAAAAAATCACACTAGAAAATTAAGTTGTAATTAGAAGACATTAAAACAAATAAGAAAATGACCAATACAAAAAAGATGTTAGAAAACCTCATAAAATCACTGGAAGTGAACAATAGCAGACTTAGCAAAGTAGAAATGAATTTACACAAAGAATTTCAGAACAGCTGGAAATAGAGCTTCAACAAAATCTGTGAGTCATGTAAACTACTACAATTTAATAAGCAGAGGGGTAACATGGTCAGATTTGCACTTTAAGAAGATTGCTTTGATAGCTGAGTGGAGGATAGATTGGGAAAAGGCTTGAGGCAGGGAGAGCAACCGACAGGTTATTGCAATATTCCAGGCTGTGAGGTGATGAGGGCCTCCACTGATGGCGGCAACACTTTCTTAGTATCACTAGAATGGGCAGTGTCTAACACTTAAAGCTGAAGTCTTATAATCACTTTTGGAATAAGAAAATAAAATCAGTATAGCTAGAGAACAATGAAAATGTATAGTAATTACTGAAAAGATTATACAGTATTCACTAAGGCTACAGAAGTGATGGAAAGTAAAATTCAAGTTAGAATAGAAGTCATATTCAAATTAACTGTCATTTATTAAACACCTAAAATATACCAGGTACTTGCTAGGTGCTGAGGGTGCAAATAAAAAAAGCAGCCCCTCTCCTCAAGGAGCTTACATCATATGAATCTTTTTTGAAAACTAACATCTCCAAAATAAATTAGATACTTTAACAAATACTTTTCCAAGGGAGTTTCAAGGTAAGTAACAGAAAAATTGAATATTTGGGACAATGAACAGACTGTTGACTTTTATGGATAATGTGGCAAAAGAAAATTAAGTCACCTGCAATACCGGGTGGCTAGATGTCTCAGTGGATAGAGCACTGGGCCAGGAGTCAGGACTCATATAACTGTCATGTATAACTTCGCATTGAATTAATTTATGCTCTAGTCAAGTCGTGGAGAAGAATTTTGACCAATGGAATGAATCATGAGAAAGATCAAAGTTTGAATCTGACCTGAGACACTTCCTAACTGTGTGACCCTGAGCAAGTCATTTAACCACTTGTTTGCCTTAATCCACTGGAGAAAAAGGCAAACCACTCCAGTATCCTTGCCAAGAAAACCCCATGTACAGTATGATTGGACATGACTGAATGAATGAACCACAGATGGCAAGAAAAATGTTAAAAGAAACTATGCTTCAATCTGCCCTCTGAGTTCACCAGTTTTCTCTCTGGAGGTAGATAGCGTTTTTCATCATGAGTCTCGGAATTGCCCTGGATCGTTTTGTTTGATTTGTTACTGTGTACAGTGTTCCTAGTTCTGCTCATTTCACTTTTCATAAGTTCATATAAGTCTTCCCATGTTTTTCTGAAACTTTGCACTTCACCATTTCTTACAATGCAATAGCACTCTATCACAATCATTTATCACAGCTTTTTCAGCCATTCTTCAGTTGATGGACATCCTCTCCTGGGAAGAGCTCTCCATTCTCCATTCAGAGAGGACCCGGGGAGAGGTGTAGGTATCAGGGCTGATGTGAATAGGATACTAAAGTTCCTAGGGACATGATGGCTTGGCTTGGGGTTTTTTCCTCAACCCTGTCTGTCTCCCAGTCATTTCACAGTCCTCGACTAGAGACATCCTTCCCTGTATGTGGCCCTGCTATGTCTCAAATGAAGGATGTAAAATGCACTGGTAGCAGGCCTCCTGCAAGACCCCCTTACTGGTTATGCTGCCTAGAAGCTTTGCTGATCCCATCTCTTGCATAGTGCTACCTGCGTATTTTGCGTCTTCTTGTCCCACTCTGATGGAGGCTCCCTATGCATTGTGCTCACCCTGTTTCCTGCCGTGATTTCCATTCAGGACTCCTGAGCACTCTTCTGGCCTTTCTCCTATAGTTTTCCAGGCACCACAGTGTCATGCCTCTGTCTCTTCCAGTTGTTTCTACTCACCATGTCCACAGACTTCTGGAAGTCTTATGTAGTCCTGAATTAGAAAAGGAGACTGTTTGTCCTTGATTTTCTTTATCATTATTCCTTAAAGTTCATTTTTAGAACTTTGTTGTGTTTTTATGAAAGGTGGCCTCCTTTCAGATCTTTCACATTGATATTATATGGCTCTAATCCATCTTCCCAGGCAGCTTACACATCGTTTCACTTCTTGTGGAACATACATATTTCCTCTCTGCCTTCGCACCAGTGCACACTGTCTCCCCATTACCCTCTGTCCTTGCTTACACCTCTCAGAATCCCCAGTTCCCTACAGGACTTAGCCAAAATGTTGCCTTTTCAAGAGGCCTTTCCCCATTCTCTCTTATGTGATTTTCTCCTCCACCCTCCCCCTACACTCAGTCACTTGTTTCTGTTTTGTGTATATATTGAATTTATTTAGGTGAACACTTCCTGTTCTCCTAATGTAATGTGAACTCCTTTTGAGACCAGAGACCATTTTACTTTTGTGTGTTCTATCATCAATGTGTAGCATATAGTAGTTGCTTAAAAAATGATCATTGATTTGATTTTTTAATTTCTTCCTATTCTTTTACTCTAGTCTTTGAAATCCTTGCTAAAATTCAGATTTTTCTGATTATTATGAATGGTAAAGATTGGATGGTTACCTCTTTCCAAGGCTCCAGATATTTCTATTTCAACAGCTTGTTTTTTTATTGGTCAGCATCAATTATAGAATTGCATTTTGCTTTATTGGTTCCTCCACTTCTCAAGGGTGACATTATCATGTAAGCAAATTAAGAATTTATTAGCTGCTCTGCTTTTAAAAAAATTAAAATAATGTTTTTTTTTCTTAAAAAGATTCTTGAGTGGCTGAAGTTTACTAGCTTTGTGATCTTCTAGAATCACCAAATTCATCCTCCCTGCCAGCTTCTAGAAATCATCATACATGATGATTAGTTACAGTTCTACTAGTATCTCATAAGTTTCTTCCTTTATTGTTTCTCACCCAGATATTTCCTATATTCTCCCCACTTTCCTACTCAAGTCTAATTCATAAATTTTTCCACCAGGGTGTATATCTTTTGGACACGTTTGTGACTCAGTTGCCTCTTTCAGCTAATCTGTGTTTTTTGAATTATGTTACCATTTGATTGCCATAGTGTTTTCATTGAAAAGCAGCACAGTGGAAAGAGGACTAACCTCAGAGTTGCAAGGCTGGATTTGCTTCCTGACTTCAGTTACATGTGTGACTATGGCAAATAATTTTAACCCCCTTGCCCCCCTTAGTCTCAGTTTCCTTGTCTGTAGAAAAAGGAGAAAAATTGTGAATGGATAATGTCTTGGTCTGTAGCAGTCATTGAACATTTTTTTTAATCAAATACTTGTACTACCCACAATATAAATGTGAATTTTTGTGGATTAGAGCTCACTAAGCCCAGTTATATTTAGAGCCCTTGATGGTTTATTATTTTGAATTTACTTACAAACACTTTAAATTTAGTTTAAAATTAATTTTACTTAAATCATTCCTTGAAATAACAATATTAAATACTATTGCTTACTTGTATAATTTAATACAATTGATGAAACTCTCCGTTGTTTTACATTTCGTGTATATATATATATACACACATATACATGTATATGTATATACATATATATCCTAGTAATGTTGAAGGATTGTTTTCCTGGAATTTTATTGGTAGGTTTTAGGACTCTTCTTTTATTAGAATGGTATTGTCTAAACATGCAAATGATTAGTACTGAGATTCTTCCTTTTTATATCTGTCTTAATAATGTTGAACAAATGATATAGGTCATTTTTTGAGGGTTTTTTTTCTTTTAAAGAAATGTTCTCTGACTGTTGTTACAGATTGATGACATTGATCTCATCAGTGCTAACATGGAGAATTCCCTAGCTTCTATTGGAGGATTTTGCTGTGGCAGATCTTTTGTAATTGACCATCAGGTATGCTTATTCTTGTGTTGTAAATAATTTTTCTCAGAAAATATAAGATGATTGACAATGTTTGTCTGAAATTTTAAATTCTTAATACAGTTCACTGCATACTTCTTATTTTCTGTTATTCTTGAAATCGTGGTGCTAAGAATGAATTGGTGGAGAAGAATAGTAGTGGAAATTCAGAATGAGTTACAGAATGCCTGAATTAGAATCAAAGCTATAGGAATAGAAGAAAGAAGGAATTTCATAGAATCACTAAAGGATTCTACCTTTAGAGCTTAAAAGGTATCTTAGAGATCATCTGCCTTCCTTATTTTATAAATGAGAAAACTAAACCTTAGAGGAAGTGCCAGAGGTGGGATTAAACCCTAGTCCTCCAATATCAAACCCAGATTTTTTTCTATTAAACCACACAACCTTCTGTATTTGAAAGAATTTAAAGTCATACTCTGTTGCCTCATCTTGATAGGAAGGTGCCTCTGGGTTCTTGAAGGTTATTGCAAATTCTGAAAGTTTTTGTGATAATGGCTTTGAGTATGATCGTAGCCCAGTGGTGGGATTCAAATAAATTAACAACCGTTCTCTGCCCTAATGACCATTGAGTGAATTTTGGTGAGTGAGTGTGTGTGTTTGTATAAATACGTATTGTCTGTGAATGCGTGTCAGCTTCTGTGTGTGTGTAAATGTGTATGAGTGTGTAAGTGAACATATACAAATGTATATGACTGTGTGTGACTGTGTATTTGTGAGTGTGTATGAATGAATGTTGGTGAATGTGTACATGTGTGTGAGAGAGTGTGTTTCTGATAAGGCACTGGACCAGCTCAGAAAAATTGTCTTGTGTTGGGTTGTATACATGGGGTTGTTGTACCCATGGACTCACAGCCCAACTTTTCCCAACACCATCCTGAGACCTGGAGACATCAGGATGAAGGTGAGCTCAGGGCCAGGGAAAAAGTCTGCACTGAAAGGCCAAGTCTGAGGCACCAAGGACAATCTGACTTTTTAGCACATCTCCCCTTGCCCCCCACAGAACACTCCCTCTGAGCCCTTGGCATTCTTGATTTACATGACATGAGGGTGCCTCAGTCATCAGGATCAGTTGGGGCCAGCCCTAGTCAGGGCTCAGACCTAGGGAGAAAGATGCAGGCTGATTACAAGAAGGGGAGAGAGGGTGCTGGCAGAGGGAGCAGGTAAGGGCTGGTGTGTAAGGGCCAGAGGGTGACGATGGCTGGTGAGGGGGGGCGCCATCGGAGGCCATGTGTTGACTGGTTTCCACCATCAGTTCCTTCTGCCTCCTCATGCTAAGTGCAGTAGGAGTGGCAAGCAGGCAGGAGGCAGAAGGCTCTGGAGGAAGCCCAAAGTAACTGCCTGCTTTTTCTCACCTTTACACTAAGAGATGTGATCCCAGCCCTCTAGCTGTGCTGGTAGCCCCTGGAGACTCAGCTTGGCGCTTGGCCGGTGATTCATTCAGAAGCAATTGGAGAGGGAGGGAGCAGGGGAGGGTGGAGGGTCTAAGCCCATCAAGCCTCTGCTGTTGCTATCACCCCCCTGCATCCCCTTGTGTCAGCTGTGGCAGCTTCTGCTGGGGGTGTAGCCAGACCTTCCATCCTGAGCCCAGCTTGCCCCTTCCCTTCCTCTTTCCATCTCATGCTGGCACCTGATTACTGCATTCCCACTTTCCCCAGTGCCTCTGTTCTGGATCTGGATCCCAGACCAGTTCACAGCACCATGGGGGGGGGGGGGCGGGAAGGGAAGTGGGGAATATATATTCGTGATTTCCACATTGGGTGGCTGCCCAGGCACCCAGTAGCATATAATACACCCACCTTACAGAGAACCCTGATTACAAGTGCCATTTTAACGACCAGTTCGCGGAACTCAACATAGAATTAGGTAATGGTTCTGCCGAACCAGTGCAAACCGGCTGAATCCCACCACTGGTCTTAGCTATAAAATGTGTTTTGTTTTTTGAGGACCAGCCTAGCTAAGTACAAAAAAGCTGATCACCAGTTGGCTAGCCACTTAATGATGGATTCTTTGGCCATGAAATGAAGAAAAAATACAGAATACCTCTTGTGTAGCCCCTCTCTTCTTCTGTAGTATTGGCAAGACTGTGGAAATGAAGGTGGAAGATGCTAACAATCACAAAATTTTTAGACAGTGTATAAACATTAATTTAACTGTCAGTACTCTTACAAACTTTGTCTGGTAACAAGCAAATATTCTTATGCTAGAAGTACTGAGTCATATCACCTTTGATGTCCTAGCTGTAAATGAAACCAAAAGAAAAAATGAAGTTATAACTCAATGAAATGATGTTATAAGACAAATAAAGGAGTTGGCAAAATTATTTTTTTAAATAGGTCCAAAGTCAACAATAAACATTGTTTTATGGAAGGGTACTTAGTCATCTTCTATTACAGTGCTTATGATAAACATTTCCAAAAAAGACATAAAACATAAAAATAATTACAGCTTATTATCACTGTAATGGTTAGGAGATAACTACCTACCTGTGTGGGAGTCATTTCATAATCAGCTGTCTCTGTAGTCAGACCATTGTCTCATTAAGCAAATGTCAAAGTAAATACCAAATTGGAAAAAATAAGAGAACATGACATTCATTTAAGACCACTCACTTGTAACCTGTTGAAAAAAGCAAGTTGAACTGAAAATGGAAAATGGATAAAAGGACAAACATTAACATGGACCATCAGCAATTCCTATGGAAATTTATTTAACTTTTATAAATCATTTGCCACAAAAAGAAGACCAAAAGCACATTAGAAATTGCCTCAGTGGGGCAGCTAGGTGGCGCAGTGAGTAGAGCACTGGCCCTGGAGTCAGGAGGACCTGAGTTCAAATCCAGTCTCAGACACTTGACATGTGTACTAGCTGTGTGACCTTGGGCAAGTTACTTAACCCCAATTGCCTTGCCAAAAAAAAAAAAATCCATAAAAAAAAAACAAACAAAAGAAATCACCTCAGTCAATAGTTGGTCTCCTGGCTAGATAGAGTGAGATGGCAATCAAGGGCAACAGTAATCTAGAATATAAATTCATTCATAAAATCTGACAGAGAAGAGGAAATATTAGAAATTATGAGCAGTACTGTATCATAAAGTGTTAAGCAATAAAGGAAACAAATTTTGTAGAAATCTTGGTGAGATAAGCCAGAGTATTCCAAAGTATGAAATTGGAAGGAAAATAATAACTTACAAAATAGAAAAGATTTCTATAAAAATTCTTCCCCCCGCTCCTGCATTGACGACAGAGAAGCTACTAAATTAGGACTTTAATATCACATGTGCTACATGAGCACATAGAAATGCAACTAAGGAAAACAAAGATAAGGAACAGCTAGACCAGACCAAGAATATGCAGTATTTGTTCTGCAAGCAACAAAATTTTGAGATATTGAGGAATCAGTTTTCAAAGTATCTGAAAGGGGAATACCAGAAGCTTGAAGAAAAGTTGTGGACACTATTACTATTGAAAGAAGACAATCAAAAAGTATCACTAAGTGCAAAACCTAGGTCTACTTTTTCAGGTCCGCCAAATTGTTATGAGAATATTCTACCCCTGGATCGAAGGCCTCCTTAATGAAGGTTTGAGAAGGGAAGAGAAAGGTTTTTGCAAAAAATACTCTATTACGTCTTTAAATTCACACAGTTGACTAACAGGTACAGAGAATATAAGATTTCACGTTTTATTTTTACTATTAAAAAATTGACTTGAGCAAAGTGTCACCATAAAGGTTCTCCTCCAACAAGATAGCACCTAAGAAAGCATTTCCCTGAAACAAAGGCCCATTTTTAATATCGTTATTCTTCTAGTAATTCTGATTGTTTGCAAGTCATGAAATGCTATACTTCCAAATGAATTAAAGTCATCAGTCACCCACATCACCAGTTATCTATTGGATGTGTCCAACTATATTTTCATAGACATTTCAAATTTAACACATCTGAAACTGAACTTATATTTTCCCCAAAACTTACTCTTCTGCCAAACTTGCCTATTTCTGTGGAGGGTACTACAATCCATCCAGTTACCCAAGTTTACACCTTAGTATGGTACTTGACTACTCACTTTCTGTTATCTCAAATATTCATTTAGTTGCCAAAACTTGTTATTTCTGCCTCTACAATATCTTTTACATCTATTATTTCCTGTCTTCATACATAGCCACTACCCTAGTTCAGTACCTTACCTCTTCTCTACTCCACTGTACCTTTCATACAGCTAGAAAAACTTGAACTTTATTAATAGCTCCCCCCCAACTAGACAACTGGGAGAACATTAACTGCTAATCCCAGCTAAATAAAATTCTTATGACAGTCTGCACATATGTTGGGAGCAAATTGAATAAGCTTATATTAGTAAGGAACAGTTAGGTTTTGGCAAGTGTTATTCCATAGTAAACAGTCTCTGTCATCATCTAATTGAAAGTTGTAGAGAAAAAAGATAGCACCATGCTTTTTTGTTTGTTAGCTGTTTTTAAAAGTGCTTTTGATTCAGTAGAGCAGAAAGCTACTTTAAAGGCTCTCCTCCACAAAGGCAGCTCCCATGCATACCTCAGAATTACCATATTTCACCACATAATCGTGGCTACCACATAGTGGTAGCACTTTGTTTTTTGTTGTTTTTTTTTTTTAGTCTAAACATTGATTTATAACTTTTTGTTGTGTAATCATCACTTGGGGGTAATTTTGTTCATCACTCCACTTAAAAGGTAAACAGAGCATCAGTGGCATATAATACACATTTATCTGTCTTGCATTGCAAGCCCCACACCTAGACCTCTCAGTGCACGTGAGTGGTCAGTATATTTCCAAAAGCTAATTTGTGTAGTTTGTTTAGAGGATACTAACAGTATCGTCGCTCAACCCAGTGAAGAGCAATAGGCTTAAGGGGAACGGGCAGGGAGGCAAAGCTGCCAGGAGTAAGTCATGTGATATGGTAAGACTTGCATCTTCCCATTTTTAACTTATATTCACAAGTATTCCATGCATCCTAATCTTGCACCAAAGACAGTTTAGTAATCAGTGATTTTTAAGTAATACCTGCACGGTTTTTAAAAAATGTTTTCACATAATGGTCGCACCCCACTTTTTTACAAAAATTTGGCATAAAATCTGCAACAACTATGCGGTGAAATACATATGCAAAATTCCTCAGAAGACATAAGATCATTAACATTAGGCAAGACGTAAAGCAGGTAGATGTATTTTCACCAAAGGTGTTCACTATTATCGTATGGAAGGGATTAGTGCCCTAGAACATTACAGAACTTTTTGGATGGGGAAAAAAAAGGAATTCTTGGATGAAATCTGTAAACACTGAAAAGAACTTGGCCTAACTCTCCATACAGTAAAAAAAAAAAAAAAATAAGAGTCTTGGGGGCAGCTAGGTGGCACAGTAAGTAGAGTACTGGCCCTGGAAGTCAGGAGGGCCTGAGTTCAAATATGGCCTCAGACACTTGACACTTAACAAGACGAATGACCTTGGGCAAGTCACTTAACCCCAATTGCCCTGCCTTCCCCCCTCTAGAAAACAACAACAAATAAAGAGTTTTCCATTTGGATTATAACACGAGTTAGATAGACAACACATAGAACACATCCTTCAGTATCTTTTAGATAGATATTAGATAGATAGAACCTCTATCTACATATCTTGGACAGATAGTACATATGAACAAAGATTTGGTAAGTAAAAAAAAATTAAAACTAGATTTTAAAAGGCTCTTGAAAATTTCAGAAACTGCCTTTTCTCTTTACTTCTAGTACTAGCATAGTAGGTTTATAATAACTGTTCAATTGAATTCAATATTAAATGTTCAATTGAATAAACAGATTTAAAGTAAAATATAGGAACATTTTTGTGTGTGTGCTAGTATAACCATAACAATTAATAGAGAAAATCCTTGAAAGGGAGAGGGAATGTTAAAATACTCCCCCTAACCCCAAATGTTTTTTTTTCCCTAAACAGGCATATGATTGTCAAGTTTAGAGTCTCCATTGTTTACAAATTTCAAAAAATTTTAGATCTACTTAGATGACCCTTTGATAGAGCAAGTTAAACTGATGTTAATCCACCACCTGTTCAACAATCTCATAACTAATTTTACCCTTCCTGTGACCTCAGACATTTTCCATTCTTTCTCTTCCTCTAAGCATCGAACATCTTTCTGATTTTTTGGCCCTAAATTTCAGCAAATCTGTTTCTCACTAGTCCTATTATGCTGGAGTTTTGAGTTCTCCATTTTAGAAAGGACATTGATAGGGGAATAACCAGAGTAGGTGTGTGGGAGGGGAAGAACTTAAAGATGTTTTATGAGGTTGAAAGAACTGGAGATATTTAACATGGAGAAGAGAAAACTAAGGAGAGTAAGGGTAGTTGGTGTGGTATGTAGTGGAAAGATTATTGGATTTAGAGTTAGAAGGGAGCCGGGTTTGAATCTCATGTTTTCAGTCTCCTTACTTTGTTATCATGGATAAGTCATTCAGGAGATCTCAGTTTCAGCATTTCCGAAATGATGATAATAATAATAGCTGTAGTATCAACTTTCTTTGATTTTTGTGAGTGTTGAATGCGACAGTGTCTTAAAACTTTAGTTAAGCTTTAAAGCACTCTATAAATGTCAGCTCCCCAAAATCTGAAATAGTTTTAGTAAAAATTTACTAGGTCATTTGGTAGAAGAGGAAAGCTGGAAGAAGATTCCCTTTTCAGTCTCTTTGAGGTTTATATTACATAGGGTTTCAAAAAAGAATGCCAGCTGGAATTGCAGGTAGCAACTAAACTATTTTGTAGTGTTTGCTTTGGCAGTTCCCAGACAAGGTCCGTTGAGATGTATTTCAGTAAACATAAACAATCAAATTTAGGTTGATTGAGATATAAACATAAACCTTCAAATTTGGGGAATCCAAAACACAAGCATTGGATGGACTCAGTACTAGACCTAGGTGGGATCTTAAGTAGTCCCTGTAGCCATTTGGCTTCCTGGGTAGCATCTCTGACCTCTACTGTAAGCTTTTGGTTTTGACAAAAATCAAACTAGGTTCAAACTTCCTGTATTTAATGGACTGCCATGTGGAAGTATGAATTTTGATTGGGCTTTCAGAGCAGAACTAGTGGCAATGGATGAAAGTTATTGAGAGGTCGATTTTGGATTGACAAAGGGGAAAACTTTCTACTATTTGGAACTGTCCAAGAATAGAATGGTATTGGGAAATCGTTAATTCTGCATATCTGTATGTCTTTAAGTGGAACCTGGGTGACCACTTGTTGAAAAAGTTGTAGAAGGGTTTCTGGTTTTATATAGGTTGTGCTGAATCCTCCTAGTTCTCTCCCAACTGATATGATTCTGTGGTACTATCCTGGAAACTATAGCAAAAACCTTCATAAAGCATAATTTACTAGCTTTAAGGAAAGCGGCAGTAGTATCTAACTTCCAGGTTTCCCAAGCATAGCATAATCTAAAGCTGTTTAGAAAGTCTTGTTGCTTAATAGATTAACATGAATAAAGGACAAATGGGATTGTGGCTAGGTTTTGAGAGAGAATGAAGTGTTGCTGTGAAAGAATTTCTTTTTCTTGGTTTTATTTCTTCACAGCGACTATCTGGTCAAGGATATTGCTTTTCAGCCTCTCTACCTCCCTTATTAGCTGCAGCTGCTATTGAAGCCCTCAACATCATGGAAGAGAATCCAGGTATTTGTTTATTCAGGAGGATTTTAATAAATAATTGGCATTAAATTACTGGTTTGATCTTTTAGAATTCCCCATAGGAAGTGTCACCTATATTTTTGTCTGAAATTTTGGTTTTATGTCACAAACCCAAGTACTTAAAATGCATCCCAAGGAAGGAGTCTCTGCTAGATAATACTGTTCTTCATGTATTTGCTTTAGTATTTCTTTCTCACATTCCTAGAGCTGCCTCCCTGTATGGTAGCTTGATCCTGCTTCTTGATTTGATAGGGAAAAAAGGAAAATAGGAGAGAGAAAACCAAATATAAGATATTTTTTCTCTCATTTTTCCCCTTCACTCTCTGAATAATAATAAGAATCAGATTATTTCTTGGCATACCAAAAAGTCCATAGCATTTCAGTAGATATTTGGGCATCTTATATCCTTCCTATAAGAAGATTCAGCATTGGTAGGACCCATTTAAATAGGTAGTGTTTTCCTGTTTTTAACCTCATTCAGTGGATAAAGAGCCTTTAAATAGGAATATCTGGATGCTTACTGGCTATATGACACTAGGCAAATCACTTAACCTTTCAGTGTTATAGACAACTCTCTGAGACTATAAGTTACAGAGAAGGTACTAACCTGCATTGGTTCAGGGAATTTCCTTTCCCCAGAGTTCATTGTACCAATGAAATCTAAAGTTTCATTCCAGGCCCAGATCAGATAATACCAGGTTTTTTAATCAGAAAAATATTTAAAACAAGACATTTGACCGTCTGTGAAGAAATGTGTCTTTTGTCCCATTTTTGTATATATCTGTGTCCTTACCAGTTCCTGGGCATGATCTTAGAATCTAAATATATTGAATTTTGTAGGGTGTTTTTTCTTTAAACTTAAATTTTATTTTATATTGGGACAAATTTACTGTCATTTTCCCAAAGCTTCCTGAATGAAATGCTTCCAAATGAAATGTTTTTTTCTGCTTTTTATATACATTTTTCTGTTCCCAAGGAAATGACAAAAAATCTTTGCTTTTCAGTTTTTAAATAAAAAGCTCAAATACTTAAAACACATTTCAGAGAATTACTTTTCTACAAACTTTTTAACACTTTCAATGAATGAATGTATTTTTCATTTTTACTAGAAATTATTAATTGTCTTTAGTCAATTTTCTAGAAATTACCCAGCTTTAATAAAAATTTTAGCCCTTTCAGTTATGAAATAAATGATTTACTAGGAAATAAACTAAGAAACAATAGTTTGACTATTAATTATCATGATCCGCTTTTTAAAAGGTACACAAATTGTAAAAAGTGTTTCTTACCTGCCACTTATCATCCTAAAATTTCAGTATTGCTCTTAATTCAGGGAAATAGAAAAAATTGTGTGTGTGGGTGTGTTAGTTAAAAATCACTTGATTTGGGGAGGTAACTAGATGGTGCAGTGAGTAGAGCGCAGACCCTGGAGTCAGGAGGACCTGATTTCAAATCCAGCCTCAGACACTTACTAGCTGTGTGATCTTGGGCAAGTCATTTAACCCCAGTTGCCTTGCCTTCCCCACCAAAAACAAACAAACAAAAATCACTTGATTTTTACATTTCCTAATCAAATACTGAAGGCTTAATTTTCCTTAAGCAAGTATTCTTAGAAACAGAACATAAAAGTTACCTTCATATCTACTTCTTGGCCTGATTCAGCTTCTTTAGAGTCCTGTAATTAGTTCTTGCAAGGCTAGACATTTACTCCTCACCCTCTTACCTAAGTTCACTTGGAAGGCTATTCCAGTCCAGCAAAATTAGTCCTGCCTTTAAACTTCAGATTTTGCTCAAAATTTGTGTAACTGAATGAGAAGGCAAATAGTCTTTACTTTTGGACCTTTATTTTGAGTAACCCACCAGTAATGACTATTGTTCCCTAATATGCAGGGAGGACTTCATTTGTTGCAGTTAGTGGATTAGAGCCTTTCTCTGGTTCTTACCTGCTTTTCTTTAGAAGTTTTCTGTTAAGCTCAAAAGGTGGCATTGTCGAACGTTCTTTTTAGATGTGTAATAACCCAAATAGAATAACATAGGATTTTTTCCTTCCTCTCATTAGATATTTTTCAAGTGTTGAGAAAGAAGTGCAAACAAATTCATAAAGCCTTACAAGGGTAAGTTTACTATAGATGGTACTAAGGATCGTATGTAGGCTTCATTAGAAAGAGCCATTCTTTCAGATCAGGGTTCTAGCTGTTCTCTGGTTTTAACATTATTTTTAATGATTCTAATTTCTAAACATATCATAAAATATTGTCGTTGTGTCTTAAAGCTAAATGTAATTTTTGGTTGTAAAAAGCTAATAAGTACACACAAATTTCAAAAATAACATTGGAAGAGTTTTCATTTTGATTCAGCCATACTTAGACAATTCATTCTTCATATTAAATTGAAAGAAGAATCTCTGAGATATATTTAATGCCCATGCCATTAAGTAAATAAATATGACACATTTATTCAGTTTCTCACCTGCTCATATTAGAGTTTTTAAAAAAAAACTATGGATTTTCCCTACCCTTAAGAAAATTGTCTTAAACCGTTTTTCTTAAGTACTAAGTTCCGTTGTATATTTATGTATTCCTCATTGGTTTTACTATTTGAATCTTAATTTTTTGTTATTTTAAGAACTTGTATAATGCTATAAATCATGGAATCCAGGTTACTGAGTATTGCTATTCATATATTTTCAGAGTTTAATTCATAGTGTTGATTTATGTTTTAATAACATTGTACATTTTGAGCTATTAGTACAGATTTTAAAATCTTAACTGTAGAAATTAAGTCTAGGGACAGCTAGGTGGCGCAATGAGTAGATCACTGGCCCTGGAGTCAGGAGGACCTGAGTTCAAATCCAGCCGCAAACACTTGACACAATTATTAGCTGTGTGACCTTGGGCAAGTCACTTAACCCCAATTGCCCTGCCTTCCCCCTCCAAAAAAAAAAAAGAAATTAAATCCTATTCCTCATTATGTTAAGTATTTAAGAAGTCTAAAAGCCACTATCACAGTGTTTTCATTCATTCATCCATCCATTCAATAAATATGTATACTATGTCTAGTATGTATATAACATTATTAGGTACAAGGAGGATACAAAGTATTGTTATTCCTTATTCTTATTACTGTAGGCATACTTTTAGTAACAGTACATAAATCTGTTTTGGTGGCTTCTGGAAAACAAATATATTTTTCAAATATGATCTCCTTCAGATGTGGAAGTATTAGATACTGGGCTGGAGTCCAAACTACAAAACCTCGATGTTAGTAATAGTATGGAGAGGATTTGCTTTCTGTGAGAATAGAGATGTATAGTCCTTTGCTTCCTGTGTTAGACTATTGTCCTTATTCATGGACCTGAAGAGAGATGTAATTAATAAGCCTAACATACATTTGAAGTCTATAGTTGGCTCCATATGGAGCAAAATTGTGGTTTTATAACCAATGAAAGAGCACAGGGTGCCTTAAACAGAGTGGATTGCAGAGGCACAGAAGTTCTGGGAAATTCCCCTGTGACTTCATTAAGGAAGAAGACAAGAGACAGTTACATTTAAGAAGCAGCCCTAACTTCATGAAACTGGTACAGATGTTTGGCACTATGTGCCAAAATCTGCTTGTTGCCCAAGTGTTAATAACAAGTGATCCTAACTATTTCCACAGGAAGAGTATTTATTTTGCATTAACACGTTGTCTAAAGTCTGTGTCCAGGAATTAAGTACTAAGCAAATAACACTGATAGTACCAAAAATGTAAGGAGACCAAGAACCAAATGTTCACTTCACTATAGCCACATCTCTACCAAAGTTTGGTTTTTTTCTAGTCATTCAGTCAAAAACAAGCTCCTACTGTGTGCCAGGCACTGTGCTAAGCACTAGGGCTACAAAGAAAGGCAAAAGACAGTCCCTGCCTTCAAGGACCTTAAAATCTCTTGGGGGAAGATAACACCAAAGGAAGCTGAGAAGAGAGGAGGAAGAGGGAGGGAAGGTACCCAGTGTTGGGCCATGATGGAGAAGTCCAGAGAAATACAGCTGGTTGGACAATAGAGGAGATAAAAGAATCTTTACGTCTTTAGGTCTTTTTCCAGCTTTCTAGTCTTAGAAAACCTGACTGTATATTGTCCAGGGTTTTGTGTTTCACTTTACACAAGTGGAACATGCTTTTTTAGGTCATGGATTTCCCCACCCTTGCTTTGTTATTGCCAAATACAGCTGTAGAAAATGCCCTTGAGGAGAAGTGCCATTGAAAGAAGAAGCACAATTGTAGATCACAGCTGGTCCAAAGAAAGTAAGGCTAAAGTAATTAAAGTTATTATGTGCATGTCCACATGAATAATAAAATTCCCTACATGATTAATTTTTCATAAAGAGTTTTTATTTATTGTTAGTCATGGTCACATTAACTATATGAAATATAAATGTAGTAACAAAATTCATAATGAGACCAGAATAAATTAAACCTAATGCTAGAGCAGAGGTTCTTGAGCTTTTTTGACTCATGTACACCTTTGGCAGTCTGATGAAGCCCATGTAACCCTTTTCAGGGCAATGTCTTGTTGTTGAAGGAAATGCTAGTTTCAGCTAAAGGCTAGTAAAGTTAGTGAAAATAAAGATGTATTTTTTTTCCCGTCCAAATTCATAGACCTCTTGAAATGTGTTGACAAGAGGTGTGGGTCCCTGGTTAAGAATCCTGGTATGAGAGGCAAGAGTTAAGAGACTCCATTTTGGTTTGCTACTTAGTAAACCTGAAAGCATTATAAACGTGAGTGCATTACCTTGTTGAATGGCATAATAAGTTCATGTGTAATTGTAAGTCACTTTTCCCTGTGTTAGACTTACTATGATAAAGTCATTGCATCTTAGAAACATTAAATATTGTAGTTGGAAAGGACCTTAGAAATTATCTAATCCAACTACCTCATTTTACTGATGAGAAAATGGAGGTTCAAAGAGGTGCTGGAGCCACAGTTCCATTTTCTGTAAAATGGAGGTGATAATATATGCCCTACTTATCCAGTGAGAATTTGGGAGGACCAAATGAGAGAATGCTTAGAAAGCACTTTGTCAAGCATTGTCTCTTAAAGTAAAGAGACATTGTGTTATGACAAAGTGGCCCAACATTGTATGTCTGGAAGTCAGTCTGGGATTTGTCACCTCTTTTTCACTCCAATCCTGCTTCATAGCTTCATTACCTCTCAGGGCATTGGAATAACTTCCTGTTTTCTTTGTGTCCAGCCAGTATCACTTCCTCCAGTGTGTATTGCATGTGGCTGCCAAATGAATCTGCTTTATACACATCTCTAATCTGTCAACCTTCTGCTCAAAAATAATTTCTGTTGCCTTCCAATTACAATTCATACTTCATAACCTGGGATTTAATATCTTCCATGGCTGTCCCCAGCCTTTATACAGCCTCTGCTTCAGTCACATGGACTACTGCTAATTCCAGGACATACTCTAAGCTTCTCTCCCTGTTTTTTCTCATCCTAAACTGTTCCCTCCTTGGAATTACCCTACTTCCCTTTCTGTGCATGCTGAAATATTACCTATTCTTGAAACTCAGCTGAAATGCTTCCTGAAATTTTCCTTGATTTTTCCCACTTCTGTCTCTGAATTCTCCTAATACTTTATTCTCTTTATAGCTTTCGTCACATTCTGACTTGTATTACCTTTATTTATGTACATGTCACCTCTCCAACTATATTATAAATTCCTAGAGGTCAGAAATATAAGAAAAACTTTAAGTAAACTGGAGAGCATATAGAAGAGGAAAGTCAGGATGATGCAAGACCGTGAATTCATACCACATGATAACTCATCAAATATTTAAAAGACTTTCATGTGGAAGAAGAATCAGATTTATCTTACTTTTGCATCAGTCTAGGAGTAATATGTAGTTGCTACAGAGAGATAAATTGTGACTTGTCATAAGGAAAAACTAAATGAAAGCTAGCTAACAGTGAAATGGGTTTCTTCTAGAGGTCATGGGGTCACAGAATCATGGAATTGAAAGTACTCCAGAATCCATCTAGGCCAAACTTCTATCTGACCAAATACTCCTTCCCCATAACACACTCCAGTGTTTACTAGTGGTCTTCATATAAAGGCTCAATGACTTTTTTTTAGTTGTATGCATAGAGGATTCTTGTTCAGAGATCTCTGAGATCCCTTCTGACACTCTGTGGAATGTACTTTAACTATCTTTGTATTATCAGCTTATATCAGTGTTCTCACATTATGGTAAACACTCATGAAGAGACAGTTTGTTGTAGTGGAAAGAGAATGGGGTTTGATTCCCATCTATGATATTTTTTTTATTTACATATTTACTGTGATATTTAATTATCTGACTATGGTGAGACTAAAGTCACTCTCAGTCTGTCATCTGTAAAATAGAGATAATATCTGCATTATCTACCTCTCTGTTGTCATTAAAGTCAAGTAAAATAGATCATGTAAATAGATGAGCTAATGTTTATAGAGCACTTACTTTACAATTATTATCTCATTTGATACTCACAAAAACCCTGGGCGATAGGTACTGTTACTATCCCCATTTTCCATATAGGAAACAGAAACAAACAGAGGTTAAGTGACTTGCCAAGAGTCACACACAGCTAGTAGGTATCTGAAACTGGATTCGACCTTTCTTGTTCTTCATCCTTCATTTTCAAAGACCAGTGACATCGTGGTGTTGGAGTCAGGGTATGGTATATTTGGCTATGACTGATCAGTCTACTACAAGTTCAAAAGGCACTACCACAGTGATCCATTAGCAAGTGGCTCTGGATTTGTGCAGCTTATGTTTCCTTTGTGCTTCTACGACTCTGCTTTGCTCATGGAGTACAGAGCCTTCTTTGATGTGGGCACGCTTTGCTGGGTAGTCTCACAATTAATACTAAAGCTCTTCAGAGAGACCGTGAGAGTATCCTTATATTGCTTCTTCTGACCACCTTGTGCAAATTCACTGTAAAATGGTCTTTCTGGCTTACAGCTCTTCTGGACTATCTAACTGTGCCACGTAGATGCCTCTCTCACTCTCTCTTTTGGTCTTTGTCCCTATCCCTGTCTCTCTTTCTCTTTTCTTTTTCTCTGCATACATGTAATATATTTCCTATGATTATATGTAATATTTACATACACCCATACATATAAATACTAATACTTAAAGGTATATATGTCAGCCAATAAGAATCATGTTTGATATTATTTGAATGTAACTGACTTAAAGAATTTATAGGAATTTCTTTTTACAAAATTTCTAAAGCTCCATTTTAAAAATGTTACGTTTTGGACCTGTGATTTCTTTGGACCTGTGATTTCATTGGTAGGGAACTCCAGGTGAGGACCCTCCCTTCACCAATGCAGATTAGCAGTAGTACATTAGCAAAGTACACATTTATAGAGTTGCCTGAGGCACTGATAGTTTAAGTGGTTTGCCCCAAGAATCACATATCCAATATGTGTCAGAACCAGGACTTGAACATGGGTCTTCCCAATTCTGAGCAAACTTTCTTTCCAGTAGGCCACACTGCTTTGTTTTGGTTGATTATGATTTGGTTTTGTTTTTTTTTTCTTTTAAATTGGGGAGGTGAGGTGTGTAGGAGTGAAAAAATGAAATTACTGTAAAACAACAAAAAACAGTTATAGTAGAACAAGCTTTAAAATTTCTTGTGTATTTTTTGCTGTACTTAATCAGCATACTTTTCAACTTTTTGCCTCCATTTTAATATATTTAGATATTAGTAGTACTAATAGCATTTTTATAGTACTTTACAGTTTACAAAGGCAGCTAGATACCATAGTGGAACAAGCACCAAGCCTGAAGTCAGAAAGACCTGAATTCAAATGTGACCTCAGACACTTACTAGCTGTATGATCTGGGCAAGTCACTTAATGCAGTTTTCCTCAATTTCCTCATCTGTAAAATGAGCTGGAGAAGGAAAATGCAAACCACTCAAGAGTCTTTACCAAGAAAACCCCAGTTGGGGTCGCAAAGAGTCAGACACAACTGAAATGATTAAATACCAATAAGGTTTGCAAAGACTAAAATAAACTAGTCTTCCTCCAGAAGTCTGGTTGTATTTTTTTTTTTTAACACTTCTCAAGTTAATCTTTATCCTTAGCAGAGTCAGTAGCAGAAATAATATCAATACTCCTCAGGGATAAACATTGGTATATTGGAGAGCGGTTTGTAGAATGCTTGCATTAATCAACCAAATTCCATTCTTACTCCTAGGAAGATAAAGATGTTATTGTTTCATCTTTGATATCAAAGATTTGAAATAGATTACCATGAGTACACTGATGTCTCAGTAGAAAGCAATTTTGAGATCCAGTTCCAACAAGTATTTATTAGTCATCTCCTATGTGTCAGTATTATATTGTGTTCTGGGGGTACAAAGACTAAAATGAAACAGTCATTATCCTCAAAAGACTTATCGGGAGAGACAGAATATGTGTGTGTGTGTGTGTGTGTGTGTGTGTGTGTGTGCGTGCCCGTGTGTGTATATATATATATGTATATGTACATATATATACACACACATATATATTAATAAATAAGTGCAAAATATATACAAACTGTACCAGACTTGGAAGGAATTTGCCCGTACCTTTTATTTTAAAGTAGAGGAAACAGATCATTACATTTTTGTTAACATAAGGAAAATAGTAGATGTACTGTAACATATGAAATGATCAGTCATTGATTGGTATTTTAGTCATGGCCTTAGGGTCCATTTCTAATATTTTGCAGCAATGTATGAATCATTACCCCATATCAAACAGCCACCTGGATTTTGCTTTATACAAATATTCATTAGAGTCAGCATGGTACAGTGAAAAGAAGACTAGATATGGAGGCAGAGGATCTCAATTTGAATCCAGGTACTTCCACTTACTATGTGATCTTAAGCTGAAATCACTTAATTTATCAATTCCTGAGTTTCCTCATTTGTAAAATGAGATGGTTGACCTATATTACCTCTTAGGTCCCTCCCAGCTCTAAATTTATGGTCTTAAGAATCTAAGAGCTACCAATTTTTGTGTCTCATTGAAGTATCTCAGGTATGTTAGCTGGCCTTTTGTTTGAAAGAAATAAAGAAAATTATGCTGAAGTTACATTTAAAAAGATAGGACTTTCTCTGGTTTGTTAAGATGACTTAATCCTAGATTAAGTTTAGAATTTGTCTTTCAGAATCTGTTATTTTCTTGGCAAGAAAACTTAAAAGTGGAAAATAACGGTACATTTAATGTTTCCAGGTCTCAAGTATGTTTATTTATAATTTACTTCATCTTTACTTCACTTTTATTTATAATTATTGCATCCTCTTATCAAATAGTTTGACGTATTCATGTATTTCTTATATACCCGAGGCATAATAGTTGTTGATATATTAATATTTAATTATAGAACTTGGCTTGAAATTATGAAATAAATGTGTGTATGTACACACACACACACACGCACACACATATATACATGTACAAATTTTTTACTCCTGAACCTTTATTTCATTAGTACAGGGAATGGTGAAGATCAACAATATTTGGCAGGTAGGTGGAGAAGTATAAAAAGTGCCAGACTTGATGTCTGGAAGAACTGAGTCCACATTCTGCTTCAAACACTATGTTACTGTGGGCAAGTCGCTGTCTCAGCTTCCATTTCCTCAATCCTCAAATGAGAATACTAGTAATACCTACCTCGCAGGGTTGTTTTAAGGATCACATGAGATAATACATGCTAAATACTTTTCAAGCCTCAAAGTCCCATGTAAATGTTTTTTCTGCATCTGAGAGTCTTACAGAATTACCCAGGGCTCTGAGAATATGAATGGCTTGTCCAAGGTCACACAAGCTAGTATGTATGAGAAACAAAACTTGAGCCCGGTCTTACAGGCCAGCTGTCTATCCATTGTATCAAGCTGCCTTTCATGAGTGCATGTGTGTGTTCATGAAAGATACAAGTAACTATCTACCTTTCTCTCTCTCTCTCTCTCTGAATATGTGTGTATGTGTATAATTGCATTTTTTTATTTTTAGAATACAACATGTCCCTAAACTTTATGATACAAAAGAGGCAACAAAGAAAGAAAATTTAAGGAGATTAGTTAAGAGCTAATAACAGAGATAAAATTAGAAATAAATCATCCCAGACTTAACAAACATGAATATGTCCACAAATATAGTAGAAGAGGAAGGGAAGATTGGACCCAAAACAGCCAAGGTATCATGAAGAGTTTAATTTTCTTTTTAAACATAAAATACATTAAACATGTAACTTTCAAAGTTATTGTATTTTTCTATTCTTTCTAACCTACTGTTTTCTTCTGTTTTGAAAAATATGCTGTAATGACCCTTTTAATTTTTCAGTTTTGCTTCTATGTTCTTTCCCCAACCCCCCCCCATTCAGACTCAATTTAGAGAAAAAAAATACTTGTGAGAGATATGCATAATTAAGTGAAATAAATTGCAACATTAATTATTTTTGAAAATGCCTGTCTTATTCTGCATCCCAAATCTATCATCCCTGTTGGTAGGTGGGTGGTGTGCTTCACTGTTACTCCTCTGGAATCATAGTAGGTCACTTTATTAATTAGAATTCTCACATCTTTCAAAGTTGTTTTTCTTTAGTGTTGTTATATAATTGTCCTGGTTCTGCTTCCTTCACACTGAATCAATTTATACATCTTCCTAGGTTTCTCTGAAACTACCCCTTTTATTATTTCTTGTCACAAAAATATTTCATTACTTTAATGTACTGTAATTCATCCAACCATTCCCCAGTTAATGTGTATTTTCTTATTACACTGTTCTTTGCTTTATTTATTTATTTATTTGTTTGTTATGGTGAAATGAGTTGCTATAAATATTTTTGCAAATTGTATTCTTTTTCTTCTTTTTTTCCATATCTTTGAGATAAAAGCCTAGTAGTTATATATCTCATTTAAAAGGTATACACAGTTTAATGACATTTTTGGCGTGGCTCCAAACTGCTTTCCTGCAATATTGGACTAATTCACCAAACAGTGCATTAATGTACCTTTTTATTCATAGTCCTATCAACAGTTGTAATTTTCCTTTTTTCTCTTTTTTGCCCATCTAACTGTTGTGAATTAGAATCTCAGAATTGTGGTGCTGTATATTTCTCTATCATTAGTGATTTGGAACATTTTTTCACATGATTTGAATTTCTTCTTTTTTTTCTTTTTTTATATCCTTTTACCAGTTATCTGTTGAGGAATGATTTGTATTCATATAAATTTGAAATTATTCCTTATATATCTTGTGTATGAGACCTCTATTAGAGAAACCTGCTGTAAAGGTTTTTTTTTTCCCCCAATTACCTGATTGCTTTCTAATTTTATTTGCTGGTTGTTTGTTGTTTTTTTTTTTTTTAATAAAACTTCTAAAATTTTATGTGGTCAAAACTCTTCATTTTATCTTCTGTTCCTCTCTATCCTTTTTTTGGTCATGAACTCTTTCCTGATCCATAGATCAGTAATTTCTTCCTTACTCCTTTAATTTATTTATGTCACTTCTTATATCTTAAGTCATGTATCCATTAGGTGGATTTTTTCTTGGTATATGATGTAAGATGTCGCTCAGTACCTGATTTCTGCCAGACTACGTTCCAGTTTCCCCTACAGTTTTTTAGTGAGTCCTTACATCAGTAGAGAGGGCACTCAGGTTTACTATATTCGTTTGTTAGAATAATGTTTCATTTGTTATGCACCTCATTCTTCAGCTGGTCAGCCTACTTTTTAATTGATACCTAATAATTTTGAAGACTATTGCTTTGTTTAAGACTATTGTTTAAGATCTGGTATTGCTTTCTTTTCCACTTTTTTTTTTTTGCATTATTTCCATTGAGAATTCTTGACCTTTTCCTCCTCCAAAGAAATTTTGACTTTTTTTTCCTCTATAAAATATCCTTTGGTAGTTTAATTAGTATGACGCTTGAATAAATTAATTTAGATAGTATTGTCATTTTTATTATATTGGTCTGGACTATCCATGAACGATGAATATTGCTGCCATTATTTATAATCTGTCTTCATTTCTACAAAGAGTATTTTGTAATTGTGTAAGTATAGTTCCTGCATGTTCCTTGATAGATAGCTTCTCAGATACTTTTATTCATTCTTTATTTTAAATGGAATTTCTCTTTCCATGTCTTCCTGCTGGGTTTTGTTGATAATATAATTTTTGTTGTTTAGTCATTTTTCAGTTGTCTCTGACTCTTCATTACCCCTTTGGGGGTTTTCTTGGCAAAGATACTGGAGTGGTTTGCCATTTCCTTCTCCAGGTCATTTTACAGATGAGGAAACCAAGGCAAACAGAGTTAAGTGAGTTGCCAGGATTACACAACTAGTAAATATCTGAGAAAATTTCAAGGAATCCTTTTCCTATTTTTGCAGAGTTTATGTAATCTTGGAATTAATTAATCTTTGAATGTTTGCTAGAATTCACTTTTAAATCCACTGCTTTGGTTTTTTCCTTTGGAAATTAACTTATGGCTTACTTGATGTCTTTTTCTGATATTGGGTTATGCAAATAATCTCTTAATTTGAGCCTTTTACATATCTGTAAATATTCTTCCATTTTTTCTAAGTTATTTTTGTTAGTATGTAATTAATCAAAGTAGGTTTTCCTAGGTTTTTTTTTTCCTCTTCAATTGTGAACAGTTCTACTTTTTTACTTTTGACATAAGCAGTTTGATTGCTTCTCTTTTTTTATTAGAATTAGCTGAATATTTGGGTTTGTTTTGTTTTGCTTTTTCCAAAAAATAGCTCCTTATATTATCAATTCAATTAGTTTGGGGGATTTTTGTTGTTATTGTTGTTCTTGTTTTCATTAGTGTTAATCTCTTTTGGGTTTCAGAATTTCTACTTTGGTGAGTTGTTTTTTTTTTTTAATTTTATGCCCAATTCTTTGATCTTCTCTTTTCCCCTTTTGTTGTTGAAATCATTTAGAAATATAAAACTTACCCTATAGCTGTGCTGCATAAATTTTGGTGTGCTGTTATTGATTAATTTTTAATTGATTCTATTTTTTGTATTTTGACCCACCAGTTCATTAGGGTTAAGTTGTTTAGTCTCTAATTAATTTTTAATCCTTTCTTCATAATTGAATTATTAGGGGGCAGCTAGGTGGCACAATAAGTAGAGCACCAGCCCTGGAGTCAGGAGGACCTGAGTTCAAATTCAGCCTCAGACACTTGACACATTTACTAGCTGTGTGACCTTGGGCAAGTCACTTAACCCAAATTACCCTGCTTTCCACCCTCCAACAAAAGAGATTACTTCACCCAAGCTTACTGCAGCCTATGAAGATCCCATCCAGTGGTCGAAACACAAAAAAAGGAACAAAAACATAATTGAATTTTGAATTCAGTAATATCTTTATTGAATTTTATTGACTACAATAGTAGTTGGCTAATAAATTTTTGTTTCCTTTTTTTGTAATCTCCCTTCATGATGTTTGATTTGCTTATGACTGTTCCTTTATCTAGCCTTCACCCCTTTTAAATCACATTCTCCTCTTTCCTTGCTCCCTTCTGTTTCCCTGTTGAGATAAATGCATTTCTACACCATACTCCTTAACTGTGTGTATGAATGTTCTTAAAATTTCCTGTGGCCTTTCCAGCCTGGAGATTTTCTGGCTCTGTGCTTTCTGCTGTCCTTCCCTTCCCTGTCGTTGCTCCCACCCAGCCTGCTCCTTGTGTCCCGCCATGGCCTCCTGGGAGGAGGAATCGCCAGTGGGCCGGGTGCGCCAGTATGGTTGCTGTTACAAAGCTTTTAACACCCCACCATCTGGACAGTTTATCAGCCAGCAAGGACTCAGTCCCTCAGGGTCCTAGAGGAAGGCATACTATCCTTAAGACTAGGCATGATGGGTGATTTGTAATCTCTGACCCTCATATTTTTCCATCTGTTAAAGGTGGAGGAGTAGAGGAAAATATCAACCTAACATTTATAACACTAAATGTGAATAGATTAAACAGTCTAATAAAATGAAAAAGTGACGGAATAAAACCATTATCTGAGCTTCAAGAAGGCAGAGTGCACAATAGTAACAAGAGATTTCAGCATCCCCTTCATTTGGGATAAGTCTAGGCAACTAAAAGGGAAATGTGAAACTGAACAAATTGTTAGAAAAACTAGAGTTAAAATACATGATATCTTCTAATTGGAACAGCAAAAAAAAAATACATATTTCTCAGCATCACATGGAACTTTGACAAAAATTGACCAATTATTAGGGCACAGAGGTAATTCAGACAAATATAAAAAAAAACATATCTTTTACAGACCATAAACAAAAGACACAAACCCAGATGGAGACTTAACAATGAAATCTTAAATAATGAGTCAAAGAATAAATTATAGAGACAATTACTGTGTAAAAAAAATGATAATGATGAAACAAATATACCAAAATTTTGAGGCTGCAGCAAAAGCATTCCTGAGGAGGAAAAAACATACCCCTACAATCATACATTTCTTAAAAAATTGAAAAAGAGGACCGTTGAATTGAATACGTGTATTGGAAAATTAGAAAAATCAACAAACATAACAGAAATAAATATAAAGATATTAGAAAGGAAACAAAAAGAACTATAGAAATAATAAAACTAAAAACACTTAATAAAATTGATAAGAGAGCAAAAAAAAACAAATCAGTAAAATAGCAAATTTGCAGGACAAAATTACACTGAAACTGGAAATAAAAATAATCAGGATGTTTTGTGCAGTTATTTGTTAACAGAACTGGAAACAAAAAAGAAATAGAGAAATAACTTCAAAAATATAAAATAGCCCATACTATCAGAACTAACTCAATCTCAGAAAAGAAAATTCTTCTATCTGTAAAGGAACTACCAAAGGGAAAAGTTCTGAACCTGATGGATTCACAGAAGAATTCTATTAAACTTCTTAAAAGTTTAATTTAGTATCCGTATTTTACAAATTACTCTGAAAAATTGAGAAAGGAAACAGCCTACCTAACCCTTTTATGAGACAAATATAGTTCTACTACCTAAACCAGGGAAAGATAAAACACGGAAAGAAAACTATGGGCCAATATCATTAGGAAACACTGACTCAAAAATTCTA
The DNA here is from genome assembly GCF_011100635.1 of Trichosurus vulpecula. Lineage (NCBI taxonomy): Eukaryota > Metazoa > Chordata > Mammalia > Diprotodontia > Phalangeridae > Trichosurus > Trichosurus vulpecula. The sequence continues at coordinate 29,582,260 of NC_050581.1, forward strand.
AAGAAAATCCTATCAAATAGATGATAGCAGTTTATCTGCTATGATCAAGTGGAAGAAAGTTATACCAGGGATGCAAGGATGGTTCAACATCAAAAAAATAACATAAACTAAAATACTCAAAATCACATGATCATCTCAGTAGATGCAGAAAAAGCCTTTGACAAAGTACAATACTCTTTTATGGTAAAAACACTATATATAAGACCTTTTTAAAAGATAATAAAGCACACCTATCTAAAACCAAAAGCAAGCAACATGTGTAATAGGAATACATAAAAACCTTTCCTGATAAATATGAGAGTCAAGCAAGAATGCTTACTCTCCCCACTATTATTTTCTGTAGCTCTGGAAATGCTAGGAATAGCAATAAGACAAGAAAAAGAAATTAAAGGAATAAAGATAGGTAAAGAGATAAAACTACCTATTTGCTAAAGATATGATTGTTTATTTGGATTTCAGCAAAAATAACTTCAGCAAAGTTGTAGGCTACAAAACAAATACTCAAAATCAGTAGCATTTCTATATCATAATAACAAAACATAAGAAAGGGAAATCCCATTCCAGATAACCACAAAATGCATAAAATATCTGGGAATCAGTCTTCCAAAGTACACAAAAGACTTGTATGCATGGGATTACAAAGTGCTCCTTAAAGAAACAAAGAACAGCCTAAAAAGCTGGAGGAATATTCAGTGTTCTTGGCTGAACCATGTCAATATAATAAAAATTATACTTTGAAAATTAATGTTTTCAATGCTATAACAATTGGTTAGGAAAAAAAATCTAGAATATTAAGAGAAATAATGAAAAGAAGTAAAGATGAAGGGAAATAACACTGCCACATCCCAAACTATTTTATAGGGGGGCAGAGCCAAGATGGTGGCTGGAAAGCAGGGACTAGTGTGAGCTCCCTGCCGAGTGCCTCCAAAAACCTATAAAAAATAGCTCTGAACCAATTCTAGAACTGCAGAACCCACAAAACAGCAGAGGGAAGCCCATGACAGCCTGGATGGTCTCTGGGTGAAGTATATCCCACACGGAGCTGGGAGCTGAGCAGAGCAGAGCCCAGCGTGAGAGGCATGGACCAACCAGACCAGGAGCCGGGCAGAGCGGGCCCTAGCGCCCTGAATCAGTGAGTTGTGACAGTTACCAGACTTCTCAACCCACAAACATCAAAGACAACAGAGAAGGTTAGTGGGAAAAGCTGCGGGAGTGGAAGGAGTTCATGGTTCGGCCACTGCCCCCAGGGCAGCAGAAGTGGGACTACTACAGCTGCAGTTGCTTCTGACCCCAGGCCCACCAGGTGGGAGGAATTAAGTGGTGGATCAGAGCAGGAGTGCACAGCCTGCTGAAGATCTAAGCCCAGTCTGGGTTGGGGGTTCTTGGGGAAGGAGGAGTGCTGGTGTGGCAGAGCTGGCGCATCCCCCCCAAATGTGGAACATAGAACTCTATAGTCTACAAGCAGTCATACCCCACTGAAAAACTCAAGGGTCAATTTAGTTGGTTGGGAATATGGCCAGGCAGCGAAAACACACCCAAATTCAGTCTCAGACTTTGGATTCTTTCTTTGGTGACAAAGAAGACCAAAACATACAGACAGAAGAAGTTAACAAAGTCAAAGAGCCTACAACAGATGCCTCCAAGAAAAACATGAACTGGTCCCAGGCCATGGAAGAGCTCAGAAAGGATTTGGAAAAGCAAGTTAGAGAAGTAGAGGAAAAATTGGGAAGAGAAATGAGAAGGATGTGAGAAAACCATGAAAAACAAGTCAATGACTTGCTAAAGGAGACCCAAAAAAATACTGAAAAATACAGTGAAGAAAACAACACCTTAAAAAATAGACTAACTCAAATGGCAAAAGAGGTCCAAAAAGCCAATGAGGAGAAGAATGCCTTGAAAGGCAGAATTAGCCAAATGGAAAAGGAGGTCCAACGGACCACTGAAGAAAATACTGCCTTAAAAATGAGATTGGAGCAAGTAGAAGCTAGTGACTTGATGAGAAATCAAGATATTATAAAACAGAACCAAAGGAATGAAAAAGTGGAAGACAATGTCAAATATCTCATTGGAAAAACCACTGACCTGGAAAATAGATCCATGAGAGATAATTTAAAAATTACTGGACTACCTGAAAGCCATGATCAAAAAAAGAGCCTAGATATCATCTTTCAAGAAATTATCAAGGAGAATTGCCCTGATATTCTAGAGCCACAGGGCAAAATAGAAATTGAAAGAATCCATTGATTGCCCCCTCAAATAGATCCCAAAAAGAAATCTAGGAATATTGTCGTCAAATTCCAGAGCTCCCAGATCTAGGAGAAAATACTGCAAGCAGCCAGAAAGAAACAATTTGAGTATTGTGGAAACACAATCAGAATAATCTAAGATCTAGCAGCTTCTACATGAAGAGATCGAAGGGCTTGGAATATGATATTCCGGAGGTCAATGGAGCTAGGATTAAAACCTAGAATCACCTACCCAGCAAAACTGAGTATCATGCTCCAAGGCAAAATACGGATTTTCGATAAAATAGAGGACTTTCAAGCTTTCTCAGTGAAAAGACCAGAGCTGAATAGAAAATTTGACTTTCAAACATAAGAATCAAGAGAAGCATGAAAAGGTAATCAAAAAAAAGAACAAGAAAAAGAAATTGCAAGGGACTTACTAAAGTTGAACTGTTTTGTTTACATTCCTACATGGAAAGATGACATGTATGATTCATAAGACCTCAGTACTAGGGTAGCTGAAGGGAATATGCATATATATATGTGTTTATATGTATATATATATGTTTATGTGTATGTATGTTTATGTGTATATATATAAGTGAATGTGTATATGTATATATGTATGTGTGTATATATATATATAGAGAGAGAGAGAGAGAGAGAGAGAGAGCAGACACAGGCTGAGTTGAAGATGAAAGGAATATATCTAAAATAAAATTTAGGGATGAGAGAGGAATATATTGAGAGAGGGAGATAGGGAGAGATAGAATGGGGTGGATTATCTTGCATAAAGGTGGCAAGAGGAAGCAGTTCTATGGGAGGAGGGGAGAGGGCAGGTGAGGGAGGAATGAGTGAATCTTGCTCTCATCTGATTTGGCCTGAGGAGGGAATACCATACATACTGAATTGGATATCTTACCCCACAGGAAAGAAGAGGGAAGAAGATAAAAAAGGGGGGGGGCATGATGGAGGGGAGGGCAGATGGGGGTGGAGGTAATCAAAAACAAACACTTTGGAAAGGGGACAGGGTCAAGGGAGAAAATTCAGTAAAGGGGGATGGGTTGGGAAGGAGCAAAATACAGTTAGTCTTTCACAACATGAGTATTGTGGAAGGGTTATACATAATGATACACATGTGGCCTATGTTGAATTGCTTGACTTCTTAGGGAGGGTGGGTGGGAAGGGAAGAGGGGAGAGAATTTGGAACTCAAATTTTTAAAAACAGATGTTCAAAAACAAAAAAAAAGTTTTTGCATGCAACTAGAAAATAAGATACACAGGCAATGGGGCGTAAAAATTTATCTTGCCCTACAAGAAAGGAAGGGAAAAGGGGATGGGAGGGGAGTGGGTTGACAGAAGGGAGGGCTGACTGGGGAACAGGGCAACCAGAATATACGCCATCTTGGAGTGGGGGGGAGGGTAGAAATGGGGAGAAAATGTGTAATTCAAACTCTTGTGAAAATCAATGCTGAAAACTAAATATGTTAATAAATAAATTTTTAAAAAATCTATTTTATAAAGCAGTAGTCATCAAAACCATCTGGTATTGCTTAAGGAATAGAGAGATCAATGGAACAAACTAGACAAGGGAGATTCAGAAATAATTAGCATTCAATGAGCTAGTATTTGATAAAGTGGAAAGTGTAAATCACCTAGGGAAAAACTTGCTATTTGTTAAAAACTCGAAAATAGTCTGGCAGAAATTAGGCTTGGGCTAACAAATTATGCCATACCCCACAATACATTCTAAATGCATATGTAACCTTAATATTAAAGATCATATCATAAAAATATTAAGAAAAAGATCATATCCCTCTTATGGCTATGGGGAGATGTATTTTTGGTTGATGTTTTTGCAGGGCAATTGGGGTTAAGTGGCTTGCCCAAGGTCACACAGCTAGTACATGTGTCAAGTGTGTGAGGCTAAATTTGAACTGAGGTCCTCCTGACTCCAGGGCCGGTGCTCTACTCACTACGCCACCTAGCTGCCCCAGGAAGATGTATTTTTAACTAAATAGAGGCAATTACAAAAGCTAAAAGGGATAACTTAGATCACTTGAAACTGAAAAGCGTCTGTACAAACAACATTAACATATCCAGGATAAGAAGGAACATGGTCAAGTGGGGGAGGGGGAGAATCTTTGTATCAAATTTCTCTGAAAAGAGTTTGGCATCCAAAATAATAAATAGTAATAAATGTGTATAAGATTAACAACCAGGTTAAAGGATATAAACAAAGAGTTCTCAAAAGAAGAACTGCAACATATTCATAACTACATGAAAGAATGCTCCACATCACTAATAATAAGAGAAATACAAATCAAAACAATCCTCAGATTTCACCCCATACCCATTAAATTGGCAAAGATGACAAAACATGGCCACCGCCACTGTTGGAGGGGTTGTGGAGAGATGGACACACTGATGTGGTGTTAGTGGGGCTCTAAAATGGTATAATCATTTGGAAAAGCAATTTGGCATTATGCAAATAAAATGACTAAAATGTCTGTACTAGAAATTCCATTGTTGAGCTTGTACCATGCAGAAGCCATTCATAAGAAAAAGGTCCCCACATACTGCAAAATACTCATAACAGCACTTTTAGTGATAGTGAAGAATTGGCAACAAAGTCGATGCCCATCAGTTGGGGAATGACTAAGAAATTTATGGTATAGATATGTAATAGAATATTACTGTACTGAATAAATGGAAGGATGTAGATGAACAGGGTGGAAAAAAACCAATATATGCAATAGCTACGATGTAAATGGAAAGAACAACACACCAAAAACCAGAAGTAACTATAATTATAAAGTTAAGTGGGGCTCAAATGAAGAGAAATGAGAAGACAGCCCCAACCCACCACTCAAGGTGTATTAATTGTGCTTTTTTTTCCTCTCTAAAAAATTTTGTTTCTTATATGAGATGACTTTCTATACTGTGGTAATGTGAGAAGCAGAAAATATCAGTAAAAACTTCTATAAAGAAAGAAATATTTAGAAGTCCCTTATTTCATTGAAGATACATTTTTTTCCTGCTGCAAGATAATATTCGGTTTTACTGGATAGATTATTCTTCATCTTTCACTTTTACCTTTTGCCTGTTAGAATACACATTCTAGGCTCTCATCTGGCAGCTGCTAAGTTTTATGTGATCTTGATGACAGCTCCCTAGTACTTGAACTATGAAATTTGGACTACTTAAAATATTTTTTTCTTTAACCTGGAAACTGAATTTTGGTTATTCCTTCCTGGTTATTTTCATTTTGGGATTCTTTCAGCAGTTGATTGGTAGATTCTTTCTGTTTTCATTTTACCCCCTTCTAATAGTCCGGGACAGTTTTTATTTATATGGTCTTGAAATATGGCTTTTTTTTTTAAGGGGACTGTGATTTTCAGGTACTCTATTGATTCTTAGATGAACTCTCTTTGACTGGTCTTCCAGTTCAATTGTTTTTGATGGTATGTAACTAATATAAACCAAAGAAATGTATTCTTCTGTTTTTTTTCAGTGTTTTTGCTTATCTTTCAATATTTCTTATTGTCTCATTTAGTTATTTCTTTTTGGCCCATTTCTAATGTTCAGGGTATTTAGTTCTTATGCAAGATTTCATACAATTTCAAACTGTTATTTCTCCTTGTCATTATTTCTTTCCTAGCTGTCATTTCCTTTAGCATATTTTTAGGTCTTTTTTTCATTTCTTCCATGTTCTCGTATAGTTCTTCTATCCAGGATATTATTTTCTTTAAAACTTTGCTTAGATTACTACTTGGTTACTATGTGACCTTATGATATATTTTATTGTGTTTGGCATTTTCATACATGTACTCATGTCTCAAACCTCGGTTTCTGGATTAATGCTTTGTGGTTGAGTCAGAATTTGTTTCTTCCATTGCTCTTGCATTATATGCCTGCTTGTTTCTGGATATAGTGACTAGATTGGGATCTGCCTTCTGCATGAACTTCTAGGTTTTGACTTAGTCTTGTTTGGGAACCTCACTCCTTTCCTAGTAGATACTTGTTGGGGAGCCAGCTCCAATGGGAATTTTTCTTTATGGGGCTAAGTCTAAATGATTACCTATCTTACCCACCTGAAAAGGGACAAAGAGCAGTTTCCATGTATAGCACAGGTAGCTGATTCAAGTGGTCCTTAAAAATAAGTCCTCAGAGGGCTCCCAAACCTGTAGAATGCTGTGGAGGAGAGAGGCTCCGCACTGGCTCATTTGGACCACAAAGTTATTAACCACAGTTCTGGTGACTCATCAGGCCACTATTCGAACTTTGCTTGCAACTTCCCCCATTCTTTGGTGGAGAAGAATTCACCCAACTAGGAACAACAACGTAGAGTAAGCCTGCAGCTTACCTTTGGTTCCAAAGTCTCCACCTCACTGCTGCTTTCATTTTCCTGTCTTACAGCCCCGATCTCAGTTCAGTGCAGTGAAACCTCAGGATTGAATACTATACTGCCTGTCCTTGGTTTGTTCATTCCTGGCTATGACCTATCAGTCCTCATCCTCATCAACAGAATTCCTTTTTCTTTTCCTGTTAACCAGCTCCATTTCTTTGTACTGTCTTCAAAAGCCAAGAGCTCTGACTTTAGTTGCTGAATATGCTGGACCAGTTTATTTTCAGTCTTATTATGCTTACAGTCCAACTTCTGTAGAATGGTAAATAATAACCAAAGGATGCTAGATCTGGTGCTTTCTTTACCTTCCTCTCTGGCAGCTTCCTCTAGTACCCAGTGAGCTAATTGTTACAAGTCTGCAGGGGTCTGGTTGCTTTTCTGTTGAAAGGACTCCATACACCACCAGAAGAGCTCCAGCTTCAAAGTGGCACAGTGCAATGTCCAGCCATCCAATCACCCCCATCTTTTGTACTTTCATCAACCTTCCCCTACTTGTGAACTACGGTAGCATCTCATCCCAGTTACTGACTTTACCAAATATTAGGGAGAGGCCTGACTCTAGATAGTATTCTGTTAGATTAATTTCATTAGTGGAACAAAATGAGATATTCATAGATCGCTTAACAGTTAATAAGATGAGCTTTACTTTAACCTCCAGTGGTTCCTTATCACCTCCAAGATTAAATAAAAAATCCTATTTAGCATTCAAAGCCCTTTATAATCTACCCCCCTCTTAACTTTTTAGTCTTCTTATACCTTAACACTTTCCTGCTATTTCTCACATAAAGCACTCTATCTCCTGACTCTAGGCATTTTCACTATCTATGCTTGGAACAATCTCTTGAGGCCCTCCTTGTCTCCACCTTTCCCTTGCCTCCTTCAAGTGCCAGATAAAATTATTTAATCTACAAAAAAAAAAAGCACCTTTCCTGATCCCCCTTAATACTAGTGCCTTCCTTCTGTAAATTATTTTTGGTTTCACTTGTGTATATCTTTCTTGTACATAGTTGTTTGCATATCTCCATTTAGACTGAGTTCCTTGAGAAAAGGAGCTATTTTTTGCCTTTCTTTGTATTCCCAATAATTAGCACAGTCTCTGACACATAACAGAAACTGGATAAATGCTTGTTGACCTATTAAGTATAGTTTTGCTGTATATATCTTCTTGTAATAAAATTAGTTTTTATTTTAATTGCTTAGATGATGAGGAATTTGGTGCCTTTATAAAGTATTGCTGTAATTTCATTATATAGTGTAGTAGGGGCACCTAGGTGGCACAGTGGATAGAGTACCAGGCCTGGAGTCAGGAAGACTCTCATCTTCCAGAGTTCAAATCTAGCCTCAGATACTTACTAGCTGTGTAATGCTGGGCAAGTCACTTAGCCCTGTTTGTCTCAGTTCCTCACCTGTAAAATTATCTAGAGAAGGAAATGGCAAACCATTTCAGTATCTTTGCCAAGAAAACCTCAGTGGGGTTCAAGAAGAGTCATACTACAAGAACAACTGAATGACAAAAATACAATATAGCATAGTGTAACTATATCTGTTTTTACTGCTTCCATGTTTCAAATTAAGTTCATTACCTCTGTATTTTTTAATTCATCTAAAATATAATAATTTTTTCTATAAGCCCTTTATTTCAATTCTGCAAATTTTGGACTGTATTTCTTGTAGATAGCAAACTAGAAGCTGCTTTCTAATCCATTCTGCTATCCTTCTCTGTTTTATGGATAAATTTATTTCATTCTTGTTCATTTATGATTATTTTATGTATTTTCCTCCGTCATAACCTCTCATACCTTTTCTTCTTCATACCTTTATTAAAAACGGGGGGTGGAAATAGAGAAGGCATCTTATCATTACCAGTAATTGAATTATCACTGCTTATCACGACTAGTAATCTACGTTGCAGTAGCCTTTCCCTAATTTTCTATCATTCTTCTCTTTAACAATCCCAGACCTCAATCTCAGGTTCTTAAACTTTCTTTTTCTCTTCTTAGTGTCTCTGAAATTAACATTTGTTTTGCTTTTCACTCTGTCTTCCCTTTAGTGCCTTGGTAGTAATGCTCCTCAACCCAAAGTCTATCTATGCCTTCTTTTTGAGTCCTAATAGAATACCAACCATATAATAATCCTGTAACTTACATTTATATGAGCTTTTATATCTTACAAAATGTTTCCCAATCATCCTGTGACATTAGTAGTGCATGTATCATCTGCCTTTAGCAATGTTAAAACCAGCTCCAAGAGAAGAAGGGTGTCTTCTGACTCCTAATGCAGGGCTCTTTCCACAATGCTTTGTTTGTATTATTTGCTTAAGTTAGTAGGTCAGCTAGATAGACAGAGCATGTAATTAAGTGCTTACCATGTGCCAGTCACTGTACTGTGTACTAGGGATACAAATATAAGCAAGTCAGCCAGCCTCTGCTTTTAAAGAACTAAATTTTAATTAAGGAAAACTATACATGGTGGATAGGGACATGGCCAGAACTAGAGAGGGACGTAACATGGAGATGGTTGGCAAGTAGTATGAGGTCCTAGTTTTCTGCCAAGAAAAGGCAAAAGTTCACCTACCTATCAAAGATCTAAGTAAAGATCTAAGATCAAGTAAATGTCCCAAGGGTGGAGTCTGACATTCAGAATGGAAGGAAATGTGAAGACATCCAGAAATCAAGTAATTTAGTGTGGAGATGATCAGGAGATTTATATTTAGAATAGTAGTTAACAGAATTTCATAAGTTAGGTTATACTAGACAGTTAGTTACTTAACCCTAGAGGTAGATATCCTAATTCATTGGACCAAGAATCAAGAAGATCTGAGTTAAAATTTGGTTCCAGACACTTACTAGCTATGTCTGTCTGTCTGTCTGTCTCCTCCTCTGTAAAATTGGAGTGGTAATAGTACATACCTCTCAGAATTATCAGTATAAAATAACATAATACTCGTAAAGCATTTTAATGCCCTATATAAATGCTAGTGATTATTATTGCCCAGATGGTGAGGCAACTGAGACATGGTGTCCAAAATTTGTAATGGTTTTTATTATTCCCATACTGTTCTTCTCCTTACATGCTAAAGTAGCAGTGTGCTTCACCTACCCTCAAAAGACAGTGTCCTCTTCTTGATTCCTAATAGAATACCAGTCATGTAACAACAATAAATAGCTCACATTGTTGTAAATTTTTTTTTACAAATTTAATTATTTTTAGTTTTCAACATTCATTTCCATAAATTTTAAATTTTCTCCACCTCCCTCTTCTCCCTCCCCAAGACAGTGTGCAATCTAATAAGGGCTCTACATATACATTCTTATTAGACATATTTTCACATTAGTCATGTTGTATAGAAGAATCAGAATGAATGGGAGGAACCATGTGAAAGAAAAAACTAAACTAAAGAAAAAAAGAGCAAATAGTCTGCTTTGATCCACATTCAGACTCCGTATTTCTTTTTGTAGATGTGGATGGCATTTTCCATCCTGAGTCTCTTGAAGTTGCTAAAGGTCCTTGCATTGCTGAGAAAAGCTACATCTATCAAAGTCAGTCATTGCACAATGTGGCTGTTACTGTGTACAATATTTTCCTGATTCTGCTCCATTGTTATAAATTTTACAGCTTACAAAGAGACCTTCTCAATAACCCTTCAAGAGAGATAACATTATTCCCATTTTACAGTTGAGTAAATCGGGTCTTATGAGGAGAAATTAAACTTAAATTTATTTTTAATGGAGACTGAAAATTTTTACTTGCTTTAAAGGGTTAAGTTCCTGGTTTGATTTGGCTCTTAGCACAGTGCTTCACACATAGTAAGTACTTAGTAAATGCTTGTTGACTGGCTGACTAAGGAAAATAATCTCACAAATTATGTACCATAATCTGAATTTTGTCCTGTATATCCAGCAGCATACACTTTTATCTTTTTGTGTACATAAGTTAATTCTGTATCATTACCAAAATATACAAATTGCATGCTTCTGATAAATTTAATTTTTAGGAGGTAAGGAACTTTTTGTATATTTAAATTTTTTTCATTACATTCTCCATATTCACATGTTGGTGTATATATATATATATATATATATGTATGTATGTATGTATGTATGTGTGTGTATACATATATATTTACAAATACATATGTTTTCCTCTTTTTAAGCACTTACGGATTAAGAGTAGTAGGCGAGTCATTTTCACCAGCATTTCACTTACAACTAGAAGAGAGCACAGGATCTCGAGAGAATGATATCAAGTTACTTCAGAGGATAGTAGATCAAGTAAGTGTCTTTAATTCCTCTGTATGAAAAGAGGGACCCTTTTGTGAAGCTTCTGAATGGCTCAGCTAATTCTTAAAATCTGAATTCTCTGTGCTTAATGGCAGGGGGAATTACTTTTCATTATTCCAACTTTACCACATTTATGCATGACCTTTTAAGTAATTTAGCAGCCACCGGAAATTGTCAATGATGCAATGACATCTTGGCTGTTGAGAAAACTTTGATTCTCCTAAAGGAGAATTTTCAAGTAGTTTTCAAAGTAATACAAAAATTTATTTAGCTTGTATTCATAAAATCAGATTCTACAATGTTGCCATATGCTATATTTACTATATAAATTACATTTAGTGTAATATAATGTTATAAACTTGCATAATTGGATTGCTGAGTTATCCAAATATAGCATTACCCTCATAGTATTTAGTCACCATTTTGTTTCATGTGTCAGCACATTGTAAGTTGTAATTACAATGTCCATAATTACAGTAGAGGAGGGAAAAATAAAAATATTTTTATTCTACATGCATGCTACATGCAAATGGAATCTTTTTCTTCTATTTCCTTTAGGTTTACCATCTGGAAATAATTTTATCAGTAATTATAATTTAATTAATAAAAGAATGTTTGCTTGAGAAAAATATAAGTACAGAGAGTACTTCTAGGACTTCTAGTACTTCACAGAATCTCAGACCTGGAAGAGGGAACTTAGAGGTCACCTAGTCAAATCCATTTTGAAATAAGAATGCTGACTTGTCAGCATGTGTTCATCCAGATGTGGCTTAAAAACCTCTAGTGAGGAAGAAACTACTCCTTCAGAAGGATTTGTTAGGAAGTTGCCTTGGGTTTTTGGTTTTAGTTTTGGGGTTTTTTGCCTAAATTTGCCTCTTTACTACTCAGACTCATTGCCCCTAGTTCTTTTCTCTGGAATCAAGCACATCAAGTCTTATTTTTGTAACATGTGACAATGCTACAAATACTTGACAGCTTTCATGTTCTCCCTAAGACTTCTCTTGGCTAAGTATCCCTATATCCTTTAGCTGCTGTTCTTGATATGAACTCAAGGTCCTTCACCATTCTAGTCATTCTCCTCGATACATCCCTTCTATGCTGTGGTGCCCGGAACTGAACACAATTCACCAAATGGAGTCTGACAAGCAGTTGTAACCTCATTGCTCAGAGATGTGCTTTTCATCATGTAGCCCACGGTGGCATTAACTTTTTGGCTGCCTTAATGCCACTGATATCAGACTTAGCGTTCACTAGCCATGCCTCCCTTTTTACGTTCTTTAGAGGTTGCTTTTCATTTTACACTGAGGTGCTTTAAATAGCACCTTAGTTCTTCTGAATCTCTAAACCAAAGGTCTAAACTTAAACTTTTTTCCTTGGGTTTTCAGTATTTGTCCCTGCACTTCTTTAGGCCTTATTTTGCTCTATGATACTCCCTCTTTTTTTTTTTTGTGAGTGGAGAAGGCAGGGCAATTGGGGTTAAGTGACTTGCCCCAGGTCACACAGCTGGTAAGTGTGTCAAGTGTCTGAGGCCAGATTGGAACTCAGGTCCTCCTGACTCCAGGGCCAGTGCTCTACTCACTGCACCACCTAGCTGCCCCGATACGCCCTCTTTTTTTTTAAAGGATTTTGTTGTCATTGTAACCATGCTGGGCCATGTCATAGCATTCACTTTAACTTATAACTAGGAATATGATAACAATCATATTGAATATATTTATATAGTACTTTTATATAGTGTTTATAAAGCACTTTCCTGCAACAGCCCTATGAAGTAGGATATATATATATATATTTTTTTTTTTCATTTTTATTGATGAAGAAACATGTAGTTGTGGGAGAATGTGCCTCAGGTTTATGAGGAAAGTATTTCATTACTGTTTCTCAAGGTGCCATTTTAATTAAATGCCTTTGCTTTGAACTAATTGTACCCTTTAGCTGATTATTATCAGTGGGGGCTCATTTGCAATAGTTTAGGGCTATGCACCCACCAGATACCTCTGAGCTGAGATAACCACCATTTGGGATTACTGACAGTTCTCACTTTATGTAAATTCTCATTACATAAATTCAGCTTTACATAAAGAATTCTGAAAGAAATCCAAATTCCAGAAAAACACATTTGTTAACTTTACTGTACAGTATTATGCTTTCTTTGTCTCTGATACTGCCCCTTGGATTGGCACTCTGGAGCCTTCCATCCCATCCCCACCCCATCCCCCAAAAAACTCCAAGGGAAAGCAGAAGAACAAATGCCCGCACTGCAGCAGTAGATAGAGGCTTGGCTTGAGACTTCTGGCACTCTACCCACCTGCCCATCATGTGTCAAGCCCCCAAGTGTCTGTCTCCTATTCTTCCATCTGTCTGCGCTTGGGTACCTTATCTGTCCCTGGCCCCTACATATCACCATTTCTTTTCTATCAGTGTCTGTGCCCAGCCACTACGTATCTGCATCTTCTTCCTCTTGGTTCCAGCCAAGCCTCCATGTGGCAGGCCCTGGCCTCATGTGTTCCTCCTCCTGCCCATGCTTCTCTCTCCTCAGAGTACCATGTCCTTGAACCGTTTGCTGCCCCCCTTCCTCCATGGTCACGTGGCCCCCTTCCAGCCTCCCTCACTCCTTTACCCACATTGGCAGGCAAATTTGCTTAAGGTACAATCGCTTTACATAGATGTCTATAGAACAATCCAACATAAAGCGAGAACTGCCTGCATAATCAGTCATCCTGCAAGTTGGGGGCTGGGTGGAAGGAAGGAACGCAAGGAGGGGTGTGTGCCCCCAGATACCATATACCACGTTATGGTATCACCTATGAAGGGATGAGAAAGAAGCCTTCCCACAAGGGATGTTAACTCAGACTTCACCCAGATCTAGATTCATCCTGAGGAAATCTGTCCCCAAAGAGCAGGGTAGTGGCATGCATCAGGTTTCTGTTGCTTTTATTCTGCCCCCTCTTTGAAATAACTGCAGTGAGATCTGTGAAACAAAATTTAAATATGGCTCGTGTTTAGGGTCTTCCTAAAATATTAGATTCCCTTCTAGAAAAATTACTCGGTGTACAATATGACTGTCAGGTCTAGAACAGCTGTTTTTATTTCTTCTATTACAGAAAATGCTTAAAACTCAAAATACTCTCTAGCACTCCATAAGAAATACAGGAAATATAAAATGTCTGAAATAGCCCATCGCACTCATTTTACTCTCCCCCCAAAATAAAGACCCTTTTTCAATTCAGGTGATCAGTAAGAATTTATTAAGCATCCACTAATGTGAGCAGCTAGGTAGCATAGTGGGTAGAGCATTGGGACTGGAGTCAGGAAGACCTGGGTTCAAACCTAGCCACAGACACTTACTAGCTGTGTGACCCTGTGCAAGTCACTTAACCTTTTTGCTTCAGTTTCCTCATCTGTAAAGTGAACTGAAGAAGGAAATAGCAAACCATCCCAGTGTCTTTGCCAAGAAAACCCCAAATGGAGTCACAAAGGGTCAGACACAACTGAAACGAGTGAACAACAACAAAAAAAAATGCTAAAAGCTGGGCATACAAAGAAAGGCAAAAATAGTCTTTGCTCTTTAGGAGTTACAATCTAATGGGTGAGAACACATAAGCAAGATGTATATAAATTGGAGATAATCTCTGGGAAGGCACTAGAATTAAGGAGGAATGGAAAAGGTTTCTTGCAGAAGTGGGAAGGGGAGACTTGAAGGAAGTCAGGAAAGCCAGGAGACAGCCAGTGATAATGCATTGAGTCAGGAGATAGAGTATCTTGTGTTCCTGGGTGAGGAACAGCAAAGTAGCCAGTATCAATAGACTTCAGAGTACATAAAGTAGAATAACATAAGAGAAGATTTGCAAGGCTGGAAGGGACCAGATTATGAAGTACTTTAAAAGCCAATCTTATGTGTTTCTGGAGATTATAGGAGGATAGCTATTTGTGGGGACAGCTGAGTCAATATTTCATATTCATCTCAGATTTGCACTCTAAGAAAGTCATAAGGTCCAGCTGCCCTGGCTATTGAAAGCATGGCCTTTTGTAGTTCTTCAGCCACAGGATGATATTAGTGGGGGCCACTACTTAGGGTTATGGTTAAAGTGGGAGCATCATCTAAAATTGACCACATGTTATTGTTAAGCCATATTTTTCTCCTTGCTTTTCCAGCACTAGACTCTGCCCATTTTGTTTCCCCATGGTCTGTTCAGTATTATTTAGTTTTTGTTTTGTTTTTTTCCAGCATCTGTAATTGGGAAAATAAATTAAGACTGCTGTCGAAGTGTTAAATTTCACTGCATCTTACTGTTTTAATTACCACAGTCTGTGAAGTTCACGTTATAAATCTCTTCTTTCTTTAGTGCATGAATAGAAATATCGCATTAACTCAAGCACGCTACTTGGAAAAAGAAGAGAAAAGCCTTCCTCCTCCTAGGTTGGTAGAAATTAAAATTTCCCTCCACTTTTCCCTCAACCTATTTTATAGCCTGCATGTGGATAAAGACAATATATGTTTTGAAACATTTCTAAAAGATTGCTTCATGAAAGAACTTTTTTTGTTAATGTTGAAGTATAGTGTGTTTTTTTTTTATTCTCAAGCCAGTATTTTAACTTGTAAGACCGAAGCACTCCAGGATTCACAAACTTTATAAGAATGTTCACCTAATAGAAGTTAACTCTGTGTTGGGGAGTACTTAACACCTTGGAAGTAAACTGAATAGGTGCGTGTGGTAAAATAACAGTAAAAACAATACAGAGGAGCAAGGATTAAATTATTTTATTGACATTTTTTTAATTGCGCAGATTCATAATTTGAACATAAGGCAAATGAGGTACCACTTTAAGTAATGATGCTCTCAAGAAAATTTTTTCTAGTCTACTTTTCAGAACAAGTTGAGAATTTCTGTCTTAGAGTATGTTATGTCACATTGAATAGACTCATAAAGACACCTGACTAAATAGAGAATTTCCATGTAAAAGTGGGAAATCAGGCTCTGGAAGTACAGCAAGTGATTCAGTTCTCAGCCTACGTGAGAGGGAGTAGTTGTGTTAGCCAGAAGCTTTAGCAAGAGAGATAGATAGTGAGTCAGCCGTTGCTTAGATTGTGTTGTGTGGCACTTTCTTTCGAAAAATAATAACAAAACATGCCCAAAAATCCTTTTTCTCAACAGTATCAGAATTGTGGTGACAGTAGAACAAACTGAAAAAGAACTAGAGAAGGCTGCGTCTACAATCAAAGAAGCTGCACAGTCCGTCCTGCATTAGACGTTATCAGTGGACTTAATATGTTCCAGAATATGCATCATCTCTGTATCAGTCTGTAGTATGTGGACATCTCAAAGAATTCAAATTCTTTGTGGGATATCCTTTGAAAAAGAGCTTGCAGTTGTTTATGTGAATCATTCCATGGAGGTACAGACAAAAAGTATGAATGTAAGAGGAATGGCTTAACACATACATCACACACACACACACACACACACACTCTCTCTCTCTCTCTCTCTCCAGAAAGTAAGTCCCGAGAGCAATTCTGTCAGACAAAAGCTAAACGTATCTGAGCAGAATCTGAACTGTATTGTTTAGTACTGTTTAAGTGAGGATTTTCATTACACCACTATTTTTAAAGTTCATTTTCCACTTTTTCAACTTTCCCGATTAAGTATTTTTCCTTCTAAAATTGAAAGTTCCTTAAGCACCCTTTAGTCCCTAAGATTCCATATAAAAATGATTTAATGAAACTTTGAGGAACAGTTATACATAAATGAAACTTATCAATGATTATTGAATATATAGTTCAACTCCACTTTTTCACAGTTCTCCTTAATCCTTTCATGCTTAATGATAGATAATGTCTAAAGGAAACTATATGTATTTTTTTGCTATTACTATGAACTTTTCATTTTAATATACTATGCTCTAAAATTTTTTGTTACACACTAAATATATTGTTGTTTACACATCTCTAATAGAGAAAATGTTCTTACACAGCCCATATTGTTTATGTTTATTATCTAAGGTGGGAAGTTTTAAATCAGTTTATTTAATGTATTTGATCTTTACATATATTATGTGTTGACTTCTGATCTATTTGGGGTAGGAGGTTATTGTGATTATTCAAAAACTTTAATTATGGCCTTTATATGTTTTAGGATGTTTTAAATGTATATTTTTTTGTATCATGGGTTTGTATAGGGAGATATTGGTTGTAGGTTTTCTCAGTGTTAAAGGAACACAGAATGGTTTTCCTTACTGCTTTTATGATATCAAAAATCTGTACAGATAATACAAAAGCTCTAAGATAAAATTTTTAAGCTGTATTTTAATTGTTTTCCCTTTAACAATCAAAACTATCGTCATTGTTTTCAATAAATGCAAATAATGCATAAACACTATACTGATCATTTCTTCCCTCATTAGTGGTAATGAATAGAATTATAAAAGTTGTTTATTTTTGACAACTAATGATATTAATAATATGTGGATTCTAGTACAGTTTATGTCAAAATATGTTGAAAAACGCTTTGTGTTTTGCCTAAGGGGTTTTAATTGTGGTTGCTGCTTTAGTGATTACAGTACACTGATGAGGATGAGCCTTTGTTTTGGGGGGCTTTTTTGGAGAAGAGAAGAGGCAATCAGGGTTAAGTGACTTGCCCAGGGTCACACAGCTAGTAAGTGTCTGAGGTCAAGTTTGAGCTAAGGTCCTCCTGACTTCAGGGCTGGCGCTGTATCCACTACACCACCTAGCTGCCCCTGGGGGTGGGCTTTTGTTAAAAATTAAATTAAACATTTACCTAATATATTTCTCCTGAACTTCAAAAGAATGCTTTTTAAAATGTCCTATTTTTTTATAAGCATATTATGCCGTTGTTCTTGTTGCTGGGTATGCCAGCTTTACCAGTTTCCTTTTTAGCCCTTTTCATCACATTCACCCTTCCCTGCCTCCCCCTACCCCACCCAAAAAAGTATAGGATTTAAGGTTGTTGTTCTGAGATCCCATCTACTTTAAACCTGGATCACTACTAGCTTTAGGTAAGCTAACTTAGTAACTGTTACACTGATTATACATTTTGGAATTATAAAATCAGGATCATGGGTTCTACTTGTGTAACTTTTTAATGATTTGTAAAGCCTTTTGAGATCCAGGGATGTATCTAAAATCCAACTTTATTTAAAGACAGGAGAAATAATTCATTTTTTTTCAGATATATGGTTTGCCTTTTGGGGACCAAAGGGAAGGCAAAGTGTCAGGATTTGTAGATTCTCTTAGCCCATTCAAGCAATATTACATGTCAATTAGATGTGTTCTAAAAATCATAACTCAAGAGGTCGATAAGATAGATTTTAAATAATTCACCAAGCTTGGAATCATTCCCAGATGTGTTTGGGGGATTACAGATGTACCAAAATCTTTTAGAAGCTTTAGGAAACACTGATGATAATCCCAGTCATGCAGAAGACCTCACCATCAAATTCGTTGTAGCCTATTGGTTTGTCCCCAGCCTAAGTGAAGGCTTAGACGTGATCACAACCTGTTGCTTAGACCACATTATCTTTTGTAATCATACGTGTTTGGGGGTTTTTTTGCTGATTGTTTCTTAGAACCCTTACTGTTCTCAGGAATTTCCTCCCTCATCATCTCTTTAAAACTGCTTAGATCCCCTTAGGAGACTCTTCCTTATTAAGTAATTAACTTTCTGGTACTCCAGAGCTTGAATTTATAATTATCCTTCCTGGAAATGTTAAATATGTACAAGCTGCTCTGCTAAGTGTTAGAGAAAACACAAAGGTGAATAGAATGCTGTCCTTGCACGCAGAGCCTATTTAACTCTTCTGGACTTCTGTGTCATGGCCCAGAAAGCTCTTCATCCGCCAAAATCACAGTAGCCCTGGAACTCACACCTTGGAAGTACTCCCCACCCCTGGGGATCTTCTGTATGATTGGGTGGTGAAAGTCTTCTCTCAAAGCCTCCACTTAAGGAGGGCAGCTAGGCTAGCCATATCTTCATTTCTCACCAGGCTGCTGTACTCATATGGATTTCTCCATCATGACTAGCATACATTCTTCCCCTCCCAGTTTTCAGCTTCCTTTTATGTGTTGCCTGTCTCATTGGAATGGAAGCTCTTTGAAGGCAGGGACTGTCTTTCTTTTTGCTTGTGTTTGTGTTTCCAGTGCCGGGAACATTGTGAGTGCTTAATAAATGTTTGTTGACTAACTCTATTAAGAGAGAGAGAAGACATGTATACAGGTAAAATTCAAAGTCTTAGAAAGGACAATAGAACCTAAAGATTAATTTGTCTTTCTGAACAATTAAACAGGCTGGACTAGAAAAATGCCATGACAATACGTGTGCTTGTGTGTATGTATGTGTGTACGCATACATACATACATATATACATATATATATGTGTGTATATATATATATATATATATATATATATATATATATATATATATATAGGGATTTTTTAAGACTTTTGAAAAAAAAATAGTTGAAGCCTCCAAGCTTGCATACTTGCTAAGTGCTTCACCTTGCTGTTGCTCCAGATATGGAAGAGGCCTCATTTGTTTGCAGCATGGGAAAGGTCCAGTATCCCTGAAATGCTGTTACACATTTTCCAGTTTCTCCTTTTCCACCATGCTTGACTCCTGCCTCTTCCACTCCTGTAGGACGGGGAGAACATCTGTCACCATGTTTGGCACTGTCACTCCCCTCCTATAAAAGCTTTAGTGGATCCCTATTACATATAAGATCAAATGCAAGCTCTGCCATTCTGATTTTTTAAGCCCTTCAAAGTAGATCACCCTTTCCAGATTTATTTCTTAGTACTCTTCATACGCTATATTTCAACAAAAGTAACCTACTTAACAGTTCTTTCAGTCTTTTTATTCACACAAGCCTCTGAACCTGGAACATTCTACCCAAACCTTTGCCTCCTGGAATCCTTGGCTACCTTAAAGGTTCCATTCAGTTGTCACTTCTTAAACAAGGCCACTTGTTGGTGCTCTGCCTCCTCCAAAAACAATAAAGAAAGAGGGTTACTTTCCATTGTGACTGGAAGGGGCTAGGCAGAACATAGATTGTAGGTGGTTCCTGACTCAGGCTAATCTCCCAGTGGTTTATGCCTGATAATGGAATGAAATTAAACATGGCCATCCAGTAGTTAACAAAGGGAGCTTTACTTAGCATGGCATAAAATGTCTATTTAATAAGGATACAACACTTAGCTTTAACAGATGCAGTCCTCCTAAGCTTCTATATAGAAACTAATCAGCAAGGTAGGATGTTGTGCCAAGCAGTGTTGGGATACCTACTAAGTCTGAAAGGCTGCAACACCATTTAGACAGTCTTTTTTCCCCTTATTTCTTTTAGTTCAAAGGTGGGTATCTGGATGTAAACAGTGATAATGAACCAGAGCAGCACCAAAGATATTGATCAGGTCTTGCCGTATGGTTAGTGACACTTGTCACTTAGCTAAGTCTCATCACGAGTCAGTCGTCTGTATTAAGGTAGCTAAGAAGTCATTACCCTCTTGCAATGTAGCCTTCCTCCATCCTGGAAGAGTGAGAGCAGAGTAATACCACATTTTTCCTCATTTAGAGTCCTTTACTAAGGAGCTACCCACTTCTTCAGTATTGGGGAAGGATTCTACCCTACTGTAATTCAAGATTATCACCAAGTGACCTAAGAGATTTTTTTCTAATACAGCCAGTTTTGTTATAACCTGTCTTGAAAATAGAAATTTTTTTCTAACTCGATTGACATATTAGGGAACAATCTGAACATAATGCTGATTTTTCATTCGCTTATCCGTGATTTCTATGAGAAACAACAAGAATTCAGAAAACCACTACTTCGTGATAGTTCACAAGCTGCAACTTTTCCAATGCTCACTTCTACAAACAAACTTCAAGGCTTCTTTAAGATAAGGTGCCATTTTGTATATATTCTGGTCCAGGAGTGGTGGTCTACAACACACCCATCTGCACACTCCATTCCTCCCCTGTGGCCACAGCCCCTAGGTCCCAGTGTTGTGTCCCATGAAAACCACCCTCTCACCTCTAAGCATTCACATCAGAACAAGTGCGTAGGTCAAACAACAGCCTGAGGCCATTGGTGCCACCACTTTTTGTCAAAGTTTTTCATGTATTTCTGTAATGGTAATCAGGGCAGAATTTTTTTTTTTTTTTTTTTGCCATTCCTAAGTGCTGAATCTGACTTTTGTTCGAATGGGGCAGGTAAAGTGGTATCTTTGGAGTGTTTCTCAGCGGAGTTGTTGATTGGAAACAATGTATATGGTAGTACTAGTGATTAACTTTTCCACACCCTGAATGGCGATCCTCGAGTCCCGAACAGGGTGTATGTACTGGAAGGTTAGCATTAGACTTTTGGGGGTACACTCATTGAAAGGGTGACAAGACTCTGAGCAAGCTGTTGATACCGGCCCCCAACTTTGTAATCCAGATGTTGGTGCTTCTCTGGTCACTATGAATTGTGATTTGAATCAGACAAGTTCTGTCTGTTGATTTCTCTAATTTCTGTTTGTATTTGCCCTGAAATTCAGGAGGCTAATCTTTTCCCCCTGACCTAAGTAATGATATATGTATGTTTAATTAAACTGAGATTGTTAACCCCTTAAAGTTGCTTTCCTTAAAAAGGCAGATCGAAGAACTTATGTTGGAACCCCTTCTGCGTGTTGGTGCTATTGGTCTTACACAGCTACAGTAGCTGCTAGCAGCATTGTTGTTACAATTTCTTAACCATTTAACAAGTATAAAACTGCTACAGTTTTTATTAGCTTCCTATCTTTTTTTATATACCACTGACAAAAGTTTTTGAATTTTCTACCTCCTCATTTCTCATGCCATACTCTGAGGCTTCTTTGACTTCTCCACCATGCCCATAAGTTGGTTACCTCTCCACCAACTCCTTTCAGCTTCCCTTTGTGTGCTGTTTTCCTCCATTAGATTATAAACTCCTTGAGGGCAGGGGCTGTCTGTTTTTGTTTGATATTTGTATCCCCAGTACTTAACACAATGCTGGATAAATATTTATTGACTAATTTGTTGTGCCCCTAACTAAATTTTTTCCATATGCCTATTGGTTTTTATTGCATGATTTTGCATGGCATGATTTTTAGTAATTCATGTCACATAGCAGAACTGACTATATATTCCCCATAGTCATGCAAAGACAATTTTACCTACCACATGTTGTTAGAAAGTGAGACTGTGGGGGGCAGGGTCAAGATGGAAGAGTAAAAGCAGGGACTTGCTTGAGCTCTACCCCAAACCCCTCCCAAAAAAAGACACTAACCAAATTCTAGAGCAGCAGAATCCTCAGAATGACAGAATGAAACAAATTTCGAGCCCAAGACAACCTGGAAGGTTGACAGGAAAGGTCTGTTGCACCAATCTGAAAGAAGAGCACAGTCCAGCGTGGGCCAGGCTAGTGCACACTGGGCTCCCCAGCAAGCCTGGAGCAGGCCTCAGGGCACAGAATCACTGGCAGCTGTGGTGGTTTCCACACTTCTCAACCCACAAACGCCAAAGACAACTTAGAAGGTCAGTAGGAAAGGTCTGTCAGACCTGGTAAGAGAGGAGAATGGGCTGACCCAGGCGGTGGTGGTGGTGGTGCAGTGGCAGCAGCTACTTCTGGAGCTCTCAGCCCACAGAAGGTGGGGAAATCAAGCAGCTGATCAGAGGGGGATGGCAAGGATCTTTTTGCTGGCAATGCGGCAGGATTTTCTTTTTTTTTTTATCTCTAATCTTTTATTGCAAACTTACAAGCATCAACAAATGTGAACATTTCAATATACAAAGATCAAAAGTGCAATGCATATAAAGCTGTGAACTTCAGTTACATGGCTTGCTGTTTTTTAAAGTAGATATTAAATTTAACATTATAATAATAAAATTGGATGTCTACATCCCCTTCTGTGTATTTTTGATCAGAAAAATACAAATAATCTTGGACCTAACAATGACATCCCAAAGATGTCAAAGACAGGGAAAAGACCCATATCTTTTTTTTTTTATTTTTAGTTTACAACACTCGGTTCTACATAATTTTGAGTTCCAGATTTTCTTCCCTCCCTCCCCACCCCCCTTCCCAAGACAGCATGGAATCCCATATAACTTCCACGTATAACTTCGCACTGAATTAATTTACACACTATTCAAGTTATGAAGAAGAATTGTGATCAATGAAGTGAATCATGAGAAAGAAGAAACAGGACCAAAAAAAAAAAACAACCCAAAAACAAAAACAAAAGATAGAAAAAGGAAAAAAAGGAGGGGGGAAGGCTAGCATGAAGTGTGCCTCAATCTGCATTCATACTTCACAGTTCTTTCTCTGGATGTAGATAGTATTCTCCATTGTGAGTCCTTTGGAGTTGTCTTCGTACCTTGTGTTGCTGAGAAGAGCAGCAGGATTTTCTTACTTTGCCGATTCTAGGATCTGGGTCAAAGTCCTGGGTGGCAGTGCTAGGGCAAGGATGAGCACTGGTGTGGCAGAGCTTGTGGTGGCCATGGAGAGGGAATTCTCCTCATAGTTCCAGGGCAGAAAAGAGTGCTTGTTGTCACTCACAGAACAGAGTACAGACCAAGAGAGGAGTAAACACCTCTCTTTTGATCATACAAACTTGGAAGAACTGAAAATTTACAGGTCTCTATAAGTGTCTCTGACAATAGCTGCACAAAACCCCTGAAGCTTGGGACAGTACACCCTCCATACTGGAAGCAGAGTCCTACTTTAACAAAGAGTTAAAAAGTCAAGTAATTGGCTGGGAAAATGAGCCAACAGTGGAGGAAAAATCAGACTATAGAATCTTGCTTTGGAAACAATGAAGATCAAAACATACAACCAGAAGAAGACAACAAAGCCAAAGCTCCTGCATCCAAAGCCTCCCAAGAAAAATATGAATTGGTTGCAGGCCGTGGAAGAGCTCAAAAAGGAGTTTGAAAATCAAGTAAGAGAAGTAGAAGAAAAAATGGGTAGAAAAATGAGAGTTCTGCAAGAAAATCATGAAAAACGAGTCACCAGCTTGCTAAAGAAGATTCCTCCCCCAAAATGCTGAAGAAAATAATACATTAAAAAATAAGCTAATCCAAATGTCAAAAGAGCTCCAAAAAGCCAATGAAGAGAATGCCTTAAAAAGCAGAATTGGCCAAATGGAAAAGGAGGTCCAAAAGCTCACTGAAGAAAAAAAATTCCTTAAAAAATGGAATGGAGCAAATGGAAGCCAAGGACTCTGAGAAATCAAGAAATTATAAAACAAAGCCAAAAGAATGAAAAAGTAGGAGACAACGTGAAATATCTCTTTGGAAAAACCACTGACCTAGAAAATAGGTCCAGGAGAGAGAATTTAAAAATTATTGGACTACCTGAAAGCCATGGTCAAAAAAGGAGCCTAGACATCATCTTTCAAGAAATTATCAAGGAGAATTGCCCTGATATTCTAGAACCAGAGGGTAAAATAGAAATTGAAAGAATCCATCAATAACCTCCTGAAAGAGATCTCAAAAGGAATATTCCTAGGAATACTGTAGCCAAATTCCAGAGTTCCCAGGTCAAGGAGAAATTATTGCAAGCAGCCAGAAAGAAATAATTTGAGTATTGTGGAAACACACTCAGGATAACACAAGATCTAGCAGCTTCTATATTAAGGTATCGAAGGGCTTGGAATATGATATTCCAGAGGTCAAAGGAGCTAGGATTAAAACTAAGAATCACCTACCCAGCAAAACTGAGTATAATCCTTCAGAGAGAAAAACAGACACTCAATGAAATAGTGGACTTTCAAGCATTCTTGGTGAAAAGACCAGAGCTGAATAGAAAATCTGACTTACAAATACAAGAATCAAGAGAAGCATGAAAAAGTAAACAGGAAAGAAAAATCACAAGGGACTTATCAAAGTTGAACTGTTTACATACCTACATGGAAAGATATTTGTAACTCATGAGACCTTTCTCAGTATTAGGGTAGTTGGAGGGAATAGATAGATAGATAGATGATAGATAGATAGATAGATATAGATATATACATATATAGATATATAGATATAGATAGAGAGCACAGGGTGAGTTGAATATAGAGGGATGATATCTAAATGATTAAGGGGTGAGGAATGTACTGGGAGAAGGAGAAAAGGAGAGGTAGAATGCGGTAAATTATCTCATATAAAAGAGGCAAGAAAAATACTTTTACAGTGGAGGGGAGGGGGAGAGATGAGAGGGAATGAGTGAACCTTACTCTCATCGGATTTGGCTTAAAGAGGAAATAACATACACACTGGGTATGGAAATCTATCTTACCCTACAAAAAATGGGGAGGGGGGGGAAGGGGATGCAGGGATGATAGCAGGGAGAGCAAATGGGAGGAGGGGGTAATCAGAAGCAAACACTTTGGAGGAGGAAGAGGGTCAAAGGAGAGAACAGAATAAATGGATAGTGGGATAGGATGGAGGGAAATATTGTTAGTCTTTCACAACATGACTATTATGGAAGTGTTTTGCGTGACTACACATGTATAACCTGTATCAAATTGCTTGCCTTCTCAATGAGGGTGGGTGGGGAGGGAGGAAGAAGAGAGAGAGAATGTGGAACTCAAAAGTTTCAAAAACTGAATGTTAAAAAAAAAAATTTACATGCTACTGGGAAATAAGGTATACAGGCAATGGGGTATAGAAATTTATCTTGCCCCACAGGAAAATAGAAGGGAAAGGAATAAGAGAAGGGCGGGGGAGGTGATAGAAGGGAGGGCAGATTGGGGGAAGGGGCAATCAGACTGCATGCCATCTTGGAGTGGGTGGGGAGAGAGGTGGGGAGAAAATTTGGAACTCAAAATCTTGTGGGAGTGAATGTTGAAAACTAAAAATAAATTAATTTTTAAAAAGCAAGAGACCTATCAACTACTCCGTTTGTCCCCCAATTCCCTTATCAGCCAGTAAACAGTAAAATAAGCACCTACTATGTGCCAGGCACTGTATTAAGTGGATACAAAGAAAGGTAAAAGGTAGTCCCTGCTCTCCAGGAACTCATATTTTAACGGGGAAGAAAACATATAAACAATTATGTACAAACAGGCTAAATTGGAGATGACAGAAGAAAGTAACTAGAATTAGGAGGATCCAGAAAAGCTTCCTCTAGATTAGAAGGTTGGATCTTGTGGGAACTTGAAGAAAGCCAGGAGGCAACGATGAGGAAAGCAAGAATTCCAAGAATGAGGGGCAGCCAGTGAAAATGCCTGGAGTCAGGATATATAGAATGTCTTAAGAAACAGCAAGGAGGCCACTGTCACTGCATTGAGATGACACAAAAGTGAGTAAGTTGTAAGGCAGGAAAGGTAGGAAGGGGGACTCAGAAAGCCAAACAAAGGATTTGGAGATGATAGGGAGCCACTGGAATTCATTACTAGGGGAATAAAAGATGTGGTGGGTGTGTGTGTGTGTGTGTGTGTGTGTGAGAGAGAGAGAGAGAGAGAGAGGGAAGGAGGGAAAGGAGTCATCCAGGAGGCATATTATGAAGGGCTTTGAATAGAAAATAGAAGATTTATATATGATCTTGGAAGTACAAGGAAGCCACTGGAATTCATTGAATAGTTGCATCACATAGATAGCTTTTGGAAGATAAATTTGACAACTGAATGGAGGATGGACTGGAGTGGATCAAGCATTTCAGAGAGCATAATGAGTAAGTAGCTTTAGTGTTTTAAATTAGTAGTTTAAATTAAGGGGGATATGGAGAACAGAATTAGAATAATGACCATGAAGTTTGACATCATTGGGTTGAGGAGAGAATGATCATGTGGAAGTTTGTTAATTAATCACTGACAAACAAATTCAGGTAAGTTACTAACCACTAGCAATTCTCCCTCAGAGTTGAGTCCTCTCAGGATGTTACATAGCTCAGGTGAGTAGATCAGTTTGGAGATCTGATGGAATGTCTCAAGAGGATGGTCTCAAGGAATGGTCTCAAGAGTCCCCTGCAAGTGCAGAGGAGCCAACCCAGGGAACCAGCATTTGATGGAATGTAATAGTCTCTTTGATTACCTGCTGGCAAGAAGAGGCCAGGTAA
Organism: Trichosurus vulpecula; assembly: GCF_011100635.1. Taxonomy (NCBI): domain Eukaryota; kingdom Metazoa; phylum Chordata; class Mammalia; order Diprotodontia; family Phalangeridae; genus Trichosurus; species Trichosurus vulpecula. The sequence continues at coordinate 29,609,234 of NC_050581.1, forward strand.
GGAGACTAGCACATAAGGAATGGCATAGTTTTCCCAGATTCCCAGCATTAATCATTTGGTTTCAGAAATGAGAATTCCCAAAATCATATTAATCAATTGAGCCAGAGAATTTTGCAAGATGCAGGTATAAAAGGAAATTCCTGTTTGAAACTTGACATGAAAACCCCCTCAAGGAGGCAAGCAGAAGTCAAGCATAAAAGAATTTACTCCTAACTGGTACAACAACAAAAAAAACTGTCAACTCAACACTGTAATCCTGGGTTACATATAAGTTATAGCCCTACTGCTCCACAAAGTGTGATCAGAAATATGAGATGAATTCAAAACTTTTGCAACTGAAGTGTTTGTGTTTGTTCATTGTTTGTTATTATGTCACTACTTAGTTTGTTACTGAATCTATGGCTTCCCCTGATACATCTTAACATTTTGACTTAAATATTCTTTAGCCAAATAAAATACTTTGATATGTAATTTATTTTGAAAGCCTTTGTGAAAATAATTGTAAATTTGGACAAGAAAAGGAGACTTTTGTTAAGAGCTTGTGAATTTTCTGATTGAATATGTCTTTGGACAATTAAAATTTAAATATAGCTGAAAAAGTTAGTGAACATAAATTATTATGGGCCCAGGGATGTACGTCTGTCATGACAACAAAACTAACTTCAGAAGTCTTTTGACCACCAAGTTAAAGTGATGAATATTGGTTTTGAGTACAGCAGTTCATGAAAAAAAAAATTACTAAGCTATGGAAAGACTGAACATGTTGAAACAATCACATAAATGAAATCAAAGATTCTTAACAAATTGAAGTCAGTTAAGAAATAAGTGGCTATTCTTTGACCAAAGTGATTCCCTAGCTAGACTGTATCATTGAATAATTTAGGGGAAATGAAATTATGCAAAGTGGACAAGGAAGCTCAGATCTTTATACTGCTGCGTATATAACCTCAAGTTAGGCATTTAGTATAAAAATGAATTTTGGTAAATTTTGGTCGTTCAGAAAGGAATCCAATTTTTGCCTTCCTTACCTGAGTTTTTCAACTGTTATCCAGAAAATATACAAAGGATATATTCTGACTCTTAAGGAAGGTCACATGAGGAACTGAAAGAGACTTCTCTCCCTGCAAAAACTTTCCTCAGAAGCCCAGAACTACTACACTTGAGCTAGCATCTGGATTTAATATACGGAATCTAAAGAAACTAGGAGTGAGACAGTTTCTCAGAGACAGTTTCTCAATGGTAACTGCATTTATTGTTAAACATTAGCTCACTCACTATAATTAATAACATTTTTTTAAAAACAGAATTTTCTTCCAGGTCATGTGACAAACAAGAAGGAAGACTAGATATTTTCTTTGATCCTCACTACCTCGAAAACCTCTCCAAAACAAAAATCACTCAGCAAAGATTACATCAGCTGTGTCTAAGGTCTAGGACACCAGGAATCCAAAAGAAGATAAAAACCCAAGGTCAAAATGGGTACATGATTTACACATAAGGGGTGATACCATAATCGAATTAGGAGAGCATGGAATAGTTTATTTGTCAGATCTGTGAATAAGGGAAGAATTTAGGACCAAAGAAAATATAGAAAGCATTAGAAAACATAAAATGGGTGATTTTGATTATGTAACGTTTAAAAGTTTTTGCACAAACAAAACCAATACAACAAAAATTAAAAGGAAAGCAGAAAACAAGAAAGATTTCTTTACAACAAGTATCTGATAAGGACCTCACTTCTCAAATATATGGAGAACTGAGTCAAATTTATAAAAATACAAGTCATTCCCCAACTGATAAGTGGTCAAAGGATATGAACAGGCAGTTTTCAAAGAAATCAAAGGTATCTATAGTCATATTTTAAAAATGCTCTAAATCACTATTGATTAGAGAAATGCAAATTAAAATATCTCTGAGGTAACCACCTCACACCTATCAGATTGGCTAATATGACAGAAAAGGAAAATGATAAATGTTGGAGGGGGCGTGGGAAAATTGGGCCACTATCTCTCTCTGCTGATGGAGTTGTGAACTGACCCAACTATTCTGGAGAACAATTTGGAACTATGCCCAAAGGGCTATGGAGATGTTTATACCCTTTGATCCAACAATACCACTGCTAGATCTGTATCCTAAAGACATCAAAAAAGGGGGGAAAGGACCTATTTTTATTAAAAAATATATAGTAGCTCTTTTTGTGGTGGCTAAGAATTAGAAATTAAAGGGATGCCCATCAATTGGGGAATGGCTAAACAAGCTGTGGCATAGGATTGTGATGGAATATTATTGTTCTATAAGAAATGACAAATATGATGATTTCAGAAAAACCTGGAAACACATGAACTGATGCAAAGTGAAGTGAGCAGAACCAAGAGAATGTTCTACACAATTAGCAGCAATATTGTATGATGAACTGTGAATGACTTAGTTATTCTCAGCAATACAATAATCCAAGACAATCCCAAAGGACTCATGATGAAGCATGCTATCTGCCTCCAGAGAAGAACTGTTACTGTCTGAATACTGACTGGAGCATGCTAGTTTTCATTTTCTTTACTCTCTTTTTTTAATCCAAGTTTTCTTGTACAAAATCACTAATATGAAAATCTTTTACATGATTGCTTATATATGACCTACATCAGATTGCTTACCATCTCAGAGAGGGGAGAAGGGAAGGAGGGAGGGGGGAAGGGATAGAATTTGGAAGGCAAAACTTTTTTAATGCTTAAAATTGTTTTAACATGTAATTGGGAAAAAATAAAATATTACATATTTTTAAAAGATAAAAAACCCCATGAATGTTCCTAACTCATGCTCATTCAGCAAACCCTCCCTAACCACTGACCACACTCCCAGCAGGAAGGCTAGCTAGCGTTGGCAGTAGCCACCAGACCCACAATCTTGCAACAAAATGTAATTCCATACCCTGACCAGACCCTCTCTCTTTCCAATGCCATAAAAATCAAAGCTTCAAACTGCAGAAATTTGTTCAGGCCTTGATATCCACAGCCACAGCAGCATTCTGTACTAAAAAAAAAAAATCTCTGCAAGTGAACAGAAATAGAGGAGAAAGGTCAAGACATGAATCTAGATTCGAAATAGAGTTCAGCACCATACCCTGACCACACCACCTTCTCCCAAGAGCTTTGGCTATCTAAACTCCAAATGACATCTCTCAGTCCAGGATGCAGTAGCGCCTGTATGGCAGCACTCTGCATTGCCAAGCCAGAGAACTGAGAAATAAGACAGGACACTGTACGCTGCAGAGGGGTTAGAGGATAGGGACAGGCAGGGAAGAGTAGGAAATTGTGGTGCTCCACTAAGCCTGAGGTAAACAGCTCAGCATCTAACTGGGGCCAGTTCTGTTCCTCAAAAAGTTATTTGGAGCAGAGATTTAGGCTGGTGAACCATGAATTACCCAGTGTATGAGAAGGATGAGCCACTTTTGAGATCCAGTCCCCAGGGAAAATATGACAAAAGTGGAGGAAGGCAGAAAACGAGCAATAGAGGATAACGAAATGGGGAGGAGACTGATATTACCAAAGGAGGTAAGAAAACTCAGACTTTGAGCTTAAGCAGATAAACCTACAGGGCAGGCATTAAAAAACAAAGGAAATTTGGCCTCAAGATCTAGTAAAAATGTTCAAGCATTTATGAATAAATACAGAAAGCAAAGGAAAATAATTCAGTACCCAATGGGACAGAGAACCTGTGGGTTTTGAGGAGACAATGGAACTACAACATATTGAGTGGTTTAAAGGGGACTTGAGAATTGTTAGAGATGTATACCCTGCACAGAATTTTTTTTTTTTGCAGAAGAGAAAAACTTTAATCTGCCATGACAAATCTCACAAAAGGGAAAAGAGAGTAAATGATTTGAAATGCAGCTCACAGAAGTGAAGGACTATATGGAGGAAGAGAATCAAAAAGCAATAACATTTAAAGAAAACACGGTCTCTCTTCTAGAAAAATCACATCGATCTCAAAATCAAAATACAAAAAGACAACCTAAAGATTACATATCTGGGGGTGGGGGGGGCAGAATCAAGAGGGAGGCTAGAAAGCGGGGACTTGCCTAAAACTCTCCCCCAGGACCCTCCAAACACCTATTAAAAATGGCTCTGAACAAGTTCTAGAACTGCAGAACCCATGAAATAGCAGAGGGAAGCAGGGCTCCAGCCCAGGACAGCCTGGATGGTTGCTGGGTAAGGTCTATTACACTGAGCTGGGAGCGGAGCTGAGCAGAGCCCAGCATGGGCTGTGCCTGGACCAACCAGACTGGGAGCCGGGCAGAACAGGCCTCAGCGCCCTAAATCAGTGAGCTGTGGCAGTTACCAGACTTCTCAACCCACAAACACCAAAGACAACAGAGAAGGTTAGTGGGAAAAAAAACTGCTGGGACAGGGTGAAAGGAGTTTGCTGTTGGCCACCACCCCCGGAGCAGCTGAGGTGGTGCAGCTCTGAGGCCACTTACAGTGCTACATCTGCAGTTGCTTCCAGCCCCAGGCCCACCTGGTGGGAGGCAGATCAGAGGAGGAGTGCAGAGCCTGCTTAGATCTGAATCACAGTCTGGGTTGGCAGTACTTGGGGGAGGAGGAGTGCTGGTGTGGCAGAGTTTACTGTGTAGAAATAGCTCCGAAAACAACAGCACAGCCCCTCAAGCCTGGGACAAAGTACTCTCTACAAGCAGTCATACCCCAACGAAAAGCTCAAGGGTCAAGCAGTTGGCTGGGAAGATGAACAGGCAGTGAAAACAGATTCAGATTCAGACTCAGACTTTGGAATCTTTCTTTGGTCACAAAGGAGACCAAAACATACAGCCAGAAGTCAACAAAGTCAAAGAGCCTACATCAAAAGCCTCCAAGAAAAACATGAACTGGTCTCGGGCCATGGAAGAGCTCAAAAAGGATTTGGAAAAGCAAGTTAGAGAAGTAGAGGAAAAATTGGGAAGAGAAATGAGAAGGATGTGAGAAAACCATGAAAAACAAGTCAATGACTTGCTAAAGGAGACCCAAAAAAATACTGAAGAAAATAACACCTTAAAAAATAGACTAATGGCAAAAGAGCTCCAAAAAGCCAATGAGGAGAAGAATGCCTTGAAAGGCAGAATTAGTCAAAGGGAAAAGGAGGTCCAAAAGACCACTGAAGAAAATACTACCTTAAAAGTTAGATTGGAGCAAGTGGAAGCTAGTAACTTTATGAGAAATCAAGATATTATAAAACAGAACCAAAGGAATGAGAAAATGGAAGACAATGTGAACTATCTCATTGGAAAAACCACTGACCTGGAAAATAGATCCAGGAGAGATCATTTAAAAATTATTGGACTACCTGAAAGCCATGATCAAAAAAAAAAGAGCCTAGGTATCATCTTTCAAGAAATTATCAAGGAGAACTGCCCTGATATTCTAGAGCCAGAGGGTAAAATAGAAATTGATCGCCTCCTCAAAAAGATCCCAAAAAGAAAACTCCTAGGAGTATTGTTGTCAAATTCTAGAGCTCCCAGATCAAGGAGAAAATACTGCAAGCAGCCAGAAAGAAACAATTTGAGTACTGTGGAAACACAATCAGGATAATACAAGATCTAGCAGCTTCTACATTAGGGGATCAAAGGGCTTAGAATAAGAACCAATCGGCCCTGGTCATTCAGGCGACGCTTGATGATGTCAATACTCTATAAGAGGGGAGAGGACAGCTTGAAGAGCTCTCTTCCTTTTCCAGTTGGCATGGGAGCAGTGGGGAGTGTGACTCTGGGCCAGCCCTTGCTCTCGGGCTGAGCCCAGATGTTGGTAACTATGAATTATATTGGGTCTGTCTGTTGATATTTGTAATTTGTTTGTATTTAGTTCTGAAGTTCGGGGTGGTGATTTTGTTTTCCCCCGAACTAAATGAATGTTCTGAACTTCAGGGTAATGGCTGTTTGTTCCCCTGAACTAGCTGACTGTAATCTGTATTTGGCCTGTCTGTTGATGCTTGCCCATATGCTACCCTGAACTAACTGAATGCTGGCATTTTTTCCCCTGAACTAAATGAATGTTGTCTGTATGCTAACTGAATGCTGGATTAAAGTAAGCTGGTCAACCCCTTCACCGTGCTTTCCTTGTTTAAGCCGATAAAAAGAACCTGTGCTTTTCTGGCGTGCCGGCAGCCTCCTAGGTGCATCTTACGCCCCCACAGAAGCTGCTAGCCGATTGTTAAAACACAAGCTTTTGCTCCAGAGGGTCTGTGGCTACTTGGCTATCTGTCATTCTTCTTTTTACAAATTTTTCCAGGATCAAAAACCTCTTCCCTTTAAAAGCTCCTATGTTTCTTTCTGGTGGTTAGTTTCAGTTTAGTCATTTTCACTTTCTATACTCCTTTTGGAATCTTAGGTAAATGAGTAGATAGGGAGGAAGGTAGAAGTGTCTATCCTTTGGAGGCACATTCATTGTCTTGCTGGCCTCTTAGTTTTACATTAAGTTATTTCAACCGTTTCTAGAGTCAGTAGTCAATGATAGTCCATAAATGTTTATTAAGCACCCACTATATGCCAGGCACTGTATATATACTCTTGTGATACAAATATGAAAGAAGAAAGTCAGCCCCCATATGAGGATAATGTCTATTTTGCTTTTGATGGCATTTCCCATCACCTTTTAATTTCTATTTTTTAGTGCCTATAGAACTTCAGGTTTTGGTGAAGCCTTTTCTAATGCATTGAGATAAAGCTTCGGTTAACCATCACATCACAGTTCTGTTTGTGTTTCCTTTATTCAAAGGCAGCTGAGGGAGAGGCAACACATGGTAAAGCATATAGAATAAAAAATGAAATTTTAATTTTTAATTCATATCTCGTAGCATCCCCAAAGTAGAAGGAGAACAAGTAAATATGAACCATCCTAGACATTAAGTAAGTAATCAATTGGGAATAGGGCATGGGGTGGGGAGGAACAGGGATCTGTAAGTGTGGGGATAAAAATTATCCAACCTACAATAAGAGAAACTGAGGCAGAACTCTGAGCCAATGACACTTTATTAAAAGGTCCATGGTCCCCTCTAATGAAGTGGACCTCAGATCTTCCTCAAGATCTGAGATGCCTCCTCCTTCCAGGGTCATATATCAACAGGGTCATGATGAGCAAAGCAAGGAATATCTCCACTGACTAGGTGGTCATAAGATTGTCACAAGATGGACACCTACTCATGTTGGACAAGAGAGAATAATGCTCCAGAGGTTCAAAAATAATTTTGGGGTATTTTCCATGTAGTTGAGTCACCTCTGCCATACTGGGTTTGGTCACCACAACAAGGAAAAACAAGGGTGGAGGGCCTCCAACCAGCTTCCCATGATTACACAAGTGATCTTACCATCTACAACTCACAGCCCTGGGGTCAAATATACAGAACTTATAATCACATCAAATTGATTAATACCGATTCAAATAGAATAGGGGGTCTTCAATGAATCAACTTCCTCATTAGTGAGCTGAAGTTACCTTTTATGGAATAGCTGTCATAGGAACTTTTGCTTATGGCTTTTCTCAAGGCAGATTTGAAAAGAAAATCTGATGGGCACTGCATAAAGGCAGTTCTGATGTGCTGATTATAGAGAAATTCATGCCTGAAGAAAGAGCTTGGGAAAAAATGGCACCTATAAGAGAATGGAGGCCAGCAAAGAGGGAGTAACCATTCTCTTGTTTATGTGACAAGAACTTTCTTCACCCATACTAGAGATAGAGGGATAAAAGGCACATATCTTTGTGAAAGAAAAAAAAGTTTTAAGGAACTGTTACATTATCATATTGAGATTCATTTTGGAATGAAATGAAAAATTATTATAAAACTTTCAACTATGATCTATGGCAAAGCTGCTACAACCAGTGTAAACTGAAATAGTCAAATCATTTAAAATCTAAGTGTTGTCAAAAATAGATTTTTGGGAGGAGATAACTGATTCAATCTTGGCCTCTATTTTCTGTTATTATGTTTCTTTTTCTGTGTGACCTGGAATATATTGGTATCTCCTTCAATTATCTCCCTTCCCCCAACCAATTCCCTTTTTATGATTACAAAAGAAAACTCATAGGACTTTGAATAGTTCCAGGAACTGGCTCTCTTCTCTTTATTTTCTCTAGGAGCTTAACAAATGCTAATTAATTAACTGACTGATAAAGAAAATACTGTTTTCTTTGTTCTGGTGTAAATACCTATGCTAAAGGCTTTGTAACAGTTTAAGCATCCTCTTTCTTTTCCTGTTCTTGCCTACTTCATCTTACACAAACACACACACATACATGCACATGGTGTATGTGTGTATATGTGTGTGTGTATACGTGCATATATACACATATATAAATACACATATTTGTATTATGTATATGCACCACACATTTGTTAACACGTATATATATATGTGTATACTTATATGTGCCGTCTATGTATCATATGTGGCATGTATTTATATGTCCTCTGCAGGTGGACCTACATGTCCATCATCTACTAATTGTATATATTACACTTTTGAATGGGTAAATAAGTTGCCCATGCAGGCTTATTTATGCAGCGACTATTAAGGACCCTGAAAATTCTTGTAACAGTGTTCTTTTTACATCTTTCTTGCCAAGGCATAGAGGAAGTTTACTCCTATTTGTTTCACAGTGAATAGTCTGATAAAAAAATTATTCATTTATTCATTTAACATTGATAAGGCATCTCTTATGCTATATAAGGCTACTGAACAACAAAACAAAAATTATATCCATTTCTGACAGTATGCTATCAAAAATATTCCAATGCAAGAATGAAAACCATCAATATGGATGAAACATAAGAATTGACATTAAAGAAAGTTTTCAGTGAAACAGTAAAATTCTTATTTTGGCCATGAGGCTAAATTTCTTTTTTTTATTATTATTTTAAATTTATTTATTTAACATATTTAGTTTTCAGCATTGATTTTCACAAGAGTTTGAATTACAAATTTTCTCCCCATTTCTACCCTCCCCCCCACTCCAAGATGGCATATATTCTGGTTGCCCTGTTCCCCAGTCAGCCCTCCCTTCTGTCACCCCACTCCCCTCCCATCCCCTTTTCCCTTCCTTTCTTGTAGGGCAAGATAAATTTCTATGCCCCGTTGCCTGTGTATCTTGTTTTCTAGTTGCATGCAAAAACTATTTTTCTTTGTTTTTGAACATTTGTTTTTAAACCTTTGAGTTCCAAATTCTCTCTCCTCTTCCCTTCCCACCCCCCCTCCCTAAGAAGTCAAGTAATTCAACAGAGGCCATATGTTTATCATTATGTATAACGCTTCCACAATACTCACGTTGTGAAAGACTATATTTTGCTCCTTCCCAACCCATCACCCTTTATCGAATTTTCTCCCTTGACCCTGTCCCCTTTCCAAAGTGTTTGTTTTTGATTACCTCCACCCCCATCTGCCCTCCCCTCCATCATCCCCCCCTTTTTTATCTTCTTCCCTCTTCTTTCCTGTGGGGTAAGATACCCAATTCAGTATGTATGGTATTCCCTCCTCAGGCCAAATCTGATGAGAGCAAGATTCACTCATTCCTCACTCACCTGCCCTCTCCCCTTCTCCCACAAAACTGCTTCCTCTTGCCACCTTTATGTGAAATAATCCACCCCATTCTATCTCTCCCTATCTCCCTCTCTCAATATATTCCTCTCTCATCCCTTAATTTGATTTTATTTCTTTTAGATATCTTCCCTTCATCTTCAACTCACCCTGTGTCCGCTCTCTCTATCTCTCTTTATATATATACACATACATATATACATACATACACATTCACATATATATACATAAACATATATATATATATATTATGTATATATATATATATATATATATATATACATATTCCCTTCAGCTACCCTAATACTGAGATCTCATGAATCATACATGTCATCTTTCCATGTAGGAATGTAAACAAAACAGTTCAACTTTAGTAAGTCCCTTGCAATTTCTTTTTCTTGTTCTTTTTCTTGATTACCTTTTCATGCTTCTCTTGATTCTTCTGTTTGAAAGTCAAATTTTCTATTCAGCTCTGGCCTTTTCACTGAGAAAGCTTGAAAGTCCTCTATTTTATTGAAAGTCCATATTTTGCCTTGGAGTATGATACTCAGCTTTGCTGGGTAGGTGATTCTAGGTTTTAATCCTAGCTCCATTGACCTCCGGAATATCGCATTCCAAGCCCTTCGATCTCTTAATGTAGAAGCTGCCAGATCCTGGGTTATTCTGATTGGGTTTCCACAATACTCAAATTATTTCTTTCTGGCTGCTTGCAGTATTTTCTCCTTGAACTGGGAGCTCTGGAATTTGATAACAATATTCCTAGGAGATTTCTTTTTGGGATCTATTTGAGGAGGCAATCGATGGATTCTTTCAATTTCTATTTTGCCCTGTGGCTCTAGAATATCAGGGCAGTTCTCCTTGATAATTTCTTGAAAGATGATATCTAGGCTCTTTTTTTGATCATGGCTTTCAGGTAGTCCAATAATTTTTAAATGATCTCTCCTGGATCTATTTTCCAGGTCAGTGATTTTTCCAATGAGATATTTCACATTGTCTTCCATTTTTTCATTCCTTTGGTTCTGTTTTATAATGTCTTGATTTCTCAACAAGTCACTAGCTTCCAGTTGCTCCAATCTAATTTTTAAGGTAGTATTTTCTTCAGTGGTCTTTTGGACCTCCTTTTCCATTTGGCTAATTCTGCCTTTCAAGGCATTCTTCTCCTCATTGGCTTTTTGGACCTCTTTCGCCATTTGAGTTAGTCTATTTTTTAAGGTGTTGTTTTCTTCAGTGTATTTTTCAGTATTTTTTTGGGTCTCCTTTAGCAAGTCATTGACTTGTTTTTCATGGTTTTCTTGCATCCTTCTCATTTCTCTTCCCAATTTTTCCTCTACTTCTCTAACTTGCTTTTCCAAATCCTTTTTGAGCTCTTCCAGTTCATGTTTTTTCTTGGAGGCTTTCGGTGTAGGCTCTTGCCCTTTGTTGACTTCTTTAGGCTGTATGTTTTGGTCTTCTTTGTCACCAAAGAAAGAATCCAAAGTCTGAGACTGAATCTGGGTGTGTTTTCACTGCCTGGCCATATTCCCAACCAACTAACTTGACCCTTGAGTTTTTCAGCGGGGTATGACTGCTTGTAGACTAAAGAGTTCTATGTTCCACGTTTGGGGGGGGATGCGCCAGCTCTGCCACACCAGCACTCCTCCTTCCCCAAGAACCCCCAACCCGGACTGGGCTTAGATCTTCAGCAGGCTGTGGACTCCTGCTCTGATCCGCCACTTAATTCCTCCCACCAGGTGGGCCTGGGGCCAGAAGCAACTGGAGCTGTAGCTGCCCCATCTCTGCTGCCCCTGGGGCCTTGGCTGAACCACGAACTCCTTCCACTCCCGCAGCTTTTCCCACTAACCTTCTCCGCTGTCTTTGGTGTTTGTGGGTTGAGAAGTCTGGTAACTGCCGCAGCTCACTGATTCAGGGCTCTAGGGCCTGCTCCGCCCAGCTCCTGGTCTGGTTGGTCCACGCTGCTCATGCTGGGCTCTGCTCAGCTTCACTCCCAGCTCCCAACTCCGTGTGGGATAGACCTCACCCAGACATCATCCAGGCTGTCCTGGGCTGGAGCCCTGCTTCCCTCTGCAGTTTTGTGGGTTCTGCAGTTCTAGAATTGGTTCAGAGCCATTTTTCATAGGTTTTTGGAGGGACTTCGCGGGGAGCTCACTCTAGTCCCTGCTTTCTAACCGCCATCTTGGCTCCACCCCCGAGGCTAAATTTCATTTCTGAAACATTCTAGTTCATATTAATTCCCTGAATCATCTCGATCCAAGAGAATAATAATATCAAATATTTATATTATGCTTACTATGTGCCAGGCACTGTTAGGTAGGTTATCCCCATTTTAAACAGAAGGAAAATCAACCAAATGTAAGTTAAGTGATTTCCCTAGGGTCACACAGCTAGATGATGTCTGAAGGTAGATTTGAACTGAGGTCTCTCTTGACTCTGAGCCCAGTGCCTTATCCACTATGCCAGTGGTCTGGCAATCTATTGGCTCTAGCACCTAGCTGCCCCAAATACAGTATAGTAGACACAATTATTTGTAAATGTATATTCTCAGAGTTGGTAGTAGTTTCACTCACTATAGAGATAGTCACTTTTCCATTGTAACATCCAGTATCCTTCAGGGAGATAAGGGTTTTTAGGCTTTCTGCAAATGACTTCAGGGCCCACCAATGGTGTTTCTCCCTTGTTCCCCCAAATCTTTTGTATTCCAGTTCCATTTAATTATTAACAGTAAGATTAGCTTTTGCAAAGGAATAATTACTTCATAAGATGTAACAACAAATGTACAAACAGTTTAGCTTGTCCCCATTTCCAAATCTACAACATCCCAAGTTCTAGGCACCCTGGATTTTCAGGGCTTCCCTGCTGGGCTGGATGAGTCCTATCCTGCCTGTAAGCCTGACCCCAAGGTCACCATTGCGCAAACTCCCAATCTGAAGGACGAATGAAACAGAACAGAAACAGAAAACTCCAAGCTAAGAGAAACCTCAGAATCGTGGAGTAAAAATGAGAGCAAGGGAAGATAGTCCTTTCCCTTTTACCATTTCAGATCATGGCACCCTCATCATAGGTGAACTGTGACCTTCAACTTCAGGCTTACAGAAAGAAAGAGACATTGTCCTAGTTTGTCAGTTTTAAACGATGCAGTCTTAACCACCTATGCAGACAATCAAAGGAGGTCACTCATAACCACTGGTAGGCCGAATACAGGTTGCCTCATGTTAGGTTGTCTGAGCCTGTGCAGAGCAAGACCCTTTTATTTATTTCCCTTAATTGAAATTTACTGTCACTAACAAATAGACACTAATACATTTTTTTTAACACAGTCCTTGTCCCAAATTCAGAAGAGTCCTCTCTGAGGAAGCATAAACAATGTCTTTCACTTGTTTCCCCAGTGCCATATAGTAAAATCTCAAAACAATCCATGCTGAATGATCACATACAGTCCCACATGTAAAGATGAAAATCACAATTATCCCAAATACAATTTTTTGCAGATTCAACAAAGAACATTTCAAAGTTTATTAAATATTTCTACTTGCTTAACCTTAGCCTTGCAGGCTTTTCTCAACACACAAGCAAAAAAAAGAACAAAGAAAAGCAGCTTCCCCCTCAGACCAGGTTCACACTCAGGTTTTCAAAACTACACGGAGCTCTCTCTACAGGGATTTGGAACAATACTAGGGCTCCACTGAAAGGTCAACTAGAGGTCACCCCTTTCTTAGATGATTCAACTGTCTTTAGTGGAAACTTTTCCAGTAATTCCTTCAGTGCATGAGTCCATTAAACTGGACAGATGGACAAAAATTATCACTTTCTTACACATGGCACACCCAAAATCTCTAGAGGTCCCTGTAACAGGCAATATCCTTAGAGATCCAGGAAATTTCTTCTGTCTTATTCCAAAGGGAATTGGAAATTCTATGGTTCCTTGCTACTGCCATGGTAAACCAAAGAGAATTGCAAACTCACCCCTCAGGACAAGAAGGCAAGTAGGCTTAGTTGTAAAGTAGCCAAAAATCATAGGTTTTGACTAATTTTTCCCCTCAAAGCCTAATGTTTTTCCTCAAGAGGAGCCCATTGTTTTCTAAATAGGGCTACTTGAGTTGAGTTTTTTTTTTTACCAATATTGCCATTAGACTTATTTTGAATAACCACTGAAAGCTCCAGCTAGCAATTCTATTGTTTTAGGTTTGTTAATATTTTTGCTGACCTGGAATAAATTTAAATTGCAATTGTTTTCTACAAACAACCTGGTTTTATAGTTTAAGTTTACTTGCTACAGGGTTGGAATTTTAGTTTGGGGTTTTTGGTTTTTTTTTTTTTTGGTAGAGGGAAAGTAACCAGAATGGATTACCTGCCCCTCCCCCCCCATACACACTGATTAATTATTCTTGTACTGCTGAATCCTGAGGGTGTCTGGTTTGCCTCAATTTCTTGCATAGCCTTTTATACTTGGATGGGTGTCACTGTAGGCAAGCAATTTGAGTAGCAGGAAACTTCTTTGATTTTGAGACTAAATTTCAAGTACTCTTGCTGTGGTCTCAAAAGTGGATTTTGTCCTCCTATTCTGGAAAACACATTTTGTAATATTTTTTTCTTTTTTTTTTCTATTCATAGCAAAGTCACAGATTAATTTGATTTCTTTTTGGTTGTATCCTAGAATTATTTGATTGACGTAGTTTTTATTTTTGTTTTGTTGGCTGTTTGGAGGTATAACAAGCCTATCCAAACTGCAATACTGTGCATTTATTTGTTGCATTAATATTTGTATTCCTACACAAAGAGGGCATAAATGGAGTCATAGCTAGAAAAGATAGTGATGGGGTATAGGCCCTGGAAACCCTTCTCCCTGCCAACTTGGCTTGAATTTTCTTACATGGTCCAGTCCCTGGCATTCCCCTGAGGCATCAACCCATCCCAGTAATCCTCTCAACTGGACTTTCACTGTGGCAGATGCCCAATCTCTCAATTCTCTGTTACCCAGCTCTTCCTTATCTGTTATCTCCAGATCACCCCTCCCTACTTCCCACTCTTGATCCCATCTAGACCCCATTGTCCCTTGGCCACAGTGGTCCAGTTCCCTGACCTTTGCCTAGGGTACCTGGTCCTCCTCTGTTATCTCCCAGTCACTCCACACTATTTGGCAACTCCTAGAAACTTCCCACAGTCTTCTGTATGAAAGCTCTATCTTGCCTCCATTAAAATGCTCAGATTCCTTAACAGTCTGACCAATATGGAGGATTTTTAACATCACACCTATCCTGATTAGTGTCTAATAAACCTTGTCTTTGGCTGAAAGAAGGCTTGGGTCAAATTCATTCAAGGCAAGATCTTCATGTCGCTCTTTCAGGATCCCAGCACCCCTAACCCTCAACAATTGGAGCTAAGGCAATTGAGTTTTGGCTTGCTGTTGCAGTCTAAAAACATAGAAAGGAAGGTGCCATTTTCTAATCTTAAGTAATTATTCTAAGTGTTTCTAGATGCTAAATATCAAGGGGAATTAGCCACAAGGACCCCTCCATAGTAGATAGTATTTTAAAAAATAAAAGATGAACTTGAAGAAAACTCAGAAGAAGTCTAAATAGTTCAGAACAGAAGTTGGAAACCCTAATTTAAGTAGTAAACACAATGATAGCAGTAGACACAATGATAAAAGGAATCGATCAAATGAAGCTCAAAAATTTGATGAAATAAGTTTAGCTGGGGATGGATTGTGAGCAAGGATCCCTGAATCATTTAAGTCCCCCAGGTAACAAAGACAACGAAGTGATAAGTTTTTGGCACTTTCAGACTTTGAGTTTTTACACTTATACCTTGAAAAAGGTGTGAAACCTGGAACACACTGAGTAACTTCTCATATTATAAAGGGGGGACTTCTCCCACAAATATACTCAACAAAAACCTATTTAAAAAGGACCAGATTTAATGCAAAGAAATCCAAAGAGAAACTGCAGTAAATGTCTCCATTCAGCCCCAGACTCCACAAAAAGGCAGAAACCTACGAACAAGAGGAAAGGGTTCTGGTCAGGAAAGCCACTGAGAGCACAAGCAAAACCAGATGGAAGCCTCTGAAAGTGAACCAGAGATGCTTGAGGGACATGTAAATCCCTGGTCCACTGTCACTAACCTCAGGATATAGATGGATCTCATCAATCAATCAATCATTCCTCTATGACAGAGAGGGGTGGTTACTAGCTCAAGTGGGTGCATGTTATCCTTACCCCCATGACCAATTGTTCTCCTATACTTTCCAAAACTGTTTGAAGACTAGTAAGTCTTACCTCAGAGTCTTTGGTTGTTGAGAGAGGCCATTGACCCAATTTATTGGTTACTGGCAGCCTAATAGTTTGGTTATACTCAAACCATTGGCACCCATGTTGTTGCCCGTTTCTGGGGCTGGAAATTTGCCTTCTGTGCTAGGGCTGGAGGCCTCACAGCTCACCTGCTATGCCACTGGCCTGCTGAGCCAGGATTGAGGGGCCTCAGTTGCTGGTCTGTGCTGTGGCTGAGAGCCTCCCACTGGCTTGCTCCAACACTGTCTGCACTGGGCGGCACTCCCCTTTTACGCACAAGAAAGAGACCTTTCCTGAAGTTCTAAGTTACCTTAAGCTGAAAAATTGTTTTACTCCATCTTTTTGTAGGTTCTATCACTCCAAAATCTGTTTAGAGCCTTGATTTAATGTTGTTTCTGAGGGAAACCAGGGAAAACTCAAGCAACTTCCTGTCTTCTCTCTGCCATCTTGGCTTCACCCTTCCCCTTAATTTTCAAATGTAACAATAAATAACTATTGATTGGCTGATGGATCATTAATAATTCTGATGACTCTTACAAAGTGAGCTCTGTAAAAATTAAATCATGAGGGAATACTTTGTCAGAGAAAGAAAGAAAGAAAGAGAGAGAGAGAGAGAGAGAGAGAGAGAGAGAGAGAGAGAGAGAAATCCCTTGTAGTTGAAAAGAAAGGCAACTATCATGGAAATTTTCAGCTCTTTGCCTTCTCTGTTGCATTTTTTCCAGATTACAATAAAAGGGAAGGTAGGATTTCTCTCTCTCTCCCCATTGACAATGACATTTTGCAGTGTAACAACTGACCTAATAGTCAGGTCAAGTGACTTCAATTGCAGAATCAACTTGATCGACAGAAAGGAGTAAACCTGGGGAATCCAAAGGAATGACGTGCCTAATAAATATTCTGTGCACATGGGAAATGTATGAAGATATCATAAGAAGTGAAAAAAGATCAATAATAGATAACTGCATTGCCTTGGCCACATGGGCTCCCTACATGTGTGTACCTCTTGATTGTATTTGCACGTCCATTTCCCCTACTGATGCTATGTGTATCTGTGGGAAGTTGTACCTCAGGTTTTTTAGTGGAATGTTTTTTACTGTTCTTGTTATGCCATTTCAGCAAATGCCTTTTTTGTGAGTTAATTATATCATTAGGCTGATTAGTGTCTAGCTTACTCAGGGGTGATTTCTAAGCTATAGTTTTATGAATGTAGACTCACAGAATAACTTGGACCTGGGGTAGTCCTCACCCAAGAGATACGAGACAGGAGTCCAAGTTGCATGAGTATGCTGGAGGAGTACACAAGAGCATATTACCACAAATTCAAAGGCTAAAAAATTAGAAGGCGTGGTATCTAATATAAAAAAAATTGACTTGGAAAACAGGATGAACACATTTAATTTAAGAATCATAGGAATTCTTGGAACCTATTATCAGACAAAAAGTCCTGCATACTATATTTCAAGAAAACAAAATAAAATTGTACAAAATTACTGCAACCAGAGGACAGAATTAAAATAGAACCTACGGTAGAGCCAAAATGATGGAATATTAGGAAAAAGTACAGTAAGTTCCCTCTCCTCCTCTAAACAGATCTTGATAATATAGAAAACATTATCCTGATCAGTGAATCCAAGAAAAAAAAAAGAGTGAATCATTTGCCTAGCCCAGGTCAGGGTAGGGAAATAGTGAACACTGGGGACAGTGTTTAGCCAGGTGCATTGGGCATTCTAAAGCTTATGGGCTATAACCAAGGGCAAGATGAGGCAGAGTGTGAAAACAGGTGCCAACTGACAGGTTTGTTGCCTTCTGCAGTTCTAAGTCACAGATCAAGGGCAGATTGAGGAAGGGATCTGCACCTGGGCATGAGAAGCAATCTTGTGTACTATGCAAGGAGGAACTCCAGAAGAAAGCCGCATTAATGTGACTTGGTCCTAGGAGAGGAACAGTGTTTCAGCTCCCACTTCTAGCCCAATCCAAAGCCTGTATTGGAATAACTAGGGCAGAATTCCAGACCCAAAGGAAGCCTACAGTTCCATCATTCTGAATCAGCAGAGATTCCCATCTAGCTGTTTGCAGCTGAGTCCAGTAGCCATCTGTTATTGCTGAAAAAAAAATACAGGTCAGAAACTTTCAGAGCATAAAACAGGGAGGTGGTGAGCAGACTTTACTCTTTGATCACTCAATGTTGGGAGCACAGAGAGCAGAAGTCTTTCAGGCAGAGCTATCCTTGAGAGTCTGAAATACCACAATACTCAACAGCACCAAGAAAGATGCAGAAAGACTAGCCTTTTCTGCAGAAGAGTATAGAACCTGGCTGTAACAAAGTCCAAAGTCAGAAACCAGACTAGAAGAATGAAAAACTAAAAAGGAACTACATTGTGAAGAGCTGTAATGGTGTTAGGGAGACCCTAGGGGGAAAAAACAAAGAAAATTACTTCAAAATATCAACAAACAAAATCTCAAAGAAAAATATAGCTTAGGCAGAAATTGAACTAAAATTCCTTGAAGAGGTCAAGCAGTAGGTTTTTTTTAAAGAGTTTGATATGCTTTTATAAATAAAATGAGAGTGGTGAATTGAAAGAAAGATTTCATTTAAAATTTTTTAAAATTTATTTATTTTTAACATTCTTTTTAAAAATTTTGAGTTCCAAATTTTCTCTCTCCCTTCAACCCCTCCTCCATCCATTGAGAAGACAAGCAATATGATACTCATTATACACATGAAGTCATGCAAAACATATTTCTATGTTAGTCATTTTGGGGGGGAAGCAAGAAAAATAAAAAAGCAAAAGATGTTAGCTTCAATCTGCACCCAGAATTTATCAGTTCTCTCTTTGAAGTTAGATTTAAAATCATGAGTCTTTTGGAATTGTTTTCAGTCATTGTATTGATTAGAATAGCTAAATCTTTTATAGTTGATCATCATTACAATATTGCTGTAGTGTACAACAGTCTTCTGATACTGCTCATTTCACTTTGCATCAGTTCATATAAGTCTTCCCCGGTTTTTCTGAAATCCACCTGTTCATCATTTCTTATAGTGAAAAAGTATTTCATCACTATCATATACCACAACTTGTTCAGCCATTCCCCATTTGATGGATACATCCTCAATTTTAAATTCTTTGCCACCACAAAAAGAGCTGCTATAAATATTTTCGTACATATAGGTCTTCTTCCTTAGTATTCTATGCCTTTGGAATATAGACCTAGCAGCAGTATTGCTGAGCAATATGCACAGTTTGATAGTCCTTTGGGCAAAGTTCCACATTTTTCTTCAGAATGATTGGACAAGTTCCCAAGTTCACAAATGGCGCATTATTGTACTTACTTTTCCACATCCTCTCTGGCATTTGTCCTTTTTTTTCTGCCATGTTGTCCAATCTAACAGGTTTGAAGGAGTACCTCAGGAGTTATTTCAATGTGCGTTTCTCTAATCAATAGTGATTTAGAGCATTTTACGCATGCCTATTGATAGCTTTGATGTTTTCTGAAAAAACCTGTTCATACCCTTTGACCATTTATCAATTGAGGAATGGCTCTTGTTTTAATAAATTTGACTCAGTGTGCTTTATATTTGAGAAATGAGCACTTTATCAGAGAAACTTGCTGTCCATTTTTCTCCTCTTTCCTGTTTTCCTTCTAATTTTGGCTTTATTACTTTTGTTTGTGCAAAACCTTTTTAATTTCATGTAAGCAAAATTATCTATTATACTTCTTGTGATCCTCTCTATCTCTTATTTGGTCATAAACTCTTTCTTTATTCATAGATCTGACAGGTAAAATTTTCCATGCTCTTCTAATTTGCTTATGATATCATTGTATTCTCTAAAGCATGAGCCCATTTTGACCTTATCTTGATATATGATGTGAGATGTTAGTCTCTTTTTAATTTCAGCCAAACCACCTTCCCATTTTCCCAGCAATTTTTGTCAAACAGTGATTTCTTGACCCAAAAATCTTGGATCTTTTGAGTTTGTTAAACATTAGATTACTATGATCATTTATTATTGTGTATTATGTACCTAAACTATTCCATTGATCCACCACTCTATTTTTTAGTCAGTATCAGATAGTTTTGATGATCACCACTTTGCAATATAGTTTTAAATCTAGTACTGCTAGGCCACCTTCCTTCACATTTTTTTGTAGGTATTCTTCTTGATATTCTTGATCTTTTGTCCTTCCAGAAGAATTTATTACTATTTTTCTAGCTACGTAAATTAATTCTTTGGTAATTTGATTGTTATATCACTGAATAAATAAATTAATTTAGGTAGAATTGTCATTTTTATTTTATTAGCTTGACCTAACCATGAGTAATTAATATTGTTCCAGTTATTTAGATTTGTCTTTATTTGTGTAAAAAACATTTTGTATTTATGTTCATATAGTACTTGGATTTGTCTTGGCAGGTAGATACCCAAGTATTTTATATTGTCTGTTGTTATTTTATTTTTTTTGAAGGAGGGAAGGCAGGGCAATTGGAGTTAAGTGACTTGCCCAAGGTCACACTAATAGTAAGCATGTCAAACTTCTGAGGCCTGTTTTGAACTCAGGTCCTCCTGACTACGGGACCAGTGCTCTATTCACTGTGCCACCTTGCTGCCCGTCTGTGGTTATTTTAAATAGAATTTTTCCATCTTTTTCCTGCTTGGTTTTGTTGGTAATATATGAAAATGCTGATGATTTACATAAGTGTATTTTGTATCCTGAAACGAGTTGTTTAGTTTATTCTCTAGGGTTCTCTAAGTATACTATCAAATCATCTGCAAAGACCGATAGCTTTGTTTCCTTATTGCCTATTTTCATTCCTTCCATTTATCTTTCTTGTCTTATTGCTATAGCTAACATTTCTAGCTATTGATATTGAATGTTGAATAATAATAATAATGGACATCCTTGAGGAGTGGAGCCAAGATGGCAGAGTAAAAGCAGAGACTTGCTTGAGCTGTTTCCCAAATCCCTCCAAACACCTGTAAAAAATGACTCTAAACAAATTCTAGAGCTATAGAACCCACAAAATGAGAGAGTGAAACAAATCTCCACCCCAAGACTGCCTGGATGATTGCTGGGAAGGGTCTATCGCACCATGCTGGGAGCGGCACGCAGCCCAGTGTGGGCCTCACCAGCACAGACCAGGCCAGAGCAGACAGGGTGGAGCAGACCTCAGGGCAATGAATCACTGAACTGTGACAGTTTCTAGACTTCTCAACCCACAAACGCCAAAGCCAAGAAAACTCTGTTGGACCTGGACGAGAGAAGGGCATGGTCCAGCCCCAGCCCTGGGGTGATGGAGGTGGCTACAGTGGTGGTAGTAGTGGCAGAACCAGCAGCAGCAACAGTGTCTTCTTCAAGAGCTCCAGATCCACAGATAGTGGGGGTAATCAAGCAGCTGATCAGAGGAGGAGTGCAGGGATCTCTTTGCTGCTGCTGAGGCAGGATTTTTCTTCCTGCTTGGATCTGAGTCGCAGTTCTGGTTTTCAGTCCTGGGGTGAGGAGCACTGGTGTGGCAGAGCTCGTGGTGGCTGTGGAGAGGGAGTCCTCCTAGCAGTTCCAAGACAGAAAAGAGTGCTTAAGGTCACTCACAGACCAGAGCACAGACAAGGAGAGGAGTAAACACCACTCCTTGGATCATACCACCTCAGAAGAACTGCAAATTTACAGGTGCCTACAAGTAGCTTGGGAAACAGCAGTGCAAAACCCCTGAAGCTTGGGATCATGCACTCTCCACTCTGGAAGCAGAGTTCTACCTTGACAAAGAGCTCAAAAGTCAAGTAATTGGCTGGGAAAATGAACAGACAGCATAAAAAAACTCAGACTATAGAATCTTACTTTGGTGACAAAGAAGATCAAAACATACAGCCAGGAGAAGACAACAAAGGCAAAGATCCTGCATCAAAAGCCTCCAAGAAAAATATGAATTGGTTGCAGGCCGTGGAAGAGCTCAAAAAGCATTTTGAAAATCAAGTAAGAGAAGTAGAGGAAAAATTTGGAAAAGAAATGGGAGGGATGCAAGAAAATCATGAAAAACTACTCAACAGCTTGCTAAAGGAGATCCAAAAAAATACTGAAGTAAATAACACCTAAAAAAATAAACTAACTCAAATGGCAAAAGAGCTCCAAAAAGCCAATGAGGAGAAGAATGCTTTAAAAAACAGAATTAGCCAAAAGGAAAAAGAGGTCCAAAAGCTCACTGAAGATAATCATTCCTTAAAAATTAGAATGGAGCAAATGGAAGCTAAGGACTTTATGAGAAATCAAGAAATTATAAAACAGAATCAAAAGAATGAAAAAGTAGGAGATAATGTAAAATATCTCATTGGAAAAACCACTGATCTGGAAAATAGATCCAGGAGAGATGGAGTACCTGAAAGCCATGATCAAAAATAGAACCTAGACATCGTCTATCAAGAAATTAAAAAGAAAACTACCCTGATATCCTACAACCAGTGGGTAAAATAGAAATGGAAAGAATCCACCAATTGCCTGTATCGGTAAGGCAATAAACACAAAATCAACAATAGTCATGAATATGCCTATGTAGCTCTGTATTGTAAAGTATGAAAGACTCTCCATATAGAAGGTAAAAGAAGTGTGACATTTATTCAGACAACAGAGAATCATATCCCACAGCCAAATATTCAGCTCCCACTGCCAGTTAGCCAACTTTATCATAACAGCAAGGAACTTAAAACACCATATCACAGAGCCTGGAGCCTCGCCATACCAAAATCTCTCTGACCCCCTGCTGGGGTCTTCCCCAAAACAAACTCACAGTACAGCTAAGTCAGCCTGTTCAGTTCTAACCGTCACGAGGGTGGCCATTAATAGCCATTAGCAGTCATAACTGTTCTCTCTCTCTCTCTCTCTCTCTCTCTCTCTCTCTCTCTCTCTCTCCATTTCCTGTGACACCTTTTCCTTTTAGGAAGCTCCTCCCACCACATGTATCTTAGGCTTCCTGTGACACAAGCAAGTCACATGGCCTATTAATGGGTGGGAAAGATCTTCAAATCTAAATTGCTACTACATTGCCTCTTGAAAAAGATCCCAAAAGGAAAACTCCTAGGAATATTATAGCCAAATTTCAGAGTTCCTAGGTCAAGAAGAAATTATTGCAAGCAGCCAGAAAGAAACAATTCGAGTATTGTGGAAACACAATCAGGATAACACAAGATCTAGCAGCTTTTACATTAAGGGTTCAAAGGGTTTGGAATATGATATTCCAGAGGTCAAAGGAGCTAAGATTAAAACAAAGAATCACCTACTAGCAAAACTGAGTATAATACTTCAGGGGAAAAAATGGACAGAAGGCACAGAGTGAGTTGAATATAAAGGGATGATATCTAAAAATTAAAATTAAGTGGTGAGAGAGGAATATATTGGGAGAAGGAGAAAAGGAGAGATAGAATGGGGTAAAGTATCCCACATAAAAGAGGCAAGAAAAAGCTTTTATAATGGAAGAGAAGAGGGGGAAGTAAAAGGGAATGAGTGAACCTTACTCTCATTGGATTTGGCTTAAGGAGGGAATAACATACACCCTCAATTGGGCATCTTACCCTACAGGAAAGTAGTGGGGAAGAGGATAAAAGGGGAGGATGACAGATGGGAGGACAGATTGGAGGTTTTGAAAAGGGACAGGGTCAAAGGAGAAAATTGAATAAATGGAAGACAGGATAGGATGGAGGGAAATATAGCTAGTCTTTCACAACATGACTGTTATGGAAATGTTTTGCATAATAATAGATATGTGGCCTATATTGAATTGCTTGCCTTCTCAAGGAGGAGATGTGGGGAGGGAAGAAGGGAGAGACTTCGGAACTCAGAATTTAAAAAAAAACAATGCTAAAAACTGTTTTTACATGCAACTGGAAAATAAGATATACAGGCAATGGGGTATAGAAATCTATCTTGCCATACAAGAAAGTAAGGAGAAAGGGGATAAGGAGGGGAGTGGGGTGATAGAAGGGAGGGAAGACTGGAGAAAGGGGCAATCGGGATACATGCTATCTTGCGGTAGGAGGAAGGGAGAGATGGGAAGAAAATTTGTAACTCAAAATCTTGTGGAAATGAATGTTGAAAACCAATAATAAATAATCTCAAAAAATGGACATCTTTGCTTCACTTCTGATCTTACTGGGAAGGCTTCTAGTTTATCCTCAATACAGATAATTTTTGCTCTTGGCTTTAGATGGATACTACTTATCATTTTAAGAAAAGTTCAATTTATGCTATACTTTCTAATGTTTTTTAATAGGAATAGTAATTGTATTATGTCAAAAGCTTTTTCTGCATCTATTGATATAATCATATGGTTTTTGTTGTTTTTAATATTGATATGGTCAATTATGTTTATAGTTTTCCTAATATTGAACCTGCTTTGCTTTCCTAGTATGAATCTCACTTGGTCAAAATATTGCTTTGTGATATATTGCCACAATCTCCTTGCTACTATTTTTATTTAAAATTTTTGCATCAATATTCATTAGGAAAATTTGTCTATAATTTTCTTTCTCAGTTTTTCTTCTCCCTGGTTTATATATCATGATCATATTTGTGTCACTGAAGGAATTTGGTGGGGATTCTTTTACCTATTTTTTTCACATAGTTTATATAGTATTGGAATTAATCATTCTTTAAATGTTGGGTAGGATTCCTTTGTAAATCTGTCTGGTCCTGTGTACTTTTTCTTAGGGAGCTCATTTATGGTTTATTCATTTATTTTTCCAAGGTAGGGCTATTTAAGTATTCTGTTTCTTATTCTGTTAATCTGGACAATTTATATATTTGTAACTATTCATCCATTTCAATAAGATTGCCAGTTTTATTGACATGTAATTGGACAAAATAGCTCCTAATGATTGCTTTAATTTCATTGTATTTGGTGGTAAATTCACCCTCTTCATTTTTGATGCTGGCAATTTTATGTTTTTTTTTCCTTTCTTTTTTAAAAATTGAATTAACCAATGTTGTATCTATTTTATCAAATTTCCCCCATAAAACCAGCCACTAGTTTTATTTACTAGTTCAATGGTTTGCTTTCAGTTTTATTAATATCTCCTTTGATTTTCAGGATTTCCATTTTGGTGTTTAATTGGGAATTTTTGATTTGTTCCTTTTCTAGTTTTTTTTTTTAATTGCCTACCTGCTTCATTGATCTGCTCTTTTTCTTTTTAAATTGTTGTTATTGTTGTTTGTCCTTCAGAGGACCATGATATCAGGGAGGTGATGCCATGACATGCAAGTAAATTAGATTTAAGTGAAGGAAGGCTTGCAAAGTCACCAGCCTCACTTTTTTCTCCAGAGCCATCTGGGTCCAGTGGCAAGATATAGATCAGGACAACTGGAGGTGACCCTAGGTGCAGTGGGAGACCTTGGCCTTTTTAAGCTAAGGTCTTTCCCAAGTCTTGGTTTGACTGAGGCAATACCCATTCAGTGATTAAGGCTAGGTAAGAAACAAGGCAGAGAAGAGCCTCCTTTTACCTAGTTAAAAAAATCAGTCTGGGAGGGGAAGTTCCTCAGGGTTTCGGGTCCAAACAGATACAATTGCTATTTACATTCACTCTGAGCTCAGGGCCCAAACAATCACTAAGTGAGGTTTTGGGTTTTTAAGGCTTGGTTCTTAAGAAAAAAAATCTAGCCTATAAACCCCAAGGTATCTTATGCAGTTTCAGGATCGAAATTTACATTCCTTCGGGCAGAGCACCTGCAGGTAAGGGTATGGGTGTTTAGAGATATAAAATTTCCCCTCAGTACTGCTTTGTTTGCAAACATTTGTTTGGTATGTTATTTCACTGTTGTTATTATCTTTAATGAAATTATTGTTTGCATGATTTGTTCTTTGAGTCATTCATTCTTAAAGGCCGTATTTTTTGGTTTTCAATTAATTTTCAATCTCTGCTTCTAAGGACCCATATCAAATTTAAATTTTGTTGCATTATGATCTGAAAAGAATGCACTTAATACTTCTGCATTTGGTTGTCAGGTTTTCATATCTTAGTACATGGTCAATTTTTGTGAAGGTACCATGTATAGCTGAGAAAAAGTATATTCCTTCCTATTTTCATTCAATTTTTCCATAGGTCTATCATGTCTAACTTTTCTAAAATTCTATTAATCTCCTTAGCTTTTTTTTCTTATTTATTTTATGATTAGAGTTATCTACTTCTGAGAGGGGAAAGTTGATATCCCCCACTAGTATGTTTTAACTTTTAAGAATTTGGATGTGATGCCATTTGGTTCACATATGTTTAATATTGATATTACCTCATTGTCTATGGTACCTTTTAGGAAAATGTGGTTTCTTGGGGCAGCTAGGTGGCACAGTGAGTAGAGCACTGGCCCTGGAGTGAGGAGGACCTGAGTTCAAATCTGGCCTCAGACACTTAACACACTTACTAGCTTGGGCAAGTAATTAAACCACAATTGCCTTGTCTTCCCCCCTCTAAAAAAATGTGGTTTCTCTGATTATCACTTTTAATTAGGTCTATTTTTGTTTTTCCTTTGCCTGACATAATGATTGTTGTCCCTAGCATTTTTTTACCTCAGCTGAAACATGATAGATTCTTCTATTTCTTCTTATTTTAACATGTGTGTCTTTCTGTTTCAGATGTGTATTTTGTAAAACAAACAAACATATTGTTGAGTTCTGATTTCTAATCCATTCTGCTATCCACTTCCATTCTATGGTGAGTTCATCCCATCCACATGTATAGTTAATTACTAACTGTGTTTAACAGAGGGATCCCCCTGTGATTGTCACAAGACAATATATTTTATGGCAAACTCACACAGGGCAAGCATTCACATGGTGGTCAAAAGAAGCTATACAAGGACACTCTCAAGGTCTCTCTCAACAACTTTGGAATTGATTGCGTGATATGGGAGACATTGGCACAGGACTGCTCAGCAGGGCATACCCATATCAAAGAAAGTGCAAGGCTCTATGAACAAAGCAGAATTGAAATAGCTCAAAAGAAACACAGGATGCACAAGTTTGGAGTACCCCACCCCAAGTGTTCACCCTTACTAATTGTGCCTGACCTGTGATAGAGCATTCTGAGGTCATATTGGCCTGATCAGCCACAGTTGGACACATTGAATCTTGACTCAAGCATAATAATGTCATTTTGGTCCTCTTCAAGAGTGAAGGACAACAACCAACCAACCAACTGTGTATTTCTCACCATACTATTTTCTTCCATTTATTCCTCTCTCCCTCTTTTTACCCTTTTCCTCCTCAAAATTCTGTTTTGCTCCCAATTTTCCTTAATCTGCCCCATTTTATGCTCCCTTTTCTTTGAAATAGTATTCCCCATTCTTCCTCTCCTTTCCCCCTTCCCCAGTTTGTCCCTCTTTCCCACCCCTCCATTTTTTGAGATCATCCCAACATAATCAACTCACATCTGTGCTCTCTATCTATATAATAATAATAATAATAATAATGTTCTTAAGAATTACATGTATCAACATGTGTCATCGTCCCATATAGGAACCTTATTGAGTCCTTTACGATTTCTCTGTAATGTTTACCTTTTTAATCCTCTTGAGGCTTATGTTTGGATGTCAAGTTTCTATTCAGGTCTGGTCTTTTCATCAGTAATGCTTGAAAGTCCTCTATTTCTTTAAATATTCATCTTCCCTCAGAAGGATTATGTCCAGTTTTCCTGGGTAGGTTATTTTTAGTTGTATTCCTAGTTTCTTTGCCTAGGATATTCAAAGTCCTCCACTCCTTTAGCTGCTAAATCTTATGTGAGTCTGATCATGGTTCCACAGTATTTGAATTGCTTCTTTCTGGAGGTTTATAATATTTCTTCCTTGACCTGGGAGCTCTGAAATTTATCTATAATAATCCTCACAGTTTTCATTTGGGGATCTCTTTCAGGAGGTGATCAGTGGATTCTTTCAATTTCTATTTCACCTTCTGTTTATAAGATATTGGGAAAGTTTTCTTCTCGTGGCCAGAATGGCTTTTGTTTTCTTTGGATGGCTCAGTTTATCTCATTGGGCCTTGCTGGGTGCCGGGCCTGCTGCTCCTCTTCTGGAGCAGGAAGCCCAGAGCCCCATGCCTGTGAGCAGAGAACTTCCTGTGTGACCTCTTCCGGGGCAGGAAGCCCAGAGACCATGCCTGGGAACAGAGAACTTCCTGTGTGATGAGTCATGGGGCTGGCTGAGGGGAGGTGTTGACTCCAGAGCCATGCCCTATTAGGTGTTAACCTAGGGGAAGGGGCCAACTCAAGAACCAATCGGCCCTGGTCATTCAGGGGGCGCTTGATGATGTCAAAAACTCTATAAGAGGGGAGAAAATGGCTTGAAGCTCCCCTTTCCTTTTCCAGTTGGAGCCAGAGATGCCTACAGCCGAAGCTGACGCAGGAGCTGCCGGTAGCAGAGCTGACCCACGTGTGGACCGAGGAGTGCTGAACAAGGACTTGAGGCCAGTGGGTAATCTTCTTACCGTAGAGGGGAAGCATGTACATGATTTTGCTTTATACCATCATGCTTCTCTGTGGCCTCCTGGTTACTCTTATGAGGCGGACTTATTGGGCCTGGAAGCTTTTGATCAAAATATCAAAATGGGGATGCTGGTTTGTGAGTCTGTTACTGTGGAGTTTAAATACATGCTTTATTTCTTCTGCCTTCTACCTAGAGAATTCCTTATATCCTGCAGTTCCGAACTTTTCAGGTATATATATGATTCTCTTTGAAATCATAAATTCTGCCTTCATAATACACCTCTATAATTTCTAGAAATATTCTGTATATGCTCTTCTTTTTTTAAAAATGGCTTTCCTGTATTCCAATAACTCTTAAATTATCTTTCTCTGATCTGATCTATTTTCTATGTCAGTTGTTTTTCCAGTGAGATATATTACATTTTCTTCTATTGTTCCTATTGTTTTGACTTTGCTTTACTGTTTCTTGATGTCTCCTGGAGTCATTAGCTTTTACTTGTCCAATTGTGATTTTGAAACAATTATTTTCTTCTGTGAGTTTTTGTATTTCTTTTTCCATTTGTCCAATTCTGTTTTTTAAGAAGTTTTTCCTTCACCTAATTTTTGTACCTTTTGTTCCATTTGGTCAATTCTGTTTTTTAAGGTGTTATCTTCTTTAGTATTTTTTGTGTGCCTCTTTTACCAAGTTTTTAATTTTTTTTGTAATTTTTTTTGCATCATTCTCATTTCTTTTCCCAATTTGTCCTCTACCACGCTTATCACTTTCTTTAGTTCCTCCAGGAATTCTTGATGGACTTGGGTACAATTTGCATTTTTTGAGGCTTTGCTTGTAGCTGTTTTCCCATTGTTGTCTTTTTCTGAGTTTTATCTTGATTTTCACTGTCATCTTAGTTCATTTTTATGGCCTGATTCTTTTTGTTGTTATTGTTGTTGTTTGCTCATTTTCCCCACCTATTTCTTGACTTTGGCCTTTATGTTAAAGTTGGGCTCTTCTCACCTGGGTGTTTGAGGGCACTGTCCCAAGCTTCAGACTTTTTTGCCCTGCTGTTTTCAGAGCTACTTATAAGGGTCTGTAAGTTTTCAGTGCTTCCAAGGTGGTATGGTCCAGCGAGAGATATGGTCTTTAAATCTAGGTTCTGATCTTTACCTTGGGCCCCTGCTCCCCAAGCTACAAGTATTAGTGCTCCTTTTTGCCCTGGCACTATGAACAGAGCCACTGCTCCCTTGGAACAGATCACAAGCAATTCTCTCTGCTGTGGCACTGTAACCCAGAACTGTATATGAGCAATAAAATTGGTAAACAATGTCAGATCCTATATCCAGTAGCAGTGAAGAGTCCCCTGTAATTTCTTTCTGACAGGTTATCAAATCCCTTTACCACCTCCAAGCCAAGAATTCCTGTAGCTACTATTGCTGCTGCTACTATTACAACCTCTTCCAAGGCCGAATGCTAGTGTTGCTGCCATGTGTGCTCCAGGCTAGCCTCCACACTTTAATATTGAAAACCCATCTTGCCAAACTCCTAAGTCGTCTTGTGGTGGAAAAATTTCTCATGCTTACCTTTTAAGTTGGCTATACCACTCCAGAATTTGATTTTATTCTATATTTTAAAGTTTTTTTGGAGTGGTGTTTTGGCAGAATTCATCTGGGTTGCTGCCTCTGTTCTTCTATCTTGTCTCTACCCCTTTCCCATAACATCTAAATTCTTAAAGGCAAAGTTAAATTAGTTACAGGAATAAATAAACAGTGAAACTATAATTGTGGGGAGACTGGTTTTCCTCTTTCAGTCGTAGATAGATCTAGCCAAAATTAAACCAAAAAAAGATTATAAGTTTCGAAAAGTTGTAGATACTATAAAAATTAGATATTACAAGATTCTGAAGAATGTTAAACTGAAGATAGTATAAAAATTGGATATTACAAGATTCTAAAGAAAGTAAAACTGAATTATAGCTATTCTCAGCTATGAATGACACCTTGATAGAAATTGAGTGCAAAGTAGGTATAACAACCTCAAAAGGCAATGTAAGATATAGAAATATTAAATGCATACTTTACCAATCAGAATGCAATAAAAATTACATCCAATAAAGGGCCTTTGAAACAAAGATTGAGAATTAATTGGAAAATAAATAACTTAATTCCAAAGAATGGATCGGTCAAATAACTGGTCATAGAATCATCACTGATTCCATGAAAGATATTGGCAACAATGAGAAAACATTCCAAAATTTCAGAGATACAGTCAAAGTGGTACTTAAACAAAAATTTATATCTCAAAATGTTTTCCTAAATAAAAGAGAAAGAACTGCTCAATGAATTGATCATAAAACTAAAAAAAAATCTAAAACATTTAAATTTTTTTTAAAAATCAATATATCTAATGACCCCAAGTAAATACCAAAATAGAAATCCTGAAAATCAAAAGGGAAACTAAGAAAATTAAAGGCAAAAATACCATTGAATTAATAAAACTTGGACCTTGGTTGTATTTTTGTTTCAAAAACAAAAAAGTAGGTAATCCACTAGCTAACTTATTTTAAAAAAGAAATAAGAAAACTGTATTGCTAGTATCAAAAATGAAAAAGGTGACAATAATCAATGAAGGAGAAATAAATAATTAGGTACAATTTTGCCCATCTATATATCATTCAAAATAATCATCTAAATGAAATGTATGACTGTTTACAAAAATATAAATTGTGTAGATTAACAGAGCATGAAATAACCCTATATTAGGAAAATAAAATGGACTCTAAAGGAAAAAAATAGGACAAGATAGTTTTAAGAAATATTACCAAACACTTAAAAAACTGTTTGAAAAAAATAGGAAATAAGAAATGCAAAACACTCCTATCTTCCAGGAGTTCAACTCCCAATGAGGGGAAACAAGATATATGTAGACTGGTTGAAAGGTAATCTCTGAGGGAAGGCATTAATAGCTAGGAGAACTAGAAAAGACCTCCTGCAGAAGGTAGGATTTGATCTATGTCCTGAAGGAAGCCAAGAGAAACTAATAGGTGGAAGTGAGGAAAAGGATCATTCCAGGAATGGCACATCCAGTGCAAGGGCACAAAGATGTGACATAATATCTTATCAAGGAACAGCAAGGAGGTCAATGGTAGCTGTATCATATTATATGTGGAGGGGAGCAAGTATAAACAAACTAGAAAGGTAGAGGTGGAAGAAGATCAAAGGTGCACAAATAGAGGGGTTTGGCTTTCTGCCCAGCTCCCCAACACTTACTTCAAAAAAGAAAAAACCTGAAATTCACACTAATGGGGCGCTTCAGTCCTTGTGCTTGGACCCTAATTCTAACATTTCTCCTTAGCCTCTGCTTGGGTGCCTGTACCTGGACCCCAATTCCAAAACCACATCCAGCTCTAAAATCACATCTCTCCCTAGCCTCAAAATACTGCCTGAGACAGTTCCTCTCCAGTTGAAGGGCAGCATGCTTAGCAAAACACTTATCTCTCCTCCTGACACTGTGGCCTGCTGCATCTATAGAATTTATTGGTCCCACTCCCAGTGTAGTGCTAATTGGATGTGCGCTGGGCCATAATGATATTTACTACTTATTAACCTTCCTTATATGTATCCTAGACATTCATCTTGTCTAACAAGACATTTGACAGAAGCTACCTAGAAATTTCCAGTCAACCGTGACTGCAAAACCACACCCCCAGGTAGCCCCACCTTGGGCTATTTCCGAGTGAACTCTGGGTAAGATACCTGCACAGTAGATACAAAAAGTGCATGTTCCTTTAAGAACTGACCACCCCTTAACCACTCCCTAATCCCACCCCAAAATACCTAATTGACATGTTTCACCCCCAAATCTCGTATATAAACTTTCCTGCACCTCTGTAAGGTTGCAGATTCCCTAAGAACTCTTGCCCACTGTAAAGTGTAATAAATCTTTGCCACCTTGACTTAAAGAATGCTTGAGATCATGAATTCATTCCAGATGGCCTAGACCCTCTCCAGTACTCAGGTCCTTGAGGGGCACTCCCCCTCAATGACCCCATCTGGGAACTCCAGTCTTGGGGTTCCTGGACCTTGTCTCCCTCAACCCTCAACAACACCAGACTACATAATGATCAAGAAATCAAAAGAGAAACCATAGTAAGTAAGAAACTATAGAATTGCACAAAAGTCAGTAGGAAAGGGAATTGCCAGAAAAGTCAGTGCCAATGTTGGTAAACAAACCCATAGTCTCATAGTAGGACCAGAGAGGTCCAGAAATACATGCAGACTGTAGGGGTCTCTGTCTGTAGGCAATAAGAGAAGAGAGCTCCTTTGCAAAATGCCCAGGGTGCTTAAAAACCTACAGAAGGACCCTTAGAAATCTCAGGGAGCAATGGCAACCAAGGTAGGCTTAGTAGTGATTATAGTGAATTTGGCTTAAACCTGGACACCCCAGGGCTCCAAGGTCCCTCGTATTCTGTCCTGAGATGCTATAGAGGTCCCTGGAGATACAAAGCTCTGAACTACAAAGATGCAGGGGGAAATGGAGGAAAAGGAGGTCATCACAAGAATATAGATGACCTAGTTCCAGACAAAACATAACTGACCATTCCATCCAGTAGTACAGTAGAGTGTGAGTGCTGCCTGACCCTTACACAAAACCCAATTTGGAAACTAAATATGGAAAGCTAAACAATCCAAAGAAAACATCAACTAGCAAAAAATTTATTTAAAATCTAGAGATCCTTCAAAAGAAAGAGACTCTGTAACAACTGCAAGCCCAAACTCAAAGTAAAAAAACAGAATTTTCCACAAGGACTACACAAATAATTAGAATAAATGAAATGAGAGATAATAAACTAAATAAAAGCTCTTAAAGGAAGAACCAAAAGGACAATAAATACTTTAGAAAAAATAATAGCAAACTATGCCCAAGAATCAACCTTCCTGAAATCTAGAATAGGACTAGAAACATCTGACTCTGTGAGATAGCAAAAAAAAATTAGAATAAAGTCAAAAGATTGAAAAATAGAAGAAAATGTAAGATATATGATAAATGACCTAATAATTTTAGAGAGATAATTTTAGAGTCATTGGACTCTCTAAAAAATGACAGTGTCTGGGGACTATATTTAAGGAATCTGACCAGATAAATTAGAATAGAGGACAAAATTAACATACAAAGAACCCACCAATTACTTCCTGAAACAAACTCCCAAGAGAAAAGTCCCCAGAAATGTCATAGTAAAAATACAAGGCTTCTACATCAAAGAAAAAAAATACTATAAACATCCAGAAAGAAGCAGTTCAAGTATCAAAGAACCACATTCAGGATCATATAAGATCTGAAATTTTCTACTATAAATGAAAGGAGATAATACAATATTCTAAAAGACAAAAATACAGGCTTAACACCAAGTATAACTTATCCTGCAAAGTATAATCCTACTGGGGGAAAACTGGATTTTTAATACAATGGAGGACTTTCAAGCATTTCCAATGGGGGAAAAACAGAACTGAATAGGAATGAAATGAAATGAAATGAAAATGAGAGTCAAGAGAAACCTAGAAAGATAAATTTGTTTGACCAATTAGAAGGATCTGTATGATACCATAATGCTAAAAATAAAATAAAATAAAATAAAATGAGAAGAAACCAGTGACCTTTCAGAAGCTTAAAATATTGAAAAGGTTAAATAAGAATTTTAAAAATAAGAGTTAAATAACAAAAATATATCATAGTGTATTGTTTCTGTTCTGAGAATTTTAAAAGGGGAAAGAGAAAGGAAAGTATAATATGTTACTGTAGGAAAAAAGAATGGAGCTTGTCATTTCTCATAAGTAATGTACGTGGAAAAAAAAGAGTATACATACATGGAGGAAAGGGTGGTAGGAGTTAGGCATCTTATTACCCTCACTTTTATCTGAAACAAAGAAAGGAGGGTAAAATACATCATATGCATGTGCATACACACACACACAGACACACACACACACACAATACACACCAAGAGAGTTTGGTGTAGAATATGTCAAACTCAATGGGAAAACAGGTGGAGAGTGGGCCAAGAAGTAGGCTATTTCCTCTTGCAGGAGGAAATAGTCATAGGCAAAATAGTCTTCCTAATCTTGAAGGGGACATTAAAAAGAAGAAGAAGAATTAGAATCTGTGGTTATGCCCACCAATTAGCAAATGGTCCAACATATTGTGGTATAGGAAGGCAATGGAGTATTATTGTTCAATAAGAAATTACAAAACAGGGGGTGGAGCCAAGATGGCAGCTGGAAAGCAGGGACTAGCATGAGCTCCCTGCCAAGCCCCTCCAAAAACCTATAAAAAATGGCTCTGAACTAATTCTAGAACTGCAGAACCCAGAAAATAGCAGAGGGAAGCAGAGCTCCAGCCCAGGATAGCCTGGATGGTCTCTGGGTGAGGTCTATCCCACACAGAGCTGGGAGTGGAGGGGAGCAGAGCAGAGCCCAGCATGCACTGCACAGACCAACCAGATCAGGAGCCAGGCAGAGCATGCCCTAGCGCCCTGAATCACTGAGCTGCAGCAGTTACCAGGCTTCTCAATCCACAAACACCAAAGACAACAGAGAAGGTTAGTGGGAAAAGCTGTGGGAGGAGAAGGAGTTCGCAGTCAGCCACTGCCCCAGGGGCAGCGGAAGTGGGGCAGCTACAGAACTACAGCTGCAGCTACTTCTGGCCCCAGGCCCACCTGGTGGGAGAAATTAAGTGGCAGATCAGAGCAGGAGTGTAGATCCTGCTTAAGATCTAAGTCAGGTCCAGGTTGGCAGTTCTTGGGGAAGGAGGAGTGCTGGTGTGGCAGAGCTGGTGCATCCCCCCAGGCGTGAAACATAGTTCTCTTAACTCTACAAGCAGTCATACCCCACTGAAAAACTCAAGGGTCAAGTTAGTTGGTTGGGAATATGGCCAGGCAGCAAAAATGCACCCAGATGCAGTCTCAGACTCTGGAATCTTTCTTTGGTGACAAAGAAGACCAAAACATACAGACAGAAGAAGTCAACAAAGTCAAAGAGCCTACAACAAAAGCCTCCAAGAAAAACATGAACTGGTCCCAGGCCATGGAAGAGCTCAAAAAGGATTTGGAAAAGCACGTTAGAGAAGTAGAGGAAAAATTGGGAAGAGAAATGAGAAGGATGCAAGAAAACCATGAAAAACAAGTCAATGACTTGCTAAAGGAGACCCAAAAAATACTGAAAAATATACTGAAGAAAACAACACCTTAAAAAATAGACTAACTCAAATGGCAAAAGAGCTCCAAAAAACCAGTGAGGAGAAGAATGCCTTGAAAGGCAGAATTAGCCAAATGGAAAAGGAGGTCCAAAAGACCACTGAAGAAAATACTACCTTAAAAATTAGATTGGAGCAAGTGGAAGTTAGTGACTTGATGAGAAATCAAGACATTATAAAACAGAACCAAAGGAATGAAAAAGTGGAAGACAATGTCAAATATCTCATTGGAAAAACCACTGACCTGGAAAACAGATCCAGGAGAGATCATTTAAAAATTATTGGACCACCCGAAAGCCATGATCAAAAAAAGAGCCTAGATACCATCTTTCAAGCAATTATCAAGGAGAACTGCCCTGATATTCTAGAGCCACAGGGCAAAATAGAAATTGAAAGAATCCATCGATTGCCTCCTCAAATAGATCCCAAAAAGAAATCTCCTAGGAATATTGTCGCCAAATTCCAGAGCTCCCAGATCAAGGAGAAAATACTGCAAGCAGCCAGAAAGAAACAATTTGAGTAGTGTGGAAACACAATCAGAATATTCCAAGATCTAGCAGCTTCCACATTAAGAGATCAAAGGGCTTGGAATACGATATTCTGGAGGTCAATGGAGCTAGGATTAAAACCTAGAATCACCTACCCAGCAAAGCTGAGTATCATGCTCCAAGGCAAAATATGGATTTTTAATAAAATAGAGGACTTTCAAGCTTTCTCAGTGAAAAGACCAGAGCTGAATAGAAAATTTGACTTTCAAACACAAGAATCAAGAGAAGCATGAAAAGGTAATTAAAAAAAAGAACAAGAAAAAGAAATTGCAAGGGACTTACTGAAGTTGAACTGTTTTGTTTACATTCCTACATGGAAAGATGATGTGTATGATTCATGAGACCTCAGTATTAGGGTAGCTGAAGGGAATATGCATATATATATGTATATATGTAACTTTATATATATATGTATATGTGAGTGTGTATATATGTATATATGTATGTGTGTATATATGTATATATAGAGAGAGAGAGAGAGAGAGCGGGCACAGGGTGAGTTGAAGATGAAGGGAAGATATCTAAAAGAAATAAAATCAAATTAAGGAATGAGAGAGGGAGATAGGGAGAGATAGAATAGGGTAAATTATCTCGCATAAAAGTGGCAAGAAAAAGCAGTTCTGTAGGAGGGGAAGAGAAGGCAGGTGAGAAGGAACGAGTGAATCTTGCTCTCATCAAATCTGACCTGAGGAGGGAATACCATACATACTCATTTTGGTATCTTACCCCACAGGAAAAAAGGAGGAAGAAGATAAAAAAGGGGGGGGGGTGATAGAAGGAAGGCAGATGGGGTGGAGGTAATCAAAAACAAACACTTTCGAAATGCGACAGGGCCAAGGGAAAAAATTCAATAAAGGGGGGTAGGTTAGGAAGGAGCAAAATATAGTTAGTCTTTCACAACATGAGTATTGTGGAAGGGGTATACATAATGATATGCATGTGGCTTATGTTGAATTACTTGACTTCTTAGGGAGGGTGGGTGGGAAGGGAAGAGGGGAGAGAATTTGGAACTCAAATTTTTAAAAACAGATGTTCAAAAACAAAAAAAAAGTTTTTGCATGCAACTAGGAAATAAGTTACACAGGCAATGGGGCGTAGAAATTTATCTTGCCCTACAAGAAAGGAAGGGAAAAGGGGATGGGAGGGGAGTGGGGTGACAGAAGGGAGGGCTGACTGGGGAACAGGGCAACCAGAATATACGCCATCTTGGAGTTGGGGGGAGGGTAGAAATGGGGAGAAAATTTGTAATTCAAACTCTTGTGAAAATCAGTGCTGAAAACTAAATTAAAAAAATTTAAAAAAAATAAAGAGGAACCAGTGGATGCAACAACAAATAAAAAAGAAATTACAAAAGAGATAATTGCAGGGAATACTGTAAAATGTGAAATTATGTAGACTGAAGTGAGCAGAAGGAACCAGGAAAACAAGTTATATGAGAATAATGACATCGGAAAGAAAAACAACTTTGAAAGACTTAACCCTGATCAATGCAAGGCTCTAGTTTCTAGAATACCTGTAATGAAGCATATTGCCTGTCTCCTGACTGAACGGTGATGAATGTAAAGTGTAGAAAGAGACATAAATTTTTGGACATGGCCACTGCTTGGATTTGTTTTTAGTTTATGACAAATCTACATATTACTTTTTTAATATTAGGAAAAAGTACAGAAAAGCAAGATAATCTTTAAAAGTAATATATGGATTTATTATAAACTAAAAATATAGATGGTATTAAATAGAGATTTACATTTTTATATATAATCTTCTTGTATTCTCTGTCTACATAGGAATGCTCAATTTTGGTGTTTAAGTTTAAAATTTAAATGAGAAAACTTTTTAAATGGAAATGAAGGTGATAGAAAAATATAAAATATCAATGAAACTTATTTTAAAAGATTTTAAAAAGATTAAAATAACAAAATTAAAAATATGATAGTTGTCATTTTATATCTGATGCATACTGGTTGTGTGATGCTTGGCAAGTCACTTAACCTCTCAGCGTTTTAGAAAAGGGTAGGGGGTCAGCAAACTATTGCTGGGCCTGTGGGCTAAATTTTGTCATTGCCTGATTTTGTACTTCCAAGCTAAGAATGGTTTATACCTGTTTAAATAAAGTTTTGTTCTATTTTAGAAGGTAAAAGCCATTCTTTGTTCACTGGTCACATAAAAATAGGCAGGAGGTATATTTGGCTCTTTGTTTGACCTCTTGGCCAGATTTGATCCATGGATCATACCCTTGCTCTAGACAACTCTTAAGAGTATAAATTGAAGAGAAAGTCCCTGCACCGGTCGTTTCCTCACCCAGGAGTTCTGTATACTAAAAATCACTGGTTTTATCTCTAATTACCTTCCAGGCAGATTAGAGGTAGCCTTGGGGATATAGGCTAATCTGAGAGTCAAGAAAAATTTAGCTGATGTACTTCCACTGATACAACTAACTTTGTGAGGATAACCAGGTAACTTAACCTTTTAGTGCCCAAAAACTCTTTTATCGATGAGTTGTTTATCTGCATCAGTAGAGGAAGTTTCCATACTGGAAATTGCCTATATGAAAACCACAAGCCTTAGAAAGACTTACATGAACTGCTGCTGAGTGAAGAGAGCAGAACCAGGAGAACACTGTGCACAGCAAAAGCAACATTGTGTGATGATTAACTATAATAGGCTTCGCTCTTCTCATCAATACAATGATCCAAGACAATTCCAAAAGGCTCATGATGGAAAATGCTAATCACATCCAGAGAAAGAACTATGGAATCTGAATGCAGATCAAAGCATATTATTTTCACTTTTTTTGTTTGTTTTTTTTCTTTTTCATGGTTCCCTTTTGTTCTGATTCTTCTTTCACAACATGACTAATGTGGAAATATATTTAACATGATTGTACATGTATAACCTAGATCAGATTGCTTGCTGTCTTGGAGAAGGGGGGAGGGAGAGAGAGGGAAGGAGGGAAAAGAATTTGGAACTAAAAATTTTACAAAAATGAATGTTGAAAATTATCTTTATATGTAATTGGAAAAAATAAAATACTATTAAGAAATTTTTTAAAACCCACAGGTGTAGAACAAAAGGATATTTCTTTCACAAAACCATTTTGACTTCACTTAATACCTTCCTATTTTCAGATCCAACAAATTAACATTGAAGCATCTGGCAGCATCTCCCTTAAGAAAGCCAGAAAATAAATTCTAATCTTTGTGAGCTTTTGCCAAGAATACCTATCTAGCAGTGTTCCTGTCTTTGGCAATGTTAAAAGTAAGCAGAAATGCCCTGAGAAATGATCTCATTTTGACAGAAGTGATCAAAGAAAATGTTAAATCTAAGATTGTTGTCTAGAAGCCAAAATGAAAACTCATCAAAATGGCATGATAAATACTGTTGGATGGGATGGGATATGCTAGGATGAATACTCCATTACTTTACACAGTAAATGATATGGTCTAGAGTATTGTTGCAAGGTCCATCCCCAATATGTGGTATGGGATATCATCGTGTGGCTTGAGAGGAGGCAGAATATATATCTCTAGTCTCTTTTCTCTACTCCACCTTTCTCCAAAGGAGACTTTAATTGCTGCTAAGAAGGGGAGCAAGAGGTTGTGGTTAGAAACTTGACCACTCTGCTCATCTCAGAAAGAGGGCATACTGGGCTAGAATTATATCTATTTGCTCCCTCCAATATTAGTCTGGAGGTTGTGATTTTCAAGTTCAAGCTAATTTCTGATCTCTGTTTCTTTAATGCAGAAGAGAAGAAGACACCAAGCTTCATATCTAAGGCTTGACTCTTTTCCCACCTAATACTAGTTCTATGATGAAAACACGTAGAGCTTAGCAAAGAATCCATTTACCCAAATCAGTAGGAAACAGAAATCAGAGAAAGTATACATAGGAGGATACATACCATATAATATAGATTGGAAGCAAGGAAACTCAACCAAACCAAGAAAGAGAGACCCAGATCTCATCCAAGGGGAAGTTCTTTGAAGTCTTTCATGTAACAAGCTGGGGATAGAGACATGATGGAAAATGCCAGCTCCTCTCATGTCAACTTCTTACTATAGTCTTTTCCTTCAGCAACCTGAAGTAAGATTGGCATCATTCAACATCTTTCTTGAAGCTGGAACCTAGAAGTGTCCTAAGCCCAAAGAGACCTGAAGAGACTTTCAAATACCAAGAGGACTCTTCTGTTTGACCCTTCCAACTCCAACCCAACCATCACCAGACCCAGGAGACTGAACTCCCCCAATAAAGAAAGAGTCTCATACCAATGGGCTTTGGGTCCAGGGTTACAAAATGTAAAGATGTTTGTGGTGATTTCAATAGACTGAGAAAGCAACATGTCTAATGCTCCAGGCAGGTGATTATGTTTTGTACTTAATGTAATTGCTTAGATATAAAGTCGATCTGAGAAGACTGCAGATCAGATGGTGGTTCAATCTATTGTCTCCAAACCTAAAAACATCTATGATTTCAATTACACCATCTCTTAATTATAAAACCACAGTTTCTTTCTGTCCTTAGCTCTTATCTTCACTGCCACGCCCCAAACAAAAAAAAAACCTTGAAGAATGATATTTGGGACTTCTCTAGTTTATTCATGGATTTTAATGCAGAACACATTCTTGCAGAAGAAAAGAAAAGCACAATAACACTAATATCCAATTTAAATTCTCAGTGAAAACAAAAATTAAAATTTAAAGAGACAGTTATGGAGTCATTTACAACTAAACTATAATGCTGAACATGCTCTTCCTCAAATATCTTGGAATAAGAAATTAATAAAATGCTGTCCAAAAACTTTAATGACCAGACATGGGGAAATGGAAAATTTGGTCACATTTTAAAGCACACAGTTGGCACTGTTTATACACCTCTTCACCTCCAAGTTGGCAGACTCCACACTACTTACATATTTTCTACTTTAAGATGATTTCCGTCTGTTAACAATTTGTTTTCATGCTGTTAGTAATTAGGAAGTCAGAGATGACCTGCACATGAAACACTGTTTATTCAATGATTTTGGCAAGTTTCAGACTCCTGTAAAGTCTTAGTATTTTCTTCAGGACAAGTTCACAGTCATTTCTTTTTCATGAAGTTCCACACCAGGAATACATTCCCTCAGCTTGAGGACAGAAATCAGGTGAGGAATGTGTCAGAAAAACTCCAAAAAAGATTTCAGAAAGACTTAAATTTGATGTTCCATCTCATGTGAAAGATGATAATGTAATCAAATATGGCTTTAAGTGTATATACCACAGTTTATATTTTTCACCTTGCCAATTTGGCAAGGGGTAGCTAGGTGGTGCAGTGGATAGAGTGCTGGGCTTAAAGTCAGAAAGACCTGAGTTCAAATCTGGCTTCAGACACTTACTAACTGTGTGACCCTGGGCAAGTCACTTAATCCTGTTTGCATCAATTTCCTCATCTGTAAAATGAGCTAGAGAAGGAAATGCCAAGAAACACAAAATAGGGTCACAAATAGGCAGACACAACTGAAAAATGACTAAACAACAACAAATATTTGGCAAGACCGAGAATTTTCCTAACAGGTACTCTCCCACCACCAACAGTATTATTGAATTTTGGAACTATATGCAAACAGCTGTGATTTCTGAGAGAATTACTGAACTGTTATCATGAGTGCATTTGACATTTTCATGGACTTGAAGTTTAAATATGGTTATCCAATTAAAGCAAACTGGTTCCTCTTAATTTCAGAAGGAACTGAAGTTTGAGTTTCTATACATGCTTGGCAGCTGTGCTGAACCTTTTTTTTCCTCACAGTCACAATTCTGCCTCCAAATCTCCCCTACCCCTTCTCTCTCAGAAGATGTTCTCATCTCCTACTTTACTGATGTAGCACCCTCTGTGGGCTTACTGTCCCAGCTTAAATTGCCATTGATGAACTACATTGGTAGGATAGCCACTCACAAAGTTACTCCTAGAGCAATTTAGACTAGTCGCAACTGCCCCTCTGAGGATCCAAACTATTTGTTTACCTCTCTTTGTTTTAGATGTTTACTTTGTCTTTGTGAAGAAATCTATACATCCAGCCCCAATATTTCCCCTGAATTAGTCCTACACTATCACCTGGCATTTGCTAGTCTGAGTGTACTTACTAGGAAGCTGAGAAAAGTCACTTAATGAAGGAAACATTGTGTGGGGGGAGGAGAGAGAAAGAAAGAAAGAGAAAGAATCAGAGAGAGGGAAGTAAGGAGAAAAATAGAGAAGAGTGAGAGAGACAGAGAAACACAGAGAGAAAGAGAAAGAGAGAGAGAGAGAGAGAGAGAGAGAGAGCACCCATGTTATCTCTAGCTGGGGGCTCTGAACTAAAAAGAGAGAGAGAATCAGATAATTATAGTTTTTTTCATAGAAATCTCTCTTCTTTGTTTCAAAAATACTTCATTTCATCTAGCTTCTTTTTAAAAATTTTACCTTATTTTTAATTTATGTAACAAAACAAGCATTTCCACAATGGTATAATAAAAAATATGATTGAACATGAAACTGCAAATCTACTATGTACAACTTGCTATTCCTTTTAAACATACAACAAAGTTATCATGTAAATTTCTTTCTTTTTTTACAATGATCTACTCACTTCACTCTGTATCAATTCGCGCGAAGGTGGGGGGGGGCAGAGAGGGACAGGGAGAGAGAATCTCTTGATATCTCTTCAGTTTCTTCTGGCCTTGGCCACTTTTGGCTTCTAGCTTTGAGAGAGAAGATGGATGATGTCAATCCCACTTCCGACTGCTGAAAGAAAAATACTAAAGCTACCATGAGAGGAGCTGAGAACTTCCATCATGTCCCTATCCTAAGCTAGTTACACTAGAGATTTTGGATAACTTTCCCTTCGTTGAAATATAGGATCCTTTTTCTTGTTTGAGCTGAGTTA
Source organism: Trichosurus vulpecula (assembly GCF_011100635.1). NCBI lineage: Eukaryota > Metazoa > Chordata > Mammalia > Diprotodontia > Phalangeridae > Trichosurus > Trichosurus vulpecula. Next base: position 29,652,212 of record NC_050581.1, read on the forward strand.
CCTCACTCCTAATGGGAGACCTTCACTCTATATTGCCTAGCATATATTCTTCCCTGTATACTTTCTCTGGTCTCTGTTTTGCTATGCTTTGGATAAATGAGTTTCTTTGATATTCACTATGCGTGTTTATTGTGGGACTGGAATTTGGTAAGAAAGGCGTCAAGTCTTGAATATAGAATTTAATGTCCTCCCACTTTCCCCATAATGAAACAGTGATCAGAAGTGAGCTTGAACCTTAAAATCTTATCCCATAGACTAACAATATTTAAGAGAGCAGAGTACCCATTCTCTCCAAATAAAGTGGTCATCCTCGGGTCCCCTACCTACTGCCTCCCTTCCTGAAGAAATTCAAATCTCCTTTGGAGAAAGGTGGTGGGGAGAAGAGGTTAGAGATGTCTATTTTCTTCAAGCCACAGAATTACATTCCCATGCTACCTGTGGGGACAAACCTAGTTATGCCAAGACAAACTCCCAATGGATAGCTGACTTAGACATAAAAAATGATGCTATAAACAAATTAAAAGAAAACAAATAACTTTAGTTATGCAAAATTAAATTTTTACACAAACTAATCCAATACAGCTAAAATTGGAAGGGTTAAGTGAGAAAATATCTCTGCAGAAAGTTTTTTTTCCATAAAAGTTGCATGTCCAAGATATATAAAGAACTGATTCAGATTTAGAAGAATAAATCTACTCCCCAATAGACAAATGACCAAAGGAAATGAAGAAACAGTTTCAAAGGCAGAAGTCCAAATTATCAACAACCATATGAAAAAAATACTCCAAGTATTATTAACTAAGAGAAATGGAAATGAAAGCAATTTTGAGGTTCTGCTTCATGCTCATCAGACTGGCAAAGATGACAAAAGAGCAAAGTGATAATGATGGAGGGAATGTGTGAACATATATGGTATAGTATAGTATAGCATAGAAGAATATAGTACATTCTCAGTAATTCACTTGGTGAATCTGTGAATTAGTATAGTCATTCTAAAAATAAATCTGCCCCTTTGTGCCCTAAGTTAATAAACTGCATATTCTTCAATCCAGTTATAGCACTATTAACCTATACCCCCAAAGGGATCAAAAAAGAAAAATCCTGTATGTACAAATATTTATAGTAGCACTTTTCATAGTAACCAAAAATGGAACTAAGGAGTCCTTTAATTGAGGAAGGTTAAAAAATTATATCATATGAATAGATTAGAATATTAATGTGACATAAAGAATGATAAAATGAACAATTTCAGAGGAAATTGGGGAGATTCATGGAGAGTAAAGTGAATGAAATTAGGAGAACAAATGATGCTATGATAATAATACTATAAAGAAAAATAACTTTGACAGAAATCTGATGTTAGAACTCTGATCATGCAACGATAAACCATGAGTCCAGAGTCCTAAAGATGAAACACATCATCCACTTCCTGCCAGAGTGGTAATAGACTTAAAGCACAGAATGCTGTTTTTGGACACATAATGTGGGGATTTGTTTTGCTAGACTTTGAATATTTGAACATGCACATTAGTTATGAGGATTTTTTCTTTTTCTTTTTCTTTTTCAAAAATTGTTCAATGAGGGCCATGGAAGAGAGAAATATTAAAAGCTTATAAAATGAATAAATATACAAACGAATAAACAAATTCTCTTTTGCTGGTATACAATTATGCATGACAGTTCTGTATTTCTTCCATATTATATTTTGTCTGATTAACTTTTTTCTTTTGGTAATTTGATTTTGTTGTCTCCTGTTCTTGAATAGAGAATGAGTGACTAGGGAGAAGAGGCAGAGGTTTGGAGTACAGAATTTACTGGTTTCTGTCTCACAGTACCATAACCACAGCAGTTGCCCTGTTTGGCTTACATTTAGTTCAAATCATATAGAGTCTCAGTGTTTTCTGTTTGTTACTCATATTCTCTTGGCTGCAGCTGCCTTTGTGTTCAGGCTGTGGTAGAGGCAAGTGTCATCCCTTACTTCCCCACAATTATTGGTATTCTCTCTCTGTTGCAGCATGGCACTACTGATGCTCCTGATGTTCTTCCTGCAAAACTTTCAAGTTACTTTTAAAGTAAGAGACTTTTTAAAAAAAATGAAATAAGAGGTCCAGAGGAAAAATTAGAAAGAGAAATAGATTAGAACAGAAAGTAGAAAATTTTATGGAAATAGTAAAGACTCTGTAAAACTGAACGGAGTAATCAGAATGCAATGATTTGATGAGTCAACTAGAAAGATTAGAACAGAGTCAAATGGTTAAAAATATATGTTTATTATAAAGAAAATAACCTGGAAAACAAGTTGAGGGTAGATAATTTAGAAACATTCTTATCAAACAAAAATCTGGGCATTATATTTCATACTCTGTCATATTCCTTTAGTCCCTGAATCAGAGAATATAGCAAATTCTGCTCTGACCCATAAGTATTCATTACCAATGTGTATTCCAACTCCTTGTTCACCCTCTTAAACAGGTCCTCCATTTTCATGTGCTCCAAAACTAATTCAGCAATATAAATGCATGTGGTCTTGTAACAAAGGTGTTTGGCAAAGGTGGCTGGATGGTATCTGCTCTTTTTGGTATCAGAAGTTATCAAAAGCTTCAGTTATGCTCACTTTGACATTATCAGCTTACGTGAGATGTATTATTTACTCTATTAAAGTTATCAAATGCTACTTTGGCAACTACTGAGCTGATATGTCTCAACTGGGTAAATATTATAGTATATTTTGATAATCTTTTGTTTAATGAAAGGACTCATTTGCCTAACAATTGGCAACCACTGAAAACATTTTGAAGGCACACAAAGGTTAGGAGGATGTCTGAAAAAAGAAGACAATTTCATGAGGTTTTGTGGGAGAGTTCAAAAATAACTTTTAAAAAATGATCTAATTTCCAAGACAGATAGGATGTCCAAAAACCTTAGTGAATTTTAAAGTTTTAGTAGAAAGTGGTTAAAGTTTTTTTAATTTATTTTATTTATTTAATATATTTCGTTTTCAGCATTGATTTTCACAAGTTTAAATTATGAATTTTCTCCCCATTTCTACCCTCTCACCCACTCCAAGATGGCGTATATTCTGGTTGCCCCATTCCCCAGTCAGCTCTCCCTTCTGTCACCCCACCCCACTCCCCTCCCATCCCTTTTTCCCTTCCTTTCTTGTAGGGCAAGATAAATTTCTATGCCCCATTGCCTGTGTATCTTATTTCCTACTTGCATGCAAAAACATTTTTTTTGTTTGTTTTTGAACATCTATTTATAAAGCTTTGAGTTCCAAATTCTCTCCCCTCTTCCCTCCCCACCCACCCTCCCTAAGAAGGAAAGCAATTCAACATAGGCCACATGTGTATAATTATGTAAAACCCTTCCACAATACTCTTGTTGTGAAAGACTAACTATATTTTGCTCCTTCCTAACCTATCGCCCTTTATTGAATTTTCTCCCTTGACCCTGTCCCTTTTTGAAAGTGTTTGTTTATGATTACCTCCTCCCCCTATCTGCCCTCCCTTCTATCATCCCCCATTTTTTATCTCCTTCCTCCTTCTTTCCTGTGGGGTAAGATACCCAACTGAGTGTGTATGTTATTCCCTCCTCAGGTTAAATCTGATGAGAGCAAGATTCACTCATTCCCCCTCACCTGTCCCCTCTTCCCTCCCTACAGAACTGCTTTTTCTTGCCACTTTTATGCAAGATAATTTACCCCATTCTATCTCCCCCTTTCTCCCTCTCTTACTATATTCCTCTCTCATCCCTTAATTTGATTTTATTTTTTTAGATATCGTCCCTTCATATTCAACTCATCCTGTGCACTCTGTCCATATATATATATATATGTATTACATATATGTATATGTATGTGTATGTGTATGTGTATGTGTATATGTATATGTATATGTATATGTATATGTATATGTATATGTATATGTATATGTATATGTATATGTATATGTATATGTATATGTATATGTATATGTATATGTATGTTCTCTTCAGCTACCATAATACTGAGGTCTCATGAATCATACACATCATCTTTCCATGTAGGAATGTAAACAAAACAGTTCAACTTTAGTAAGTCCCTTATGATTTCTCTTTCTTGTTAACCTTTTCATGCTTCTCTTGATTCTTGTGTTTGAAAGTCAAATTTTCTATTCAGTTTTGCTCTTTTCACTGAGAAAGCTTGAAAGTCCTCTATTTTATTGAAAATCCATATTTTGCCTTGGAGCATGATACTCAGTTTTGCTGGGTAGGTGATTCTTGGTTTTAATCCTAGCTCCATTGACCTCCGGAATATCATATTCCAAGCCCTTCGATCCCCTAATGTAGAAGCTGCTAGATCTTGGGTTATTCTGATTATTTTTCCACAATACTCAAATTGTTTCTTTCTGGCTGCTTGCAGTATTTTCTCCTTGACCTGGGAGCTCTGGAATTTGGCGACAATATTCCTGGGAGATTTCTTATTGTGATCTTTTTGAGGAGGCAATCGGTGGATTCTTTCAATTTGCACTTTACCCTCTGGCTCTAGAATATCAGGGAAGTTCTCCTTGATGATTTCTTGAAAGATGATATCTAGGCTCTTTTTTTGATCATGGCTTTCAGGTAGTCCAATAATTTTTAAATTATCTCTCCTGGATCTATTTTCCAGGTCAGTAGTTTTTCCAATGAGATATTTGACATTGTCTTCCACTTTTTCATTCCTTTGGTTCTGTTTTATAATCTCTTGATTTCTCATAAAGTCACTAGCTTCCAGTTGCTCCAATCTAATTTTTAAAGTAGTATTTTCTTCAGTGGTCTTTTGGACCTCCTTTTCCATTTGGCTGATTTTGCTTTTCAAGGCATTCTTCTCCTCATTGACTTTTTGGAGCTCTTTTGCTATTTGAGTTAGTCTGTTTTTTAAGGTGTTGTTTTCTTCAGTATTTTTTCCGTATTTTTTTGGTTCTCCTTTAGCAAGTCATTGACTTGTTTTTCATGGTTTTCTTGCATCATTCTCATTTCTCTTCCCAATTTTCCCTCTACTTCTCCAACTTGCTTTTCCAAAAGCTTTTTGAGCTCTTCCATGGCCTGAGACCAGTTCATGTTTTTCTTGGAGGCTTTTGATGTAGGCTCTTTGACTTTGTTGACTTCTTCTGTCTGTATGTTTTGGTCTTCTTTGTCACCAAAGAAAGATTCCAAAGTCTGAGACTGAGTCTGAGTCTGTTTTTGCTCCCTGGCCATGTTCCCAGCCAACTTACTTGACCCTTGAGTTTTTTGTCGGGGTATGACTGCTTGTAGTGTAAAGAGTGCTTTGTTCCAAGCTTGAGGGGATGTGCTGTTGTTTTCAGAGCTATTTCTATACAGCCAGCTCTGCCACACCAGCACTCCTCCTTCCCCAAGAACTGCCAACCTGGACCTGACTTAGATCTTAAGCAGGATCTACACTCCTGCTCTGATCCACCACTTAATTCCTCCCACCAGGTGGGCCTGGGGCTGGAAGCAACTGCAGCTGTAGTTCTGTAGCTGCTCCACCTCCGCTGCCCCTGGGGCAGTGGCTGAACCACGAACTCCTTCCATTCTCTCTCCCTGCAGCTTTTCCCACTAACCTTCTCTGTTGTCTTTGGTGTTTGTGGGTTGAGAGGTCTGGTAACTGACACAGCTCACTGATTCAGGGTACTAGGACCTGTTCTGCCAGGCTCCTGGTCTGGTTGGTCCTGCCACTGCCCATGCTGGGCTCTGCTCCCCTCCACTCCCATCTCCTTGCACAATAGATGTCACCCAGAGACCATCCAGATTGTCTTGGGCTGAAGCCCTGCTTCCCTCTGCTATTTTGTGGGTTCTGCAGTTCTAGAATTTGTTCAGAGCCATTTTTTATATGTTTTTGGAGGGACCTGGCAGGGAGCTCATGCAAGTCCCTGCTTTCCAGCTGCCATCTTGGCTCCACCCCCCAGTTAAAATTTTTAGTAAGAGTCATACCCCAATTGATAAATGTTCAAAGATTATGAACTAACAGTTTTCAAGGGAATAAATCAAAATTCTCAATACCTAGATGAAAATATACTTTAAATCATTAATAATTAGAGAAATGAAAATTAAAGCAACTTCGAGGTCCCAACTCAGCCCATCAAATTGGCAAAGTTGACTAAAAATTATGAATATTAAAGGATAAGGAAAAAAAGAACATTAATACACTGTTAATGGAGCTCTGAATTGGTCTAAATGTACTGGAAATAATTTCGAGTTATACCCCCAAAGTTACTAAATTTTATAGTCCCTTTGACCCAATGAGAAATCACTGCTAGGCCCGTACCTCAAAGAAATAAAGAAAAAAGTGGAAAAGATCTCATGTACAGAAATATTTAGCAGCTAAACAGATTAAATTAGATGAATGTAAGTAAGTACTATTGGGTTGATGAAAGGTTTCAGAGAAACCTGAGAACTGAGAACACAGGTTTCAGAGAAACCTGTGTGAACTGACAAAGAGTGAAGTGAGTAGAACCAGGAGAACAATTTACATAATAACACTGAAAAGAAAACCTTTGAAAATCTTAAGAACTCTGATCAAGGCAATGACCAACTACAATTCCAGAGGACGAATAATAATCATGTGATAGAGTTGATCAATGTGAGTTGCTGAGTGAAATAAAGACTTTTAGATGTGTCCAATGTAGGAATTTTTTTTGCCTTGACTATGAATATTTATTTTTCTTTTTTCCCCCCTTTTTAATAGAGGGATGTGGGAGAGGAAATAAATGCCTTTTGATTAATACTGAACTAAAATTTAATTTAAAATTGAAATTTCTCTAAGTCTGACTTGGAATGCTATTTAAATAACCCTCATACTAGAGTGTTCTTAGGATTTTTTAATATTGAAGAATCTATCTATGCCATCCTAAAATTACTTTCATAAATACAGTCTGAGTCTCTTATGTTACCAGATACGGACATACCATTGTAATGGACACAGAGATTATCAAACTAAGGACAAGGATGTTAACCAGAAGAGCCATCTTTCCGTACCTCGCAGATCTGCCTTTCAATGAGTATTCTTCTCAAAACATTTCCTATTTTCCTCTTTTATATATAATTTTTAAAGCTTTTCAATGGTCATTTTTGCAACTTAGACTCATGTATTAATCAATGTGAAAAGTATTTCAAAATAAATAAGGGGATTCTTTTGTTTAAAACCATGTTTATGATGTGTTCTCAATTTCTTCCCTCTCCTCCCTCCCTCACTCTCAATTTCATTCTAGACAGGTAGGTAGATAGATAGCTAGATAGATATGTAAAAGCATGCCTCTTTCAACTTTTGCCAAGCTTGTGAATCATAAAGGCAAAAAGCACATAAATGTGAGATTTTAAATAGCTGACTTGAAAAGCTGAGAAAGCAGCAAAGAAAATAGACTTCTTCCCAAGACATAGATTTCCTTATTTGCATAAAATTAATAGGAGAGCTAAACGAGTTAAGGAACCCTAGGTTGGGCAAATGACTACAGCCTCCAGAGATGAAGATTTTGGAAATGTTCTGATTCATTACCACGAGTTAGAATGAGGTCTCTTACTGAGGTTCTCAGCTCTGAATCATGAAGAGTTGTCAAAGAAAATAAAAGGAAATACTATACCTCTTGTCACTACTATCTAGGAGTTTGTTGTTGTTTTTTTTTTTAAAGCACAGATGAACCCAGCCAAAGCAGAACTGGAGACACTCATGCCTATTCAAGCCTAAAGTTCTCTGGAAAGACTGCCTTGTCCTTCCACTGAGCTCCAGGCAGGCACCATCTATGGCCATCTACAGCTCCTCAGGGTCTACTTTGTCCTAGCTTGGGCAGCATCCACATAGTCCCATTTCTCCCCTTTTCTCTTCCCTCCAATTTCAAGTTCTAGGACAATTCTACTAGAGGATGGACCTCTTTGGACAATGGCCACCTTACCTGTTCTCATTCTTCAATGATTAACACACTTAGACCCCATCATACCAACTCCATTACAGTAATTTTGAATGTCTGATTGCTATTGTCCAAATCCCATTCTCCATCTTCCACTGACCATTTCCTTATTTTCATTCTTCTCTACACACACCCACCTCCTCAGTCTAAAGCTACCCAATGTGCTCTATGAAATGCCTGCTTTAAAAGGTAACAAACTAGATTTCATCTTAAACTTTTGGATTACTCTTTACTCTCTATTGCTCTTTCCAGATCGCTCTCCCTTTGAATTTTATTAAATACACATTTATGACTCAATCAAAATTCTGGTAGCTGTTGTCTGCAGACCTCCAAAATACTCTTCTTTCCTCAATAAATTTAGTGCCTGAGTCAGTCATTCTTCACTCTCCAACTCCTGCCCTCATACTATGGATTTCAATATCTATATTGATATGCTTTCAAATAGCCATCCACCCAATTCATCAAATTACCCATTTCTCAAGATCCATTCCTCCATCCCACCCCAGCCACACACAGAGATAGCATGATTGTAACTTCTACTTTTTTTGCATTCACCTCATCTATATGTAGTTAATTTTGTTGAAGCCCCTTGTTTTTATTCTATGTATTTTGTGCTTGGATGTGTTTCTTTTTTTCTTATCTAATCTGTCATTCTTTTTCATTTGGTTGGATTCTTTAATGTACTCACATTTAAAGTTATGAGGATTAGGTTTCCTCCATTTGTCTCTAATATTTTTTTTCTGGATTAGGATTTTTTTTTTACCTTTTTCCTCTGTAAACACAGTACTTAATTTCTTTAATTATTTTAATTTAATCTACTTTAATATAGCCCTATTCCCAATGGCTCTCTTCTCCTCACCTTCAAGCCTCCCTCTCACTATATTTGTTATCCTTTCCCCTAGTTTTGGAGCTTCGTCTAACTTATTAGTTTTTTTTCTCTCTTTTACCGAGTTATTTAATTCTTTCTCTCTTTCCTCCCTAAATAGTTAAGTAAAATCCCCTTTCTTACTTCCCCTTCAACTTAATTGTTTTTAAATTTCATTTTCTCTTCCTTTTTCTAAAAAAGAGATTTCTTTCATTCTCTTCATTATTTATGTTCCCTTTCCATTTAATCCACACTTTTATTCTTTGGTTCATGACCCTTTTACTCATTTATTCCTTCATTAATCTCTGTATTTCTCATGGAATTAAAGCTTCTAGGGTACCTTTTTTGAGTTTCCTCTTCTAAATAGTTTTATGTTATTGCTTTGCAGCTCTTGCCCCCAAGCCCTATTTTTGTTGTTGTGCCTCCTTACTCTCAGAAATACCAATTCTTCTGCGTAATAAGGATGATATTGCTCCATCATGGGAATTTTATTCTGTGTCTGATCATACAATTCAATATTAACCTTTGTCAGCCCCATAGTCCTTCCTTGCCATGTAATCCCTTTTCGGGATCCAGACTCTTCTGAGTGACAATTATCTCTCTTTATGCAATATCTTCCTTGTCCTATTGGGCCATTCTTCAGTGGCACATCCTTTATTTCACCACTGGCATAAAATATCCCTCTTTCTTTCCTCCTGTTTCAATCCCTCCCTTTGCCTTCTTACCTATTCTTTTATATGCTTTCTTCTTCTTGAGAGGCCACATGGAATTATTTCTCCATCATCGTTACTTTTGACTTGATTAGGGTATATCACACATTCTATTCTTTTTCTTCCTCTTTCCCCCTTTATACACCCTTCCATTCTACAATTCAATTTCACATAAACATTGATTCACCTGTAGGGGAGATGTTAGTCCATAATGTTTCAGGGCTATAACTGTCACTATTTTTTTACTTTTCTTTTCACCTTTGTCTCCTTGTGTACTTTTAGAAAGACATCTCTTACTAGGCTCCTTGTTGTTATTTTGTTGTTTTTGTCCTTTGTTGCTGTTTGTTTTATATCTTTCTTGTATTTCTCTCATCTGGGGTGTTTGAAAAACACTCAGTTTGCTTGGATCTGGTTTTCTTTACAGAGATACTTCAAACACCTTTTTGTTTTATTGAATGCCCATATTTTTTCATTAATGGCTAAGCACAGGTTTGCAGGATATGTCACTTTGTGTACCACCTTTTTATTATTTAAAATAATATAAACAGCAGTTTTCCAATGAAGAAATTAAAACAATTTATAGTCATATGAAAAAAGCTTCTACATTATTAATTAAAGAAATGCAAATTAAACAACCTTGAGATATCATTTTACACCTATCAGGTTGGCTAAAATGATTGAAGGGGAAAATGACAAATGTTGACCAAGCAATATCACTGCTAGATCTATTTCCCAAGATAATTAGAGAAAAAAGAAAAGAACCAAATGTTCTAAAATATTTACAGTAACTCTCTTTGTGGTGGCAAAGAACTGGAAATTGCCGGGTTGCCTATCAAGTGGAGAATGGCTAAACAAGTTGTGGTGTAGGATTGTGACGGAATACTACCACACTATAAGAAATGATGAGCTTAGTGATCTTAGAAAAACATGGATAGACTTGCACAAAATAATGAGGAGTGAAATGAGCAGAACCAAAAGAACACTGTATGAAGTAAGACCAATATTGTTTTAAGCATAACTTTGAGTGAATAAGTCATTTTGACTCTTATAAATACCCAGATTAATTAATTACAAAGTACCTATGGATGAAGAGGGTATCTGCACCCAGTTAAAAAACTGATAAATAGAAGGATATATAGAATATTTTTACACATACGTATACATATATAACACATATGTACACATATACATACACATACATGCACATATACTTATTTGTGCCTAATGGTGGCCATCTTTACTGGAGGGGGTGGGGGAGGGGAAAAAGTAAAACCTGGGAAAACCTATATGAATTGATACAGAGTGAAGTGAGTAGATCATTGTACTCAATGACAACAATATTGTAACAATGATCAACTATGAAAGACTTAGCTACTCTGATCAATTCAATGATCCAAGAGAATTCCAAAAGACTCATGATAAAAAATGCCATCCACCTACAGAGAGGGAGCTGATGAACTCTGAGTGCAAACTGAAGCATAATTTTTCTACTTTTTTTTCCCTTGGGTTTTTTTTGGCAACATGGCTAATGTGGAAATATGTTTTGCATGATTTCATATGTATAATTGATATCATATTGCTTGCCTTTTCATTGTGTGGGAGAGGGAAAAGAGGGAGAGAATTTAGAACTCAAAAGTAAAACAAGAATGTAGAAAATAAATAAATAATAAAATTTTTTAAAAGTACTGTTTTCTTCAGTGAGATTTTATACCTCTTTTGCTATCTTGTCAATTCCGATTTTTGGGGAGTTATTTTCATCAGTGAGTTTTTTTACACCCCCCCCAAGCTGTTAATTCTCTTTTCATAATTTTCTTGCCTTGCTCTCATTCCTTTACTCAATTTTTCCTCTTCCACCAATCTATACCTTCCCCTGGTTATCCTCCCCTCCCCCATTTGCTTCAAAATATTCTCCCTGGATTCATGCTCTCCCACTCCTTAAGGAATCACTTGTCCACAGGACTTCTTGCTCCCCTTGTCCTGTGGTAGGATGAGTAGATTTTTCTTTTTATTTCTTTTTATTTTTTTCTTATTTATTTAATATTTTTAGTTTTCAGCATTGATTGCCACAAGATTTTGAATTACAAATTCTCTCCCCATATCTACCCTCCCCCTACTCCAAAATGGCATATATTCTGATTGCCCCATTCCCCAATTAGCCCTCCCTTCTGTCACCCCACTCCCCCCATCCCCTTTTCCCTTACTTTCTTGTAGGACAAGATAGATTTCTATGCCCCATTGCCTGTATAGATGAGTAGATTTTTTAAGCACCAAATCCCCTAGGTCATACTCAGTTCAAGGTCCTCATCTTCCTTCACAGACCCTTTCTCTTTACCATAAGAGCATTCATCCGTGGAATTGCCTCCCACCACCAAAGCAAGACTTATTTTCCTTCCCTCTCTTTTCAATCCTTTCCTACTTTTCCCCACCCACTTACCTGTAGGTTCTTTTCTTTCTCAGATCACAGGGTTTGCCATCTCCTTGTTATTAGCCCTTGATTTGACCCTGGCACATTACACATTCTTCTCTATTCCCCTGTTTCTTTCTGATACTTTCATGTCCCATGTTGTAATGTAGTCTCTCCCCACCCCCCCAAAACACTGATTGCCTTGTAGGCAGGATGTCACCAGATTTTCTCCGTAAGGTCTCATGCCCTCTTCACTGGTACCTCCCACCTTTACTCCTGTCTCCTTATTCATATTTAGAAAGAAGTTTCTTACTGGTCCCTCTGCTGTCACTCTGTTGATGTGACTTACTGTCCTTGGCTGTTGCATTTATTCATGCTGCCTACATTTCTATTGTTTGGGGTGTTAGAGAAATACATAAATAATCTCTTCAGTTCTGATTTTCTTTCTTAAAATGTTTAAAACAATTTTTTATTAACGAATATCCATCTTTTTCACATATGGCTAAACTTAGATTTGCAAAGTATATCATTCTAGGCTACACCTTGAGCTCCATTGCTCTTTGGAACACATTCTATTCACTGTGGGTACAGGATAGTCTTCCATTATTAAAATGTCTTTTCATATTTGAAGGTCTTTCTCCTGATCACTTGTCAAGCATTGTTTTTGAATTGAATTATTAAATTTAACCACTATGTGTCTTGGAGTTTGCAATCTTTTTTTCTGGATGTGACCTGTGAATTTTTTAAATTGGTATTTAATTTCCTATGTTCAGAAGTCCTGAGGAGTTCTTTTATTATTTCCTTCATCATAGTGTTAAGGTTTTTTGGCCTTGTTATGTTCTTCTGAGATAGCTATATGTTCCTTATGTTGTCTTTATGTATCCTGTCTTCAAGATCCATATGCTTTGCTTGCATAGGAATGATAATTTCTTTTAATGCTCTTATTTTTGCTTCTCTTCTAGATTGTCTTTAAATTCTATATATTTGAATTCCCAATATATTGCTCTCTCTTTTGTTTCTTTGTTAAGATTTTCCATTTAAATTGCAGTTTTTCTATTTTGCCCATTTGCTTTTACTTTGCAGACTATAAATTCTGCTTTCATAATTCTCATTTTTTTTTGAAACACTTTGGAATAGTCTGTTGTGTCTCCAAGTTCTCTTCATATTCCACAGTGTCTAATTTCTCATCAAGTGTTGGATCCTTTTTTTTCTTTTGCTGTATTTATTCATAGATGCCTGAACTCACTTGCAAGATCTACAGGCCATATTTCCTTCATTGTTACTGTTTTTCCTGTTAATTTATCTGTTTATGTACAAAGTCTTTGAATTTTCTTCTTCCTGATAACTTTGGTTATTTTAGTTTCTCCAAACCTCCCCCCACCCCCATCCCAGGCTGTCTTCCCTATACTCACTTTCTGACTCTGTCCCCTTTGATTGGGGTTTCTCTGGGGCTTGTATCTCAAAGCGTCTTAGCCTCCTCCTATACTAGGCAATTCATGGTTCACCAGCCTAGGACTCTTCTCCAAGTGACTGGCCCCAGGTGGATGTTGGGCTTTTTCTCTCAGACTTGGTAGAGTCCTACACAGCTCCTACACACATTGTCCTGTCCTGATGACCATTCCCATTTCCTCTACTCCTCAAGTTTTCTGATCTAGTACCAGTAACAGAGCTTTGCAGCATAGTTTGTCCCAGCACTGCCAGTCCAGGGCTTTGTGGCTCTGCTTAACCAGGCACTACAATGTGTTCAGAGCTTTATAGAACTAAATACTAGAACAAAGAATTAAATGGATTTCTATACGTGTGTGTGTGTATACACACACACACACATATATATATGCATATGTGTGTATATATGTATGTATACACACACACACACACACACACACACACACACACACACATATATATATATATATGGAGAGAGTTGTTCAGTTATTCAGTCATGTCTGCCTCTTTGTGACCTCTGAGAGAAATGTTTATTAATAGTCAGTAATTTGGGGAGATCCAGAGTTCTGCCCTTCTTCTACAGTCTGATTTTAAGAAGTTCAATCTCAGGTAATTAAAAACAAACACTTTCAAAAAGGGATAGGGTCAAGGGAGAAAATTCAATAAAGGGGGATAGGTTAGGAAGGAGCAAAATATAGTTAGTATTTCACAACATGAGTATTGTGGAAAGGTTTTACATAATGATATGCATGTGGCCTATGTTGAATTGCTTGACTTCTTAGGGAGGGTGGGTGGGAAGGGAAGAGGGGAGAAAATCTGGAACTCAAAGTTTTTAAAAACAGATGTTCAAAAACAAAAAAAAAAGTTTTTGCATGCAACTGGGAAATAAGATACACAGGTAATGAGGCATAGAAATTTATCTTGAAAGGAAGGGAAAAGGGGATGGGAGGGGAGTGGGGTAACAGAAGGGAGGGCTGACTGGGGAACGGGGCAACCAGAATATACACCATCTTGGAGTGGGGGGTAGGGTAGAAATGGGGAGAAAATTCATAATTCAAACTCTTATGAAAATCAATGCTGAAAACGAAATATATTAAACAAATTAAATTTTAAAAAAAGAAGTTCAATCTCTTGAAGGATATTGCTGATAATGAGGTTGGACTAACCTTCTTGTTTAAGGCCCTACCCTGGTGGAATAACCATTGTGTTCTGCTCAGGCTTGGGTGGAACACAAATTCTTTGAATAGATTGCCCAAGGCTGGGGTGGTCTGGCTATAGAAACAGTTTGTGTGTCCAAGGGTGACATGATGTCACTCTTAATCCCTCATTGTAATATTCTTTCTTAACCAATCAGAGTTGATTGCCACTCCTCTTCCAAAAGAACATATAAGCCCTGAGCCACTGCTATGATTGTCTTTGGTCTAAGAGAGATGGCCAAATGACCATCCTTTTATCAATAAATGCGCTGGCCTTTTAAATAAAATGATTAAATTGCCCAGAAACTATGTCTTTCAAACCTTTTTAATTACCTCAGCCACCTACAAAGATTGTCATACCTTCAATTTTGCCATCACTCACAAATGTTCATGTTCAAGAATTCTGAAAATCCCCTTATTTAACTACTAGCTACTGGCATTTCACGTCTCCCTCTGCATTCCCTTATATAACCCTACTCTTCATCCTCACTGTGACCACCAGTCCATTGACCCTCAATTCTCTTGCAAGCCATCTCCCTTGAGCTAGCCACTTTCTCTTCTTCTCCCCATCTCGACTCCTTGGTGATCCAATTAAACTTTACACTGTCTTCCTCTTTTTAAAAAGAAATTATTTTATTTTTAATTTATAAAATAAAACAGGTATTTCCATAACAGTATAATTTTTAAAAAGATGATTACACATGAAACTGCAAATCTACCTGTATAACTTGCTATTTCTTTTAAATATGCAACAAAAATATCATGAAGATTTCTTTTTTCCTTTTTTTCTTCTCTCCCCCCCCCCCCCGCCCTAGAGACAGCTACTATTAGGTACAAATAGGTGTGTGTATGTATGTGTGTGTGTTTATATGTGTATATGTATGCATATGTATGTGTATGTATGTGTATGTAAAATTATTCTATACATCCTTCTATTTATTAGCTCTTTCTCTGGATGTAGCCAGCATCTTCCTTCATATGTCTTTTATAGTTAACTTGGGTATTTATAGTAGTCAAAATAACTTATTTGCTCAAAGTCACTCTTGAAACAATATTGCTGTTACTGCATACAATGTTCTCTTGGTTCTGCTCATTTTGCTCTTCATTATTTCATGCCAGTCTTTCTATGTTTTTCTAAGATCACTGAGATCATTATTTCTTATAGCATAGTAATATTCCATCACAATCCTATTCCTATGCCCCAGCTGATGGGCATCCTTGCACCTTCCAATTCTTTGCCACCAAGAAGAGAGCTGCTATAAACATTGTAGAAAATATAGGTTTTCTTTTTCCCTAATCGTCATGGGAAATAGATCTAGTAGTGGTATTGCTGGGTCCAAGGGTATAGATAACTTAATAACTGTTTGGGAATAATTCCAAATTGTTTTCCAAAATGGTTGGGTCAGTTCACAATGAACTAGTGTCCAAATTTTTCCACATGCCCTCCAACATTTTCCGCTTTTCCTTCAATCATCTTAGCCAATCTTATAGGTATAATATGATCTTTCAAGGTTGTTTATAATTTGCATTTCTCTAATCAATAAGGATTTAGAAAATTTTTTCATATGACTATAAATTGTTTTGATTTCTTCATTGTAAAGCTCCCTGTTCATATGCTTTGACCATCTATCAATTGGGTAATGACTTGTATTCTTATAGATTTGACAAAGTCATTTATATATTTTAGATCTGAGACCTTCAACTGAAAAACTGCCTATAAAATACCCCCCCCCAATTTCCTGATCTTGGCTATGTTTGTTTTATTTGTACATAACTTTTAAATTTAATGTAATCAAAATTATCCATTCTATACCTAACTTTGCTTTTTCTCTTATTTATCCATAAATTGTTCACCTGTCCATAAATTTGGTAAGTAATATGTTCCATGTTCTTCTAACTTTCTTGTAATATCTGTATTTATATTTAGGTTATATATCCATTTTGACCTTATGTTAGTAAATGGTATAGGATATTGGTCTATGCCCAGTTTCTGCCATATTGCTTTCCAGTTTTTCCAACAATTTTTACCAAATAATGAATTCTTATCACAAAATCTTAAGTCGACACTTGTCAAACACAAGGTTATTGTTTATTTGCTGCTGGAAATTGTATATCTACTCTATTCCATTGATCTACCTTCCCATTTCTTAGGTGGTACCAGATGGTTTTGATAATTACTGCCTTATTATATAGTTTAAGATCTGGTACTGATAAAGCTCCTTCCTTACATTTATTTTTACTATTTCCTTTGATATTCTTAACCTTTTGTTCTTCCAAATGAATTTTGTCATTATTTTTTCTAATGCAGTAAAATAATTTTTTGATAGTTTAGTTGGGATGGCATTGAATATATAAATTAGTTTGAGTAAAATTGTCATTTGTACTATATTGGCACTGCCTACCTATGAACAAGTAATATTCCTCCAATTATTTAAATCTGATTTTATTTGTTTAAATTTTTTAAAAATAATTTTTATTATTTAAATCTGATTTTATTTGTATAATTTTTTAAAAATAATTTTTAAAATATAGTTTCTTGGTTGTCTTCGCAGGTGTACTTTCAGTTATTTTATACTACCTAGAGTTATTTTATTTTATTTTTTTTACTATCTCTGCTCGCAGAGTTTTCTTTGTGATTTTTAAGAATGCTGATGATTTATACGGATTTACTTTATATCCTACTTTACTTCGCTAAAATTATTGTTTCAACTAAGTTTTTAGTTGAATCTTTGGGATTTCCCAAGTATATCATCATATTGTCTATAAAAAGAAAACTTTTATTACCTCACTCCCTATTCTGATTCCTTCTATTTCTTTTTCTTCTCTTATTGCTATTGCTAGGATTTCCAATACAATATTGAATAATATTGGTGACAATGGGCATCTTTGTTTCACACCTGATTTTACTGAGAAGGTTTCTAGCTTAACCCCATTAAAAATAATGCTTGCTCGTGGCTTTAGATAAATGTTTTTTACCAATGTAAAGAAAAATCCATTTATATCAATGCTTTCAAGTGTTTTTAATAGAAAGGAGTGTTGACCTTTATCCAAAGCTTTTTCTGCATCTATTGATATAATCATTTTTTTTACTTTTGTTATTAATATAATCAATTATTTTAATGGCTTTCTTTATGTTAAACTATCCCTGCATTCCTGGCAGAAATCCCACTTGATCATAATGTATAATTTTTGTAATATATTGTTATAATCTTTTAGCTAGTGTTTTATTAAGGATTTTTGCATCATATTCATTAATGAAATTGGTGTATAATTTTCTTTCTCTGTTTTTACTCTTCCTGGTTTAGGTATCAATATCATATTTGTTTCATAAAAGAAGTTTGGTAGGATCTCTTCTTTACCTATTATTCCAAATAATTTATTTAATATTGGAATTAGTTGATCTTTAAATGCTTGATAGAATTCATTTGTAAATCCTCCTGGTCCTGGTGCTTTTTGCCTTAGAAGGCTCATTCATTAGGAAGCCTGTTATATTTCTTTTTCTAAAATAGGTCTATTTAGATATTCTATTTCTTCTTCTGCTAATTTTGAATCCCTAGTCTACTTACCATATTGCCTATTATGCCCAGCAACCCTCAGCTTTAGATCGCTTCTACCATTCACCTTTACACCTACACTTGGGTTGCTGAACAAAGGTGGAGAAAATCATGCAATCATTTTGAGTCTGCTACAAATTTATGTTACATAATCTTAACTGAGCCCTTACTGCTTCTAGGCAATCCTACTATACTTTCCCAATCATCTCACAATTCCACTCTCCAGAGTGGCTCTTCCAAACCTTTTCATCCCTCCTCACATCTCCCATGGCTCCCCCTCCTCCCACTCTCTCAACAGAGAATCTTGCTTCATATTTTACAGAAAAAAATGATGCCATTCACCATGAACTCTCTCTCTTTTCCCCTCTTCCTCATCTCCTATTACTTAGGTGTCTTCTGCTACTTCACTCTTGTTTTACATGATAAAGTGCCCTTACCCCTTACCAAGGTTAATCCTGCTACCTGTTCAAGCAATCTTCTTCCATCCTGTATCCTCCAACAGACTGCCCTCTCTATCATCCCCACCTTTCCACTTATTTTCCATATCGCCCTCTACTGACTCCTTTCCTGTTGCCTACAAACATGCCCATATCTCCTCTACCCTGAAAAAATATTCACTTGATCTTTCTACCTCTGCTAACAATCATTCTTTATTTTCTTGCCATTTGTAGCTAAACTCCTCAAAAAAGGTCACAAAAGGTATCTCCACTTTCTCTCCTTTCACTCTCTGTGTTCAAGAATTCTGAAATCCTTTTGCTGACAGGGTCTTTTGGTCCTATGATATATAAACCTCAGTTAAGCTTTGAAACTTTGATGAATGAAAAGCCTGAAAGACAGAGTTTCTGGGTGATTAATAATCAATTTTTTCATTAGGTTAGCTGATAATCAGTTAATCGAGAGTCAGTGGTTTCTCTCAGCAACCAAAGACACCTAATGGAGACGCTGAATGTGTTAAATTTTTTTTTTGAAAGGGAATGTTCCAGACAGAAGAAATCAATCCTGATTTGTGGAGATTTAAATGAGAATGTGAGCTAAAAATCTTCAGCTGCTGAGAAGTTGGCTTGATCATGAGACCCACTTGCCTCCAGCAATCTGGACAAAGGGATTCATCTCTACTTAGATCACTCAGGTTGGTTTTCTCCTTCATGAGCTGAGTCACCCTAAACTTCAGTGGAGGAGTACAAGGGCATGAATTCATTGCTTTGGGGAAGAAATTCACCTGGATTAGATTCTGTTTACACTAAACAGAAAGGACTGCTAGTTTGGTAGAGTCCTGACCAAGATTGAATAGCATGTTCCCTGAGGACTAAGGCAATCTTCTCTATCAGCCTTGCCCTTTAGAGACGAGCTAATTCACTTTCAGGGGCTCATTCTTGAATGAGGAAATAGGAAATGAAAAGCTTGGATTCCAATTAAATAGTTGGTTATTACTACAATGGAGAATAATAATTTGTCTCAGAACTATGCCCCCAAAGTTACTAAACTGTGCATGTTTTATGACTAATGATAACACCATAATGTGAGATTGTGTGATTGCAAAGACCTTTAAACTAAGAGAGTGATCAACTGGGGAATGGTTGGAAAAATTATGATACATTAATGTAATAGAGGGCAGCTAGGTGGCACAGTGGGTAGAGTGCTGGGCTTGGAATCAGGAAAATTCATCTTCTTGAGTTCAAATCTGTCCTCAAATACTTACTAGCTGTGTCACCCTGGGCAAATCACTTAACTCTGTTTGCCTCAGTTCCTCATTTGTAAAATGAGCTGGAGAAGAAAATGACAAAAACACTCCAAGATCTGCCAAGATAACCTCAAATGGGCTCATAAAGAAATGGACATGACTGAAGTGACTGAACAACAATGGAATGCAATTCAAATAGACTGGCAAGACTCCTGTGAGCTGAAACAGAGGGAAGTGTGCAGAACCAGGAGAACAATTTACATTATAACATCAATTCGTAAAAAAATAAACAATTGTGAAAACTTAAGAACTCTGATCAACACAGTAATCAATCACAATATCAAATGACTGATGAAAAATGCTACCTACCTCACAACAGAGAGATGATGGACTAATATACAGAATGAGAAATATGATCTGGATGTGGTCAGTGTGGAAATTTGTTCTGCTTGACTATGCTTATATATTTCCTTCCTTCCGTCCTTCCTTCCTTCCTTCCTTCCTTCCTTCCTTCCTTCCTTCCTTTCTTCTCTCTCTCTCTCTCTTTCTCTGTCTCTCTCTCTTCCTTCTATTTATTTTTTCAGTATATAGAAGGAGGTAAAAGGGGAAAATGCTTAATTACCGAAAAAAATTATAAAAAAGTAATTGATGGTAAGTGGCTAGATAGAACTTGGGTGCTAGTTACTGTTGGTCAACAGTAGGGGGAAAACAACCAGTAGAGCTCAAACCAGCAGTAGGGAAGATATGCCTTAAACCTTTCAGGGTATCCCCATAACCTCAAAGGAGAATTCTAGCTGCCTTCCTCTGGAGTAGTGCCCAGGGAATTGTACTTGCTACATGTTTCAACACTCTAGCTAGCAGGTGCTGTGGCTGGGGGGAGGGGGGGAGCTGTGTAAAACCAACAAAAACCAGCACACAGAATGCTGCAAGCCCAGGTTCTTTTGATCTGCTTTACTAAGGAAAGCAATGTCGAGGGGTTAACAATCTTACTTTAATCTAGCATACAAATATCATTCACTTAGTTCAGGGGAAAAAGCCAGCACCCTGAACTTCAGAGCAAATACAAACAAATTACAAACATCAACAGACAGACCTTGTCTGATTCAAATCTCAATGCATAGTTACCAGAATTTAACAAAGTTCGTACATCCAGGTTTACAAGCTGGAGGGCTCTTAACTACAGTTGCCCAGAGTCTCCACATCAGCACACCACCAACAGCGAGAACCCTAAGCAAATAGCTCTGTCTTCCCTTTTTGTGCACTCTTTAACCGTCATCAAACGTCATCTGAGCAACCAGAACTCAGGCTCCTACTATTGTCTCTGGTCTTAGTAACTCCCCTTAGGACCTT
The DNA here is from genome assembly GCF_011100635.1 of Trichosurus vulpecula. NCBI lineage: Eukaryota > Metazoa > Chordata > Mammalia > Diprotodontia > Phalangeridae > Trichosurus > Trichosurus vulpecula. The sequence continues at coordinate 29,673,337 of NC_050581.1, forward strand.
GGGGGCTTCACGTTCTTTCAACAATCAGCCTAGCAGCTGCTATGGGGGTGTAAAACCAACAACAACCAGCTCACAGAGCGCTGCAAGCCCAGGTCGTTTTGATCTGCTTTACTAAGAAAAGCAACCTTAAGGGGTTAACAATCTTACTATAATCCAGCATACAACCAGCATCCTGAATTACAGACCAAATACAATTCGTAGTTATCAACATCTGAATGTTCAGCCAGGGAGCTCATTACAATGGCTGTCCCAGAGTCATGCGCCCCTCCTGCTGTGGCGCAGAGCTCCAAGAGAGAGAAAACACTAACCTCTGAGCTTATATATTCTGTTCAGGGCCCCTAGGGCCCTGACCTCACACAGGCTGGGCATAGAAAAGTTCCCCACCCCGATTATCACATCAGATACAAATCAATGACTCCCAATTGTCTCAGTGCTAAGAAATACAAAAACATCCCACTTTAACTGCCCCATTCAAACAAAGGCCAGAATCATTAAAGGTCAACAGCAAAAAGTCCCACCTTAATTACTATTACACATGCCCACATCAGCTTAGCACCTAGTAGCTAGGGGTTTTGGGCCTACTTGGGAGCCAAGATATGATCAGACCTCCCTTCATTGGCCCCACCTTAGTTACCAATGCACCACGTAACCTAGAGCGGAAGAAAATTTGATAATCTTTTCTCACCAACGTATTAGCATTGATCATATTTTTTGAGTTAGCTAGCTAAAATCTTGGAAGGCACAGGGACTTGGGATTCTAAGATCTAGAATGGGGAGGAGTACTACTCCAATTGACTTATAATTATCCATATCTTCTTATTCTTTGCAGCTCTTTTCTAAAACCTTTCATAAGTTAATTAACAAACACCTATTAAATGAAAGAGTGCCTGATCATATCCTCTGGGGAAAACAACTTATGTACTTATAAGTACATATAAAATATATACAAAGTACATATAGGGTAATTTTGGTGAGAGAAGGAGGTAATACCAGTGAGGAAGACAAAGAAAGGTCTCACATAGGAGAGGATATGTTAGCCAAGCTATCAAGAAAGTTTCAGATTCTAAGAGGTGGTAAAACTCATGTAAAGGCAAAGAAGTAGGATGTTCTGTGTGAGGAATAACATTAGTTATACTCTAAAGCACATGAAGGGAAATAATAAGTAATAAGACTCTGCTCTATGATTCTTCAGGTAATAAATAGTTTCTTCCTCTGAAAAGCATTCAGTTCACTCTTAAGAAAGAGCTTCGAATGTTTTTAATCTCTAAGTGTACTGCAGTCCTTTTCTTCCTTTCTTTTCTATGTAATGCTTTTCTACTTTCTAGCATCCTGACTACCTCAGATTCTTCCCCTTTTCCTCTATTGAAATCTTGCTTCTGTTTTTGACAGAAAAACTTCAGTGACCCTAACAATCTGCAGCATTCTTTTGCTTAATCCAGGAAGTGAACCAGCCTACATTGAAACACAGATAAAAGTCATTTGGTTGTGCCAGAAATATGAAGTTGATTCAATCATACTTGATTCAAGTCACTGTCCAATTTCCCCTACTATCTAAATTGATTGAGAGTTTCTGCCTTGTTTTTGAAAAAACAAAACATTCTTGGTGTTTATTTCTCAACCCTAACAGTTGGACTTTTATATCACCTCTTAATAACTTTACAATTCTGCTTGATTTTTTTCTTTACTTTCAACAACTCTGCAGTCACACTCTATCTCCCCTTCTACTTTGCATCATCTTCCTATCTGCTTCCCCACTTTGCCCCCATCTACTTGTCCTACTTGTCTGTTCCTCCCACTTATAATTTTGTGTCCTGCCCCACCTTTTTTTAGTACTATATCTAAATGCTGATTTTTGGTAGGTTTATGATGTATCCTGTTTCTTTACTAAAGCTATTACTTGTCTAAATTAGGGTTTTAAAAAAAATGCTTATTCCTTTTCTAAAATTTATTTTTTATTTTGGTTTACAACACTCAGTTTCACAAGTTTTTGAGTTCCAAATTTCCCCCCTTTCCCTCTCCCCCCACCTCCCCCCAAGACAGTGTAGTAGCAGTTTAGATCTGAAGCTCTTTCCCATCCATTAATAGGCCATGTGACCTGCTTATATCACAGGAAGCCTAAGCTACATGTGGTGGGAGGAGCTTCCTGACAGGAAAAGGAAGTTCTGTCACAGGAAATGCTGAGAGAGAGAGGGGGGTGGGAGAGAGAAAGAAAGAGACAGAGAGAGAGACAGACAGAGAGAGAGAGAGAGAGAGAGAGAGAGAGAGAGAAAATAGTTTGCCTCACTCTGCATTCAGACTCCATATTTCTTTCTCTGGATGTGCATAGCTTTTTCCATCATGAGTCTTTTGGAGCTGTCTTTGAACCTTGTATTGCTGAGAAGAGCCAAGTCCATCAAAGTTAGTCATCACAAATACCTTACATGTACAATGTTCTCCTGGTTCTGCTCCCCTCTCTCAGCATCAGATCACATAGGTCTTTCCAGGTAATTATGAAGTCCATCTCTTCCCCATTTCTTATAGCACAATAGTATTCCATTACATTCATATACCACAACTTATTTAGCCATTTCCCAATTGATAGGCACCCCTTTGTTTTCAAATTCTTTGCCACCACAAAAATAGCTGCTATGTTTTTACACGTATGGGTCCATTTTCCACTTCTATGATCTCTTTGGGATACAGCCCTAGAAGTGGTATTGCTAGGTCAAAGGGTATTAACATCTTTATAACCCTTTGGGCATAGTTACAAATTGCTCTCCAGAATGGCTAGATCAGTTCATAACTCCACCAACAATGTAAGAATACTCCAATTTTCCCACATCCTCTCCATCATTTATGATTTTCTTGTTTTGTCATGTTGGCCAATCTGACAGGAGAGATGTGGTACCTTGGAGTTGTTTTGATTTGCATTTCTCTAGTCAATAGTGATTTAGAGCATTTTTTCATACAACTATAGATATCTTTAATTTCTTCCTCTGAAACCTGCCTGTTCATATCCGTTGACCATTTATCAATTGGGAAATGACTTGTATTCCTATAAATTTGATTCAGTTCTCTGTACATTTTGGAGATGAGGCCTCTGTCAGAGACACTGGTTGTAAAAATTCTTTCCCAATTTTCTGCTTCCCTCCTAATCATTGGTTTTGTTTGTACAAAAATTTTCCATTTTGCATTTTGTAACTCTATCTCTTGCTTGGTCACAAATTCTTCCTTTCTCCATAAATCTGACAGGTAAACTATTCCTTGCTGTCCCAAATAACTTGTAGTATCAGCCTTTATACCTAGATCATGGATCTGTTTTTACTTTATTTTGGTATATGGTATAAAATACTAGTCTATGCCCAGTTTCTGCCATACTATTTTCCAGTTTTCCCAGCAGTTTTTGTGAAATAGTGAATTCTTAACCCAGAAGCTGGACTCTTTGGGTTTATCAAAGAGTAGATTGATATAGTTGTTGACTACTGCATCTTGTATACCTAACCTGTTCCACTGATCCACCACTCTATTTCTTAGCCAGTACCAAGTAGTTTTGATGATTGCTGCTTTACCATACAGTTTAATATCTGGTTTGGTGAGGCCATCTTCCCTAGTATTTCTTTTCATTAATTTCCTTGATATTCTGGACCTTTTGTTCTTGCAGATGAATTTTGTTATTATTTTATCCAGCTCTATAAAATAATTTTTTGGTAGTTTGATTGGTATGGCACTGAATAATTAAATAAATGTAGGTAAAATTGTGATTTTTATTATATTGGTTCAGCCTAACCATGAGCAACTGATTTTTTTTAGACTTCTTTTACTATTACTATTATTTAATATTTTTAATTTTCAACATTGATTTCCACAAGATTTTAAGTTACAAGTTTTCTCCCCATTTCTACCCTCCCCCACCCCAAGATGGCATATATTCTGACTGCTTCTTTCCCCAGTCTGCTCTCCCTTCTGTCACTCCACTCCCTACCCCCACCCCCAATCCCCTTTCCCCTTACTTTCTTGTAGGATAAGATAGATTTCTATACCCCACTGCCTGTATATCTTATTTCCCAGTTGCATGTAGAAACAACTCTTTATTTGAACATTTGTTTTTAGAACTTTAAGTTCTAAATTCTCTCCCTTCTTCCCTCCCCATCCACCCTCCTTCAGAAGGCAAGCAATTCAACATAGGCCACACATGTATCATTATGCAAAACACTTCCATAATGTTCATTTTTTGAAAGACTAACTATATTTCCCTCCATCCTATCTTGTCCTCCTTTATTCAATTTTCTCCCTTGACCCTGTCCCTTTTCAAAAGTGTTTGCTTTTGACTACCTCCTCCCCCAATCTGCCTTCCCTCCTATCATCTCCCCTCTTATCCCCTTTCCCCCTACTTTCCTGTAGGGTAAGATACCCAATTAAATGTGTATGTTATTCTCTCCTTAAGTCAAATCTGATGAGAGCAAGATTCACTCATTCCCTCTCACCTGCCCCCTCTTCCCTTCCATTATAACTGCTTTTTCTTGCCACTTTTATGTGAGATAATTTACCCCATTCTATCTCTCCCTTTCTCTTTCTTCCAATATATTCCTCTCTCACCCCTTTATTTTTTTGGCCCTCCTTTTCCATTTGGCTAATTCTGCCTTTTAAGGCATTCTTCTCCTCATTGGCTTTTTTGGAGCTCTTTTGCCATTTGGGTTGGTCTATTTTTTAAGGTGTTATTTTCTTCAGTATTTTGGGAGGTCTCCTTTAGCAAGTCGTTGACTTGTTTTTCATGATTTACTTGCATCACTCTCTTTCCCCTTCCCAATTTTTCCTCTACTTCTCTTACTTGGATTTTCCAAATCCTTTTTGAGCTCTTCCATGGCCTGCAACCAATTCATATTTTTCTTGGAAGCCTTTGATGTAGGATCTTTGACTTTGTTGACTTCTTCTGGCTGTATGTTTTGATCTTCTTTGCCACCAAAAAATATTCTATAGTCTTGAGTCCTTTTACACTGCTTGCTCATTTTTACAGCCAGTTACTTGACTTTTGAGCTTTTTGTCAGGGTATGACTGCTTTTCGAATAGAGAGTGCTTTGTCCCAAGCTTTAGGGGGTTTGCACTGCTGTTTTCAGAGCTACTTCTATTCTGAGGTGAGATGATGCTCCTCTCCTGGCCTGTGTTCTAGTCTGTGAGTACAAGCACTCCTTTCCAGGAGGACTTTCTCCACAGTCACCACAAGCTCTGCCACACCAGTGCTCCTCCTCCCCTAAGAACCACCAACCAGGACTGTGACCTAGATCCAAGCAGGACAAAGCAAGAGAACCTTGCCTCTGCACCAGCAAAGCAATCTCTGTACTGCAGCTCTGATCCACCACTTGATTCCTCCCACCATGTGAGCCAGGGGCTCTGGAAGCAGCTGCCAGAGCTTTCTGCTGCTGCTGTCATGCCACCTGCACCACCTCCACTGCCCCTGGGGCTGGGGCCAGACTGCCCCAAATCCAGAAGTTTTCTCACCAACCTGCTCTGTTGTCTTTGATGTTTGTGGGTTGAGAAATCTGGTAATTGCCACAGTTTAGTGACTCATGGCACTGAGGCCTGCTCTGCCCGGTCTACTCCTGGCCTGGTCTGTCCTGGCATGGCCCATGGTGGGCTGTGCTCCTCTCCCAGCACAGTGTGATAGACCCTTCCCAGTGACCATCCAAGCTGTCTTGGGCTGGAGACTTATTTCCCTCAGTTATTTCGTGGATTCTATAGCTCTAGAATTTGTTTAGAGTCATTTTTTACAGGTGCTTTGAGGAATTTGGGGGAGAGCTTAAGTGAGTCCCTGTTTTCGAGCCACCATCTTGGCTCCATCCACTGCCCTGGGCAAGTGACAACTGATGTTTTTCCATCTATTTAGTTCTGACTTCGTGTGAAAATATTTTCTAATTGTGTTCATACAGGTCCTAGATTCCCAAATACTTTATAGTGTCTAAAGTAACTTTCAATTAAATTTCTCTTTCTATCTCTTGCTGTTGGGCTTTGCTAGTAATTTATAGTAATGCTGAGGATTTATGTTGGTTTATTTTACATTCTGCAACTTTACTAAAGTTATTTAGTATTTCAAGTAGTTTTTTACTTGATTCTCTAAGTAAATTATTATATTATTTGCAAAGAGTAATAACTTAGTTTCTTCTTTGCCTATTCTACTTCTTTAAATTTCTTTTTCTTCCCTTATTGCTAAAGCTAACATTTCTAGTACCAAATTGAGTAATAGGGGTAATAATAAACATCCTTGTTTCCTCCCTCAATCTTATGACAAACACTTCTAGCTTATCCCCATTACATATAATGCTTGCTGATGGTTTTAGGTAGATGTTACTTATGATTTTAAGGAAGACTCCATTTATTACTATGCTTTCTAGTGGTTTTTTAAATTCAGAATGTGTGTTGTATTTTGTCAAAAGCTTTTCCTGCATCTATTGAGATAATCATATGATTTCTGCTAGTTTTGTTGTTGATATGATCAATTATGCTGACAGTTTTCCTAATATTGAACCAGCCTTGCATTCCTGGAATAAATCCTACCTGGTCATAGTGTGTTATTCTTGTGATAAGTTGCTGTAATGTTTTTGCTAACATTTTATTTAAAAGTTTTGCATCAATATTCAATAGGGAAATTGGTCTATAATTTTCTTTCTCTGTTTTGACTCTTCCTGGTTTGGGTATTAGTACCATATTTGTGTCATAAAAAGAATTTGGTAGGACTCCTTCTTCACCTATTTTCCCAAATAGTCTATAAAGTATGGGGATTAATTGTTCTTTAAAGGCTTGATAGAATTCACATGTAAATCTGTCTGGCCCTGGAGATTTTTCCTAGTGCATTCACTGATGGCTTGCTCAATTTCTTTTTCTGAGATGGGGTTATTTAGGTATTTTAATTCCTCTTCTGTTAATCTGGGCAGTTCATATTTTTGTAAATATTTATCCATTTCCCTAAGACTATCACATTGATGGGCATACAATTGGGCAAAATAATTCCTAATTATTGTTTTAATTTCCTCTTCATTGGAGGTGAATTCACCCTTTTCATTTTTGATACTGAACCAAATGTTTATCGATTTTATTGTTTTTTTTCATAAAACCAGCTTTTAGTTTTATTTATTAGTTCAATAGTTTTCTTGATTTCAATTTTATTAATATCTCCTTTAGTTTTCAGTATTTCCAATTTGGTGTTTAATTGGGGCTTTTCAAATTTTTTTTTAGCTTTTTCAGTTGCATGCCTGATTCATTGATCTCTTTTTTCTCTATTTCATTCATGTAAGCATTCAGAGATACAAAACCTCCCCTAAGAACTGCTTTTGCTGCATCCCATAAATTTTGGTTAAATTAGGTTTGGGGGTTTTTTCCTAGGGTTTTCTACGTACACCATCATGTCATCCTCAAATTGAGATAGGTGTGTCTCATTCTGGCCATTGTTTATACTATTATGTTCTTATATCTTTTTGCTATAACTAGAATACAACTATTTCTAGAACTATGTCAAACAATAATGAAAAAAGGGGACATCCCTATTTTTTCTCTCTTTGTATATGAGTTTAGACAAATTCCAAAGGCATAACTAGAGGAAGACCCCCAATGTGTTGGATGCATCTTCTTTTTAAAAAGAACATATTTTATTTTTTCCCCAATTACATTCAAATAATTTTTTTTACCATTTGTGTGGTTTTTTTAAAAAGAAAACATTTTGAGTTCCAGATTCAATCCCTTCCTCCCTCCTTTCCCTTAGCCGTCCCTGTGATGGTAAGCAATCAGACATAGGTTACATGTGCAATCATGTAAAACATTTCAACATTAGGCATTTTATACAAGAAGACTAGAATAAAAGAAAGTGAAAATAGCATGCTTCAATCTACATTCAAACAGTATAAGTTCTTTCTCTGTATGCACAGTATTAATTTATTTTATTTTTAATTTTTTCCCCAATTACATATAAAAACAATTTTTATTATTCGTTTTTAAAACTTTGAGTTTCAAATTCTCCTCCTTCCTCTCTCCCCACCCTTGCTCAATGATAAGGCAAGCAGTTTGATATAGGTTATGCATGTGTAGTCACACAAAACATATCTATAATAGTCACATTGTGAAAGAAAACATGCACACACACACAAAACCTCAAGAAAAATAAAAAAGTATGCTTCTATCTGTATTAAGACATCATCAGTTCTTTTCCTGGGGATGGATAGCATTTTTCCTCATAAGTCCTTCAGAGTTTTCTTGCATTGTTGTATTACTGGGAATAGCTAAGTCATTCACAGTTGATCATCTTACAATGATGTTGTTACTTTGTATACAGTATATTTCACTTTGCATCAGTCCATGCAAGTCTTTCCAGGTTTTTCTGAGAGCATCCTGCTCATCATTTCTTATAGTATTCTATCATAATCACATTCCATATTTGTTCAGCCATTCCCTAATTGATGGGCATCCCCTCAGTTTCTAATTCTTTGCTTGCTGAAATGAACTGCTATAAATATTTTTGTACATATAGCTCCTTTTACTTTTTTGAAAAAAATCTCTTTTAGGATACAGACCTTGTATTGGTATTGCTAAGTCAAAGGATATACATAGTTTTATAGCCCTCTGAGAATATTTCCAAATTGCTCTACAAAATGGTTGAATCAGTTCACAACTCCACCAACAATGCATTAATGTCTTATTTTTCCCACATCTCCTTCAACATTTATCATTTTCCTCTTCTATTATATTAGCCCATCTGATAGGCATGAGGTGGTACCTCAGAGTTGTTTAAATTTGTATTTCTTTAATCACTAGTGATTTAGTGCATTTTTTTCATATCCCTATAGATAGCTTTGATTTCTTTGTGTGAAAACTCCTGTTCATGTAAGAACCATTTATCAGTTGGGGAATGTCAGATATAAATATATTTTAAAATATATTTATTTATTATTTATATTATATCTTATGTGTTATATTAGTATAAATTATAAATTAATGTTACCATATATAATTGTAATATATTTAAATATATTCAAATATAAATTTGACTCAGTTCTCTACATATTTGAGAAATGAGGCCTTCATCAGAGATACATGCTATAAAATCCCTCCCCCACCCCAGTTTTCTGCTTTACTTTAATTTTGGTTGCATTTGTTTTGTTTGTGCAAAACTTTTTACATAATCAAAATTATCTATGTCACATCTTGTAATGCTCTCTATATTTTCTTTGGTCTTAAATTCTTTAATTATCCATAGATCGGACAAAAACTATTCCATGTTCTTCTAATTTGCTTATGGTTATCACCCTTTAGGTGTAAATCATGTACCCACTTTGACCTATTCTTGGTATATGGTGTGATATGTTGGTCTATACCTAGGTTTCTGCCATACTGTTTTCAAGTTTTACCAGCAGGTTTTGTCAAATAATGAATTCTTGTCCGAAAAGCTTGGATCTTTGGGTTTATCATATACTAGATTACTATGGTCATTTGCTATAATGTAATGTTTACCTATTGTATTCCACTAATCCACCATTCTATTTCTTAGCTACTACTAGATTGTTTTTGATAATTACCATTTTCTAATATAGTTTGAGATCTGATATGGCTAGACCACCTCCCTTCACATTTATTTTCATTGATTCCCTTAATATCCTTGATCTTTTTGTTATTCCAGATGAATTTTGTTATTATTGTTTCTAGCTCTATAAAAATAATTTTTTGAAAGTTTCATTCATATGGCACTCAATATATAGATTAGACAGAACTGTAATTTTTATCATTTTGTTCATGGCCTACCCATGAACAACTAATTAATATTTTCCCCAATTTTTTAGTTCTGACTTTGTGTGAAAAGTGTTTTGTAATTGTGTTCATATAGTTTCTGGGTTTGTGTTAGCGGGTAGACTCCTAAGTATTTAGCTTGTCTACAGTTATTTTAAATGAAATTTATCTCATGCTGCTGGACTTTGTTGGTAATATATAGAAATGCTGATGGGTTTATTTTGTATTTTGCAACTTTTATAAAGTTATTAATTATTTCTGGGAGTTTTTTAGTCCATTCTCTAAGATTTTCTAAGTATACTATCATATCTGCAAATAGTGATAGTTTTGTTTCCTCCATGCCTATTCTAATTCCTCTAATTTTCTTTTCCTCCCTTATTGCTATAACCAACGTTTCTAGTATAATACCGAGTAACAGAGGTGATAGTGAGCATCCTTGTTTCATGCCTGATCTTATTGGGAAAGCTTCTAGTTTATCTCCATTACAGACAATGCTTGCTGGTGGTTTTACATAGATAGTATTTATCATTTTAAAGTAAGCTCCATTCATTCCCATGCTCACTAGTGTTTTTAATAGGAATGGGTGTTGTGTTCTGTGAAAGGCTTTTTCTGCATCTGTTGAGATAATCATATGATTTCTGTTGGTTTTGTTATTGACATAGACAATTATGCTGATAGTTTTCCTAATATTGAAGCAGCCCTGTATTCCTGGTATAAATCCCACCTGATCATAGTATACGATCCTTTTGATATATTGCTGTAATCTCCTTGCTAATATTTTATTTAAATATTTTTGCAACAATATTCATTAGGGAAATTGGTCTATAATTTCCTTTCTGTTTTGGCTCTTTCTGGTTTAGGTTTAAGCACAATATTTGTGTCTTAAAAGGAATTTGGTAGAACTCCTTTATTTTTCCAAATAGTTTGCATAGTATTGAGATTAATTATGCCTTAAATGTTTGATGGAACTTTTTTTAGAAAGCTCATTGATGGCTTGTTCAATGTCATCTTCTAAGATTGGATAATTTAAGTATTCCATTTCCTCTTCTGTTAATCTGAGTAATTTATATTTTTGTAAATATTCATCTATCTTAGAGTATTAGATTTATTAGCACATAATTGGACCAAGTAGCTCCTGATAATTGTTCTAATTTCTCCTTTGTTTGTGAATTCACCCCTTTCATTTTTGATACTAGTAATTTGGTTTTCTTCTTTCCTTTTATAAAATGAAATTCACCAATGCTTTTTATCTATTTTATAGTTTTTTTTCATAAAACCAGCTTCTAGTTTTATTTATTAGTTAAATAGCTTTGTTACTTTCAATTTTATTAATTTCTTTTCTGATTTGCAGGATTTCGAATTCATTGTTTAATTAGGGATTTTTAATTTGTACTTTTTCTGTTTTTTTTAGCTTTACGTCAAATCCATTGACTTGCTCTTTTTCTATTTTATTGATGTAAGTAATTAGAGATATAAATTTTCCTCTAAGTCACACTTTGACTGCATCCCATAAATTCTGGTATGCTGTCTCATTGTTGTCATTTTCTTTGATGAAATTATCTATTATTTGTTTCTTTGATTTGTTCTTTGATGCACTTTTTTTTAGGATTAGATTATTTAGTTTCCAATTAATTTATTTAATCTATCTTTCCACTGCCCATTATTAAAAATAATTTTTATTGCATTATGATCTGAAAAGGATTTTCTGTTTCTACTTTTCTGTACTTAGTTGTTAATACTCGGTCAATTTTTGTGTCGGTGTCATGTCCTGCTGAGAAAATTGTATATTCTTTTTTATTCTCATTCAATTTTCTCTAGAAATCTATCATATCTAACTTTTCCATAATTTTATTTACCTTCTTAACTTCTTTTTTGTTTATGTTTTGTTAGATTTATTTAGTTCTGAGAGGAGAAAAGTGAGGTGCCCCACTAGTATAATTTTATTGTCTATTTCTTCCTGTAACTCATTCAACTTCTCCATCAAAAATTTAGATGCATTTGGTGCATATATGTTTAATATTGATTTCACTATGATACCTTTTTGCAAGATAGACTTTCTTTCTTTATCTCTTTTAATTAGATGTATTTTTGCTTTTGTTTTGCCAGAGATCATGATAGATCCCTGCTTTCTTTGCTTAATTGAAGCATAATAGATTCTGCTCCAGGTCTTTACATTTTTTTTATTTTTTTAAATGTTTTGGGTTTTTTTTTTTGGAGGGGGTGGGGGAAGGCAGGGCAATTGGGGTTAAATGCCTTGCCCAAGGTTACACAGCTAGTAAGTGTGTCAAGTGTCTGAGTTCGGATTTGAACTCAGGTCCTCCTGACTCCAGGGCTGGTGCTGTACTCACTGTGCCACCTAGCTGCCCCCTTTACATTTATTCCATGCGTGTCTCTGTGCTTTAAATGTGTTTTTTGTAAACAACACATTGTAGGATTCTGTTTTTTAATCCATTCTGCTATCTGCTTCAATTTTATGGATGAGTTCATCCCATTCGCATTTAGTTATAATAATTAACTGTGTATTTCTCTGCATGTTGTTTCAACCCTTTTTTATTCCTCTCTTTCTCCCTCTCTTTTACCCTTATCCTGTCCCTCCTTACAAGCATTTTACTTCTGATCACCCAATTTGCCCTCTTTTGTTTAATCAGCTCTCTGCCCTACCCCTTCGATTATCATTTTCCCTTTTTACTTCCTTATTGGGTAAAATAGATTTCTGGATTCAACTGAGTACATACGTTATTCCGTCCTTGAGTCTGATGAGAGTAAGGTTTAATCTTTGCCTAAACACCCCCCATCTTCCCCTCCATCATAGTAGTTATTTCATGCCTCTTTTATGTGAGATAGTTTACTCTATTTTATATTTCCCCTTCTTCCAGTACAATCTTCTTTCTCACCCCTTTATTTTTGGGGGTTATCACCCCATCAAAACACCATCTACATAAACTACTTCTAATTGCCCTTATTGTAATAAAGTTCTTAAGAGTTACAAATAAAATCTTATCACATGGAAATATGAACAGTTTAACCTTATTGAATCTCTTATTTTTTCTTTCTTGTTTCTTTTTTACATTTTTATGTTTCCATTGAGTCTTATATTTAGAGATTAAAATTTTTATTTACCTCTGGTCTTTTAATTAAGAATGCTTGAAAGTCTTCCATTTTGTTAAATATCCATTTCCCCCCAGAAAGATTATATTCAGCTTTTCTGGGTGGGTGATTCTTGGTTGTAATCCTAACTCCTTTGCCTTCCAAAGTATCATATTCCAAGCCCACTGGTTCTTTAATGTGGAAGCTGCCAATCCTGTGTAATCCTGACTTTAGCTCCATGATATTTGAATTGTTTCTTTTTGGCTTCTTGCAGTCCTTGACCTGTGAGCTTTAGAATTTGGCTATGATATTCCTAAGAGTTGTTATTTGGGGATCTCTTTTGAGTGGTAATTGGTGAATTCTATCAATTTCTATTTTACCCTCTGGTTTTAGTATATCAAGGCAGTTTTCCTTGATAATTTCTTGAAAGATGTCCAGGTTTTTTTATTTTTCCAAATCATGGCTTTCAAGGAGTTCAATAATTCTTAAATTATTTCTCCTGGATCTATTTTCTATGTCAATTGTTTTTCCAATGAGAAATTTCACATTTTTGTCCCTCTTTTTACTTTTTCGATTTTGTTTTATTGTATCTTGATATCCCACGGAGTCATTGGCTTCCACTTGCTCAATTCTAATTTTTAAGGAATTTTCTTCAGTGAGGTTTTGTACATTTTTTCCATTTGGCCAACTCTATTTCTTAGCAAGTTATTTTCTTCAGTGAATTTTTATTTATCTTTTTCCATTCTGTTGACATTTTTTTTTATGATTCTCTTGCATTAAACTAATCTCTTTTCCTAATTTTTCTTCTACTTCTCTAATTTGCTTTTTGATATCCTTTTAAAGTTCTTCCAGGAGTTCTTTTTTTGGCCTAAGACAAAATTACATATTTCTTTGAGGCTTCACATGTAGCCATTGTGACACTATTGTCCTCTTCTAAGTTTGTGCTTTGATCCTCCCTCTCACCATATTAACTTTCTATTGTCAAGTTCTTTGTTTGTTTTTTACTCATTTTTTTCTGCCTATGTTGTGACTTGTTTTTATGTGAGAGTTGGGCTCTGGTCTTGCACTATCCCAGGCTTTTTGTGCTGGGGCTCAGGGTCTTACTGATGGCTTTTGCCAGGCTTCAGAGCTTAGTTGCTTGCTTGCACTGGAGGGCTGGCTTCCCTTCTGGCTTGTACTGGGGGATGGGGTCTCCCTGTTGGCCTCCCCTAGGTGTGGAGCCCTGCTGCTGTGTTGCTATGGAAACAAATTCTCTTTGCTGGAGGAGGTGGGGGGAGGTCTAGTCTTGCTGCTGGCAGGTGTCAAGGATGGAGTCTTGCTGTTGGCCAGTCCTGGGGCGGGGTCTCGCTACTGGTCAGCAATGGGTTTGAGGCCTAGCTGGTAGTCTGTACTGGGGGTAGGGTTGCTGGGGTGGGGCCCTGATGTGCTGTACAGACTGCTGAATTGCCTAGGGGGCTGCTGGCTTGCAGGAGAGTGGGGCCTCATTAGTGGATTGCCTCAAGTTTGGATTCTTGCTGCAGGCTCCTTGCTGTGAGGGCAGAGAATGCTGCTGCACTGAGACATTGATCCTCTCCTACCCCAATGAGACAGACCTTTCATGCTGTGCTAATAAGCTGCTTCCCTACTCCTAGATCAATTCTGAGGCAGTTTTTAAGTTGTTTGGAGGAGAATTTGGGAGGGCTTCAGGGAGCTTTTTCTTCAGTCTGCCGTCTTTGCACCAGAAATCCTGGATGCATCTTCTATGGAAAGATTATAGGATGTAGATAAGAATCACATAGTGTAAGAAGCCATAAATGTAGGTCATTTGCACTGGGGGAGTACCCACATTTATAAGATCATGGGTTTATCCATATATTAATATATAGGCCTGCACAAAAGTCTTAGTTGATCATGATGTGGTCGTGAACCTGGATTCTTTATGTCCATGCCATTGGACATAAAGATTCTAGCAGGTTCAATTAAACTGGGAAAACTTAGGTATAGGTTGTTTTTGCTGTCTGAATACCAGCTTAGTATTCCTAATACATCATGGAGAAGCTCATCACTAGAAGTTTAGAAACTAGGTGATAAATTCTTTGGCTAAGCAGCTAAATCCATGAAACAAGAGATATTGTGTATCCATCAAAATCATGAAGGATTATGTAGGCACCAATTCCTTTCCATTGCTATTTCCTGTCTGTTCTTATCTCTACCCCATGTTGGGTCCACTCCACTCCAACAGTCCATTGACTCTTTCTAATCTGTCTTTTGGAACCCTACTTCTTTTTTAAACACTTTTTTACCTCTAATTTTTAAAAAAGAATCCTTTTGCCTCCTTTCATTAACTGAAGCTGGACTTTCTTCTGGGCTTGATGGCTTCGAGATATAACAATTCTGAACAATTTAATGAGCATGTAATGAATGCCTTCTATAGTCAGAGAACTTGATTAGGTGCTGAGGGCTTCCTTCTCCCATAGAGCTTAGAGTCTGACAAGGGCATATAGCATGTATGCACATAATTATAATATAAAATAATATTGATAAGTATAATATGTACTCACAGCTAGATCTGAACAAAGTGCATTCAGAAGAAATCTGTATCAGAGGAGACACACTTTTTAAGGGTAGCTAGAAATCAAATTTTAAGATACTTCAAATAGAAGGCAATTTCAAAAGATTGAAAAAAATTGTGCTGATGCTTATATGAATTATAAATTGTGGAAAATCAAAATTTCAGATGATTCAAATGTGTAGGTTACTTAAAGATCAATGGAAAGGATCACTGAGTATGAATAAATTATTCATCCAGGCCTTCTCATTTTGTGTAGACAGCTATGTCTTTCCAAAAGTTCTCCATAGAACATGTACCCAAGATGCTGGAGGCCTTCTTGTGGTATATATATATACATATATATATGTGTGTATATATATACACGAATGTATGTATGTGTATGTATATATGTGTGTACATATATGTATATGTATATACACAGACACGTGCACACACATATATACATAAACAAACACACGTGTACACACATACACGCATATACGTATGTAGTACAATTTTGTGATTGCAAAGTTTATCCTTTCTCATTCCAGGGAATGTAAATGAATTGATATTGCTTGCTATAGAATATATATGTGTATATACACATTTATGTAAATAAAGTTTTTTCTTCTCTCTTGTTCTTTGTGTTTGAGAGGTTGTCAACCTTCCTTATGAAATCAAAATTAGTGTTTCATATTTAGAATTCAAGTGGAAAAAGTTATAAGCAATTTTTAAAAAGACTTCTGATCCTTACCCTTACAGAACAGCCCAAAGTCAACCTTTGGGCTCTTGCTAAATGATTTGAGAGGCAGAAATCCCAAAGAAGATTTGCTTCTATATCATTTGTCTAGTGTCCTGTAAGTATTAACTTTTCTTTTCCTTTCATTCCTAAAACTAGTGTCCCCTTATTTTCCCTATAATAACTTCACAGATGTGTCCATCTAGACCCCAAAGTCTTCATGATACTTAATATCATAGAAAGAACTTTCCACATCACCCTTGTTAGCTAACTTTAAGTAATCAGCAATTCCACTCTCACACTCTCATTCCTCTCAATGAATTATTGCACTCAGAAATTCCGAAGTGTAGATCTGGAAATAGAGTCAGCAGAAAAGATCTTGCTCTCTATCAATCACCATTGGAACCATTAAAAACAGAGGGCATGTCTCTAACATATGCCAGAGAAGGGAAATATATACAGAAAAGGAAAGCTAGGAAATTATTTTTGAACCTACCATTTTATTGCAACTCAGAAAACTACAATGCAATCACCCAATCTTGATGAAGATTTGGAGGCACACAGTGTCTGATGCCAGGATCTAGTGAGTTATAAAGAGTATCCTTTAATAAACCTCTTTTAGACACATAAATCTTGTACGTAGGCTTTCTTCTCTCCTCTTTGGTGAAGATTGTGGGTAACCACACATTTCCTCATTTGGAATGGCATTTGTTGCCAAATGAAGGAATTGAAATATATAGGAGAAATTAATCAGATCTTCTTTCTTATTTTTAAATTCCTCAAACTCAGAGAGCCCTCATTTCAGTTCCTGTACTGAATGGCCCTAATTTAGTAGGTGTTCCATTTCAATATCAAATTACACATATGACTTGTTTGCCTGAGGTAAAATAAATCGCCTATCATCACACAGGTAGGAAGTGTCAGAGGCTGGATTGAGAAATCCCTTGCTCCAAGTCACTCAATCAACTGGCAAGCATTTATTAAGTACTTACTATATGTCAGCTATAGTACTAGGTGCTGGGAACACAAAAATAAATGTGAGTGAATCCCTGCACTGGAATACAGCTAGAGAAGAAAGAGAAAACACCTTAGTATCTTTTGAAAATGTTCTGACTGTTGCTCAGCAGTCAGTCAAAGGGCTTTTCTTATTCATGTGGTAAGGGAAACAAACTGTTCTGTGCTAGCTCTGATTCAGAGAGCAGGGCCCTCAATTTACAAATCATCATATCTTTCTGGAAGCAGATTCCCTAGTTTTTTCAGTTTGGGTTTCTGGTAGAAGGCATATCTTGATGCACAGGCACTTAGGATGGAGTTCCCATTAGTCCTGCCTCCATTACATATGTACCCTTAAAAATTTGGTTATACCATCTCCTTAAATTACCAACTGCTAAGTTTTGAATACCTTTGCTGAGCATGATACCTCTCCATTTAGGAAAAGTTTCCTGGATTTGAGAATGGAGACATCTCTACGACAAGCACAAAAGCTTTACATTTCTTACACAAATGATCGATAGGTAGATGACACCAGAGCACTACTGACAGTGAAGTTTTCTGAGAATGCTGCCAAAATAAAAATATAAGGTGTTATGTTGCCTGGTAATCAATTTAAGCATGCCTTTTAATGGACAAACCATCTGAATTGCTTTAACTTTGTTTGGCCCTGTGAATTCATCAGTGTAAAAAGCCACTAGTAAAGAATTTCCTCTACCAATGTAGTCTGGCACCTTATCTATGTTAAATTAATTATCTGAAATAAAAAGAAACTGAGGTACAAAGTTTCCAAACAAGTAGTCTTATAGACTAGCCTAGAGTCTTATAGTCAATATGTATCAGAGGCATGACTCAAACCAACCTCTTCCAGACTCCAAAGCTGGCATTTACTACACCAGACTGCCTCTAGAGGTGTTTCAATATTGCAATCAAAAACATTTTCTCTAAAATAAGAGAAAAAGAAATAATGTTTTTTCTTGTCCCCCAGGGAGCAAGTTCTTTAAAGTCCTCTGTGTTTTTAAAAGCAAGAATAAGCAAGAAAACATGTTTTTTGAATTGCCTTCAAATTTTTTTTCACAGCTGAAGTAAATTACTTTTGCATGCTTTGTAGCTTTTTCAGAGAACATAGTTTTCTTCCTTCAGTGGGTATAATTATGCAATTCACTTTTAATGATAAGACTAAATAAAATCAAAGCAAAGGATCAGATTCTGAGGGGTGTTCACTTTGAATTTACTGTTACTTTGTAATTACTTTCAATATTTTGGTGGACTTTTGATTACTGGACACTAGGAAGGAAAAAGCAACTGACTGAAGGAGGTAAATCCATGAATTTTTCATGGATCAATATTTTTTCTCATTTCACTTTTAACCTTTTCAAATATTATCTCATAGTTTCTTCCATAGTTCGGCCCCATAGTCTACTTTAGCCTTAGTAAATAATTTAAAACATTGCATTTTAATTTTGTTTTCACTCAGTTACCTGTCTTAAATGCTCCTTTAAACAAAAGGTTCAAAACAACATCTCCAATTCCTTTACGCTCTTCCAGTTTTCTACTGGAAGCCCCGGTGAAGATTTAAAGAAGTAACCGTTTCCCCTAATTAATTCTTTGTTTTCTTTGGGTAAGCCCCAGTTTAGAGGGGTGAGCCATCTCCATCTCATAAATATATGCCCAAGGGCAGTATTTTTGCTTTAAAATACCAAGCACTCCGTGCTAAGCGGCCGAGCACAGATGTGGGGGGAAAACTACCAAAACCTTTGGTAACCTGCAGTTAACCAGTATGTGCCTGCCTCCCCCCGCCAAACTTCTCTCCCGTAGTACAAGTGACCCGCTTAGAAAGAGTACTTTCTAAATACCTTATCTCCAATTCCCCATAACACCGTCTTATAAGGTTGTAGCGTCTTTCATGCCTTAGGCTGGGTGTACGGCAGAGGGCGCGGCATTCAGGATTTTCTTTCTCACTTTCTCTATAGCGGTGTGTGAGGGTGAGCCCTCAATCCATCCCTCCCCTTCTTCTCCCGTGAGATTTTTCACCTCCCTGGTGTCTCTTCTGCAGTCCTCAATTCAGGACGGGGCTGTGGCAAGGTCGCTGGAGTTGAAAGAGTCGCATCTGAGAGCTGGGGGTCTTAGGGGGAAAGTTTGGGGAGGATGCATTAGAAAGGAAAGGAGGAAAAGTTTCCTTGAAAACAACTAAATTTGAAAGAACAAGCGGAAAAAAAAAGCGATTGGTGGCTCCCAACGAGAGCCAACCATCACCGCATGACCGACTCAGTGGAGCAGAAGCAGCAGCCGGAAAAAATTACAGGCGCAGTCTTTATTGCCAAACAACTTCATCTGCATCATGAATAGCAACAAAACAGCCTTGGAGCAGACGGCTGTAACAACTTCGGCAGCCCAAGTTCCTAAAAGCAGAGGCAAGCTGGAGAGACAAGGCACTCCTTTGTGTGACTGGAGTGAGGGTGGAGACGCCCCGGCAGCTGCCGGTGCCCCAGGTTCTGCAGGGCAGGGCAGGATCCCCGCCAAGAGTGCGCTGGTAGCCCCAGGCAGGCAGCCGAAGCGGGGGGAGCCGCAGCACAGCATGGCCCGCGCTGGAGAGGCCCAGGGCTTTGAGAAACTGTTGCCTCAGCTGGCGGCTCTCTGGGCCATGGCATTTTTGGTGGCTTTTCCACCACTTCTTCAGATGCCTGGGGCCGCAGGTAAGAAGGACTCTCGCCTCTCCTCTGGTCCGGTTCCTCAGTGTATCTGGCACGTTTCTTTCTCTCTCTTTGTATACCACTGTGCTGAGAGCCTGAAGCCCGACGATGTTGATGCATGGCTCATAGCTACTAATGTTAGAGATCCTTTTAAATGTTATAGTGCTCGTTCGGTTTTTCTGCAGAGAGCCTGTTTAGTGTTTTAAATTGTTTTGCCCCCACGGGGGAATGAGAGTTGATGGGGGGAGGGGGCGTAGCGGTCTGCCTGAAGGGCAAAAAAGGAGGGAGCCTTTTCCCAACTTCCTATAAGAAACATGGCCGGCACTCTGTCAAAATGTGTGCAAGAGCCAGGGTAAGAGGGAGTCTCGACTTTTTCAGTGCACCCCAAGACCTACTCTGGCAAGTCTCTTGGGCTATTTCTACTTACAGACAGAGGTTTGGGCAAAGCTTCTTGCTCTCCCTGCCTCTGAGCTCCTCTCTCCCTCGCCAGCTCGGTTATTATTCTAAGAAGGGATTCTTTGGGTTGTTTTGCTAGTCGGTGAGATGGGAGTGAGGGGGGAGGAGTTTATGTTCAGGGCGCTGATGAGGGTTTAATTAAGTCTTGCTTTCGGATGGTCTTCCCGGGTGGTGGATTTGGAGCCATGGAGAGCTGAAGTTGGAATAAGGAGACTTGAATTCGAATCTAGTCTTTGGGCGAGCCTCTTGAACTCTCTCTTTCCTTATGTGAACAATGGTGGTGTCGCTCAAGTACCTTCCAGCTATGAATCCTATATCTACTTGATCCTTCAGGAATGGAAGTTAGGTCAGGGAAAGAACTTTGGAATCAAGAATTTTAAGACCTAGTTCTGGAAATGCCCAGGTTGGTTTTTTTTAGAACTAAATAAACCAGCCTAATGAAAGTCAAAATTCATTGACTGTTCTACTCTTGGGGCGCTCACCTCCTGCTCATATCCAGGTCAGTAGAGTACGTGGTGGGGGCAACAGTGGACCCGATTCTCCCCAGAAGAGAAGCAAAAGCGATGGGTTGTGGTTTGTGGTAAAAGCCTTGCTAAATTTTCAGGTTTTATTAGCTCAGGGATGATGTAAGTTGAAATTTGCGGAATTGAACCTGGTTCACATCGACCTTCCCTCAAAATCCCGGGGGATGAGAGCCAAGGAAGCCCCAGTCCCGGGCCCCAGCTCTAGAAAGCATATTATGGCTCTGCCTGAGCCACTTTCCTTTGAAAGCTGGGAGTTTGAAGGGGCTATTTTTTCTTTGGTTATTTTTAATGGGAGTGAAGAAGGTCTGGTCTTTCCTCACTCCTAATTTCACTGATGAGTGTCCTTGGAGGATCCGAGGATGCTGCCGTTAGAGAGGGCCATCGCTGGGATGCCGCTGACTTGAGTAACCCGTTAATCTTGTAGATTTGCAAATTTGAAAGGGATTTTTCTTCCCTTTGTTGGTTTCCTTTAATCCATTTACCACTCTCCAGGAGGTGACAGATACCTATATTTCCTGTTATTCAGCTCTGGGTCTCAGGTTCTGCCATTTGGTTGGGGGTGGAGAGGGGGAGGAGACTGAAAATCGTCCTGCTTTCCTCTCCTTTATTTTTTTCTTTCTCCCTCCCTCCGAGGTTTGGGAGGAAGGCCCAGTACGTGCTTCACTTCCCGAGCTGCAGGCTTGGTTCTATCTTTGTTGTCTCTTCCCCAACAAGTCTTCGGGAAAGTGTGTGTGTGGGGGGGTCACAACTCCAATAATTTCACCCCACAAATGGGAGACTACGTTGTGTTTTCGACCATTGGTCAGGGATCTTAGGGAACTCCGAGGTATCTTCTTCCTTCGCCTCCCTCTCGCCACAAAGCCCCAGGCAATTGAGGGAGATACTGGATTGACTGTTGGGAGAAAGGAGTCCTGTTTTGAGAGGTGGATTATTAAGCAAGCAGGAGAAGTGGAAATGTGTTCCTATTCGAAAGATTGTAGAGTTGTCTTTGAAACATTTTTTCTCTTTTTTTCTCTTTGGTGTCTCATAATATTAATGCTATGCACTCTGAGGACAGACAGACCACACTTCCTTTTCTCCCCTCCCATCGTCTATCCCTGAAAGTTTCCAAATGTGGGCTGACTAAAAGCAACCCTTTTCCTCTTTCCCTCATTTTTCTTATTGCCCTAGTTTACTTACCAAAAAGAATAATAGAAATAACTAACCCTTAACTTTGTTTTCACTAAACGACTATACCGACCACCTTTGATTTAAAAACTTAAGAAGTTGTTTGGCATTATTTATCTATTTTCATATTTATTCAACGAAATGTCCAATCAAAATGGAAAACTCTTTAACATTTGGCAGTTCATGACTGTTGACTTCGGCCGGGCAACTTTTCTTTCCCTTTTCAGTGTCTGTGAAGAAAGTCATTTGGAACTTGGTACACTATTACTTATAGTTGTCTTTTTATGGGTAATACCTGAACTATGTTTTTGCAGTGTGGAGTTTGGCAACATTTGCTTGTGGTAGAACTTCTTAATTGATTTGCAAAGAGCAAGCACCAGCTTCTCGTTTTGTTGGGTTTCATGGTTGAGCCTTTTGTTTGTATTGCAGAGATTGGAGAGAAGGTGACCTAAACCAAGATTTAGAAAGAATGATAAAATTGCAAACAAGTAATTTTAAATGCTACAGTAATTTTCAGTAAAATGAAAGCATCATTTGTGGAGAATAAGCAAGATTCCTGTATTTTAAAAAAAGATAACATTTATACAAGTTGTGTTTGTAATGGATAACCAGGCTTGATTGCTGTGGAATAATGGCAAAATAACTGGCAAAAATAAAGATTTTTAAACAGTTTTGTTTTCTCTTCCTTTTCATCCTTAGTTGATGTATTTTGCTATCAACTTCTCAACATACAATATTGCAAGTAATCTTAGTTATACATATTAAATATAAGTCACATGAATAGATGAGGATTGGATGATTTTCTTTCATGGAAAAATATTTAGTCAGCAAATGTTTTATAATTGGAATGCCCTGTATTATATAAGTTAACCATTAAAAAAACACCAAAAAAGAGAGTAATATTCTGTATTCTAAAATTCTTACTCTAAAGCTCCAAGAGCAGGAAATTCCTTCCTTTTCCATATGCTACTGCATTGCCATCAGATCTACTAGACCAAGCTATATTTAATTAAACTTTAGAAAAAAAGATTTAAGAGCAGATAATCATGTAATTTCTCACATAGAGCATACTTATTAAATATTTTTCAATTAAGTCAAAGACATTCACTGATTTTTAAAAATTATTTTATACCCTCCTATTTTTGACAATGAATTACCTAATCTGGAGAACTTTTTTTTTTTAATCTTTAAGGTGGTACTAGTGACAGTAATAACAAAGAGCCATCAAAGATGAAATGGTCACTAGTTGGAAATGGCATAGTAATCAATATCCATTTCCCCCAGGTTAACTGGTTCCCCCCTCCCCCCACCCCGGCTATTTTATTCATAGCCACAAGGAAGAGCTATACTCATAGCTCATATATGAGCTGCATCCATTTATAGAGCTGCTGTGGAGTGTTCTTAAATAAAAAAAATAAAATATAATGCTTACATAGGGGGTATCAAAGTCATCAAAATCTAGAATCTTGCTTAACATTGTTAAATACAATAAAGAATTGTAATTGTTTATATAGCCCTGGGGCTTCACAAAAATGCTTGTTTTAAAATTTTATTGATTGAATTTGTAGTGGCAAAAAATTATACAGGGAAAATTCAAATTGAAATCCTGCTTACAGTCTAACTTTTGTACTTCAAAAAACCCTTGTCAATGGTTTATAAAAACGTGTTTTGGCACAAATCTTGTCTTTGTGGCTGCCCTGGGATGGGGTAACTGATTTTTGTATATGTTTGAATATCTGTAATGCAGAAATTTAATTTTCATTGTCATGATTTTTCTAAGATAAGCTTTATTTTCCAAAGGACATTTGTAATATGTTAAGGGGTTGTGTATTTATAGTGAAATAGTTGTCTGCTGCTCAGTCCAAAATTTTGCTAAGTGAAATTTCAGCCAGCTTTTTTTTTATTCAGCGATGTCTTAAGTTTCTTAATTAAAAAAAACATGCTATTATTTAGCTTCTCTTTTGGTATTGTAAATTGTACAGAAATGCAAATTGAGAGTGAAACTTTAAATTATTCCTATTTGGTGCATTGTAGGCTTTTAAAATTCATTTCACCCCAGGCCAGGATGTTAATGGCTTTTAACTTTGTCTTTCGTGTGGAAACTTATTTAATTACTAATTGCAAAACTAACTTCCTACGACCCTGTAGGCATAAAATCAAAAGAAATGGATCTTCTGTATACTCTTAAAGACTTTTTCTGACATAAATGTTATTCTAATTTTTGGTGAAATTAGTCATATTCACTATGAAGATTTGTTAATACTGGATTTACAACTGTATTCAAAGTTGTAGTCACTGAAAAGAAATTAGTTTGAATTTTTTTACACTGTGCTTCATAATCTTTCATTGTAAATAATGACACTGCCCAGCTAGTGTTTATTATTGGCAGAGACCTTTTCCTATTTATTTGGTTCATCCCCAGTAAACATAATACACACAGTTACTAATCACAGGGTTAATAACTTTGTAGAAACATAGGGCTTTGTTTAGTTACAGGAAAGAGGAATTGTTGAAAATACTCTGTAGTTGTTGGGTAAATTTATTATAATTCCATTTTTTAAAAAAAGTTGGTTCTACTCTTTATTTTCTCTGCTTATTACTTTGTAAAAGGAAGTTGTTATTTGTAAAAGGAAATTTACTGTTTGGGGACAATTGTGGTAACTCTTGGAATCCCATGATACCTAAGTACTTAAAAGCTTCGAAGGCCAGTTAACTCCAGGCCTTTGCAACTCTTCTAGGGACAGTGTTGTTTGGTAATTTTCATTTTTTGTTGTTATTTGGACTTCTGGATTTATAGCTAGTAAACAGTGCTTGAAAAGAGTGGTTGATCTGAAAAGGCTGACTTTCTTTGATGGTAATTTTATTTTATTTTAACAGTAAAATTTGGTCTTGGTTTGAAGTCAGTTATATTTACCAGTGCATCTTAATATGGTACTAACCATACTTAGTAACAACTTTGGAGTCTGAAGACCTGCTTTCAAATCCTGCCTCTAATACTTATTAATTGTGTGATCATCAGAAAGTCATTTAAACTGCATTGGCCTTAGTTTCCTCATCTGCCAAATAGAGTTGAACTAGCTTTGCTTTGGGGTGTGGGTGAGGGAGTGGGGCTTTCAAGTTTACACTTATGATCTTGAGATTTAAGTTATTGTATTCTTTGACATGGAAGTTTTGTGGTTAGGGTCATCCTTTTTTTTTCCAGCTTAAAATGAAAGTAGCATGGATTGATAAGTTACTTATGATGAGTTGATTTAATCTTCATTTTCTAGTAAACATTTATCTGGTAAGTTAGAATGCCAAACTGGAAATAAGTCCAGACTAGAGTGTTCGGTTATCACAGAATATGTTTTGGGTATAATCTATTTAAAAGCATAGCTCAAAGTAATTGAGGAAAAATGTTGAGAATTTTTGTAACACTTCCAAAAATAAATAAAAGAATTGTTACTGGGTTCCATATTTGATGTTACATGTTTGGGGTGGGGAAATGAATGATGAAATCCAAAGGAAAAGATTTAGCTAAATAAAAATAGCTAATTTTGCAAGTAGCTGGTACTTGCAGAAAAAAAGAATTTTAAATTCCATTGGATAGTTGAGCCTTTTATTGCCTTTGGAATGAGTGAAGAAACTCAGCTTTATTTGTCAGATGTTGTCAGGAACAATCTCTACTTTCCTTCACATTATCAGTGACCACTTTTTTGGTGGTGGTTGGGGGGAAGGTGGTAGAAGAGTGGTAGTTGTCATGAAATCTTGGTTTATTGAACTTGGGTTAATATTTTCCACTTTTTTTTCTTCCCATAGGGGTGTGTGTAAATTGCATACTCTTCATTGAGTAATCCCTAAATCACAGATCATGTTGGTGTCCTGCTCAAGAAGTATAAGTTTCTTCCTCTTGCCTTTCATGCTAAATATAAATTGTTGTTGTCATTTAAAGCCCATTACAATCTGGCTCCAGTCTTCCTTTCCATACTTATATTTTATTTCCCTTCAGAAATTCTACAGTCTATCTAAACTGTCTATTTGTTGTTACTCCTGTTGTGGAAGAAATAGCTCCTCTCTGAGTTCATGTGGTGAGTAACTGGTGCCAAATATATATTTACACCAATGCTGAAATTATGGAGATAAAAAACCTAGGCTTTATTGTTATGCTCAAACATAGTTTCAGGCCTCAGAGAAAACCCAAACCTTGAATAGCACTCTCACAAGTCTTCTATTCAAAATTCCATCAGTGTGTCAGAGAAATAATTCTTTTACTTATTGCAATCTTGTACATTCCTCTGAGGCCATAAAAGTTTAAAGGGAAGATACATCCATAATCCTATGTTTCCTTTAATGTCATAAAAGCTGATAAACTTCATAGAACAGTCATAATCTCATATGTCCCCTAAGGAAACAAATTTTGTCAAACAATAGGTAAACGAAATCAACTTTCAAATTAAACTACATTTAGAGGATTCAGAATTAGACTTATTAAGGAATCGACAAGGAGTCAGAGACAGCTGAGATTCTTCTTCAGGCTTTTTATCTAAGGAATACTTAAGGGGCTTAAATAAATTTTTACATCCCATAGGGTAGCTTTTGTTGAAGTGTGGTTATAGAATTTTAGTTAATCAAAAATTGCAGGAGGAATGACCTCTAGTCTTGTATAAGAAGGAAATAAAAGATTCCTATAATACTCTCATGACCTTTTATCTCTGGTCTCTTTACTTTTGTACTGGCTTACTAGCCTTGCTTGCAATGTATCCTTTTCTCATCTCCACCTCTCAGAATTCTTAGCTTTCATCAAAGCTCCCTTACTATCTTCTGCATGGAACCTTTGCTCATCTTCCCATGTTCTAGTTCCTCACTTTTGCCAGTTGCCTTGTATTTATTTTGCATATGTTTAACATGTCCTTATATGTTGTTTTCTTGCTTAGACTTTAGGCTTCTTGAATGTAGAAACTGTTTCATTTTTGTCTTTGTATTCTCAACACTTAAAGTAATGTCCTGCATACAGAAGACACTTAATAAATGCTTATTAATTCACCAAAAAGATCTTACTTTTCTCCTTGGGGCTGCAAATACTGTACAACAAGAGGCTCAGTAATATTACTTGGTTTTGGGATTTGTTTATTCTTTCTGAGGGGATAGCTTTCTGCATTTCTCCTAGTTTAGGGAAGATGTAACAACAAAAATTCCCATTTTTTCCCTATTACATAGATACTTCCATCAAACTTCAAAGATTTTTCTAGGTGATCTAATTTCAAGTCAATTAACAGTCAATAATCATTTATTAAGCACCAACTATGTGCTAGGCACTGCTCTAGGTTCCGGGGATATGAAGAAAGGCAAAAAAACCCCAACAACCCAAAACTAGAGCCTCACAGTGTAACGAATAAACAAAGTACACTTGTAATAAATCTGGACAAGGACTATGTGTTCTAATTTTTGTTTTTTGGTTCAGTGGTTGCTCCACATACTGCTTCCAGGAAAGGGCCTTGCCATTTTTTTGTTTTTGTTTTTTAAATATTTGATGATGTGGTTAACAAAATAAGAGCTCCATACTCTTCCTTTCGTTCTTATTTTAGGTAAAATTCTAGCCTTTGGGTACAGCATATTACTACTTTTTAGGCTTTTTGCAATTCAGCCAAGTTGGTCTTCTGACTGACTCCTTCCTTATACATGACATTCCATCTGCTATCTTTATAGGTACCTTTGGCCTGGCCATTCTCCCTGCCTGCAGTGTTCCTCCTCAGCTATGCTTCATTCCATTCCCAGATCAAGTTCTACATCCTTTAAGAGGTCTTTGCTGATTCTTCCAGTTATTATTAGCACACCACTCCCCAAACACTATATAGTGGTTTATATATTTCCTGTACTTACTTATCTATGAATACCATATTTCACCACATAATCATCATACTATTTTTTGTTTTGTTTTTTTAGTTCAAAAATTGGTTTATAACCTTTTGTTGCATAATCGTTAAGTGGTATAATCCTGTTCATCAGCTACTTAAAAGGTAAACAGAGCAGCAATGTATTCACCAGTGGCCCATGGATACGAATTTATCTCTCCCTCATTGCAAGCTGTGAGCCTAGAATTCACAGGGTACAGCTCATTGTCAGCATTCATTTTTTTTCATTTAATTTATTTAATATATTTAGTTTTCAGCATTGATTTTCACAAGAGTTTGCATTACAAATTTTCTCCCTATTTCTACCCTCCCGCCCACTCCAAGATGGCGTATATTCTGGTTGCACCATTCCACAGTCAGCCCTCCCATCTGTCACCCCACTCCCCTCCCATCCCCCTTTCCCTTCTTTGCTTGTAGGGCAAGATAAATTTCTATGCCCCATTGCCTGTGTATCTTATTTCCTAGTTGCATGCAAAAACTTTTTTCTTTGTTGTTGTTTTTGAATGTCTGTTTTTAAAACTTTGAGTTCCAAATTCTCTCCCCTCTTCCCTCCCCACCCACCCTCCCTAAGAAGGCAAGCAATTCAACATAGGCCACATGTGTATCATTATGTAAAACCCTTTCACTGTACTCATGTTGTGAAAGATTAACTATGTTTTGCTCCTTCCTAACCTATCCCCCTTTATTGAATTTTCTCCCTTGACCTTGTTCCTTTTTGAAAGCGTTTGTTTTTGATTACCTCCTCCCCCTCCTGCCCTCCCTTTTATCATCCCCCCTTTTTTATCTCCTTCCTCTTTCTTTCCTGTGGGGTAAGATACCCAATTGAGTGTGTATGGTATTCCCTCCTCAAGTCCAATCCGATGAGAGCAAGATTTACTCATTCCTCCTCACTTGCGCCCTCTTCTCTTCCTAGAGAACCGCTTTTTCTTGCCACTTTTATGTGAGATAATTTACCCCATTCTATCTCTCTCTTTCTCCCTCTCTCAATATATTCCTCTCTTATCTCTTAATTTGATTTTTTTTAGATATCATCACTTCATATTCAACTCACCCTGTGCCCTCTGTGTGTGTGTGTATACATACATACACACATATATGTATACACACACCTACATATATACATACATAGACACACATATGTATATATATGTATACACACACACACACATATATATGTGTATATATATATGTGTATATATACATATATATATATACATATATATATATATATACACATATTCCTTTGAGCTACTATGATATTGAGGTCTCATGAATCATACACATCATCTTTCCATGTAGGAATGTAGACAAAACAGTTCAACTTCAGTAAGTCCCTTATGATTTCTCTTTCTTGTTTACCTTCTCATGCTTCTCTTGATTCTTGTGTTTGAAAGTCAAATTTTCTATTCAGCTCTGGTCTTTTCACTGAGAAAGCTTGAAAATCCTCTATTTTATTGAAAATCCATATTTTGCCTTGGAGCGTGATATTCAGTTTTGCTGGGTAGGTGATTCTTGGTTTTAATCCTAGCTCCATTGACCTCTGGAATATTGTATTCCAAGCCCTTCGGTCCCTTAATGTGGAAGCTGCCAGATCCTGTGTTATCCTGATTGTTTCTCCACAATACTCAAATTATTTCTTTCTGACTCCTTGCAGTATTTTCTCCTTGCTCTAGGAGCTCTGGAATTTGGCAACAATGTTCCTAGGAGTTTTCTTTTTGGGATCTATTTGAGGAGGTGATCTGTGGATTCTTTCAATTTCTATTTTACCCTCTGGATCTAGAACATCAGGGCAGTTCTCCTTGATAATTTCTTGAAAGATGTTATCTAGGCTCTTTTTTTGATCATGGCTTTCAGGTAGTCCAATAATTTTTAAATGATCTCTCCTGGATCTATTTTCTAGGTCAGTGGTTTTTCCAATGAGATATTTTACATTGTCTTCCACTTTTTCATTCCTTTGGTTCTGTTTTATAATATCTTGATTTCTCATAAAGTGACTAGCTTCCAGTTGCTCCAATCTAATTTTTAAGGTAGTATTTTCTTCAGTGGTCTTTTGGACCTCCTTTTCCATTTGGCTAATTCTGCCTTTCAAGGCATTCTTCTCCTCATTGACTTTTTGGAGCTCTTTTGCCATTTGAGTTAGTCTATTTTTTAAAGTGTTGTTTTATTCAATATTTTTTTCAGCATTTTTTTGGGTCTCCTTTAGCAAGTCATTGACTTGTTTTTAATGGTTTTCTTGCATCCTTCTCATTTCTCTTCCCAATTTTTCCTCTACTTCTCTAACTTGCTTTTCCAAATCCTTTTTGAGCTCTTCCATGGCCTGAGACCAGTTCATGTTTTTCTTGGAGACTTTTGGTGTAGGCTCTTTGCCTTTGTTGACTTCTTCAGGCCATATGTTTTGGTCTTCTTTGTCACCAAAGAAAGATTCCAAAGTCTGAGGCTGAATCTGAGTGCATTTTTGCTGCCTGGCCATGTTCCCATCCAACTTACTTGACCCTTGAGTTTTTCGTCGGGGTATAACAGCTTGTAGAGCAAAGAATACTTTGTTCCAAGCTTGAAGGGATGCACTGCTAATTTCAGAGCTATTTCTATACAGCCAGCCAGCTCTGCCACACCAGCACTTCCTCAAGAACCAGCAACCTGGACCTGACGCAAGTCTTAAGCAGGCTTTTCACTCCTGCTCTGACCCACCGCTTAATTCCTCCCACCATGTGGGCCTGGGGCCTGAAGTAACTGCAGCTGTAGTTCTGTAGCTCCACCTCCCCCGCTGCTCCTGGGGCAGTGGCTGAACCAGGAACTCTATCCTCCGCAGCTTTTCCCACTAACCTTCTCTGTTGTCTTTGGTGTTTGTGGGTTGAGAAGTCTGGTAACTGCCGCAGCTCACTGATTCAGGGTGCTAGGGCCTGTTCCAGCCTGCTGCTGGTCTGGTTGGTCCTTCCACTGCCCACGCTGAGCTCCGCTCCCCTCCACTCCATGCGTGATAGACCTCATCCAGCAACCATCCAGGCTGTCCTGGGCTAGATCCCTGTTTCCCTGTGCTATTTTGTGGGTTCTGCAGTTCTAGAATTTTTTCAGAGCCATTTTTTATAGTTTTTTGGAGGGACCTGGCGGGGAGCTCACGCAAGTCCCTGCTTTTCAGTCGCGAGCTGGCTCCTCCCCCGGAAGTCCGTCAGCATTCATTTTTAATGTATATGCACGAGTATTCTGTACATCCTAGTCTTGCATCAAAGACAATTTAGTAATAAATGATTTTTAAGTAATGCTGGTACAATTTTTTTTAAAAGTTTCACATAATAAGTTTTACATCTCGCAAAAAATTTGGCATGAAATCTGCAATAGTTATTCAGTGAAAAACAGTATGTCGTGTCTCTCCTAATAGAATGTATGTTCCTTGAGAGCAGGGACTGTTTCCCAAACATTTAACACAGTGTCTGACACATACTAAGTACTTAATAAGTGTGTGAGGAGTAAAAAACCTGAGAGAGTTTCTGGGCAATTAATAATCAATTTATTAATTAGAGTGATAATCAATACATTGCTTGATCATGAGACTCAGACGCCTTCTGTAGTCTGTACAGGACAGTCATCTCCACCCAGATAACTGGTTACTTGTGCTTGGTCACCTTAAATTCTAGTGGAGGGGTTTGAGGGCTTGGGATCATTGTTTCGGGGCAGGAACTAGCTTAGATTAGACTCTGTTTATACTTCAAAAGAAGTCTCCTAGTTGGATGGGGTTCCCCAAGGATTAGGATGATCTCATCCTTCAGCCATGTCCTTCAGAGACTGGCATACTCACCTACAGGGGCTAGTCATTGAATGAAGAAATAAAGGGGAAAAAAAGCCTTTTTGATAGTTGGTTGTTAATATAGTAGAAAAATAATTAACTCCTCTCAAGTCCTTGTTCATTGATAGAATCAGTAAGACTGGGACAGGGAGGAGCGGTTGATGGCAGAGATAAAGAAGCCGGTCCTGATGTGACATGCTGACCAAATGAAAATGTGAATCAGGCATGACAGCAGGCATAATTAGCATTCTGTGGGGTAGTTGGTCAAATAAACAAAACTGGTCCATAGCACTTTTCTTCCTACATTCCTAGAGTGGGGAATCTGTACCTCATTTACATGTTCTAACTCAGGGAGGAGGCGAGATGGTCCAACATGTTCCAACTAAGTGGGGGTAAGAAAACCATTTGCCCCTTGTTGGCAACAATCAAGTTTTCTGGCATTTGGAAGTTTCATTTCTTTATTTGTTTACCCTCATTACTATGTGATCTGAAGCTATTATTTAAGAAAAAACAAACCCAAATCCTAGATGGCTGTTTAATATGGGTTTGTCTACAAAAACATGGAATAGGATTCACCCACATGAAGCCAAAACCCAATAAAGGAAAGATTTTTTCCTGGTATAGGCTGAGCAGGAGTCAATAAGATAGAGATTGGGTTTGCTGTTAATAATGATTTTCCATGATGTTTGTAAAATATATATATATATGTATATACATATATATGTATATATTTATGTTATGCACACACACACGCACACATATGCGTTTCTCCAACTTGCTGGTTGGAGAATGTGAGGACACACAGGTAACCCCCTATAAAGTCTTGCTATAATCACTGCAATGTATGTCATGTATGCCATCCAACCTCATTTTGCCACCTGCTTCATTGCTATATATTTAATCCTATCCTCTTGAACTCTATAGCAATCTAAGGATTATGTTTGGATAATTTATTTTCATTAATAAAACCATAACCTTTCTCGTTAATCAATAGCCTGGGACCCCTCTAATTCATTACATAACATTTAATAAGCCTTCCCCATAAGAGTAGATGATTCCTTTACTTGCTGGAAACAGTCACAAATCATTCACTTTATTCCAGATACTGATTAAAATCTCTCAGTAATCTTCCTGATGTTTTGTCTAGAGTAGACCTTTTTTCTTTGTCTTCTCTTCACTAATCATAGGAAACTATTTTCCAAAATATACTGTACTAGCCAGATTCTGTATAAAATTCTTTTTGTAAGGATTATTTCTGTCATCATTATCTTTGTATCTGCAGTGCCTAGAACAGTGGTAAGCACATTGATTGATAAAACCAAAGTTAAAATAGTTCCAAAAAGAAGTTTCTCCTTTTCTTTTTCTTCATATTCCCCACAGATTCCTCACAGGTTCCTATTAAGCCATCACACGCTACCTCCCTTGCTCCATAGAGAAAAATACTTCACATTAATCTATTTTACCAACTTACTTTGGAAATTGCCAGTACATACTTCTTTTCTCAACATTCTATGAACACTTGTGTTTTTAAGAGACAGTATAAGTTTCTATAGCCTTTGTAGGAGAGATTATCTTGAAACAATTTTAACATATGTGTTCAGATCAGATCCCTGAAACTTTCCTTTTGAACTCAGAGAGGTAGAGAGAGTTCTAAAGAAAAAGAGCCTACAAGCCATGTGGTATTATAAGGTTGGTGCCACTTTTTCCTGAGGATACCTAGGAACTGAAACAGATAAGGCTGCTACTAACTTTGCTTAGTGTTGATGACCAGTGACATTAATAATAATAATAATAAAAATAGTAATTATAGGATTTATGGCATGTTTAAGGTTTGCAAAGCTCTTTAACTACCCCTGTTTCTCATGGGTTTTATGCCTCTCAATATACCTAATCCCAAATACTTTAGAAAGGCATTTTACCAACATTGTTTGAGAGTAGGTTAGATTGGAGTGTGAGAGATATTAGTTACGGGATGATTGGATGCAGTAATCCAAAAGTGAGGTACTGAGAGCTTAGACTAGGTTCAAAGCAGTGGATATCATGAAGAAAAGATAGATTTGAGAGACATTTTGAAAGAACTGATAAGATTCTATTATATATTGGGTATAGAATCCTAGGATATAGAGGTGGAAGGCACCTTAGAAATCATCTGGACAATCAAAATGTACTTTTAAGCACCTACTATGTTCCAAGCAAAGTTCTAGGCACTGGGGATAAAAAGACACAAATAAAATGTTTCTCAGATCCCAGGAGCTTATATTTTATCGGGGGAGACAATATGTGTGTGTGTGTGTGTGTGTGTGTGTGTGTACATATACATATATATATAAAATAAATACAAGATTTTTTTTAAAAAGGCTGCTCAAAGTTTATTAGTTTCTGTTAAGTACAAAGTAAACAAGTTGCTGAGGCTGTTGAAAAGCACATAGGTGATTCAGATAGTAAAAAAAACAATGACTGTGATTTCTTTTACTAATTTTTTGTTGTTTTGCCTTTGTTTTCCTTTTTAACTAAAGGAACACACACACACACACACACACACACACACACACACACACACAACACAACTACTTCTACACTTAAGCAGCCTAACTATTCTGAAGGAATAGGTGGGAGAGGAAAGGGTGGAGGGGAGGGGAGGCGAAAATGGGCTCTGATGCCTAGCACACTTCAGAAGTGGGAGGGGAGCAGCAAGGAGGGTGCTGCCGTTCATGCAGAAGGCTCAGTACTGGTCTTGCTGGGCTCGCTGACATGTCACTTCTTCATGGCCTCCGGAGCCAAGTTACAGGTGATTGTGCCATGAGCAACCTGGAAAGTTTCTGAGTGCTCTGGGGATTCCAATAGTTATCATGAATGGATGACTTGACTTCCTGAAGAAGAAGCTCACCCACCAGTGGCCTGGGTCTGATTTGGGAACACCAGGAGGGTGGGGGATCACTTCTCCAGAGTACTCAGCACTTCTACAGGAGCTGTTGCTGGAAGTGGAACCCAGATGCCTTCAGTAGTAGTCATGGGTTGCTACCAGTGAACCACTGGACAGGATTGCTGCCATGTTGCTTGTTTTTCATATGATGATATAAACCTTAGTGGTGACTCCCTGAACAGCCCCTGTTGGGCAGTGGGCTGCAGTGGATGATCATGGGTGACCTGGAGCCCATTTGTAAAGGAGATTACCAGAAGATATTCCACATCAATGAAAATGCGAAAATGCGAGAGTTCTTTGGGTTTTCAAGAAGATTTTTTTGAGGGGAAGCTCTAACATTTGAGGAAATCATCCATTTCATTAAAAACATAGTACTTAATTTGGGTTTTGAAGAAAGCTAGGGATATTATGAGAGAGGTGACAAGAGATATCTAATGCAAAAGAACAGAGATGAAAGAGAGAAGGAAATAACAAGAGGGCCAGTTTGGAGGAACTATAGCGTAAATAAAGTATGGTAATATGTAATAAGTCTAGAAAAGTAGCTTGGACCCAGATTATGAAAGAGCCAAAACTGAGTAGTTTAAAAACCTAACAGAGTAGTTAATATTTGACCTTGGACATACAGGGAGCCACTGGAATTCATTGAGTGGGAGATCAGTGGCTAATTCAAGTTATATTTTAGGAAAATCAGTTTGACAGCTTCACGGATGGGTTAGAGATGAGGGATACTTCAGTTATTTCTCTATAGAAAATCAGGGGTATGTAAATGCAAATATTCTATATCTTTTCTTCTGAAACTTGCTTCATAGATTTTATAACAAATCCCATTCTACTACTTGTTAATGATATGGTCTAAGAATAAAGTGGGTGGTGGTGGAGGAATTATAAGTTCATAGAGAGATATTAGAGAAGTCATAGTTGAAAAGATGACAGCAGGAGTCAGTATAAATAGGGTTATATTTATATATAAACTTATTTTATGTATTTTATTATATATTTATATAAGTATTTTTATGAAATGCTTAGAATCTTTATAAAGTGATATTTGAGTCAATGGGGGATGAGCAGTTTTATATGTGTGTGTATATGGAAAGCATTGAAATATTTGACTACCAGATTTTTTTTCATATTTCAAAATTAAGTTTAAAAAGAACTTTTTAAGGTAAAAATGTGGAAGTCTTTTTTGGTTTGTGCTCCCAGCCATAAATAGAATTAAATAGAATTGAACAAATCCATGATATGTAAGAGTAAAGTAAACCTTTAGATAACTGTTCAACAAAATAAGAATGTCTCATTTTGTTTCAAAATCCAGGGTGCTGACCTCAGGCCTATCCCCAACATTTAGTGTAATCAGTAATTGAGAAGAAATGAGATGGTTTTATGGCACACATCAATGTTGAACTGGAGTAAGGGTACTGCAGATTGAGAGAGTGGGGTCAGTGGATGACTGGATATTGTCCTGTGGCATCTGGTCATGAGAGACCTTTTTATCCTTTGAGAAATCCTTTTATTGAGACAAGGAGCATACTGTCTCTTATGTAGAGTTATTAGTTTAGTATACTAGCTTAGTATACTGGAGGAAACTACCAAGAAGGGTAAAGAAAACCCAAAGTCCAACATTCCCTAGTTGTTCACTCAGCAACTAGAGAAAGATCTTTCCTTTTAGGCATCATATAGAGGATATACAAATGAAGGAATCTCTCTTGATGAGTGTGGAGGCTGAAAGTCCAAAGACTCACTCAGTGGGTCCCTCCACCTTGAGGAAGCAGGGAATTATGGTGGGTGGTGGTGGTTCTGCACCTTGGAACTAGGGTGGTTGCATGAAAAATTCAAAAATAAATTCCTGAGGCAATGGAGGGTATGATCCAATGGAGTTGTTGCAGTCTAGAGGTCTTGGGAATCCCTAGTCAATGCTGATGCTGTCTTCATCTTACTTCCATAGGCTCAGAAATAATTTTTTGTGACAGAATCAGATAAGTTTACAAACCCTCTTGATAGTCATTACCTTTTGTCTTTTTTAGATGGCTGAGATGAGCCCCATTTGAACCTGGCCCCATTGCATCCAACTTCCCAAAAGGGCCCTACAAGGGAGAGGGTGAAGTTCCAAAAGGAAAAGCTTTTGCTAGATTAGATTTGTATGCTCCACTCACCCCAACTTCCAGCCACACTGTATGCCCAGCCTGCCTTGGGGGATAATTAGATTATACCCTGTAGTCATTTTTTTGGAAAGTACCCACAAAATTATTTAAGGAAATCCTTGGGAGAAAATATCATTGAGCTATGAATTCAGTTAAAACAACAGTAGTCACTGTAGCTGCAAACTCTGGACTATGACTTAAGAAAGGGTCAGATAATAAAGTAAAACTTTGAATGTCACTGAGGACTGTATGTACACATGCATCTAGAGGGTCTGGGCAGCACATTATGGTGTCCTGCTGCATTTCTTCTGACATGTCTGCATTCTTTACTGCTGCCTTGTTGTAACTTTTTTTTACCTTAGGCCTGTCTATAAAAAAGCCTCTGCTGTTGTGAATGGTAACCAAGCTGCCCAGGCACTCTGACCTAGTCAGGTAACCCTTTAAAACCAAATTTATGACCATATAATAACAGGGGTCCTACATGAGTTTATTTTGGGGGTCTTGTTGAGTTGAAATATACCAGATCATATTTAGGAAGTTTTCATGTAGCCAGAAGGATTGTTTAGTTGTAGTTGGAGTAAGGGGTAGTTACTGTTTTGTGAATGAGAATAGGGACCTTTGTTACATTATTGAACATTATGAATATTGGTAAGGATAGAGGATGGACCTGTGATTTCATTGGTATAGGTAACTCCTGGGTAAGGAAACTCTTCTGTGAATTTTGGATGTCATGGAAAAATGGAGGCAAGATTTGAACAAAGATTTTCCTGATCCTAAGGCTGGCCTTCACTATACTATTTGATGTTACCTCCTATGTGAGTATATAATGCTTTTAAAATTGTAATATCCTTGGAAATTTTGCCTTTAGGTATGTGTTAACAAAAATCCTATATCAGATGAATCATTATGAGCCAAGAAGTTGTTTTATTCTCTAAATTTTAGGTAAAAATTTTAGCCTTGTTCAGCTTAAATTATTTGCCTATCTATAATGAAGTTCAATATGATATCATTATGACTTAATTGTAGGAGGAAGTTAATTGTTTTACAAGGTAGAGGTCAGCTATAAGTGCCTCTAATTGGTAAAGTTTTGTGCACTTATTTGTGGGTTCAAATAAGGTTCATTGAGATATTTTCCTCCTATTATTTTAAACTTAGCCTTTCATCTTTAAAATATCCCTACAATTGCTGTATGTTGCCTAGTGGCCTAACTAAACGCTAGTGGTTTAGTTCATATTTGTTACTTCGGGATCCAAAGTCATCAAATCAACCAGTGGAAATCAAAATGGATATAGATAACTGCAAAGAGAATTTTAAAATAAGTTCTAAGTATTCCTATTTTTTCTAGACTTTTTTTATTTCTATTTAAAGAAAAATAAATATTATAAACTTTCATCTAAAAAATTGAGTTCTGAATTCGCTCCCCTTCTGCCCCACTCTTATCCATTAAGAAGGCAAATAATGTTATATTAGTTATACATGTGAAATCATGCAAAACATTTCCTTATTAGCCACATGGCAAAAAAGAAGAGAGGAAAATAAAGCAAAAAAAATTATACTTCAATTTGTACTCAGATTCCATCAATTGTCTCTCTGAATGTGGTTAACATTTTTCCTCAAGTCCTTCGAGCTTGTGTTGGGTCATTGCATTGATCAGATCACAGTTGATCATCATTATGATATTGCTATAACTGTGTATAATGTTATGGTTTTGCTCACTTTGCATTGGTTCTTATAATTCTTCCTAGGTTTTTCTGAAACCATCCTGCTTGTTATTTCTTATAGTCACAATCATATACCACAACTTGTTCAGCCATTCCTTAGATGGTCATCTCTTCAATTTCCAGTTCTTTACTACCATAAAAAGAACTGCTGTAAGTCTTTTGGTACATATAGGTCCTTTTCCTTTTTATTAGATCTCTTTGGGATATAGACCTATTAGTAGTATTGCTGGGTCAAAGTTTATGCAGTTTTATAGCCCTTTGGGTGTAATTTCAAATTTTTATCCAGAATGGTTGGACTAGTTCACAACTCCAGCAACATTAGTGTCCCAATTTTTCCACACCCCTTCAGCATTTGTAATTTTTCTTTTCCATCATGCTAGCCAATATGATAGATGTGAGGTGGGACCTCAGAGTTGTTTTAATTTGCATTTTTCTAATCAATAGTCATCTCAAGTAGATATTTTGTTGAAACTATTATAATACATGGCTTTTATCAAAACTGTGTGAAGTAAATAAAATGTGATGACTTCACAGGGAAGATATGTATAAATATATATCTATATCTATACTAAGAAATGTTTGAAAATCAAGAAATAGGGAAGTGGAAAAATTCTGAGGTCATGAGAGTCTTGTGGCTCAGCCTCTGGGAAAGTTTACCCTGAAACTTTTTGTTCTTTCTTCTGGTTCTGCCTTAAAGATTTGCTCAGTAAGGATAGGGTCACTGTGACCTGCTTTCCGTTACTGTAAAAGTACTGTAGAAGAATGGAGAGGGTCTCTCCCTCCCCTTATGCTATTCTTCTTCTTTAGATTTACAGATGTCACCTCAGTTGTAATCATTAACTAAGGGAATGGGAATTGGAGTTTCTGTGCCTCGATTTCCCAGTTCTTTGTCTAGCTTTCGTGCTCAGATTGTAAGCCTGCCTCCCTGCCAATGGTGAGAAGGGTCAGGTGGGTGGGAATTCTCTTGTGTTAGGTGTAATTATTGGTGCTTTGCCTTTTGTAAAGCACTTCCTTTGCTGGTTCTGTTCTGTGCTAGCAGAGGATGCCCAATTCTCAAGAACTGAATAAAATTTATTTCTGTTCCCACCCTGAGCCGGCTCCTTATTAACTTTTAATTGGTGAGGGTCTTTCATCCCACACAAAACAGTAATAATAGGTAGCATCTACATATCACATCAAGGTTTGAAAAGCATTTTATAAACATTTAATTTTATCCCCATAACAATCCAGCAAGATAGGTGCCATTTATAGGTGCCATTTTTCTCCTCATTTTACAGATAAGGAAATTGAGGCAAACAGAGGTTAACTGACTTATCTAGGGTGACTAGATCTGACTCCAAGTTGAGTACTCTATCTGCTGTAATACCTGTCTCTACCATACTTATAAAAATAAACTACTTCCTAATTTGCCTAATTTATGTCAACAGCAGTCTTTATTTTTCACTACTACTAAATATGACCATCATATGAGGTCAATGTAAATGATGATTTCTTTATATAATTCCTTTTTATCTTTCCTTTACACTTTCTTACATGTCATTCTTTTGATATAATTTAGTCTTCACTGACTCTCATTGGTTAGCTGTGACAGTAGTAGAAACACTTGATATTACCCTTTACCTCCAATATACTAGCCTTCCCTTTGAGGTTCAAATTTTTTGTTGAGTCATTCATGAGGTTTGCAAGAAGAAAAAATGCTTTGTAGTCTGGTTCCATTCCTCCTATTGATGAGTGAAGAGTTTACTTGTTAATCACCTGGAAATCCTCAGAAAGTTAAGTCCAAAGCCAGCAAGTTTTACGATAGATTGTAGCTTGCTGTAGTAGATAGCTCATTGGACTTCGAGTCAGGAAGTTGTTGTTCAGTTGTACAGTTGCACCTGACTTTTTATGATCCTGTGGACCATAGCATGCCAATGCTTTCCGTGGGTTTTTCTTAGCAAAGATATTGGAGTAGTTTACCATTTGCTTCTCCAGTAGATTAAGGCAAACAGAGGTTAAGTGTCTTGCGCAGGATCACACAACTAGTGTCTGAGGCCAGATTTGAATGCAGATCTTCCTGATTCCAGGTCTGCCACTCATCTTTTGAGCCATCTAGTTGCTCCCTTGGAGTCAGAAGGACCTGGGTTCAAATTTGGCCGCAGATACTTATTAGCTACATGACCTATGTGACTTATTAGCTAGTCACTGTACAAATCACTAACTCTGTGCCTCAGTTTTTTCATCTATAAATGGGGAATAGGGGAAGGTTGGACTTGATGATCTTTTTGGTCCCCTTTAGCTCTAAATTTTTGATCTTTTAAGGGATACAATGTTTCCTCATCTAAGGGGGAAATTGGACAAGATGATCTCTAAGATCTGCTTCTTTGATGGCAAAGTGGCAATTAGATTATATTCTAGATTTACTTGATGATCTGTTACAAATGTTCATTCTTTCCTTCTACAATCAACCAATCAATAGGCATTTATTCGTCATTTACTATGTGCCAGGCATTGTGCTAAGTGCCAGAGATACAAAGAAAAGCAAAAAAGGGGGGAAAACTCATACAAAACATTTAGTGATCATCTTAATATGTGCAAGGGGTTGCTATGATACAGGCTCTACGATCAAGAAATTACAATCCAAGAAGTGGAGGACAAGTGCACAAATAATACCTGTACTACTTGCTTCAGAGGGTTGTTGTAATATTCAAATGAGATAACGTATGCAAAGCATTTTGCAGACTTTAAAATGTCATATAAATATCAGTTACTATAATTATTGCTGTTGTCTGGATTGATGATTTTGCTAGTGTGGGAAATTCGTACCATGGGAATTCCCTCCACTAATGTTTAAAATATGTAAGAACATTTATTTTCCATGCCTTTTACAAGCATCTCTTATCTATAATAACAATAGCAATAAATACTCATATTTATAAAGCATGCTAGAATTTGCAAAGTATTTTATTCACAACAGCTTTGTAAGGTATAGAGTGCTAATATTATTATCCCCATTTTATCACCTTCTATAAGACCATATTATGGCGGGATTTCTTGTTATTTTAAATTTTTACCTAATGACAGGTAAAAATTAATGCTTAACTGTTAACACATTTAAATCCATGGTTAAGTAAAGTTGCTTAGATCAGTTTTAGATCTTTTCAGGGAGAGTCTGATAAATCTTACTAAAATGACCTCAGAAGTAACCAATTGTGAGTAAAGGTAATAATAATAATTGATTTAGAATTGTCCATAACTACCAATCAGCATTATGCTAATTAACTACACTACATTGGGGATACTGGCTGATTGGGGATAAAAGAAAAGCCTTATCTCAACGTGTCTCTACTACAGCTGAGTCAATTGAGACTATAAAAAGTTAGGATTAAGTAGAAATAGAAACATGTAGAAATGAGATTGATTTGGATTCCTTCTAGTTTAGTGTGCCTCACTTAGGTGATCAATCAAAAGCTTTATATAGTAATATGTTAGTATTAGTTTAATTCATTCTGAAAGTGTATATAAGAGAGCTAGAGTTGGAATCAAGAATACCTGAATTCACATCATGCTCAGATTCTTACTAGCTGTATGAATCCCAACCAATAACTGCATTAATTTCCTCTCTATAAAATGAGGGGGTTGGATTTGATGACCTCTAAGTTCTTTTTGGTTCTCCCTCTGGAATCCTGTGAT
Organism: Trichosurus vulpecula; assembly: GCF_011100635.1. Taxonomy (NCBI): domain Eukaryota; kingdom Metazoa; phylum Chordata; class Mammalia; order Diprotodontia; family Phalangeridae; genus Trichosurus; species Trichosurus vulpecula. Next base: position 29,715,393 of record NC_050581.1, read on the forward strand.
GGGATATAGTGGTAATCAGGGTGGGGTTTTTTGCTGTTCTTCTATTAAGTGCCTTTAATGATACTGGTCTTTTTTTGAATGGAGCAGGTAAAGTGGAATCTTTTTGTCTTGGAATGTTTCTCAGCACTAAGACAATTGGGAGTCATTGATTGGAAACCACTTATGTACTAGAGTGGTACTAGGGATTAACTAACCTTCCCACACCCTAAATGGGATTTTCACTGTTCCTTGTTTGAGTGCTTCACAGCACTGAGGTAATCAAGTGCCCCAGGGCCCTGAGACAGGCATATAAGATTCAAGGTTGGTGTTTGACTTTTGGGGGTACACTCATTGAAAGAATGTGGGTGACCCATTGAACCACCCCCACCCCCTTCACCCCCCTCACCCCCCTCACCCCTGGCTTTGTAACCCAGACAGATAGATGTTGGTGATTCTCTTATTTGGTAACTATGAATTGTGACTTGACTGAGACCAAGTCTGTCTGTTGATGCTTGCAATTTCTGTTCGTATTTGCCCTGAAGGTCAGGGGGCTGATCTTTTCCCCCTGAACTAAGTAAATGAAATATGTATGTTTAATTAAACTGAGATTGTTAGCCCCTTAAAGTTGCTTTCTTTAGAAAAACAGATCAAAGAACCTGTGTTGGCAGCCCTTCTGTGTGCTGGTTGTTGTTGGTCTTACACAGCCACAGTAGCTGCTAGCCACATTATTGTTACATAGGACAAGGTTCTCTGTCTTCAGATGCTTTTAAATTCTTTGGTTTTAAATTTTGAGTGGTATAATGTTGAAGGTTATGTTTGGCAGATGAAAAACATGTAAAAAACTATAAGGTCACTTAATACTCTTAAATTAAGATAGCTTGTGCCTTACAAACCTAAACTTTCTTTGTCTAATTTCTTGGAAAGACCAACTCTAAGTTTCAGTGCTTTCTGAAGGATCTAGCTGAGATAAAGATTTGACTAAAAGCTTGGATAGAGGGGAAGTATTGCTCATGGCAAAACAAATATAAGAATGGGCAGACAGAGTAAAATAAGATGTCTGTTGTGGGCATTTGCCTTTGGTTACTGTGTGTGTGTGTGTGTGTGTGTGTGTGTGTGTGTGTGTGTGTGTGTGTGAAGAGGTTTATTTGTAAATGATGATGGTAGGGGAACCATATGTTTCTAGGGGTGCTTGAGACCCCAAAATACCTACACGCCAGGTCCTGCCTAAAGAATTTGACTCAAGCCTTCTCATCCAAGGGAAAAGAGAAAGTTTATTAGGGATTCACCATAATGGGTTGTCTTAAGAAATCCCACCCTTTGTGATGCCTGTTTTCACAAGTGGGCCAGATTCAATCTGAGCTGAGCTAGATTGGGTAGGGGGTATCTAAGAGCAAGGTTTGATATTTGGTGAGCCTGTGGTTAGCTAGCCACTGGTGACCCTTTGCTTCTAGGATGCTCTGGGGTATCAGAGCTTCTAGGGGCTGGTCTGCTAGAGGTTTAGTAGCTTCCTGAATTGGAATGGCTGTAGCAGCCAGAGAATCTAATTGTTTTGAAAAACAGGGAAATGGCTTGGGGTCAGGTCCAAGGACTGGGTTAGGACTCCCAAAGCCTGTCCTCTCCTTTCATCAACATACTGAGTAAAAAGTTTTTCTGGATTAGGTAAAGCTAATGCTGGAGTGGTGGTCAGTTTAGTTTTCAAAGTCCCAAAAGTTTGTGCTGGGTAAGGGCTCCACTCTAGAGGGAGTGAGCTGGGGCCTTGAGTGGCAATTAATGGTTGCAGTCCCTCCCAACCCTTGGGCTTAATTGGATATTGAAGGCAATGGAGGGGAACTATGCCTGGGGTGGCAGAAGTAGCTTGCCCAGGAATTCCCTGATCCCAAACAATTGGCTCAACCCTTTCCCACAGCTCTGAGGGAACATGAGGAGGTCTAGTGAACAGAAGGAAAAGGGAGTTATGAGGTTTAACTAGAGAAAATTGGCTTCCCAATTTCACCATCAGGTCCCTTGCCAACAAGGGGGCAGGGCCAGAGAAGGAGTGTTCAAACAACAGATCCTTGATGCCAATGACCCGATGGGTCGAGGGGCATGTGGGGCCAGAGCAATTAGCTAAAACAAGAGAACATAGCCGTGATAAAGTGGGTAACCTTACCTTCTGCCTCAATTTTGCCCAGGGCTCAGTGAGAGAGGTGGAGAAAGTGGGAGCACAGCCAAGCCCCAGGCTTTCCCCTCCTTCCAGGTCTTCAGAACACTGGAGGACAGGGTACTGGGAGGAGGCTCTACCACTTTTCCAACCTCGGGGATAATCCTTCCTCTGATGTCCCTCCTGGTTGCATGCTGGGCATGGTCCTGGAGGCTTCCTCCAGGGGGGCGCCCTAGAGGGGCATTCCTTAGACCAGTGACCCTCCTTGTGGCATTGAAAGCAGGTTTCCCCACTGCCCAAGCCAATGGACTTCCAAGGGGGCTCCCTGGAGGGGCGCTCCTTGGGTCTTTTCCTGGCCACGGCAGCAGCCAAGAATTGAGTGTGTTCTCTGCCTCTGGCTCTTTCCCTGCATTTTCTTTCCTTTGCTGCATCCATGTCTCTATTGTTATACACTCCAAAGGCCAAGCCCAGTAATTGGGCCTGGGGTGTTTGGGGTCCCATTGCCAATTTCTGCAGTTTCCTCCTAATATCTGGGGCAGACTGATTAATGAAATAAATGTTAAGTATTGCCGCCCCTTCAATAGAATCAGGATCCAAATCTTTATACTTCCTAATAGCTTCTACTAGCCGGGCTTGGAAAAGGGCAGGGTTTTCCTTTTCTCCCTGAGTAATCTCCCTAATTTTTTGAAAATTTATTTGCTTTTGAAATGCAGTTCTTAGGCCTTTTAACAGGCAAATTATCATACGGTCTCTCTTTGCTCTATCCTCACTCCTTTGATAATTCCATCCTGGGTCACTAGTGGGAACAGCAGCTGTACCTGGGGGATATTTTATGGGGTTATTGCTAGCCAAACTATCCCCAAATTTTTGGGCTTGTTCCCAGATTCTCCTCTTCTCCTCAGTGGTACAACAGGTAGAGAAAAGGATATGCAAATCACACCAAGAAAGTTCAAATTGTAGGGACAGATCCCTAAAACCCTCAGTAAACTTAGTGGGATCTTCTGAGTATCTCCCCAGTTTTTCTTTGATTTGGATGAGATCTGAAATGGAGAATGGAACATGCACTCTCCTTGTCCTGGTAGGGGAGACAGGCACTTCCCTCAGGAGAAAAAGCCTTGAGGGCATTGTGGGATCTGGAGCTTGGGGAGGGATATAGGAAGTCCCGCTTCTGGTGAGGGAGGGGCTGGGAGCTGTCGGATTAGACTGCAAGGCCAGGGCATCTGCCTGGCAAGGGAGATCAGCTAGTACATGAGGAGGGGTAGGGGATGAGAGGGAGATACCAAAGAGACCTGAGTGAGAGCCACCTCAGAGAGAGGGGCCGGGAAGGAGGTACTGCCTTGGGGTCAGGGCCCAAGACTGGAACCTGAGTAGGGGTCCCTTCGGGGGAAGGGGCCACAGAGGGAGGCACCTCAACCAGACCCTTGGCTGGGACCTGAGCAGGGGTCACCAAGGCGGGAGGGGCCATGGGAGGAGATGCAGGGTAGGAGACTTGGACCATGAAGGAGGCAGGAAAAGAGGAGGATTGCACTACAGGAAACCAAGAGAAAGAGGGGATAGCCATGGAAGGGGAAGCACAGGAAACAAAGGTGCTCCAAGGAGGTTGGGGAGCAGGAGGAGGTGATGGAGCTGAAACCCTGGGGGCCATAAGGAGGGGGTTATCCAAGATGTCCTGTTGACCCCCATTGCCCCTTTGTGGGGGGACTCTAGCTATGAGCATCTTAGAATCTTTTCTGAGAACAGGATTCTGAGAGAGCTCCACGAAGGTCATTATGTAAGGAATTTCTGTCCATTTTCTTTCTCATTGACAATATAATTTTAACTGTAAAAGAGTATTATATTGTAAAGTCCCAAAAATAGGCCACTCTTCATGGCCTTCTAGGCGATATTGTGGCCAGGCAGTATTGCAAAGGTATATCAGTTTTTTCTTTTTAAGTTCTTTAGAGAACTTAAATTTTTTCCAATTTTGTAAAAGACAGCCCTAGGGTGAACTTCTGGGGATTGAGGAGAATTGACCCATTGTGAGCCCAGGGGGCTGGAAGTCCCTTCCTCTGCAAGGAGGATCTGGGAGTAAGCCTCAAAAAAGAACAAAGCAAGACAGGAAAAAATTAAACACAAAAAGATACCTGGGGTTTTCCCATTCCTTAGTGTTGAGAGAATTGGGAAAATTGGGGGCACACTTCCAGATAGGGCGTCCATCCTTGTCCTCTGTACTTCAGAAGGTGTGCCCAGGTCCGTGGCCTCAAACATAAACCACTGGACCGAGAATCTGAGAGCGTCAGGCTGAGTCTGAGACAGCGAGCAGCTGTCTGACGTACTGGGGACCTGGGGAGTCAGGCCCGAAAAGCACCTCCAAAATTCTTGGAGAGTGAGAAGGGATTTGGGTTAGGGAGAGACTTACCTTCCAGTCTTGGCTGGAGAAGAACTTGAGATGAGCAGTATTCCCGGTCAGGGAACCAAAAAATAAAGAGTTTTAAGTAAAAATGATGATGGTTAGGGGAACCATAGGTTTCTAGGGGTGCTGGAGACCCCAAAATACCGACACGCCAGGTCCTGCCGAAAGAATTCAACTCAAGCCTTCTCAGCCAAGGGAAAAGAGAAAGTTTATTAGGGATTCACCATAATGGGTTGTCTTAAGAAATCCCACCCTTTGTGACGCCTGTTTTCACAAGTGGGCCAGATTCAATTTGAGCTGAGCTAGATTGAATCTTAGCTGAGCTAGATTGAACCTGAGCACCTTCATGGAGGCAATATGGAGGTTATATACACAAAGATTGTAGGAGGGATTGAGGGGTGGTCTGGGGTGACTAGAGGAGGTGTTTAGGGAGGGTCTTGAGGAGGAGTCCAAGGAGGGCAAGATGAGGTCAGAGTTCAAGAACCAAGTGAATGGAATTAAGGGTTGGAAGTAGCTGAAGGCATGGATACTGATAGTATCAAGGTTGGGAAATAACTGAAGGCATGCATTTCTATAGTAACAATAGAGGGCAAGGTTTTGGTAGAGATTTGGGCCCAATGACAATGTGAGGCCCGTGGCCTTAGGGGAAGGTCAGATCCAGTTGGAAGACTCAAAGACAGTTCAAGGGGGCTCCCAGAGACTGTATTCCAGACTCAAGGGGGTTCCCAGAGACTGTGCCCTCATCATGTGTGTGTGTGTGTGTGTGTCTGTGTGTGTGTGAGCGCGCAAACATACAATGAAATACAAGAATTTTCAAGTTAGGTACAAAGAGTTTCCCGACAGAGATCTTGTTAGTTGATTAGATGTCTCCAAACTGTTTTGGTCACACACCCCATCAGTAAAAAATTGTTGTGTAGCCCTCTCTTCCTATTTGTAAATAGTATACATGTAGCACAGGCGTTGCCATGAGTGTGAGCATTCAGTCTTCAATTCTACTCATTCTCTCTCTCAGGGCTAGGCTAGCTCACACAACCTAACTATATTCATTCTGGTATGTCAAATGATTTTGCCAGTAGGAGCGGCTACACTGCTGTAACTCTGTGAGTCCCAGAATACTAGGGCTTACTCCAGAGTAGGTAAATTCTACTCTGTTTCCCACAACTATAGCTCCAGTGATCCCTCTGGTGTGCTTTCCATGAAAAAAAAATCAGCTAAAATGACATCATTCCTTCACTCTTTAAAAAAAAAAAAAAAATATATATATATATATATATACACACACACACATATATATAATATGTATATATATGTATGTATATATACATATATAATATGTATATATGTATGCATATATATACATATATAATATGTATATATATGTATGTGTATATATACATATATAATATGTATATATGTATGTATATATTCAGCTTAAACATGAATAGCATTTCCTTAAACAGAGAAGAACAAAAAAGAGGATTCTCTGTGAAACTGTGACTTTAGAGCTTCCTTTTGTTCTCTTCTGTGCATTGAAAAAGTTTCAATGGCCCTTTTATTTTTGATATAGCTATTGTGTATCCCTTTCTCCTTCAACCTTCCTATTTAAAAATGGAGAAAGAAAAAAAAAGAATAGTCAAGCAAATGAATTCATACATTGTACACAGTACCAGCAATATTGTAATAATGATCAACTATGATTTAGCTATTCTGATACAATGATCCAAGACAATTCATAAGGACTCGTGTGATGAAAAATACTATCCACTTCTAGAGAGAGAGATCTGATGAAGTCTGAGTGCAGATTGGAGCATACTTTTTTCACTCGCTTTATTTTTCTTACTTTTTTTTTTTTGCAATATGACTAATATAGAAATGTGTTTTGCATGACTTCATACGTATAATTAATATCATCTTGTTTACCTTTCCAGTGAGTGGGGGAGGAGGCCAAAAGGAGAAAATGAATTTGGAATTCAAAATTTAAAAAAAAGTTAAAAAATAAGTAAATAAATATTTTTAAAAAGAAAAAATAAATTCATATGGTGGCCATGTCCAAAAACAAATGTTTCTTTCTGAACCTTGTGTTCATCACTTCTATTTGAGAGATGGATAAATACTTCATTCTAGAGCCTCTGGAGATGTGGTTGGTAATCAGAGTTCTTAAGTTTTTTAAAATTCTTTTTCTCCATGATGTTGCTCTCCTTCTATAAATTGTTCCCTTGGTTCTTCTGGTTCAGTTTGTGTCTATCTAGGCTTCTTTGAAATCACCCATTGTCATTTCTTGTAGTGCAGTAATACTCTATTGTATTTATACAGCACTATTTTTTCTAACCCCAGTTGCTGAAGAGGCCACCTGAGGCAACTCATTCTTTTCTTTTAATCTCTCCTTTAGGATTGAGAAGTAAGTTTTTCTTTCATCTGTTCCCTACTTGGTAATATTGTCTTTCTTAATGCTCTTTCTATCCCTGCTTGTTTCTCTGTTGAGTTTGATGTATTTATATATCAAGCTCTGTGTGTGTGTGTGTGTGTGTGTGTGTGTGTGTGTGTATTCAGTTCTCCTTTGTCAGATTCAAACAGGAGTGAGATTCTTCAGATGCCCAATCTCTCCAGTCCTTTTTCCATGTTTATAGTTTTTCTTCTAGAGAACCCCACTGGTGAAAAATGATGAGTTCCCTCACCTTATTCCTTCCTTTTATTTTTTTAAAAATAAAATTTCCTTTTTCTCATTTAATGAAAATCCACCTTCTCCCCATCCCACCTTCTTCCTCACTCCATTGAAAAAAAACAAAACAAAACAAAACCCTTATAGCAAATATGCAGTCAAGGAAAACTATTTCCTGCACTGGCTACATGTGAAAAAATATATCTCATTTTGTATTCTGTGTTCATCACCTCTGTTTCAGGAGTTAGGTAGCATGTTTCATTGGGAGTCCTCCAAAATCTTGGTTGGTAATGGAGTTGATCAGAATTCCTACATCTTTCAGTTGATTGTCTTTACAATGTTATTGTTTAAATTGTTCTATTTCTGCTCACTTCACTCAGCATCAGTTCATACATATCTTACCAAGTTTCTTTAAATACATCTCCTTCACTGTTTCTTCCAGCACAATTATATTCTCATCTCACATTCATATACAATAATTTTTTCAACAATTCCCCAATTGATGGGTAACCTGTAGTTTCTAGTTCTTTGCTGTTACAAAAAAAAAGTTGCTATAAATGCTTTTGCTACTCTTTCTTTGATCTTTGATAGTCCTAGTGGTATTGCTGGGTAAATTTAATAGGTTTTTGGGGCATAGTTCCAAATTGCTTTCCAGAATGGCCGAATCAATTTCTCTCTCCACAAATAGTGTGATAATACCTGTTTTCACGCAGCCCTCTTACATTTGCCATTTTTCTTTCTTGTCAGATTTACCAATCTATTGGGTGTGAGGTAGAACCAGAATTGCTTTCATTTGCATTTTTGTAACTATTAGTGATTTGGGAAATTGGACAAATAACTATTGATTACTTAGATTTCTTATTTTGAGAACTGCCTGTTTATATCCTTTGACCATTTATCAGCTGGGGAATAGTTTCTATTGATATGAATTTGAATCATTTCCCTATATTTTTAACAATGAGACCTTTATCAGAGAAATTTTCTGCAAAGATCTTTCTGCCAGATACTTGCTTCTCTTTTAACTATAGCTTCATAAGTTTTGTTTGTGCAGAAAATGTCAAATTTTATGTAATCAAAATTGCTCATTTTATGTTTTATGGTCCTATCTATATGCTGTTTGGTCTTGAATGCTTTATTTCTCCATAGATCTGAAAAGCAATTTCTTTGCTCCTTTAATTTGGTTATGAATTTATCCTTTATGTCTAAGTCATGTAACTTTAGATGGTGATCTATATCTAGTTTCTTCCTGGTTGCTTTCCAGTTTTCTTGAGCCAATTTTGTTGAATAGTCAGCTGTTACTCTAATAGTTTGTATTTAGAACTTTTTTAAACACTATGCTAATGTGCTTATTTGCTTCTGTATATTGCATACTTAATGTCTTCCACTAATTCAACTCTCTATTAACTAATTTGTTTTTTATCATTACTGCTTTGTAGTAGTTTAAAACCTAATCTAGATCACAATTACTTCTAGACCCTTTAATTACCATGTTTTTCTTTATTTTTTGGGATTCTTGAATTTTTGCTCCTCTAGATGACCTTTATTATTTTTTTCTAGCTCTCTAAATTAATTTTTGTAGTTTGATTGATATGGCTCTGAAGAAATAATATAATTTATGTATTATTGTAATTCATGTTATATTGGCATAGACCAGCCATGGGCTTATTCCACTTATTTAGAACTAAGAATGTTTTCCACTGTATTCATATCATTCTTCTTTGTGTATTTGTAGTTAGATCACAAATTATTTTATACGATCTATAGTTATTTCATATGGAATTTCTCTTTTTATCTCTTCCTGTTGTATTTGGATGCTAATATACAGAAATACTGATCATTTATTTGGATTTATTTGATATCCTTCAACTTTGCTGAAGTTATATGAATTAGTTTTTGTTGGTCTTAGAGCTCTCTTAGTAAACTATTACATCATCTATAAAAGCATTAATTTTGTTTATTTTTGCCTCTTCAATTTATGTTTTGTTTTATTGCTATGCTAATTTCTAGCACTACATAAAATAGTAATAATGAAAATAGACATCTGATTTACTCTTGACCTTTTTGGAAATACCTCTAGTGTATCTACATTATACACAATTTTGGACTTATATTTTATGTACAATTTATTATATTAAAGAAAACTATTTATTCTTACCATTTCTGAAGTTTTTGAAAATAGCAATGGGCATAATATGTTGTCAACATATGATAATATATTTGTGCAATTAGGTGATTTTTGTTGTCTCGAATGTTGCTGCTGTTTGTCCTTCATTCTTGAGGAGTACCATGATATCACGGAGGTAATGCCATGACAAGTAAGTGAATTGGATTTGAGTGAGGAAGGGCTGTGCAAAGTCACCAGCCTCACTTTCACCTCCAGAGCCATCTGGGTCTAGTGGCCAGATATAGATCAGGACAACTGGAGATAACCCAGGATACAGTGGGGAACCTTGGCCTTTTCAAGCTAAGGTCTTTAGCAGGTCTCAGTTTGACTGAGGCAACTTGTCCTCACTGATTAAGGCTTAATAAGGAATGAGGCAAAGAATGGCCTCTTTAAAAAAAAATATGGTGTGTTATGTTGATAGCTTTTTCTAATATTTCACTAACTCCACATTTTTGTTGTAAATCCAGTATGATCATAGTGTATTTGTAATCTTTGTGATATTTTGCCTGTATGTGTATGCATGCATACGTATATGCTACAATCTCTTTGATAATATTTTATTTTATATTTTCATGTAAATTTTCTTTAGTGATATTGGTCTAAAGTTTTTCTTCTTTTTTATTCTCCCTAGTATAGGTAGTAAGACTGTATTTGTGTCATAGAATGATTTTGGTAGTGCTCTATCTTTTCCTATGTTTTCCAGACATTCTATGTAATATTGGGATTAATTTTTCTTTGAGTTTTCGACAGAATTAGATTTTCATCAGGAATGCTTGGAAGTCCTCTAAATGGTATACAATCAGTATATTAAATGTTAGTAAATCTTACTTTCCTTCTTTTTAGTTAATACATAGAAATTTTAATTTTTTTCCTCTTTTATCCAAATGTGTCATGATCATATTTTATACGTCTCATCTTAGAGACCACTTATTAGACTGTTTAGAAGTTCTCCTTCTTTGGCAGTATTTATAAATTGTCTTGTCTGTCAAGACTTGGTGAAAGTTGAGCTGAGAAGAAAACCATTAAAATGATTAAATGGATTAAAAAATGACTCATCTTGATTCTCAGGGGCATGAAGTAGCCTGTGGTGACCATGACTACTCAAGAAGCGCCTATGGTTCCTTTTTACCTGTAAGGTAAAAGACTATCTCCTCTATTTGACATTTAAAGCCCTCCTGAACCTAACTTACACCTATCTTTATTTCCTCTGATTCACTCTATTGGAGGTTACAGCCAAACTGACTTATTTGCTTTTCCCTATATACAACACTTCAATTCCCATCTTTCTGCTTTCAGGCTGTCCTCCATAGAAGTAAAATGTTTTCTCTCCTTTACCTTTGCCTACTGGAATCTCTAGTTGTCTTTAAGCATCACCTCTTACATTTGGGGTTTTCTGCTTCACCCATTGTTAGTGGTTCCTCAATCCTGTAAATACTTTATTAATTTTGTATGTATTTTCCATTTGCTGTAGTATCTGTACATACTGTTTTCCCTACTAAAATATGTATATACCTTGTCTTACACAGTGCCTAGTATGCTTGTTGAATTTTTAAAAATTGGAATGGTGACCGGTGATGATATCCATGTTTAAAACTCACCCACAGATCGAAGAGATAATGTCTGCCAGTTTCGACCATTTTGTGTTTAGCATCTCCTAGAGTGTGGCATTCTAGTACTTCCCTGACTATATTTATTACAGGATTCCTTTCACTATGACAAATTGTCATCTTTATCTGCATTGATAAACAGTGATCATTCTGAACTAGTGTGGTGTACTACATCAGTGATGTCAAACTCAGATAGAAAGAGGTCAACTAAACCTCTCTGTTGGTAGCATATTGACTGAGAAAAATCACATACTGACATCTACTTTCTATTACATTTTTATTTATTTTGTTAAATATTTCCCAGTACATTTTTGATCTGTCTCAGGCAATACTCAGGAGTTTAGCCCATAGGTTTTTGATACCTCTGCACTAGATGACCTCCAAAGTTGTTTCTATTTCTTTTTTTGAAAGTGTTACTTACTAGATTTACAGAATATAGATTGCTATAGGCTTAGGATAGGTAAAGGGGCTAAACCATTTGTTTTATTACTATAGAGAATTCCCAGGTAAGGAAATTTTTTCCAGCTGTTCAGATCATCACTTTCTCTACAACTTATATTTTTAGGGAGTTGCTTAGAATGCCAAGAAGTAAAGTGATTTGTCCAAGGTCACATAGCTAGTGTCTGTCGAGGATGGGGCATGAAGGCAGGTCTTCCTGTTTCCAAGACCAGTTCTCTGTATACTATACTTCTTTCTGCAGGCATGCACAAATCAATGGGTCTTTGAGAAAGTGTCTTTCAGAATCTTTGTGCAAAAGATAAAGGATGGTGTTATAGGTAGATGTTTTCAGAATGAGATGTAAAAAGGACCAAAAGAGGAGGTTCCTTAATGAAGTGCAACGTGGTCCTGTTTATGGTATTTTTTTATTGATGACTTGAATTAACTCTTATCTGCCATGTTTCTCAAAGCTGGGGGTTATGAGAAAATGATGAGGATAGCTAATATGCTGGGTGCCAGTTTAAAGAACAAAAAGCAGCCCAGAACAATGAATTGGATCAAAAAAGAAAAGTTTTATCTTAAAAGGAATAAGTGTAATGTCTTACATTTGGATTCAAGAATAGCCACTTTCACAAGTATGGGATGGAGTTAGAGATCTAGGGCTACAAAACAATCTATATGAAAAAGACTTTGGGGCTTTTGTTGACTATTGTATTGATAAAGCTTCAATTTTCCTCTTTATGCGGATGGTTCCCAGATGTATATATGGGATCCTGGTCTTTTTCCTAAGTTTGTGACTCAAACCATCAATTGCCTTTGGACATATCAAGCTGGGATGTCCTGTGGGTATTTCAAGCTCAACATGTCCAAACCAGAACTGATTATCTTTCCTTTCTAATTCTTCCCTCTCTTAAACTTCCTTATTACAGACTAGGGCATTACCATCCTTCCAGTCATTCAGACTTATCACCCTCAGTGTTATCATCAGGTACTCTCATTTACTCCACATATTCAATAAGTTGCCAAATCTTATTTCTACTATCTTCATAAAATCTCATGTATGCATTTCCTTTTCTCCATTGATACAGACACCATATTATTTCAGGTACTCATTACATCTCAACCAGACTAGTACTCAGCCTTATTTAAAAAATAATATTTTATTTTTTGCAATTACATGCAAAAGACGATTTTTAACATTCACTTTTTAAAAAAAATTTTGAGTTCTAAATTTTCTTCTTCCTCCCCTAACCTCCCCCACTCCCTAAGACAGCAGGCAATTCGATATAGGTTATATATGTGCAATCATGTAAACCATATTTCCATATTAGTCATATTGTAAAAGAAGAAACAGAGCAAAAGAAAAAATGAAAAAAATAAAATATAAAATGGTATACTTTGATCTGTATTCAGACTCTATCAGTTCTTTCTCTGGATGTGGATAGCATTTTTCGTCAGGATTGTCTTGGATCATTGTATTTCTGGGAATAGCTAAGTCATTCACAGTTGATTATTCTACAATATTGCTGTTACTGTATACAGTGTTCTGGCTCTGCTCACTTCACTTTGCATCAGTTCATGTAAGTCTTTCTAGGTTTTTCTGAAATCAACTTGCTCATCATTTCTTATAGCACAATAGTAATTCCATTACAATCATACACCAGAACTTGTTCAGCAATTCCCCAATTGATGGTCTTCCTCCAATTTTTGTTTCTTTGCCACCAGAAAGAGAGTTGTCAAATATTTTTTGTATACATGTCATTTTCCTTTGATTTCTTTGGAATAAAGACCTAGTAATGGTATTACTGGATCAAAGGGTATGCACAGTTTTATTGCTCTTTGGGCATAGTTCCAAATTGCTCTCCAGAATGCTTGAATCAGTTCACAACTCCACCAAGCTACCTTCTATATTTGTGAAGATTTTCAGGAAAGTGATCTTTCTGCAATGAGCTTTAAAAATGTAACCAACATTTCTGGTATGAAATATGAATTTTTGATAGAGTTAGTCCCAATTTCTAGTATATGTTAGCATTTGTCTTATAAGATGAATTTTCTTTGCCTGCTTCTTGCAACTGTTTTTCTGTAGCATCGCTAATTTCTCAGGGTCAGTTTGGGATAAATTTGATATCATTCTCTAAGCTTCAGTTTCCTCATCTTTAAAATAAGAGAATTGACTACTAGATCTATATCCCAAAGAGATCAAAGAAAAAAGAAAATGCTATTTGTATAAACATATTTATATTGGCACTTTTTATGGTGGCAAAGAATTGGAAACTGAGGGGAGTACCCATTAATTGGGGGATAGTTGAACAGAAAATGGTCTATGGGTGTGCTGGGATACTACAAAATACTATAAGAAATGCCGAGTGAAGTGAACAGAACCAGGAGAACAATTTATACAATTAAATACAATAATATTATAAAGAAAATTAAGTTTGAAAAACATTGGAACTCTGATTAACATGATGACCAACCATGACTCCAGAATTTTCATGATGAAGAATTCTCCTGACATAACTCCTGATAGACAGGAGATGAACTCAGAGTGCAGAATGAGACATATTTTATTTGGACATGGCCAATATATAAATTTGTTTTGCTTGACTATACATTTCTCTAACAGGAGTTTTTTTTTTTTCTCATTGGGGTTGGGGATGAAGGTGGGAGAGGAAGAGAATGTGGATTTCTGTTTGAAAAATATTTAATTAAAAAATAAAAAAAAGCTGGACTAGCTGTCTTATAAGATTTTTTTCTTTTTTTTCTTTTAATTTATTTAATATATTTAGTTTTCAGCATTGATTTTCACAAGAGTTTGAATTATGAATTTTCTCCCCATTTCAACCCTCCCACCCACTCCAAGATGGCATATATTCTGCTTGCCCCATTCCCTAGTCAGCCTTCCCTTCTGTCACCCCACTCCCCTCCCATACCCTTTTCCCTTCTTCCCTTGTAGGGCAAGATAAATTTCTATACCCCATTGCCTGTGTATCTTATTTCCTACTTGCATGCAAAACCTTTTTTTTGTTTGTTTTTGAACATCTGTTTTTAAAACATTGAATTTCAAATTCTCTCCCCTCTTCCCTCCCCACCCACCCTCCCTAAGAAGGAAAGCAGTTCAACATAGGCCACATGCGTATCATTATGTAAAACCCTTCCACAATACTCATGTTGTGAAAGACTAACTGTGTTTTGCTCCTTCCTAACCTATCCCCCTTTATTGAATTTTCTCTTTTGACCCTGTCCCTTTACAAAAGTGTTTGCTTTTGATTACCTCCTCCCCAATCTGCCCTCCCTTTTTATCATCCCCCCTTTTTTATCTCCTTCCTCTTTCTTTCCTGTGGGGTAAGATACCCAATTGAGTGTGTATGGTATTCCCTCCTCAGGTCAAATCTGATGAGAGCAAGATTTATTCAGTCCCCCTCACCTGCCTCCTCTTCCCTTCCCATAGAACCGCTTTTTCTTGCCACTTTTATGTGAGATAATATACCCCATTCTATCTCTCCCTTTCTCCCTCTGTCAATACATCCCTCTTTGATCCCTTAATTTGATTTTATTTTTTTAGATATCATCCCTTCATATTCAACTTACCCTGTGCCCTCTGTCTATATATATATATACACATATATAACCTACATATATACATACATAGACACACACACATGTACATATATATGTATATATATATATATACATACACACACACACACACACGCACACACACATATATACATATTCCTTTCAGCCAGTATGATACCGAGGTCTCATGAATCATACACATCATCTTTCCACGTAGGAATGTAAACAAAACAGTTCAACTTCAGTAAGTCCCTTATGATTTCTCTTTCTTGTTTACCTTTTCATGCTTCTCTTGATTCTGTGTTTGAAAGTCAAATTTTCTATTCAGCTCTGGTCTTTTCACTGAGAAAGCATGAAAGTCCTCTGTTTTATTGAAAATCCCTATTTTGCCTTGGAGCATGATATTCAGTTTTGCTGGGTAGGTGATTCTTGGTTTTCATCCTAGCTCCATTGATCTCTGGAATATCATATTCCAAGCCCTTTGATCCCTTAATGTGGAAGCTGGTAGATCTTGTGTTATCCTGATTTTTTTCCACAATACTCAAATTGTTTCTTTCCGACTGCTTGCAGTATTTTCTCCTTGACCTCGGAGCTCTGGAATTTGGCAACAATATTCCTAGAAGTTTTCTTTTGGGGATCTTTTTGAGGAGGTGATCTGTGGATTCTTTCAATTTCTACTTTACCCTCTGGATCTAGAATATCAGGGCAGTTCTCCTTGATAATTTCTTGAAAGATGATATCTAGGCCCTTTTTTTTGATCATGGCTTTCAGGTAGTCCAATAATTTTTAAATTATCTCTTCTGGATCTATTTTCCAGTTCAGTGGTTTTTCCAATGAGATATTTCACATTTTCTTTTAGTTTTTCATTCCTTTGGTTCTGTTTTATAATATCTTGATTTCTCATAAAGTCGCTAGCTTCTACTTGCTCCAATCTAATTTTTAAAGTAGTATTTTCTTCAGTGGTCTTTTGGACCTCCTTTTCCATTTGGCTAATTCTGCCTTTCAAGGCATTCTTTTACTCATTGGCTTTTTGGAGCTCTTTTGACATTTGAGTTAGTCTATTCTTTAAGATGTTATTTTTTCAGTATTTTGGGGGGTCTCCTTTAGCAAGTCATTGAACTTGTTTTTCATGGTTTTCTCACATCTTTCTCATTTCTCTTCCCAATTTTTCCTCTACTTCTCTAACTTGCTTTTCCAAATCCTTTTTGAGCTCTTCCATGGCCTGAGACCAGTTAATGTTTTTCTTGGAGGCTTTTAGTGTAGGCTCTTGCACTTTGTTGACTTCTGGCTGTATGTTTTGGTCTTCTTTGTCACCAAAGAAAGATTCCAAAGTCTGAGACTGAATCCGAGTGCGTTTTTGCTGCCTGGCCATGTTCCCAGTCAACTTACTTGACCCTTGAGTTTTTCATTGGGGTATGACTGCTTGTAGAGTAAAGAGTACTTTGTTCCAAGCTCGAGGAGATGTGCTGTTGTTTTCAGAGCTATTTCAGAGCCAGCTCTGCCACACCAGCACTCCTCCTTCCCCAAGAACCACCAACCTGGACCTGACTCAGATCTTAAGCAGGCTTTGCACTCCTGCTCAGATCCACCACTTAATTCCTCCCACCAGGTGGACCTGGGGCCCAAAGTAACTGCAGCTGTAGTTCTGTAGCTGCACCACCCCCGCTGCTCATGGGGCGGTGGCTCAACCACAAACTCTTTTCACTCTGTCCCCCGCAGCTTTTCCCACTAACCTTCTCTGTTGTCTTTGGTGTTTGTGGGTTGAGAAGTCTGGTAACTGCCGCAGCTCACTGATTCAGGGCGCTAGGGCCTGTTCTTCCAGGCTCCTGGTCTGGTTGGTCCTGCCGCCACCCACGCTGGGCTCTGCTCCCCTCCACTCCCAGCTCCGTGAGTGATAGACCTCACCCAGCAACCATCCAGGCTGTCCTGGGCTGGATCCCTGCTTCCCTCTGCTATTTTTTGGGGTCTGCAGTTCTAGAATTTGTTCAGAGCCATTTTTTATAGGTTTTTGGAGGGACCTGGCAGGGAGCTCATGCAAGTCCTTGCTTTCCAGCCACCATCTTGGCTCCGCCCCCTATAGGATAATTTTAATATCTAAATCAATGATCCTCTGACATCTGTTTCCTGTTACATGTCAGTGTCTTACTTCATCATGGTATCTGTAGTACTTAACACAATATCTTGCACAAAGTAGATAAGGCAATATATTTTTCTTTGATTTATGCAACTTTATTGAAGAAAAACTAATCAGTTACTAGCAGAGCTACTAGTTGATCAGTCATCCATTGACAACTTGCACAATTTATTCAGTTCTATAGATAGATATAGTGATACAGATAGATTAACTAGTAGCTCTAAGCTTCTTATCAAAATTTAAATGAAAATTACAAAAAGTTCACTACCCTATTTTGGAGTACAAGGGGAGTTTGATTTCCAATTTCCATTCTCTGTAGACAAGAACAGGTTATTCCTTTATTGACATGCATAAAATGCATCACATTTTCTGTTCTGATGCTATAAATTTAGTACCAGTTCTCCAACCACATCAGTTCTGAGTATAAAGTATATCATAAAACTTCATTAAGAATGGAAGGCTTAAACAAGGTGGATGCTGCTACAGCACTGTTGCTTCCCTTAATATGACAATTGGGCATCTATCTCCCTCCCTCTCAGGTGGTATCCATCTGTTAGAGCAGTGAGGAATGGTTTTAGTTTCATAACCAGGTTAGAATGATGACATTGGCCACATAATACACGTTCCATTTTTTTTTATAAAATTCTGAACCTTGGGCAATAGAAGGCAATATATTTTTAAATTGAACCAACAAAATGAGGTAAATAACTTTTCCTTTCCTAACTACCTCATAGAGTAAAGTGAGCTAATTGATATCGGTATGTCTTGAACAAAATTAATAGTGCTACAAGTTTGTTAAGCCATTTTATGTACTTCTAGTTGTTATTTTCTTTTTAAAATTATTTCATATTTTTCGAATTGCATTCTCTTCCTTCCTCCTTTCTTCTCCCCTCCCCTCCATTAGAAATAGTTAATCAAAACAAATTTTTGCATTGGCCTCATTTTTCCCACATTTATTTTTTTATTTTTAATTCATGGAATAAAACAAGCATTTCCATAACATAGTATAATAAAAAAGGTGATTGCACATGAAATTGCCAATCTTTTATTTTCAAATTGCTATTCATTTCAAATATACAATAAAGTTATCATGTAAATTTCTTCTTCCCCTCCCGCCCCCGCTTTTTTCCCTTCCCAGAAGTCGTTTGTCACAGAACTGGGACTAGAATACAGTCTTTTAATTTTTAGCAAAGTAGTCTTCAAAGTTCTTTATTAATGATTTATTCGTTTTCCCCAAGAGTTTGTTGCTAAATCCTGGATTGGAAAAAATTCTTTGCAGGTGCTGAGTGAAGGGAAGAGGCCATGTAATATTTTCAAATACTTCCCTTGTAGATAGTTTGGGGATGATTAAGTCTTCCTTTACTTGGAAAAAAGTGAATGACCAAGTGCAATATTTTTCTTTCAAGAGTTGTCAGGGTGATAGAAGCAGTGGTATATGGGGAAAAGACATTGAAATGGTGATCAAGAGTCCTGAGTTTTAGTCCTTGTTATGGCATTTGCTAGAAGTGTAATCTTGGGCAAGCCACTTAACATCTCTGGACTTCTGTTTCCTCATTTATGAAATGAGGGGGATGAGTAGAGAAGAAAAGATAGGAAAATAGAAGACTCAAGGGAAGCATCATAGATGTATTGAGATATTTGAAGGGCTGTCAGATGAAAGATTTGTTCTTTTTGACCCAGAGGATGGAACCAAGAGCAATGAGTAGAAGTAGCAAAGAAGCGATTTTAGGCCAAATGTCATGAAAAATTTCCTAACAGTTAGAACTGTTCAGTAAGTAATGTAATGTCTTACTTTCTTGGAAGTTATCAAATGGAGGCTAGATGAACACTTTGGTTATGTTACAGTGGGAATTTCTTTTGTATATGGGCTGGACTAGATGAATTCTCTTTCAATTTCCAAATTCCTTTTTAAAAAATTTTGTAACCAGGTGATCTTTAAGGACCCTTCCAGCTATACTCTTCTGTTGTGGGAAGTTATCTGCTATATACTACATTAAACTGTGTAGTTGCCAAGGTTTTTCAAGTTGGTATAAATTGGATATGATTTTATCAGCTTTTAAGTGAATTTGTTGAGTCTGGCCATATCAGTATTGAGGGTTGGAGTGCTAAAGAAAGAATACACTCTATACCAGAAGATTATGTATAGGCCAGTTATTCACATTATACACTATGGAAAATGAGGCATTGAGTTTGAAGGAAATGAAATGTTTCTTTTCTTTCATATTGTTCTGGGACTAGGTTTTCATGGGGGTGTTCACAGGCCAAATTCTAAGTCTGCATAGTGGAATAAATGCCTTTGTTTCTTATAGCTGTTTGGGGAAATGGATAGTGTTATGGAAGCAACAAACATGAGCTTGGACAGACTCCAGGAGATAGTGGAGGATAGAAGGGCCTGGTGTGCTATGGTTCATGGGGTCACAAAAAGAGTCAGACACGACTGAACCACTGAACAACAAAAACAAGAAATGTTAGCTGTGATGATGATGATGTCTTCTCATTCTGAAACGAAAACAAAAACAAAAACCTCACTTGATTGATCCATCTGTGCTAACTATTGTCCCATATTCAGTGGCTAAACTCCTTAAGAAGGCCTTCATAATAGGTGCCTTCAATATACTCTTCTCTCTCTTCTTTTTTTTCTACAGCCAGGCTTCCTACCTCATCATTCAACCGAAACTCTTCTCTTTAAAGTTACTAATGATCTCTTAATTGCTAAATATAACATCCTTTTCTCAGTCTTCATTCTTCTTGACTTATCTTTAGCCTTTGACACTGTTCATCAGGTTTTCATGGTACTGCTACCTACTTGGCCACTCCTCCACTTTTATTGCTGAATCTTCATCCATCTTCACCATGGTAGCCATTGGGTGTCCCACAAAACTCTGTATTGGGCCTTATTCTCTTATCTTTCTATACTATTTCATTTTGTGATCTCATTAACTCCTATGAGTTTAATTATCATTTCTATGCTGATGATTTTCAAATCTTCTTATTTAGCCCTAAACTCTCTTGTGACCTCTGGTTTCACATCTTCAATTGCCTATTAGACATCTCTATGTGGATATCCTATAGATATCTTAAACTCAACACATGCAAAACTTAGCTCATTATCTTTTCCCCCAAATCATCACCTCTTCTAAATTTCCTTTTTCTGTCAAGAACATCAAAATCCTTCTAGTCACCCAGGCATCACCTGACTCCTTACTCTTTTATACCACCATATCTAGGTTGTGGCCTGTCAATTTTACTTCTGTAACATCTCTTGCACATACCCTCTTTTCCTCTCTGATACTTCCACCATGCTGATGAAGTTCCTTATAATCTCATGCCTGGACTATTATAGTAGCCTCTTGGTTGATCTACCTGTCTTAAGTATCTCCTCATTACAGTCCATCCTCTACTCAGCTGTCAAAGTGATTTTTCTAAAGTGTTCCTTCTAAGACCATATTACCCCACTGTTCAACAAAATTCAGTGGTTCTCTATCACCATCAGGATCAAATATAATATCTTCTGAATGCCACTCCAAGTCCTATATAACCTGATCTTTCTCCCTTCCTCCGCCTCTCCCCACCTTTTTACTGATCCACCCCAGCCTTTTTACATTTTATACTCTACCACATACTTTTCAGTCCTCTTGCACTGGCCACCTTGCTGTTCTTCAGACAAGATGCTCCATCTCCCAGCTCCCATCTCCACTGCCTATCCCTTATGTTTGGAAAACCCTCCCTCCTCATTCCCTTTACTGACTTCCCTGTCTTCTTGCAAGTCCCACCTAAAATTCCAGGCTTCCTATTCTTTTCAGGATCCCTCTTAATTCTGTTGCCTTCAATTTTATTTCCAATTTATTCTGTATACAGGTTTTTAATACATAGTCGTTTGTAAGTTGCCTCCCCCATTGGGTTGTGAGCTCCTCAAGAGTATGCTTGGCATAGCAGTCATTTAATAAACAAGTGTTTATTGATTGACATAAAGTTTATTGACTGACTGTCTACTTTGGTAATAATCTATTGCCTGAGGCTTTTTTTGTCCTCCTCCATTCTCATTTCCTTTCCCTTTCTTAAGTTCTTTGATTTTACCTAAATTGCAAATGGATTTTCCTTTCTTTTATTTAGTTATGTATTTCTTCTCCTCTTTTCTCCCTTCTTTTTTCCTATTTAGTAAAACAATTAGTTCAAAATTTTTCTTTTCTGACTGGACTAATTTTGAAAGTTTATCAATGACTCCTAGTGAACATAGGTTTCTAATGACTGACCCCAGACTTCTTTAAAATGAAGTCTTACCTAAGAGTTGCAGTGTAAGTATCTTTTCATAATAAATCCATGTAAGATTTTCACAATATATGGTAGTTGTGGGTGTAATAATGAGTACTGTGAAATCATTTGCAGAAAAAACATTGAACTGGCCTGAAGAACTTATTCAATTTAGTGACTGTGTGACTTTGGGTATGTTAAGTCTTCTCTCTTTCCTTTCCTCTTGAAAAATAGGAGAGAGAGGAATGATAAAGATAATGGATGAATAAAGTGATTTGTAATAGAAAGGGCATTGGAAGCTAAGTAGTTATTCCAGAGGTTGCTACCAAAATTCCCCTTAGATCAGTGTTCTCCAACCTTTTTTGGTTACATAACCCTACCAGTAAAAATATTTGAATAAGTACTCTCTCTTTCTGGGTGTGTGTGTGTGTGTGTGTGTGTATGTTTATATTTGACCTATGGTTTCATCTATGTATGTAGGGAGTAACGGTTGAGTAACTTCTTCTACAAATACATATCAGACTATTTTCTGTAATTTAGTCTTTGGGAATTGCCCAGGACCCAAGCGGTTGAATAATATATTCAATATGTATCAGAGGTATGCCTTAAATCTTACTATTCTATCCTAACTCTGTACATACACACACACACACACACACACACACACACACACACACACACACACACCCTGCACATATATGCATTTATAGATATGTACTTTGTATCTCAAACATGCACAAAAATAGAAATTAAAAAGGATCAGATAAAGAATACATGCAATATTTTATTAATGGTAACAAAACCTGTTTGTAGAATGATTTAATGATTTGTTATCGTTAAAAATCTTTGCAAATATTTTGTAATACAGAAGTTCAAAGCTCTCATTCTAAGTTAAATTTATTTTGATATTTGGTTTTATTAAACTATCATATTCACAAATATTCATATATCCAGATAGAAAAATGCATCATTGCCTATGGGTACTTGATCATGATATTAATTTCTCAGTCTCATCATCCAATTATGCAAACATTTTTTGGTTGAAATTTGACTTGTAACTTTATGTCTTTCTAGATGTCAATCAGTTGTTGTTTTCTTTTTTCTTTTGCAAAGTAGTCAGAAGTATTCTATTTTTTTATAATTTTAAAAAAAGGTTTTAATCCCATTAAACATCTTTATTTGGAAGATTTTTAAAAAGTTAGAAGATTCTGTTTCTAAGTTTTTTATGTGTGCGGATATAATGGTGAGTAAGCTGCAGACCCTCTTGTCTTCTCCAGTAAGAGCATGCCCCATGGAGTCCTGCACCTGTGCCTTGGACACTTCAGGGAAGACTTGGGTCTCAAAGCTTAAAGATTTGTCACTTTGGAGTGACATAACAAACCCTGGGTGGTCTTTTGATCTCCCACAATGTGAGAGCTGAAGGAGAGGGGGTGAGAAGGCTGTGAGAGGATTAGCTACTAAGCCAGGAGAATGGTTCACTCAGTAGACCTTAAAAGAAGTGATTCTGATCTCTATTTCTGTTTCTCTCTTTCTAGCTGTCTTTGTCTTCCCTTCTGCCAAGCTTGAGAGCCTTTCTCCGGAGGGGTGGGGGAAGGTACAAGACTGGTGCCTTCTCCATTCCAGCAGCATAGTGATTGAATACATGGCAGCTAAAGCACATGAGTTGGATTATATTAACTTGAGCCTGGGTACAGAGTAGGGGAGTATAAAGAGTCAAAGAGTGTGAGAGAAAGAATCATCAGGTTCTTAATAGGGTCACCTTCTTCTCCTGGGCCAGATTCCTCTAGAACCAAACATGCGTCTATCTGTGAGTCCAGAACTGAAAGGGAGAAGGAATTTAATAGAAGAGGGAGGGGGTAAGCATCCCAGTCTCCCTGGTTCCAAGAGTAGTTTTATAGTTAATATAGGCCATACCTGTTCATGTTGATTAGATACCTCATGCGTACAGACTACACATATAGTGAATAAAAGATTCACTTATTTTCAGCCCTTATAACCTCATTATTTTATACTCAAGAAGCTATGTCAGTTGCTTGAGACTTAAAAGTCCCTTAAGTCAACTGAATCTTGAGAACAGTTTCCCCTCTACCCCATTATTCTCTTTATATTTTTAATTCAATTTTATTTTCAATTTGAATTCTCTCTCTCTTTTCTTCATCTCCTGTATTCATTGAGAAGGTAAGAAAAACAAACCCATTATAAATATTTTTAGTCACACAAAACAAATTCTTTAATTAGCCAAGAGAAGCAGAAAAAGTAAATGATAAAAGAAGGGGGAAAATAGACTTTAATATGCACTCTGAGTTCATCAGTTCTCTATTTAGAGGTGGATAGTATGTTTCATCATGAGTCTTTTGGAATTGTGCTTACTCATTGTATTGAGGACAGTTTTAATACATTTTAAGGAAAAACTGGCTTAACTTGCATGAGGTGTGAGGCCTTAAGATGTTGCTCCTAGCACAACAGAGATGAAAATTTTATCAAGTAACATACATAACAGTCACAAAAGTTTAGTTTTTAGATGTGTTGCTAATTGTGATGGCTTTCTGTTGTCACTTACCAATATCTCAAGGCATAATATACACTTAGGGCAAAATTCATCATTAACAATAGTGAATATAAGTCCATATTTTGAATGATCTTAATAATTTCACTTTATTGGGTGAAATTTTTGTCAGATATGATTGGATCATCATTGTTTTTACCTGGTAATGTGGCTGATGAAGGGCTTACACTAGGAGCAGAAATTTCAACTTTGCTTTTCTTATTGTTCACCTATATCCTCATTATTAATATTAACATGAGTCTTTGCAGCTATATTTTTGGTGTGACAAAATTTATCGGTGCCTAGAAGGCAAGGTATGGATAAGAGGGGAAGTTATAAATGCAAGCTAGACTGTGGCAAGTCAGATAATCCTAGTTAAGGGGTGATGGAGAAGTGAGGCAGGCTCCACTTTTCAATAGATCATTCCTTTTGTGTCTCCCCTGGGCTTCTTGAGCTTCTCAAAGTTCTTCAGAATGGTATCCTATAAGACAGCATAAGTATTTTGGATCTCCATGACCATCAGTCTTGTCTCTCCATATTGTGCTTCATCCAATTCATGAACCAGCTGTTGGTCATCGCCCACATGTGGCTGCTTTGCTGCTTTAGCCATTGCATCATCCCTTTCAGAGAAGCACTTGGAGATTTGAGTTTGGAAGCCATCCAGCTTAGTTCTGAGTGTAGTCATCAGCTCAAATACCTTTTCCTGGACAGCTACTCCGAAGTTGTTTCCATCCTCAGTTCGGGGCACCTGTAGCTGCAGCCACATGGAAACCAGGTTGCGCTATTCTTTCATATCTTTGATCTCAGGCTTCAACCACACCAGAAGGGCCACAATCTTCACATTGCAGATTACAGGCCCACAAGGAGGACCTTTATCTTCATCTTCCTCTTTTTTCTTTCCATCCTTATCCTTCTCTTTTTGTTTCTGATGCTTATCCTTCTCTTTTTCTTTGCCTGCATCAGGGATTGGGATGTCCAGGGGGGCCTTTAGGAGACTCAAATCATCCTCATTCAAAGATGGGTTCTTTAAGAACTCATCCAGCTCTGAAATCTTTGCAGGGAAATAGGTTCCAAGTAGGATTTCTGTTTGAGTACATAACTCCTTTCTGAACCAGTTTACTTGGGCTTGGGCTTCAGGTTGAACACTGAAGGTGGCCATGGCACAGTGGTTAAGGGGCCAGACTGAGCAGTGAGAAGGAAGCAAGGGGGAAGATGCAGCTATTTAAAATTTTTTTTTGTCTATTTTGTGAGGACCAATTTGATTGCTACTAGATGATGTAGTCCACAAATTTACTCACATCAGGCACACAAAAACTGCAATATACTGAAAGTGGTTGAGTGAGGGCACTGCAGTCATCCTCTTTCAGGATACCTAAAGTACATATGTGACATGACTGTTTGTCCAATTACACTGTTTCATCTCTTAAGGGTAGAAGCATTAAGTTCACTCTATAATAGGTTGAACCATGTCAACAGAAAGCCATTTATACAACTTAGCAATTCTTCGATGTCAACTCTAACTCTTTCACTTTTTATGCTTTCCAATTTCACCATTTTTTTTGTGGTTCCTCCTTGAATAAACACTATCTGGCTGAAGTCAGCAATAAAGCCTTAAGAACAGTAATACACAATTATGTGGACATCTATCCTATAATTTCCTGAATTTTGTATTTTAGTTAATGTGCAATCTTCTGTTATCTAAAATTCCATAAGACATGTTTTTCCCTCAGTAAAGGGAATTTTGAGAGTAGATTTGTTTCTCTCCCCTCATTCCTTTGCCTTTTCTTATTCTTTATTCTTTCATATACACTTTAATTTCCATTTTTCCTATTTTTTCTAACCCCTATTTCTACCTAGCACTATTTACTCTTTCACATACAGAGGGAAGGTTTGCATTCTTTAAAAAAAATAGAAGAGAAAAAAAACTCAGGCCTACGGGAAAAGTTGTTTCTGATTGTAAAACTGAGTATTGAACTATAATCACAGTCATCAGGAGTTAATAGCTTCTATTACGTTTTGTGACATTTTAAACTTAGGACTGAATTGAACCTTGGGTTACCATCTAGGAGAATCAAATTAGATAGTAGCTGTAAAATACTGCAAAACTCGAACCTCTCTATAAATGTTAGCTACTATTATTATCACCCTCTTTCTCCTATGCCATCACATAGCAGCTAATGCTTATTTAGCCCAACTTTGTCATTTTAGCTTGAACCAGAGCTAGGTATAAAACTGAGGACTTAATTAGACTCATAACTCAGTTCTTTTCCACCACATTATGTTGTGTCACAGGGTCTCTCTACATTCTGTCTTTGCTGCTTTTTGTTGGGGGAGTGAGTAGGAAGAAGAAAAAAAAAATACAAGGGAGAAAAATGTGGGGTGAAACTTGACACTGTACTGCTCTAAATGTAGGGAATGTAAAAGAAGAATTTATAGGAACTGACTTCACAATTCTGTTCTGCAATGGTGATAGCAAGAAGCAATATGGCATAATGGAAAGAGCACTGCAATGAGAATCTGGAAATCTCTGTCTTAGCTCTGACTGACTTATCAGCGTGACCTTCAGCAGGTTCTGCAAAAAATTAGAGTTATACTAGATAAGCTCCAGGATCTCTTCTAGTACTGATAGTCTGTTACTGTTAGCCAGAGCAGTTGGGTTTAATTGTAAGACATAGATAATTAACATTAAATGGATGAAGTTAATTAAAAGAAAGCTAATAACTAAAACATGTAAGAGGAAGGTTGCCAGGGTGTGATTCTTCCAAGAAGCTCCTGAGAGTGGAGACCACTTTCTGTTTTCTATAGTGTTTTGGACAATCAATTTAATAAATTCTTGCTGAATTTATATTTATTTTGTCAAACTAAACAATGTTAGATTATTATTCTCAAAGTTAAGCTTTGACATAGACTATGAAACTCATATAATGATGATTTCTATCACTTTAAGATTTGAAAAGATTTACATACATTATCCCACTTGATCCTCAGAAAAATCCTTTGAGATAGGTAGTGCAGGTCTAATTATATCCTGTATTTTACAAATGAGGAAATTAGAGTTCAGAGTTGGTTTAATAACTTGCCTATGGTCACAAGTGTCAAAAGTGGAATTTGTACAGAAGTCTTCTTGTCTCCAAGTGAAGTGTACTAGTCAAAACATTATGCCACAGTGTTCACGAATTGCTTTTTAAGAAAGTGTCTGTAGAAGAAATATTGAGTTTCCCCAGATAAACTTATTATAAGGGCTCTTTGATTAGCTTGTTTTGAATACTACCCACAATTTCCTTTTCTGCTGAGTATCCAAAATTCCTAGTCTCTGACAAGGTCCAGAATTCTGACCACAGAGTTTTTAGTTCCTTACTTCAATATTTCCTTGGTTGTAGATTTGGAAAATTGAAACACATCCCATTGTGAGCTGAGTTGGTAGTTGAAATATTGAATATATCTTAAGTAGGCAAGAAATGTTATTTTTGATAATATTTTATAGAATTGAGGAAGAAGAAAAGGAGATGAAACATTAAATATAGCCCAAACCCATCATTTTCTACACAGGGAAACAGAGATCTCTAGGGATTAAGTAATCTGGTAGAGGTCACACAAAAAAATTATTATCAGATTAGAGACCAGAAGCAAGGTCCACTGTTCTCTTTTAAAATTTTCATTTTTAGTTCTGAACTTAATCATTAATAAGCACAAATATTTCAAAATACAAAGGAAATAAGAGGATTTTTAAAAGAAACTGTGAACTCCAACATACATAACATTTCTCAAACATACATTTTAGTTGTCAGACAAAACAAATGAACACATTGGCTGTGTTGGAGGATGGATGTTTAATGCAATATATCACCTCTCTACTTAGAGATAGAAGATATATTTCATTATTGGCATTTTGAAGCTAGATAGTTCAGTGACTAGAACACTAGACTTGGCATCAAGAAGGCCTAAGTTCACATCCTGCCTTAAATGTTTATGTGTTAGACCCCGGGCAAGTCACTTAACCTCACTGATCCTTAGTTTCCTTATCTTTAAAATGAAGGTCAATATCTTACACCATTTACCAAGATAAGGTCAAAATGGATACATGAAATATTAAAATATTTTTTCAATATTAAAAGAAATAAAATAAAATTTGAAGAACATGGAACTTATTATTATCAGACTTATGGATAGGTGAACAATTTATGAATAAACAAGAGATAGAGAGCAGAGTGGATAATTCCATTCACCTTAAATTAAAAAGGTTTTGTACAAATAAAACAAATGTAGCCAAGATCAGAAGGAAAGCAGAAAGTGGGGGGAAAATTTATAGACAGTTTCTTAGATAAAGGTTCTCATATCCCAGACATATAAAGAACTTTGTCAAATCTATAAGAATAATGGTAAACCCAAATGGTAAATGGTCAAAGGACATGAATAAGTAGTTTTCTGATGAAGAAATCAAAACAATTTATAGACATATTTTAAAAATGCTCTAAATTATTATTGATTAGAGAAATACAAATTAAACAAGCTTGAAATACCATTTTACCCCACCAGATTGACCCAAATGTTTAAAGGGGAAAGTGGAAAATGTTGGAGGGGATGTGGAAAAATTGGGACACTAATTCAATGTTGATGGAATTGTGAACTTTTCCAACCATTTTGTAGAGCACTCTGTAATTATGCCTGAAGATTTATTAAACTGCCTATACTCTTTGACTCAGTAATACCATTACTATTTCCCAAGATGATTAGGGGAAAAAGAAAAGAACCTATATGTTTTAAAATGTTTATAGCAGTTCTCTTTGTGGTGGCAAAGAACTAGAAATTGTAGGGATGCCTATCAATTAGGGAATGGCTGAAAAAGTTGTGGTATATGATTGTGATGGAATACTACTATGCAATAAGTAATAACAAGCTTGTTGATCTTAGCTTGTTGATCTTTGTTGATCTTAACATGGATAGATTTGCATGAAATAATGAAGAATGAAATGATCAGAGTGAAGAGAACATCATTTACAATAATAGCAATATTGTTTTAAGAACAACTTTGAGCAAAGAGGTAATTTTGACTATTATAAATACCCAAATTAAATACAAAGGACCTATGAGGGAAGAAACTATCTGTATCCAGAGAAAGAACTGATAAATAGAAGTATGTGTAGAATTTTACACATATATTTATATACATGTGTATGTGTGTATATACACACACATACATATGCATACCTACATATTTGTGTCTAATGTTAGTTTATCCCTAGGGTGGGGAGGAGGGAAAAGTTTACATAACTTTATTATATATTTAAAAAGAATAGAAGGTTTTACATAATACATTTGCATTTTTATATGTAATCATTTTTAAAAATCCTATGTTATGGAAGCGCTTGTTTTATGCCATAAATTTGAAAAAGAGTAAATAAAATGAAAAAAAAATTAAAAACAAAAAAATAAAATGAAGGGATTGGTCTTGATGACCATTAAGGTCTCATAAAGCTCTAGATGCTTATTAACTTAGATACCAGAGTTCTAGTGGCTTTCAAAGTTTTTTTCCTTCATATTATTATAATGTAAAAATGAGGCCATTGTGTAAATTGTTCTGCTTCTGCTCATTTCATACAAGTCTCCATATTTTTTGACTCCATTATATTCCTCATTTTCTGTGGTGCAATATAATTTGACATGCTATAATTTGTTATAATTATATATATATGTATATGTATACGAAATGACATGGTATAATTTGTTCAACTATTCTTCAATTGATGGCCACTTTTGTTTCCAGTTTTGTTTTGTTTTTTGGTCACAACAAATAATACTTCCATATACATGGGTCCTTTCCCTCTACGCATGATATCCTGGGGGTATTTGCCTAATTAGTCTTACTGGTTCAAAGGTTATATCAGTTTAGTGAATTTTGAAGTACAGTTCCAAATTATTTTCCAAAGTGGTGGAATTGGTTCATAGTTTCACCAACAGTGCACTAGATGGTTCTTCTAAAATGGAAATATCTCCATAAATTGCTGCTTTTCTTTTTTTGTCATCTTTTAGAATTTTATTGATGTGAGGTAGAACCTCAGAGGTATTTAATTTGCATTTTTCTTACTTTTAATTACTTCGAGTATTTTTTTGTATAGATCTTCATAGTTTACATTTTTCATTAGCAAACTGCATGTTTATATCATTTGTCCACATATCTACTGAGGGAATGACTCTTGTTCTTTTATGTTTGTATAAATTTTTAAAATATATGTTGGATATTAGACCTATGTCAGAAAAATTTGTTGTAAATATTTTTCAAATTAAATGCTTTACTTGAAATTCTAGCTATGCTAGTTTGTTTGTGCCAAAACCTTTCAATTTTATGTACTTGAAATTGTCTGTTTTATCTTTTATGTTCTCTTTCCCTTGCTTAGATAAGAATTCTCTCCCAACCATAATTATGATAGGTATCTCTCTTTTTTGTCATTTAGATTTTTCATGATGACCTTTTAGATTTAAGCAATGTATCCATTTGAAGATAAATTATGATTCATAGTCATATGTTGCTCTAAACCTACAGGACCATGCCTGGCACATATTAAGTGCTTAATAAATACTTGTTGACTTGATTAAACCCAGTTTCTGTCAGACTTTCCTGTTTTAAAAGTTTTGTCAAAAAGGGAGTCCAAATAGTTTTGGATGATTGCTTTTATATTTGGAGATTCAGTACTGCTAGGATCCCTTCATTCCTACTTTTGCTGTTCTTCAGTTATTCAGTCATGTCTGACTTGTTGTGACCCCATGGACCAACTGTCCCTGGGGTTTTCTTGACAAAGATACAATAACTGCTAGGACCCCTTCATTCCTCCTTTACTACACACACACACACACACACACACACGTATGTATGTATGTATGTATGTATGTCATACGTAACAAATGGAATGCATAACAAATATGCTTTACATAACAATTGTGTCTATATGTATACAAGTAAATATATATGTACATATATGTGAATAAACAAATATTTCCCTTGAGATTTTGACTTTTATTCTTCCAGATGAATTTCATTATTTCTTAAGAGCTATAAAATGAGAGAATGGTTTGATTGTTATGCTACTAAATTTTAAAATTTAAGTGAAATTATCATTTTTAATATATTAGCATGGTCCAAATGAGCAATTAATCTCGAAATATTTGTATTCTTTATTCCTTAGTTTCAACAACCCAGCTAGCAGCTGCTGTGGGGGTGAAAGACCAACACAACCCCAACAACAAGAACACTACCAGCATGCTGCCAACAGCACAGGTTCTTTTGATCTGCTTAACTAAGGAAAGCAAAGTTAAGGGGTTGACAAGCTTACTTCAATTCAGCATACAAATATCCTTCACTTAGTTCAGGGAAAAAATCCAGCACGCTGAACTTCAGAACAAAATACAAACAAATTACAAACATCAACAGACAGACCTTGTCTGATTCAAATCCCAATACATAGTTACCAGAGTTTAACAAAGTCTCAGCATCCAGGTTACAAGCTGGAGGGCTCCTAGCTACAGCTGCCCGGAATCTCCAAACGCCACCAAGAGTGAGAGCCCTGCTCAAATGGCTCTGTCTTCTCTTCTTATAGGGTTTCAGACGTCATCAAACATCATCTGAATGACCAGAACTTAGGCTGCTCTGATTGGCTTTTGAGTTAGCACCTCCCCTTAGTTAGTCCCTCCTTGGGCCCCACCTTAGTTACCAATCCACACCCATATAGGTACCTAATAGGGGTTTGGGCCTCGGGCTTAGCACCTAGTAAGACTCAATAAAATATATTGGATTACTCAAAGGAAACAAAAGCCAAACTCTTCAAGGGCACTTGGTCGAACTAAGTGTTAAGATCCCATTTTGATTACCAACACACTTCCTTTTAAAAATGTTTTATAATTGTGTTCATATTCCTGAGTTTTTCTTTGTAAGTGTGCTCCCAGATATTTTTTTATTTTTTATTTTTTTCATCTTTAGCTAATTAATTTAAATTTATTTATTTAACATATTTAGTTTTCAGCATTGATTTTCACAGTAGTTTGAATTACAAATTTTCTCCCCATTTCTACCCTCCCCCCACTCCAAAGATGGCATATATTCTGGTTGCCCTGTTCTCCAGTCAGCCCTCCCCTCTATCACCCCCCTCCCCTCTCATCCCCTTTTCCCTTCCTTTCTTGTAGGGCAAGATAAATTTCTACGCCCCATTGCATGTGTATCTTATTTTTTAGTTGCATGCAAAAACTTTTTTTTTGTTTTTGAACATCTGATTTAAACCTTTGAGTTCCAAATTCTCTCCCCTCTTCCCTTCCCACCCACCCTCCCTAAGAAGTCGAGCAATTCAACCTAGGCCACATGTGTATCATTATGTATAACCCTTCCACAATACTCATGTTGTGAAAGACTAACTACATTTTGCTCCTTCCCAACGCATCCTGCTTTATTGAATTTTCTCCCTTGACCCTGTCCCCTTTCCAAAGTGTTTGTTTTTGATTACCTCCACCCCCATCTGCCCTCCCCTCCATCATCCCCCCCCTTTTATTTTTTTTATCTTCCTCCCTCTTCTTTCCTGTGGGGTAAGATACCCAACTGAGTATGTATGGTATTCCCTCCTCAGGCCAAATCTGATGAGCGCAAGGTTCACTCATTCCCCCCTCACCTGCCCTCTCCCCTCCTCCCACAGAACTGCTTCCTCTTGCCACCTTTATGCGAGATAATCCACCCCATTCTATCTCTCCCTATCTCCCTCTCTCAGTTTGTTGCTCTCTCATCCCTTAATTTCATTTTATTTTAGATATCTTCCCTTCATCTTCAACTCACCGTGTCACACACACATATATAGACATAGATATATACATACATACACATTCACTTATATATATATACATAAACATATATATATATACATATATATATATATGCATATTCCCTTCAGCTACCCTAATACTGAGGTCTTATGAATCATACATGTCCTCTTTCCATGTAGGAATGTAAACAAAACAGTTCAACTTTAGTAAGTCCCTTGCAATTTCTGTTTCTTGATTACCTTTTCATGCTTCTCTTGATTCTTATGTTTGAAAGTCAAATTTTCTATTCAGTTCTGGTCTTTTCACTGAGAAAGCTTGAAAGTCCTCTATTTTATTGAAAATCCATATTTTGCCTTGGAGCATGATACTCAGTTTTGCTGGGTAGGTGATTCTAGGTTTTAATCCTAGCTCCATTGACCTCCGGAATATCGCATTCCAAGCCCTTCGATCTCTTAATGTAGAAGCTGCCAGATCCTGGGTTATTCTGATTGGGTTTCCACAATACTCAAATTGTTTCTTTCTGGCTGCTTGCAGTATTTTCTCCTTGATCTGGGAGCTCTGGAATTTGGCAACAATATTCCTAGGAGATTTCTTTTTGGGATCTATTTGAGGAGGCGATCGATGGATTCTTTCAATTTCTATTTTGCCCTGTGTCTCTAGAATATCAAGGCAGTTCTCCTTGATAATTTCTTGAAAGATGATATCTAGGCTCTTTTTTTGATCATGGCTTTCAGGTAGTCCAATAATTTTTAAATGATCTCTCCTGGATCTATTTTCCAGGTCAGTGGTTTTTCCAAGGAGATATTTCACATTGTCTTCCATTTTTTCATTCCTTTGGTTCTGTTTTATAATATCCTGATTTCTCATAAAGTCACTAGCTTCCACTTGCTCCAATCTAATTTTTAAAGTAGTATTTTCTTCAGTGGTCTTTTGGACCTCCTTTTCCATTTGGGTAATTCTGCCTTTCAAGGCATTCTTCTCCTCATTGGCTTTTTGGACCTCTTTTGCCATTTGAGTTAATCTATTTTTTAAGGTGTTGTTTTCTTCAGTGTATTTTTCAGTATTTTTTTGGGTCTCCTTTAGCAATTCATTGACTTGTTTTTCATGGTTTTCTTGCATCCTTCTCATTTCTCTTCCCAATTTTTCCTCTACTTCTCTAACTTGCTTTTCCAAATCCTTTTTGAGCTCTTCCATGGCCTGAGACCAGTTCATGTTTTTCTTGGAGACTTTTGTTGTAGGCTCTATGACTTTGTTGTCTTCTTTAGGCTATATGTTTTGGTCTTCTTTGTCACCAAAGAAAGAATCCAAAGTCTGAGACTGAATCTGGGTGTGCTTTTGCTGCCTGGCCATATTCCCAACCAACTAACTTGACCCTTGAGTTTTTCACTGGGGTATGACTGCTTGTAGACTAACAAGTTCTATGTTCCACGTTTGGGGGGGAGGTGCCAGCTCTGTCACCCCAGTACTCCTCCTTCCCCAAGAACCCCCAGCCCGAACTGGGCTTAGATCTTCAGCAGGCTGTGGACTCCTGCTCTGATCCGCCACTTAATTCCTCCCACCAGGTGGGTCTGGGGCCAGAAGCAGCAGCAACTCTAGCTGCCCCACCTCCGCCGCCCCCGGGGCTGGAAGCTGAACCACGAACTCCTTCCACTCCCGCAGCTTTTCCCACTAACCTTCTCCGCAGTCTTTGGTGTTTGTGGGTTGAGAAGTCTCGTAACTGCTGCAGCTCACTGATTCAGGTTGCTAGGGCATGCTCTGCCCGGTTGCTGGTCTTGTTGGTCCACGCTGCTCAGGCTGGGCTCTGCTCCACTCCGTTCCCAGCTCCCAGCTCCATGTGGGATAGACCTCACCCAGAGACCATCCAGGCTGTCCTGGGCTGGAGCCCTGCTTCCCTCAGCTGTTTTGTGGGTTCTGCCGTTCTAGAATTGGTTCAGAGCCATTTTTTATAGGTTTTTGGAGGGGCTTGGCAGGGAGCTCAAGCTGGTCCCTGCTTTCCAGCCGCCATCTTGGCTCCTGCTCCCAGATATTTTATAAATTGTGTAGTTATTTTGAATAGGATGTCTTTTTCTATCTCTCCCTGGATTTTGTTGGTAATGCATATATAGAAAGACTAATGATTTTTATAGGTTTATTTTCTATCTTGCTACTTTTGGAAATTTTTTTTATTTCATTTTTAATTGAATCTTTAAGATTCTGTAAGAAAACCATCATATCATTGACTAAAAGTAATAATTTTAATTTTTTTGCTTATGATTATTCCATTGATTCTTATCATCTTACTGCTATAGTGATGATTTTTCTTTTTAAAAATACCTTTCATAATTATGGTTGGGAGAGAATCCACCACCTTCTGTTTCTCAGTTTTGACATCAAATTATCATTGCAGGCCCTAGATTTATGGGTCTACCCAATCAAATGAACTCTGCACTCCTGCAAGCTGGCCAACCTCTTTGAACTACTGGTGTTTCTGTCACTGCTACACACATGACAAAATGGTGCTGGCTTACTGCCAAAGTAAACACAAATGCCTGGATAGAAAGCATTTATTGCCAGAGCAGAATCAATAAGCACATGAGTAGCATTTAATATCAAGAACACAATGCATAATAAAACATTTAATTACTCATTTGTATTGTGAGCTAGCTACTATCAAGGACCTCGGAATTCCCTTAAACAAAGGCTCTATCTTGACCAAGGAATATTTAATTAGACTTATTTTTTGAGCTCTACTTCGGCTTCCTATTGAGTGGGCAAATTTTCCGGAGAGGACCAGTGACATCACTGGGTCGTAACTTGACTTACACATGAGTCAGATTTAAATGAGGCAGAATTGCACAAAGCTGTTAGCCTCACTCTCTTTTCTAGCATCATTTAAGTCCAGTGGCAAGACAAAAGTTAGGATGACTGGCAATGGCCCAGGATACAATGAATGACCTTAGCATCTTTGATGTCTGACCAAGCTCTAAGCACTACACAGTGTCTGTTTTAGCTGCCTTCATGAACAAATTGTTCCCATTCTGACATCCACCTATCTTGCTGACAGGTTTGAGACTTCTTGGTTACCTTCAACCTTATTTAACCCCTCTGCCAAGACCGTTTTACCAGGCTATGGCCTCTGTGCATGCCACAGCTTCTTAGAGCTACAGATAAAAGTTCGGTGATAGCTAGGCATCAAAGGCGGATGAGCAGCCCTGAAAAGGACTTGGCAAGCCCTCACACCAGAGGTGCTGGTTCTCCCCTAGCACCCCATACACTCTAGCTCGTTTAAATATTGACTCACTAGATGAAGAAACTCTGGAAGAATACAGGTGTTGGACTTTATGGCCCAGGTCAAGAATTCATAGATCTGGGATCTCAAAATCTCAAGACCTTGACTCAAGAATCTGGAATTTAGTATAAATTACAACTCTAGAGGCTTGTTGTTTTCTATGGTTTTAACAATCCAGTTACTGAAGTTACTCAGTTACTCTGACTTTTCCTGGTCTTAGCTAGCCCATTGGAGAGCAGAATAAGTGGACTCAGCAGCCAACCTTGGCAAGGAGTCATATTGTTATTGTGCTGCTTTTCCTTTATCTCTAACCTTGAGCATGCCACCTCTCTACTGAAGTTCTCTCTTTCCACATTTTCTAACACCATCCTCAAATAAATTCCAGATAGTCTGAGAAGCAGTGTCTGGGAGAGATGGTGTCAGAGGCACTATGAGAACTCAACCTGATTTTCAATATTAGTAATAAATGAATTGTACAGAAAATAAGTTCTATAGGAATTGAAATAAGAATTAATTTCCAACTGGAGTGTTAATTAAAGGCTTATGAGGTTGGGCTTGAGCTGGATCTTAAATATTGGGTAATATTTAGAATGATGGAAGGAGGTGGCCATTCTAGAGGGAGTAAGAGATAAGGAGTCAGGGGAGGAGTGGTATGTTGCAAGGTTAGGTCTCTATGGTCATGTACATATTTCTGGTTTTTAGAAAAATCTGTTAACATATTGAGAAATAGGATGCTTTTCACAAAGGGTTGTTCCTATATTGTAACCCATGTGTGGATATCAACTCATTGAAAAATGAACAGGAAGACCCATCTTTTATTTATTCCTGATAAAGTAGTCTTATTTTTGTTCAGTGGAAATTTAAAAAAAAATCATTGTAACTTGATATTAGGAAAGTGACTAATCCTATGATTTTATTGGTGTAAGGAACTCCTTGGGGGAGAAAGTGCCTCTATCAATGTAGATCAGCATCTTTTGTGCAATTTATAGTCAAAATAGCTGTCAAGACCACTGTGAGGTTGAGTGACATGCTAAGGGTCACACAGCCAGCATTTGTCAGAGTAACTAGGTCTTCCTGGCTTAAGGCCAACTCTCTCCACAAGATTTCCCCAGTATGAATCACAAATTTATTTTTATGTTGAACTAAATTATCAGCAGAAAAACATTTCAAGACCTAAAAATGAAATGGAAGAGGATTGCATATGAAACTGAACTGTTATGTATTTTCTATAAAAGAAATACATATGTATTATATATGTATGTGTATGTATATGCATACATAACTATATGAACTACATATGCATATATTTCCACAAGGTAATAAAATTGCTATAGCTCTTACTATAGCTCTTTTTTTTCTTCTTTTCATCAAAAAAAAAGAGATGATATTTGTTCATGTCTATCACTGCCCACTAAGTTCCCTACTCCTATTATCATGGCAGAAGTACAATTCCTTCTCTCCAAGCCTTCTCTTCTAAGAAATATATATAGTCATACAAAACAAATCAATACATTTCCGTATCTGACGGTGCATATCTGATTCTGTATCTCTAGATCAGGGATTCTTAACCTGGGGTCTGGGGAACTTGTTTATGAATTTTTTTATAATTGTATTTCAATATTATGTATTTGATGAAACTACCAAAGAGGTCCATAGCTTAAAAAGATTAAGAATTCCTACTCTAGTACATCTGACAAGAGGCAGGAAATATGTTTCATCATCCGTCTTTTGAAGTCAGGATTAGTTGCTGCTTTGTTTGAGTTTTTTTCAGTTAATTCCTCTGATATTATTGTCATCAATGAATTATTTTCTGGGGCTGTTCACTTCACTCTGTGTCTGTTCATGCAAGTCTTCCCATACATCTTTAGTAGCCACTCAAGGGCTATTTCCTGATTCCCGTATGCTCTATTGACCAGTTGCCCAGAGGGTGGCTATTTCTTCTCTCTTAGCGGGGAACCATGAGAGGGTGGGGGTGGTTTTATAATAGTACTGTTTCCCCTTCATTGTCTAGTTGATATGAAATAGCTGTTAGTTGGGGTTTTAACATTTATTTTATACTTTCAATTTATTGATTTGTTAACTCTAGTTACTTTTACTTGACATAAGTGTTATGGTACATGTTTTGTTAGTTATATGAATTGTGCTGGGGTGATTGTATTGCTTCAATGAATAGGCCAGGTCTTTTGTATTGGATTGGCCTGTGGTGGACACCTAGACTTACCTGTGAATCTGTCATATTTCTCATTTCTTATGGAGCAATAAAATCCTATTATATTGTCATACCATAATTTGTTCAGCTGTTTCCCAGTTGATGGGGACCCAATTTGTATTTAGTTTTTTGCTACAACAAAAAAATACTGCTATAAATATTCTTATATGTATGGGTCCTTTCCCTTTTATCTTGATCTTCTGGGAGTATATGTCCAGTAGTAGCATTAGTAGGTCAAAAATATGTGCGTAGTTTAATGCATGATATAGTTAGTTGCAAATAGTTTTCCAGAATGGTGAAACCAATTTACAGATCCTTCAACAGTTCATTAGTATGTCTGTCTTTACTAAACCCCTCTAATAATTGCTACTTTTCTCTTTCATAATTTAAAAAAAAAAACAGCATGATAGGTATGAAGTGGAACCATGTAGTTTTAATTTGTATGTCTCTTATTAGTGATATAGAATATTTTCACATTGTTGTGGAAAGTTTATATTTTTTTTTTATTTGAGCATTGCCTGTTCATATCCTTTAACCATTTCTCTATTGTAGAATAACTTTTATCGTGCAACTGTATTTGTTCTTTATATGTCACAGAAATTAGATCTTTATCATAAAGATTTGCTAAGAGGATTCTTCCCCAAATTAATTGTTTCCCTTCTGATTCTTATTTAATTTATTTTGATTTTGTAGGAGAAACTCTTCAATGTTATGTAATAAAAATGTCTATTTTTTATGATCATCTCTATCCTTCGTTTAGGTAATAATTTCCCCCCTAGCTAGGAGAAACTCTTCAGTTTTATGTAATGAAAATGTTTATTTTTTTATGATCATCTCTGTCCTTTGTTTAGGTAATAATCCCCCCCCCCCCCTGCAGCTAGGAGAAACTCTTCAATTTTATGTAATAAAAATATCTTTTTTAAATGATCATCTCTATCCTTAGTTTAGGTAATAATTTCCCCCCTTGCTATCAATGTGGAAAGTGTCTCCTAAGTTTTTCCTACCACCTAGGAGTTAATATATAACTAGTTCAATTTTCCTCTTGAAACCACATTGCTTATATTCTCTATTTCTTAGATATTTTATGTCTTATTAACATTCATATATTTCTTTTAAGGTTTACATTTTCCTAGTATAAAATCTGGCAATGTCCTTAATTTCTTCTGAATCTATTTTTATTTCTTCTTTTTCATTTTTGATATTAGTAATTTGATTTTAAAAATCACGTTAACTTATTTTATATCTTAGTTTCATTTATTAGTTTATTTTCCACTTTTGTTTCTTATTTTCAGCATTTCTATTTTTTGAGCTTTTAAAATCATCTTTCTTTAAAATTTTTAAAAAAGTTACACACCCAATTCATTGGTCTCTTGCTTCTTTCTTTTGATAAACATAATCCCAAAATAAAATCCCAGAGAAAGGAAATAACTCTATGCTAATAATATTTAAACCTCAAAAATTTATAGATTTAACACATGGACTCTAAGAATGGGTAGATGAAATGAAGGAAAAGCTAAAACAATAACAAAAAAAAATTCTTTTCTAAAAAGAAATTGCTTCTAGAGCAGAAGCAGAAACTTTATCAAAATAGTGAATATGGTGTTTAGTTTTGTCAGGGGATGGGATGGGAAGGAGCAGAAGATAAACCTTATATGATATATGAAACTATGGTAGGTTAACTTTGTTCTCTGCCATATTTGGAAATTAATGGAGGTGTCATAAGTGAGCTCTTATAGTTCTTAGATGGACCTTGGAGTATCTTATCAATGTCTCCTTTCCAATCTACTGAGTTATCAGTGATATTTGATAGTTAACAAATATCTAAATGATGATAAAGTAAGAGCTAGAAGGGATCTTAGAGGTCACCTTGCCCTATACCCTTGCAAACTGAGCCCCTAGAGGAGTTAAGTGACTCCTAAAGACACACATTAGGTGTGTCCTACAGCTGGAATCCAAACAGATCACTGGCTCCAAACTAGTGCTGTTCTACTAGAACATGATGTTTCCTCAAACATTCTTGGATGTATTAGTTACTTAAACCAAATTTGTGTGTGTGCTTAATAATTTATTTATTTAAAATTTGTCTTTCATGCTCACTTCTCAGCCCATCCTCACACCCAACTGAGAACATAAAAACAAAACCCACTACAAATTTTGATAGTCAGAACCAATGTCCACATTGGCCATGTCCAAAATAATATTTGCCTCATTCTGCATTCCAAGTGTCAGACATCGGGAGGTGGGTAGCATGATTTATTATTAGTGCTCTAGAATTGTGGTTAGTTATGCTGGTAATAGTTCAGCACAATAGTGTTCCACCATATTTATATACTATAACTTGTTAATCTGTTCCCCAATTTATGGACATCCTTTATACTTCTATTCTTTGCTACTCCTGAAAGGGCTATAAATAGCTTTTATACAGCATTAGTGCTTGTTTTGCTTAGGACTAATCTTTCCTTTATCTACCCTCCCCCTAATTTCCCCTTCCCACTTTACCTCTTTTCCTCCTATTTCCACGCTGAGTGAAATGTATTTCTGTACCCAGTGCTGACGCTCTCTCTCTCTCTCTCTCTCTCTCTCTGTGTGTGTGTGTGTGTGTGTGTGTGTATGTGAAAGAGAGAGAGAGAGAGAGTGGGGGAGAGAGAGAGAATACAGAAGTACAGACAGGACTGGAGAGAGGAAGAGAGAGAGATTCTTCCTTCTTTCAGTCAGTTCAGATGAGGGTGAAGTTCAGGTATCAGACTCTCCACTCCACTCCCTCCCCTTTGTATAGATGTCTTCTTGTGTACCCTGATAGTTTCCCTTAACCTTCCTTTATTTCCCCATCTCCTATGTATTCTTCTTCTGTTCTCTTTCCATTCTTTGAAGGCCTCTTGTTCCTTAAAGATTTTCTTTAAAGATTTTTTTCCATGTAGCATTATCCTCAAATTTCCTGGATAAATTATTTTTGATTGTTAGCCAACGTCCTTTGCATCTTGGAGGTAAGATGCAATCTTCCTTTGGCATGGACCTGGTTGGACTTACATCTCCTTTGGCTTATGTGATTCCTATCTCCTGTTGCACATGCTTGATCTTTAAGTGAGAATGTTTCACTTGAACCAGCAACTTCCATCTCCTGCTGGGTAGGCAGCCAGGTTGCAACTTCTATCTGCACTCCTGCATGTGCCCACTCTCCAACCTCCTGTGGAGGCGAGAGATATGGTATAATCTTCCATGTGACCGTGTGCCATCCATCACCAGTTGGGCATCCCCTGAGGAAAGAGAAAGAGCAAAGTTGATAGGGTGCAAGACTTCCACCTTCTGTTACACAAGTTCAGCTTCTTTCTCCTGTTTCACCATGTCCTGCCTAACTTGTAGCCCAACTTCTAGCCCTTGGAGGGAGGAAAGGAAATAACTTTCTATCTGATTGTGAATATTTCATTTCATGCCATGCATGCCCTCTGCCTCATTTCCAGACTGCTTTGGGAAGAGTAAAGCTGCTTTCCACTTAATAATTACAAACACACACCTAGTTATATTCTGCAATTCCCAGTGATAAATTCTATTCTCCACCTACTCTACCCAATTCCTTATTCTCAGCTCCCTCAATCCTCCTACCCTAAAGACCCAACCTGGTCTTCACGTAGTTGTGCTGTATTCTTTTCCTTGCATTAAACCACTTTCTTTAAATGAACAGTTAGGTGGTGCAATAGATAGAATTCTGGGCCTTGAGTCAGGAAGACCTGAGTTCAGATCTAGACTCAGACATTTACTAGTTGGCAAATCACTTAACAAACCTTTGCTTCAGTTTCCTTTTCTGTAAAATGGGGATCATAATGGCACCTACTTCCTAGGGTTGTTGTAAGGATAGAATTAGATAATTGTAAAGCACTTAGTATAATGCCTACAACATAGTCAGTGCTATATAAATGTTAGCTACAGTTATTAACTATTATTTGAAGAAAAGGGGAG
The DNA here is from genome assembly GCF_011100635.1 of Trichosurus vulpecula. Taxonomy (NCBI): domain Eukaryota; kingdom Metazoa; phylum Chordata; class Mammalia; order Diprotodontia; family Phalangeridae; genus Trichosurus; species Trichosurus vulpecula. The sequence continues at coordinate 29,757,508 of NC_050581.1, forward strand.
GAGAGAAATAATATGTAGCAGAGCACTGCTATTTTTGCTTTGCCTTGTCCAAGTGAAAAGTAGAAGCATGTCAGTTCCAATTAAAGGATAACACTATAAAGAACAACAGTTCTTTATCCTGGGTGGTAAAATGATTATAAAGTAATGAGAGAAAATATAGTTTTGCCAGAACATTGTTTTATTTAATCATTTGTCCATGGCTTTCAGGTAGTCCAATAATTTTTAAATTATCTCTCCTGAATCTATTCTCTAGGTCAGTGGTTTTTCCAGTGAGATATTTCACATTGTCTTCCATTTTTTTCATTCTTTTGGTTCTGTTTTATAATTTCTTGATTTCTCATAAAGTCACTAGTTTCTACTCGCTCCATTCTAATTTTTAAGGTAGTAATTTCTTCAGTGGTCTTTTGGACCTCCTTTTCCATTTGGCTAATTCTGCCTTTTAAGGCATTCTTCTCCTCATTGGCTTTTTGGAGCTCTTTTGACATTTGGGTTAGTCTATTTTTTAAGGTGTTATTTTCTTTAGTATTTTTTGGGGTGGTCTCCTTTAGCAAGTTGTTGACTTGTTTTTCATGATTTTCTCGTATCACTCTAATTTCTCTTCCCAATTTTTCCTCTACTTCTCTTATTTGATTTTCCAAATCCCTTTTGAGTTCTTCCATGGCCTGAGAGCAATTCATATTTTTCTTGGAGGTTTTTGATGTAAGCTCTTTGAATTTGTTGACTTCTTCTGGCTGTATGTTTTGATCTTCTTTGTCACCAAAAAAAGATTCTAGAGTCTGAGTCTGAGTCCTTTTTTGCTGCCTGCTCATGGTCCCAGCCAACTACTTGACCCTTGAGCTTTTTGTCAGGGTATGACTGCCTTTAGAGTGGAGAGTGCTTTGTCCCAAGCTCTAGGGGCCTTGTGCTACTGTTTTCTGAGCTACTTCTACTCCACCGTCACCACAAGATCTGCCACACCAGTACTCCTCCTCCCCCAAGAGCTGTCAACCAGGACCACAACCTAGATCCAAGGAGGGCGAAGCAAGAGAGCCCTGCCTCAGTGACAGCAAAGGGCTCCCTGTACTCCTGCTCTGATCCTCTGCTTGATTCCTCCCACTGGGTGGGCCTGGGGCCAGAAGCAACCTCTGCTGGAGCTCTGGAAGCAGCCACGGGAGCTTCCTGCTGCTGCCACCACCACGCTACTTCCACTGCCCCTGGGGCTGGGGCCAGATAGTGTGCTTCTCACCCAGATCCAGAAGTTTTCCCACTCACTGTCTCTGTCGTCTTTGGCATTTGTGGGTTGAGAAGTATGGTAATTGCTACAGCTCAGTGATTCGTGGCCCTGATGCCTGCTCTGCCCAACTCCTGGTCTGGTCTGTCCTGGCAGCCCACACTACACTGTGCTGAGCTCCCGGCACCGTGCGATAGACCTTTCCCAGCAACCATCCAGGACATCTTGGGCTGGAGACTTGTTTCCCTCTATTATCTTGTGGGTTCTGTAGCTTTAGAATTTGTTCAGAGTCTTTTTTACAGGTGTTTGGAGGGATTTGGGGGAGAGCTTAAGTGAGTCCCTGTTTTCCAGCCACCATCTTGGCTTGTAAATCCAGTTGAAAAATACTCTTAGTTATTTAAAACCAATTAAGATAACTGTTTGAAGATGTTTTTATCTTGTTCACCTTTTTTTTTTAAACTTTTTGGGGGCAGGGGAAGTAGATAAGTCTCTATTATTTGTAGCTCATTTCATTCTTCACTGAGAGGGTTCCTTTTTTTTTCTGCTTCATCATCTTACCTCATCACCTACTATATTCTTCATAGCAGTTTCTGGCTAAAAATGTGTCCATTCTTTTTTACAAAGTCAAACTCTCCATGCATGCCCTTGATTCTATCCCCTCCAGTCTTCTCCATCAGATTGATCCTATCATGCCTACTTTTTCCCTAATCTTTAGTCTCTCCGCATATACTGGTTGTTTTCCTTGCCTACAAACATGCCAAAGTCTCCCCCATCTTTAAAAATCCTTCACTAGATCCAACTATGCCTGACAGCTATTGTCTGCTATCTTTCCTCCCCTTCTCATGTAAATGTGAAAAAGTCCAAGCCCAGTGACTCCACTTCCTTTCCTCTCATTCTCTTGTAAACCCTCTGTAGTTTGGCTTCTGATCTCATAAATCAATGTAATCTACTCTCTCCAAAGTTACCAGTATCTCTCATATACCAAATCTTATGGCCTTTTGTCAATCCTCATCCTTCTTGACCTTTTTGTTATCTTTGACACTATTAATCACTTTCTCCTCCTGAATACTCTCTCCTCTAGGTTTTCATGATTCTGCTCTCTTTTGATTTTCCTTCTGTTTGACTGTACCTTCTCAGTCTTTTTTGCTGCATTCTCATACTTATCAGGTCCACAATTTGTAGATATACCCAAGGTCTTCTTTTAAGTTCTTTCTTTTCTCTCTAAACTCTCTCTCTAGGTGAACTCTGTAGAACAATGGATTCAATTACTACCTAAACGCGAATGATTCCCAGATCTCTTTAGTTATCCCTAGTATTTCTTTTGAGCTTCAACAACTCTTGTTCCATATCTATAGATATAGTACACACACACAGACACACACACAAGCACACACAGACACACACACACACACACAATCACACACTATAACTTGGTTATCCATTCCCCAAATTATAACCTATTCATCCTTTCCCCAGTTGCCACAGATTCCAATTCTTTGTCATTTCAAAAAAGATTTATAAATACTTTTGGACATCCTTGGGGGTTTATTTATTTATTTTTTGCTTAGGACTAATTGCTTACTTAATCTACCCTCCATCTAATTCCCCCTGTCCCCTCCTCTTCTTTTTCTCCTATTTTCCAGTTGAGTGGAATGTCCTTCTATATTCAACTCTGTGTGTGTGCGTGTGTTCCTCCTTTGACTAGTTCAGATGAGGGCCGAGGTCCTGGTGACTATCAGGCCACTCTACCCAGATGGCTCTGGAGGAAAAAGTGAGGCTGGTGACCTTGCACAGCCCTCACTAACTCAGATCAAAGTCAGTTGCAAGTCATGTCATCATTTTCCTGATGTCATGGTCCTCTTTGAGAAAGAAGGACAAGAGTGAAGTTAAAGTGTCAATTGTCCCACATTGTGATGGGCTGTTGTGAGTCTGCTGGTGCTCTGGTATGATTTTGGTTGTGTCCTTGTATGGGTCTACGGCTCTTGCTCTGGTTTACAGCTTCTTCTTGGAAGCTGTAGTACTCCAAGTACAGTGGACTCCTGGCCTGTCCCCATCCTCCCTATCTACAGAACTCTCTGGGTGTCTCCCTCTTTATAATTACCTGTTTTAGACAAATAACTCATTCTGATCTTTTCAGGATTTCCTCTCAGCATTTGGTCTAGAATTTTCTAGATCTATTTGGATGAGGTTTTTTTGGGGGGGCAGGTCAGGGAAGTGACTTGTACTGCTTTCTGCTACTCTGTCATGTTGGTTCTTCCTCCTTCCTTATTACTGTTAAGGGCACCACAATTATTCTAGTCACCCAAATTCACAAGTTTGGTGTTACTATTGACTCCTCATTCTTAGCAGCCAACATACCCAATTAAGTTCAAAATCTTATATATTTATTTCTGTATGAACTTTTGTTGTATATCTCAACTTTCTCTCTAATCATGCAAATATCACCTTTGTTCTGGTCCTCATCAACCATTGCCTAAAAAAAAGCTTTTTACCTGAAATTCCCCTCTCAAGTTTTTCACCAATGCAGTCTATCCAATACTCAGCTTCCAAAGTGATTTTCCTAAAGTGTGTATCTCACCATGTTACTCTACTACTCAATAAACTCTAATGGTTCATGTCACCTCTAAGACCAAGTATCAAGTCTTCCGTTTGGCATTTGATGCTCTTCAGATCCTGACCTCGTCTATCTTTCCAGTCTTTTTAGACATTAATTCCTCAACGCTCTCTGCAATCTATCTTTATTGGCCTACTGGCTATTCTACACACTTGTAGCAACTTATTCTACACACCTTCCATTTCCTGTTCCCATGACTTTGTCTTGGCTGTCTCCCATGCCTGGAATGGTCTCCATCCTAACCTTTTATTCTTGGAATCCTTGATTTCCTTTAAAGCTCAGTTCAAGAGCCATGTCCTGCATTAGAGTTTTCTGGTCCTCCTGATGGTGCCTTCCCTTCTAAGGCTATCTTCCATTTACTTTGTTTTTATTTCATATATACCAATTTATCACTTATGCAGAATGACTTTCTTAGTATACCCACCTGCCAATACCTTCTCCTCTGAGATTTCCTTCCATCTTCTGTACATATCTAGTTGTTTACATGTTGTTTCTCCATTAGAATTAAGCTTCTTGATGGCACAGATTTTGCGTGTTCTTTCTATCCTAATGCTTAGCACAGTTTCTGGAACAAATTAAACATTTAGTAAATACTTGCTAATTGATTTTTTAAGAATCTGAAATAAAGATATCTGTGGTAGGCAAATAAAATCAGAGCAGAACATAGGGAAATGGGGAGAGAGTGATAGCTATAGATACTGTAAATAAATTTCAATACAACTGAAGAAGTCTTAGTCTCAAGTTTTGCTGACTATGGTAAAGTTTGGTTTAACAGTATTTATCTTAAAATTGAAAGCAGGACTCCTGGATTGGCTGATCCTGAAGAGGCAGAGAAGTGGGGTCTAGGATCAGAAAAAAACTAGTTGTGTTATTTTCCCCAATAATATTTCTGAACATAAACCTGATTTTGATAAGGCTCAGGAAAGTAGCAAAATCCAAGGCTACTGTGAATATGGACTTTGGGAATCAGTAGACAAAAAAGAATTATTTGGGTGATGAGATTTTTTTTTTCAATTTAGCCTGGTAAGGTCTTGTGGTTAAATTTAAAAAAAAATTCTATGAGAGATAAACAGTCTAATAGGGGAGACAACATTAAAATCAACCAGAGATTTGGATACTTTTGATACTTTAGTATAACAGATTGATCTATTGACCTTAGAACAATTGGCATTTAAATTAATATTTCAATCCAATACATAAACACTGGGACATTTTGACTAAATTTACTTCAAGAATTTATAAAACCTTGATGACAATTTCAGGACAGGGCACTTAAAAATAAAGATGCAAGATGTGAGCCACATGGCTTCAGCTTCTTGAAATGGTGTCATGGCTAGGTACATGACTTTTTACCTTCTTACCCTTTGGAAAAGAGTAATCTGAAAAAACAAGGAATAACGCTTCTTTACCCTACCCCCCAAATCACAAGGTTTGAGGGGCCCATTTACAAAGAAGTAAGAATCAGAAATCTTTGAAACATAATGACTACTTAAAGTGATATTTTTCAGAAAATGAAAGCATATATACATATATATATATACATATATATATTTATATATGTTTTAAAGAGTAAAAACATCCACACATTTTTCCATCCTTAAAAAAATCCTCTGACCTTTTATTATACTGTCACTATGAAATGCCTTAAATTGTGAAACTTTAAACTTAGCAGGATTACAACCTTTTCCAAGGAAGAAATATGAAACAGAACATCAAGAAAACTGTTAAAGAAGGTTTAATATTTATGAGTGTGAGAATGTGCAGTAGAATGTCTCTGTACTGCATGTTTCTGAAATGTTTTATCTAAAATCCTTTCTTTGCAAGGTCCAGTGAGATTTTTGCCTTGTGTGAATAAACTGTTAAATATGGTCTCTTTTAGAAATGAATGTTTATTTTTATTGTCAATTTAAGCATCATATGTACATTTATATAAATGCAATAGAATAGAAAAAGAAGATTGTAGGTAAAACTGCAGGTCTCACTTTTGTACAGCTTGTTTTTCTTTTTAAGTATATAATAAGCTCAACATGTAGCTTTCAAAACTCTCCTGGTCTTCTTTCTTGCCTTTCTTCTATTCTTTTCTCTATATTAAAATTCTCTCTGTTTTTTTTGAGGGGGGAAGGCAGGGCAATTGGGATTAAGTGACTTACCCAAGGTCACACAGCTAGTAAGTGTGTCAAGGGTCTGATGCTGAATTTGACCTCAGGTCCTCCTGACTCCAGGGCTGGTGTTCTACTCGCTGCACCACCTAGCTGCCCCTAAAATTCTTATATTAAAAAAAGAGAGAGATGACTTGATAACCATGTGGATTTTTTTTCTCTGTCATCACCCCTCCCCCATCCTCCTGCTCCTCCATTCCTCATTGGAAAAAAGGAAAACAAATTTCCATAATGGGCATTTCAAAAAATATGTGACTCATTCTGCATCTTCAGTTTGTCACCTGAAATTCTGTGATTATTTGGAATGGAATTTTCTATCTTGCAGGGTTTTATGAGTAATGTACATACATGCTGATTATATATATAAATGTAATTTATATTCTGATGCTGTAAGAGTTTATTAGTTGCTTCAATTAATTGAAATTTTAAGGTTGTCTAGATAGATGAGCATGTCATCTACAAAAGCAAGAGTTTTTGTTTCCTCTTTGACTATGTTTATTCCCTTGATTTGTTTTTCTTGTTTCATTGCTATAGGTAGTAATTTAGTATTATTTTACTTTTTCTTTTTAAGAAATTAAGTGTATATTTTTCAGATTTTAAAAAATTAATGGAACATTTAAATACAGCAGAACACCTAAGGATTCTCTGAAACTCAATCTCTATTGTTTTTCCACTTACATTTAGAGAAAGTATATAGCAAATTCTTACATATTACTGTTAAAGTTGTCCAGCATGTCTCTGTTTTTTTAAAATAATCTTTTCTGTGCATTAAAAAAGTTTAATAATCCTTTTATTTTTGGCACCACAATTACTAAACATGCTTTTACTCCTTTTCCGCTCCCCTTATTGAAGTTCAAGAGAAAAGAGGGAAAAGAAAAGCAACTGTATTTAATAAATCTAATCAAACAAAGCACATTCACACAATTACTAAGTGTAATTTTTTCTCTTTTGGCACTTGTTGTCCTTAACACTTCCCTGTCAATAGATGGGTAACATGGTACCTCACAGTTCTTACTGAGTCGTGACTGGAGAGTGCATTGATCAGAGATCTTAATTGTTTCCAATTTGCTTCTCTTTACAGTGGCGCTGTTCTCTTTTTTTTTTCTCCTGCTCACTTCACTCTGCTTCAGCACATACTACTGAAATTATCTAATTTGTAATTTCTTATGACTCAATAATATTTTGTTGCATTCATATACTATGATTTTTCAGTCATTCCCTAAGAGATAAAAGATTCTCTTTCTTCTCCTTTCTCTCTATAACTCCCCTTCAGGATCAGAAAGTTTGTTTTCCTTGCAATTATTCTTTCCCTATTTTTCTTCCTCTTAATTTCCTTTCCCCTGCTATCAAGACCCTATATCTTTTGTAGAAAGAGTGTAAAGGGTTCTTTCTTTTCCCTTAAAAAAAAATTAATGTTATGTTGGAACTAATAATCATTTACTAAAAAATATGATAGAATTCACTTATAAGTACAACTGGGCATATAGATATTTTTATTTTAGGAGTTCATGTATAACAATCAGTTTTGGTTTTTATATTGGCTTATTTAAATCCATTTCTTCCTTTGTCATTCTGTGTGTTTTATATTCTTGTAAACATTCATCCATTTCTTCTGAGTTACTTTTGTTAGGGTGAAATGCAGATGATTTCCTTTACTTCCTTTTCCATATGTTGTTAATTATCATTTTTCATTTTGTATACAAATTTTTTTTCCTCTCTTTTAAAATCAGACCACCATTTATCCACTGTTCTAAGGCATTAATTCTCATTGCTACTTGTTCTTCGCTAGTTATTTCATTTTGTAGGTCTTGTCTGATTTTTTTCAGATCATGTTCTAGTCCTTGTGACCCAATTTGTTCTTTCTTTTGCACTTTTCAAATATATTTTATTTTTTCCAGTTACATTTAAAATTTTTAATATTTGATTTTTAAAATTTTGAGTTCCAAATTCTCCCCCTCCTTCCCTTGGCTTCCCCCATCATTGAGAAGGTAAATAATTTGATATAGGTTATAAATGTGCAGTCCTGCAAAACATATTTCTATATTGCTCATGTTGTGAAAGAAAACACAGACCAAAAAAAAACCTAGGAAAAGTAAAGTTTAAAAAATATGCTTTGATCTGCATTCATAATCTATTAGTTCTTTCTCTGGAAGTGTGGACATCATGGGTCCTTCAGAATTGTCTTAAATCATCATATTTCTGAGAGTAGCTAAGTTATTTGCAGTTTATCATCAATTGTTGTTACAATTCTGCTTCTGCTCACTTCACTTTACATTAGCTCATTTAGGTCTTTCTAAGTTTTTCTGAAAGCATTCTTCTCATCATTTTTTATAGCAAAATAGTATTCCATTACAATCATATAGCACAACTTGCTCAGACATTCCTCAATTGATGGGCATCCCCTCAATTTCCAATTCTTAGACACCACAAAAAGAGCTGCTATAAATATTTGTGTTCATTTTTTTAGGTAAATCTTTTGGGAATGTAGACCTAGTAGTGATATCACTGGGTCAGTTTTATAGCCCTTTTGGCATAGTTCCAAATTACTCTCCAGAATGGCTAGATCAATTCACAACTCCATCAACAGTGCTTTAGTGGCCCAATTTTCTCGTATCCCCTCCAACATTTATCATTTTCCTTTTCTGTCATATTAGCCAAACTGATAGGTCTAAGATGGTACCTCAGAAGTGTTTTAATTTGCATTTCTATAATTAATAGCAATTTAGAGCATCTTTTCCTGTGACTATGGATACCTTTAATTTCTTCATCTGGAAACTTCCTGTTGATAGCCTTTGAGCATTTATCAATTGGGAAGTGACATGTATTTTTATAAATTTGATTCAGTTCTCTATATATTTGAGAAATGAGGACTTTATCAGAGACACTATATAAATTTTTCCTCCAGCTTTTGGCTTTCCTTCTCATCTTGATTGCATCGATTTTGTTTGTGCAAAAACTTTTAAATTTTATGTGATAAAATTATCCATTTTATATTCTGTAATGTACTTTATCTCTTGTTTGGTCATAAATTCTAACCTTATCTATAGATCTGAGAGGTAAATTATTCCTTGCTTCTCTAATTTGCTTATGGTATCACCCTTTATGTCTAAATTATGTACTCATTTTGGCCTTATCTTGGTGTATGGTATGAGATATTGCTCTATACCTAGTTTCCACCATATTGATTTCCAGTTTTCCTGGCAGTTCTTGTCAAATATTAGTTCTTGTCCCAGAAGCTTGGATCTTTGGGTTTATCAAGCAGTAGATTATTATAGTCATTTATTAGTGAATTTTGTGTACCTACTCTATTCCACTCATCCACTACTTTATTTCTTAGCCATTACCAGATTGTTTTTATGATTACCACTTTCTAATACAGTTTGAGATGTGATAAGGATAAGCCACGTTCCTTCTCACTTTTTTTCATTGATTCCCTTGGTACATTCGACTTTTTGTTCTTTCAGACTGATTTTGTTATTAATTTTTCCTAGTCCAGTAAAACACATTTTTTGTTGTTTGACATGTCATTGAATAAATAAATTTATTTAGGTAGAATTGTTATTTTTGTTGCATTTGGCTCAGCCTATCCACAAATAACTAGTATTTCTCCAATTGTTTAGATCTGACTTTATTTTACTGGAAAAAAAAAGTTTTGTAATTGTGTTCGTATAGTTCTTGAGTTTGTCTTGGCATGTAGACTCCCAAGTATTTTATATTGTCTACAGTTATTTTTAATCCAATTTCTCCATCTCTTGTTGCTGGACTTTGTTGGAAATAGATAAAGATGTTGATGATTTAGGTTAGTTTATTTTACATACTGCAACTTTGTTAATGTTAACTATTTCAACTAATTTTTTAGTTAATTCTCTAGGATTCTCCAAGTATACTATCATATCATCTGCGGAGAGTGGTAGCTCTGTTTCCTCATTGCTTATTCAAATTCCTTCAATTTCTTGTTCTTGTTTTAATATTATAGCTAGAATCTCTGTGTTTGTCCTTCATTTTTGAAGAGGACCACAACATCAGGGAAATGATGACATGACTTGCAATTAACTTGGATTTGAATGAGGGAGGGCTGTGCAAGGTCACCAGCCTCATTTTCTCCTCCAGAGCCATCTGGATCCAGTGACCTGATATTCAAAAGGATGACTGGAGATGACCCAGGATGCAATGGGAGACCCTGGTCCTTTTAGGCTCAGGCCTTTTCATGTACTCACTTAAAGTGAGGTAATACCCATTCAGTGAATAGACCTCTTTAAGAAGTAAATCAAGGGATGGCCCCTCTCCCTTTCCCTCTCCCTGTCCTTCTCTCCAAAGGAAGGTAAATTTTGATGGCCAGAAACTGTCCACTTAACTTGGAATTTATTGGTCTCCATTGCATCCTGGGTCATCTCCAGTCATCCTGTTGAATATCAGGTCACTGAATACAGATAGGTCTGGAAGAGAAAGTGAGACTGGCGACTTTGCACAGCCTTCCCTCACTCAAATCCAGGTCAACTGCAAGTCATGTCATAATCTTTTTGATGTCTTTGTCCTCTTTGAAAACAAAGGACAAACACAACCTGTGAGTAGATCGAGCTGCCTGAAAGGGGACCCAGCTAGTTGGGTAACTCAGCTCATCCTCTCACTCTCCCACTAGAATCTCTAGCATAGTATTGAACAATAATGGTGATAGTGGGAATCCTTGCTTCATCCCTGATCTTATTGAAAAGGCTTCTAGTTTATTCCCATTATAGACAGTGCTTGCTAATGGTCTTAAATACTACTTATCATTTTAAGGAAAGTTCTATTTATTCCTATGCTCTCTCTCTTTTTTAAAAATAGGAATGGGTGTTATTTTTTTTTCAAAAACTTTTTTGGCATCTATTGAGATAATAATAAGATTTTGTTTTGTTTTGTTATTGATATGGTCAATCATGCTGATAGTTTTCCTAATATTGAACCAGCCCTGCCTTGCTGTATAAATCTCACCTAGTCATAGTGTTTAATCTTTGTGATATATTGCTATAATCTCCTTGCTAGTATTTTATTTAAAAATTTTGAGTCAATATGCAGTAGGAAAACTGTTCTATAGTTTTCTTTATCTTTTATCTCTTCCTGGTTTAAGTGTTGATAACATATTTGTGTCATAAAAGGGATTTGATAGGGCTACTTTGCTTATTTTTAGAAATGGCTTACATAGTATTGGAATTAGTTATTCTTTAAATGTTTGCTTAGAATATACTTGTGAATCCATCTGGTTCTGGAGAATTTTTTCTTGGGGAGCTCTTTGAAGGCTTGTGCAATTGTTTTTTCTAAGATAGGGTTATTTAAGTATTCCATTTCCATTTCTGTTAAAATGGGCAATTTATCTCTTTCTAAATAGGCATGCATTTCACTTAGACTGTTAAATTTATTGTCATATAATTGGGCGAAATAACTCCTAATTATTGCTTTTAATGTCCTCTTCATTGATGGTGAATTCACTCTTTAATTTTTGGTAACTGGTACTTTGTTTTCATTTCTTGTTTTTAATCAAATTAACCATTGATTTATCTATTTTATTGGTTTTTTTCCCAAAATAAGCTTATAGTTTTATTTATTGGGTCTATACTTTTCTTACTTTCAATTTTATTAATCTCTCCTTTGATTTTCAGGATTTCCAATTTGGTGATTTGCTCTTTCTCTATTTTATTTATGTGAACAATTAGAAATATAATTTTTCCCCTAAGTACTGCTTTGATGGCATCTCATAAATTTTTTGCAAGTTGTTTCTTTCTTATCACTCTATTTAATGAATTATTGATTGTTTCTTTGATTTGTTCTTTTAGCCACTCAGTTTTTAGGATTAGATTATTTAGTTTACAATTAGTTGTTAATCTATATTTTCATGATCCTTTATTGAGTATGATTTTATTTCTTTATGATCTGAAAAGGATGCATTTAATATTTCTGCTTTTTAGCACTTTACTATCCTCTAATTTTGGATATAAAAGCATAGTCAAGTAACTCCATTTGAATCCCAATGGGCTTTATCAAAGCATGATTTACCAGAGCTATATTTCAAGAAATTATGAATGAAAACTACCTGAGACAAAAGAATTAATTATCTCAGTCTTTTTTTAATGATGGAATAAGGAAAGAAAAAAATCTCTAGCCCCCAAAACCCAAGATATCTTCCTAAGTACAAGTGATCAAAACCACATGTAATGATGTGACTCCCCACTGGGGGAGGAGGAAGAAGGTAAAGGAGGAAGAGGAGGAGGAGGAAGAAAATAGCAGCATTGCCCAACTGGAACTGGCCAGTTGGGAACTTAAGGGGGCAGCTACTCACAGAATGTTGTTTGCCCTTTCTTTTCAAAGAGAACCAATGGCATCAGGAGGTGATGTCCTGACTTGCAAGTGAATCGGATTTAAGTGAGGAGAGGCTGTGCCTCACTTTCTCCTCTAGTTTGACAAAGCCCATTGGGATTTAAATGAAACTACTTGACTATGCATTTAAACCCAAATTGCTCTGGCTCTAACTGATTGGCCAATAATGGCCATTCCAAACCTTACTGGCTCATTGTTTTGGTTTTGATGGCTCAGAGTGAGTGCAAATAGCAATTGCTTCCATCCTGGCCATAAAATCTGAGGATCTTTCCCTCCCTCACTGATTATTTTGTGAAGGCAAAGTAGGCCATCTTTTACCTTAGTTCCTACCTAGCCTTTAACTACTGAATGGGTGTTTCCTCAGACTTACTGAGACCTGGGAAATATCTTAGCTTAAAAAGGCCAATGTCTCCCATGGCATCCTGGGCCATCACCAATTGTCCTGACCTGTGTCTTGCCACTGGATTCCAATGACTCTGGAGAAGAGAGTGAGGCTGATGACCTTGCACAGCCCTGCCTCACTTAAATCCAATTTACTTGAAAGGCAAGATATTACCCTCCTTGTAAGTCTTGGAGAAGGAAGGACAAAAAACAACATCTTAATACATGGTCAATTTTTGTTTATGTGCCATATACAGCTAAGAAAAACATATTTCTTTCTATTCCCATTCAGTTTTCTCTAGCAGTCTTTCATATTTAGCTTTTCTAAAATTCCATTTATCTCCTTGACTTCTTTTTGGTTTATTTTTGGTTAGATTTATCTAGTTCTGAGAAAGTTAAGGTCCCCCCCAGTTTAGTTTTATTGTCTATTTCCTCCTATAACTCATTTAACTTTTCCTTTTTGAATTGGATGCTATGCCATTTGGTGAATGTATGTTTAGTATTGATATTACTTCATTTTCTATTTTACCTATATAGTTTCCATGCTTATCTATTTTAATTAGACCTATTTTTTTGCTTTTGCTTTGTCTAAGATAATGATTGCTAACTCTGGTTTGTTTGTTTTATAACTTCAGCTAAAGCATAATAGAGTCTTCTCCAGGCCCTTATTTTTACTATGTTTGTGTCCCTTCTTTCCTTCCTTCCTTCCTTCCTTCCTTCCTTCCTTCCTTCCTTCCTTCCTTCCTTCCTTCCTTCCTTTCTTCCTTCTTTTCTTTCTTTCTTTCTTTCTTTCTTTCTTTCTTTCTTTCTTTCTTTCTTTCTTTCTTTTTTTTGCTTATACTTGTGCAATCATATTAAACATATTGCTACATTAGTTGTGTTGTGAAAGAAGAAACATAAGGGGAAAACCACACACAAAAAAAGAAAAAAAGTCAGTATAGTATGCTTCAATCTGCATTCAGACTTCACAGTTCTTTTTCTACATATGGATAGCTTTTTTCATTATGAGTCTTTTGGAATTTTGTTGGATCATTGTATGCTGAGAAGTGTGTCTCTGTTTCAAGTGTGTTTCTTGTAAAAAACATATCGTAGGATTCTATTTTTTAAATCCATCCTGCTATCTGCTTCTATTTTATGGGTGAGTTCATCCCATTCACATTCACAGTTATGATTACTAACTGTGTATTTTACTCCCATCTCTTTTTTACCCCTTGTTTATCCTCTCTTTCCTTTCATCTTGTCCTTCCTCAAAAGTGTTTTGCTTCTGACTATTGCCTCCTTTCATCTGCCCTCCCTTCTACCAGCCCCCTCCCTTCTCTTATCTAATTCCCTTTCCTATTTATCTATAAGGTAGATTTCTGTACCCAACTGACTGTGGATGTTATTCCCTCTTTGAGTCAATTCCAATGAAAGTAAGGTTCAAGTGTTCCCTGCCACCCCCTCCTATCTTTCCCTTCTCTGTAGGTGCTCTTTCGCACTATTTTTATTTGAGATAATTTACCCCATTCTTCCTTTCCCTTTTCCCTTTTTCCAGTGCCTCTCTCTTTCTCACTCCTTAATTTTATTTTTTGTATGTCATCTCATCATAGGCAACTCATACCTGTACCTTCTGTGTATGTATACTTTTCCTAACTGCCGTAATAATGTAAAGTTCTTAGGTATTACAAGTATCTTCTTCTCTAGGAATGTAAACAGTTTATCACATCAAGTCCCTTATGATTTCTTTTTCATGTTTACCTTTTTAGGCTTCTCTTGAGTCTCAAGATGTTCTTTTCTTTGAGATTCCACTTGGACTCTCAGATTTTCTCTTTTCTTATAGTTTTATCCCTTGTGTTTCTCTCAGTCCAAGATATTTTTTTCATTATGTTCAGGATTTATTTCTGTTTACTCGTATCCCCAGTCTCAGTTTCTTTTTCAGGGAAAAGGGTGATTGTTTAGGTCAAACTCTATTCCTATACTTTCTGGATTATGTGAGCAGGCACTGCTCGGACTTGGAGGGCAAGCCTAGAATTCACCTTCCATGGGAATTGTTTGGTCTTGCCTCATATTGCCTGGATACTACATTGGACCATGTCTCCCCTGCCACCCTCTTTTTTTTTTTGGCAAAATGTGCATACCTAGATGTTGATCTGGACTAGTCTTCTAATATGATTGAGGATGGGCCTGTGGAATAATCCTTTTCTGGTCTTGTCCTGTCTCCTGCCGTGCTTTGCACTTTATTCTGCATCTTACTTTACCTATATCTGTTCCATGCATCCAGATGATTCATGCGGTCTCTTGGTGCAGTTCTGTAATGGATGGAGAAGTTTATAGTTAATTTTTTCAAAAAAAATTCTTTTATATTCTTCCTTAAAGTGCATTTTAGAGTGTTTGTAGGGGAAATGGTATCTTTTACGTTCTACCAGCTTGCTATCGTCCCACAACTCACTACATATATTTTCTATAGGCATCAGCCAGGAGTACTTTTTTTTTACTTCAATTCAAAATTTTATTAAGAACCTTCTGTGTGAAACACACTGGGGAAAAATACAAAATTTAAGATAGACATTATCCTGCCATCATGGAACTTAAACTCTAGTTTTTATATGACAGAACAAATAGCTATAAAATATCATTAATATTATGGGGGTCAATGACCTCCATATAAGTCTTCTCTATTTCATATCATTTTTAACCAGCTACCTACCACCTCCTATCCCTTTAATAACTTCCGGACACTACTCAAGTTGATCTTCACAGAGGATTACTTGACCAAGGTACCTATAGAACACAGTCATTTCATTAAGATAATTATTTGAAATAGGGTAAACTTTGAAGGTGATAAATTCAGTCTAAATCTGTTGAATGCCAGTATGATTAAACCTTATATATTAGAATTAGACTATAATCTGTTTCTTTCTTTACTACTTTGTTTCCCCATCTCTCACATTCAGTTTGCCAGGGTACCTAGGTAATCAATAATTAACTTATTTTAACAATAATACCTGTAGCAAAGGCTATCTATTCCCAGTTGGGCTTTCTAAAAGACAAAATTTTTTTTGATGTAAGATTTACTAGAGCACATCTTTGTGAATCATATTCATATTTGATTCACTTTCTGATCAGTTACTTATTGAGCCACATATTCAAGCATCACTTGACTTTTCCTAGGTAAAGCTTTACATCCTATGGCTTGGTTTACTTAAGCCTTTTTGCTTCCACAACCACAAATATGTAAGTAAGAAGTATAAATATTTTATCTTTGACACTTTCTGTTTTTTTATTATAAAAACAATAAAAAAAACCTTAGATGTGGATCACGTGGCCTTTTTCCTTCTTGCCTCCTCTTATTTCAAAGTGTATCCTTTAAAGTCTTGTTCAAGCTTTAGGACAATATTCATGGCCTGGCCTTTTTTAGGAAAATTAGCTTTGTTTGACCAGTCTACTTTTGATCACAGAACTTGTATTTTTTTGAGCATACAGAGAATGTGTAAGTATGTTTGTTTGTGGGTATGTAATAATAATAGATAATATTTATATAGTGCTTTAAGGTTTGTAAAGAGTTTTATAATTATCTCATTTAAACACAATAAGCCAGTAGCATAGCATTCTAATTCCCATTTTACTAACAAGGCAGAAACTGAGATAGCTAGAGATTAAGTAACTTTCCCAGTCACATAGCTGTAAGTGTCCGAGGTTATATTTGAATTTAAGTCTTCCTTAAGCCAATTTCATCCCTCTATTCAGTGTGCTGCCTCAAGAATATATGTATGGGGTAGATCGGTGGTGCAGTGAGTAGAGCACTGGCCCTGGAGTCAGGAGGACCTGAGTTCAAATCTGGGCCCAGACACTTGACACACTTACTAGCTGTGTGACCTTGGGCAAGTCACTTAACCCTAATTGCCCTGCCCACCCTCCTCCAAAAAAAAGAATGTATGTATGTATATGATATATTTAGAATATGGCTAGCATGTATGTATATATTCCTTGACCTTATTATATTGTCATTTTGTGAGGCTGGTACTTTTTGCCATTCTTATAAATTCTTGAGATTTTGACATTGTTTACTATGTTGCTGTGTTGTTAGTGCAAAGAAAGGACCTAGTAGAATTATCATGTCTTTTCGTTGTGTGTTCTGGAAAACAAGTGCATTTTGTGAAATTTTGTACCAATTGATGAATAGATTTCTACAAATATACATATAAATTTGAGAGCTAAATAATCAGCTCATTTATTCTCATTCCAGGAATTGTTATGTTCTGTTTCCTTTTAACTAATAGACATTCACATGCTTTAATGAATTAATTGGCTTTGAGCCTCCACCTCATGAATCTTAACTCACTCAATATCAAATTTTGGTTCTATGAGCTAAAAAAAATCATTTTTTAAACTGTGTAACTAAAAATGCAAAGATCCATTTAAATATTTCAACAGTCCACCAGCTGTAAGAAAGATGACAGACAGAGCCACCTCTAACTAGCAATTTCTGACTCCTCTGTTAAGAATCAAAATAGTTTTCTTATTCTGTGATATTCAAAGTCTCTTAAAAATTCTCCCCAGGATGTTATCTCCACACCATGAGCTCAAGTTGGTTCTTTCAAAATATTTCTTCAGTTTTCCCCAAAGATGACAGTTAACACACTAATTTGACTTGGAAATAAGTTTTCTTAATCCTTTCTCTCTGTAACTCTTTCTCTCATGACAGTTAACTGTCCCCAGATGCTTGTTAAACACTTACCAAGATTTTGTTTTCTCTTAGAGATACTCTGTGAGAATGGTTATTAAATTTGGTGCTGCATATGTATCTTCCATGTGAAAGGATTTGTTACACAAAGATAAAAGGTAAAACAGTCCCCACCCTCAAGGAACATATAACATGTAAGGGAAACAATATTTTCAAATATGAAGTAACTTGGTCACTTCATCATTAGTTGAGGATGTACATGACGTGGGATGGCTAGGTTGCACAGTGGATAGAGTACTGGTCCTGGAGTCGGAAGACCTGAGTGCAAATCTGGCCTCAGACATTTACTAGCTTTGTGACCCTGGGCAAATTTCTTTCTTTTCTTTTTTTTTTTTTTTTAAGAAGTGCATTGAGAACTTTTATTTTTTTTTCATATAAGTTTTAATTTAATATTTTTAGTTTTCAGCATTGATTTTCAAAAGATTTTGAATTACAAACTTTCTCCCCATTTCTACCCTTCTCCCCACTCCAAGATGGCATATATTCTGATTACCCTGTTCCCCAGTCAGCCCTCCCTTCTGTCAACCCACTCCCCCACCCATCCCCTTTTCCCTTACTTTCTTGTAGGGCAAGATAGATTTCTATGCCCCATTGCCTGTATATCTTATGTCCTAGTTGCATGCAAAAAAATTTTTTTGAACATCTGCCTTTAAAACTTTGAGTTCCAAATTCTCTCCCCTCTTCTCTCCCCACCCACCCTCCCTAAGAAGGCAAGCAATTCAACATAGGCCACATGTGTATCATTATATAAAACCCTTCCACAATACTCATGTTGTGAAAGACTAACTATATTTTGCTCCTTCTAACCTATCCCCCTTTGTTCAGTTTTCTCCCTTGACCCTGTTGCTTTTCAAAAGTGTTTGTTTTTGATTACCTCCTCCCCATCTGCCCTCCCTTCTATTGTCCCCCCTTTTTATCTCCTTCTTCTTTCCTGTGGGATAAGATACCCAATTGAGTGTGTATGTTATTCCTTCCTCAGGTCAAATCTGATGAGAGCAAGATTTGCTCATTCCCTGTCACCTGCCCCCTCTTCCCTCCCAACAGAGCTACTCTTTCTTGCCACTTGTATGTGAGATAATTTATCCCATTCTATTTCTCCCTTTCTCCCTCTCTCAATATATTCCTGCCTCATCCCTTAATTTGATTTTATTTTTTTAGATATTATCCCTTCATATTCAACTCACCCTGTGCCCCCTGTCTATACACACACACACATACACACACACACACACACATATATATATATATTTATATACACATACATACATACATATACATATATATGCATATTTCCTTCAGCTACCCTGATACTGAGGTCTCATGAATCATACACATCATCTTTCCACATAGGAATGTAAACAAAACAGTTCAACTTTAGTAAGTCCCTTATGATTTCTCTCTCTTGTTTATCTTTTCATGCTTCTCTTGATTCTTGTGTTTGAAAGTCAAATTTTCTATTCAATTCTGGTCTTTTTGCTGAGAAAGCTTGAAAGTCCTCTGTTTTATTGAAAGTCCGTATTTTGCCTTGGAGCATGATACTCAGTTTTGCTGGG
Organism: Trichosurus vulpecula; assembly: GCF_011100635.1. Lineage (NCBI taxonomy): Eukaryota > Metazoa > Chordata > Mammalia > Diprotodontia > Phalangeridae > Trichosurus > Trichosurus vulpecula. The sequence goes on from NC_050581.1 coordinate 29,776,499, forward strand.
TAGGTGATTCTTGGTTTTAATCCTAGCTCCATTGACCTCCGGAATATCATATTCCAAGCCCTTTGATCCCTTAATGTAGAAGCTGCTAGATTTTGTGTTATCCTGATTGTGTTTCCACAATACTCAAATTGTTTCTTTCTGGCTGCTTGCAGTATTTTCTCTTTGATCTGGGAGCTCTGGAATTTGGCAACAATGTTCCTAAGAGCCTTCTTTTTGGGATCTTTTTGAGGAGGTGATCTGTGGATTCTTTCAATTTCTATTTTACCCTCTGGCTCTAGAATATCAGGGCAGTTCTCCTTGATAATTTCTTCAAAGTTGATATCTAGGCTCTTTTTCTGTTTATCATGGTTTCAGGTAGTTCAATAATTTTTAAATTATCTCTCCTGGATCTATTTTCCAGGTCAGTGGTTTTTCCAATGAGATATTTCACATTGTTTTCCACTTTTTTATTCCTTTGGTTCTGTTTTATAATATCTTGATTTCTCATAAAGTCACTAGCTTTCACTTGCTCCAATCTAATTTTTAAGGTAGTATTTTCTTCAGTGGTCTTTTGGAGCTCCTTTTCCATTTGGCTAACTCTGCCTTTCAAGGCATTCTTCTCCTCATTGGCTTTTTGGAGCTCTTTTGCCATTTGAGTTAGTCTGTTTTTTCAGGTGTTGTTTTCTTCAGTATTTTTGGGGTCTCTTTTAGCAAGTCATTGACTTGTTTTCCATAGTTGTCTCGCATCCTTCTCATTTCTCTTCCCAATTTTTCCTCTACTTCTCTAACTTGCTTTTCCAAATCCTTTTTGAGCTCTTCCATGGCCTGAGAGTATTTTCTTCCAAGCTTGACGGGATGTGCTGTTGTTTTCAGAGCTATTTCTATGCAGCAAGCTCTGCCACACCAGCGTTCCTCCTCCCCCAAGAACTGCCAACCTGGACTGGACTCAGATCTTAAGCAGGCTCTGCATTCCAGCTCTGATCTGCCACTTAATTCCTCCCACCAAGTGGGCCTGGGCCCAGAAGCAACTGCAGCTGTAGTTCTGTAGCTGCACTACCTCTACTGCCGCACCCCCCCCCCCAGGGCAGTGGCCAAACTGCGAACTCCTTTCACTCTGTCCCCCCCACAGTTTTTCCCACTAACCTTCTCTGTTGTCTTTGGTGTTTGTGGGTTGAGAACTGTGGTAACTGCCACAGCTCACTGATTCAGGGCGCTATGGCCTGTTCCGCCTGGCTCTGGGTCTGTTTGGTCCAGGCACAGCCCATGCTGGGCTATGCTCCACCCCAGGTTCTGCTCCACCCCATTCCCAGCTCCATGTGATAGACCTTACCCAGCGACCATCCAGGCTGTCCTGGACTAGAGCCCTGCTTCCCTCTGCTATTTTGTGGGTTCTGCAGTTTTAGAATTTGTTCAGAGCCATTTTTATAGGTGTTTGGAGGGTCCTGGGGGAGAGCCCTAGGCAAGCCCCTGCTTTCCAGCTGCCATCTTGGCTCTGCCCCCACAAAATTTTTAACATGATAAACTTTGAAAACTGTCAAGTATTTAATTGGGTATATTTTACTTTAAGATAGATGATAAAAATAACAACGTCTTGGGGTGGGGAGGAATTACTACAGACCTCTTAGTTTATTCTTATCTATGAGGTTCCTTGGGATTTTCTATTTGGGCAGGGTCATAAGCTCTTTTGAACCCTGTGAGAGAAGCTGTGGAGAATAGATTTGTGAAATTGTAAAGAACTTACAAGTTTGCTTAGAGTGAGTTTTGTCTGATAGATTGTCCATTACTTATGAAAATTATGAAATTATCTCTCTCAATAAATAGAATGTATTGAGGTTACACCTTTGAGCCAGTTGTCAAAATAAACCTTAGAATTAAAGATTTCATTTTGAATTATGAATCAATAGACAATACAGATATCTGTTAGTCTGAGAGCTTATAGTAACCAGTGGTTTTTCTGGGTTTTTGAGTGAATTGTCATGAATTCACTGATGTGTGAAATTACAAATGTGATTATTCTAAATTCCTTGGCAAAGGATCGTCTATCCCTGACCTTCACATCCTCCCAAACCACATCCAGGCTGAACTCCTTTGAGGTGAGTTGTGCCTTATGAGGGTGGCATGGGTGCCAGCTCTAGTAATCCAGTGAACACTCTCCTCCCCCTTACAAAAGTTTGGCCTGAGAACAGGTAAAATTTACCATTCAGAAGGTTTAGATAGAGCTAAGCATAGAACTCTAATAAGGGCGGAGTTTGAAAATATCTCCCCAGCTATTGATAATATCAATCAGATACTTATTTTCATGAACTTTTTAATTAAACTTTCAGTGGGATATAAGAAGAATAAACTTCACCAGCAAGTGCCTTTATGTGTCTTTCATGTGATATTGTTTGTGTTTTGTGTCTCAGTAAATCAAACTAACTTTTTCCTGTGGTTGGTTAGCCAAAGGGGAAAAAAAATTACAAAAAAAGTGAAAAGTTTTTGTTGTCTTCGGAAAGAAAATCTCTCTATTTGCCTTTCTAATTCTGACCAAGTCAAAGATACAGACAAGAGATAACATAGATAAGAGGGAAGTTAATCTTTTTCCTCCTGCAAGAATTTATGGCATTTTCCCCAGTCGATAAATGGTCAAAGGATATGCACAGGCAGTTTTTCAGTGAAGAAATCAAAACAATCTATAGTCATATAAAATGCCTTAAATCATTATTGATTAGAGAAATGCAGATTAAAACAACCTTGAGTTACCATTTTATACCTACCAGATTGGCTAAAATGATAGAAGGTGGCTGGGGAGGATTGGAGGGGGTAAGACAAGAGGTACATTATTTCTACCCTCTTAAATTATTGGTTGACATTAGATTAAGAAAACAAAAGGAATTCATTGGGTTCATTAGGTGATTTTAAAAAAGGGGAAAAAATGCCACCACAATATCATTTTTTTAAACTTGAGCTAACTGAGAAATAGTGGGCCCTGAAATTAGGGCAGGAAATTTCCCTTGGGAAAATTGAGGTTCTAAATATTAACATTTAAGATAAAAACCCCAGATTTGCTTGGAGTTTTGTTCTAAAACTAAATTATGTGGTCTGATTTACTCTGAGATGTGTGCTCCTATTATGAAAATTGTAGTAAATCAGAACCTAATAGAAATAACATTTGCTGTTTGGTATTAAAGCAATATGTGGGAAAATACACAGATCAGGAAAAACTGAATTAAAATCTGGTCTCAGAAATTTATTAGTCATGTGACCCTCAGTTTCCTAATCGGTAAAGGGGATAAATAATAGTACCCACTTCCCAGAGTCGTTATGAGTATCACATGATTGTAAAGTGTTTAGCACAGTGCTTGGCACACTTGAGCACTATGTATATGTTAATAAATGTAAGTATTCTGTATTGGTATTGAATGCCAAAAGTGATAAAATGAATGATTTTCTATGTAGGATAATTTGGAAATGCATTTGATGAATTAATTTCACCTATGTGGTAATGACTTTTATTTACTATTTTAAATATATGGCGTCATGTATGTTATTGTGTTTCTAAAATTTTTCCTATTTGTGACATTTGGGAAAGCATTGTATTAGAAATGCCTATATTAGAAAAGTATTTCTTCTTTGAATCTGGACACTGTTAGATTATTAATTCAGCTGTTAAAAGAATGTGATCAAAATACTTCAGAGATATTTAGAGAGGTCTATTTTGCTTTAAAACAGGTAGTGCTAACTTACTGTTGGGAGAAAAAGTAGAAAAGTCTTCTTTAAGTTGTCAGTATTTGTGAAGTTCTTTGGGGTTTTCTATTTGGGCAGTGTGTGGAACTAGGATTTCTCCTAGTCAGAGTGGGGAAATTTACAGGTTTGCTTATAGTAAAGAGTGTGTTTCATTTAAAATTATTTGGCTATCACTTATGAAAACTGTGAAATTGTACCTGTTAATGGTATGTATTAAAGTTAGCCAACTTAGTAACAATACACTTTAGATCCGAAGATTTCTGTTTTGCCTTAGAGGTGAATAGGAAGATTGGAAGCTTACTATAGTCAGCATTTTTTCCTGAGGTTTGTAATCAGCTACCATATATCACACTGTTTGGGTGAAACACCAGAATATAATTGTTCTTAAATTATAAATAAAGGGTAAATAAGAGGTGAAACACCAGAATATAATTGTTCTTAAATTATAAATAAAGGGTACATAAGATGTTCTTCTCAATCTGAATTTATAGTCAATTCCATATCCTAAGCAACTGAGTAAATGGCTTTTTGGCCTTGCCATCCACTTGCTAATAGTTATTTATTCACATATAAGATTAGGTGCTTGAAGTACCTTATTTTTTCAGGGTGAGAGAGGATAATATCTTCAAAACAGGGGGAATAAAACAAAGTTGTAAACATTTTCTAGTTAAATGGAGTAGCAAATTAGGAGAAAGCAAGAAAATCGGTCTGTTTAGCCTAAGAACTAGAATACACACACACACACACACACACACACACACACACACACACATCTACCTAATAGATACATACATACCTAATACACACATGCACACACAGACACACGTGTGTGTATGTGTCTGTGTATTAAGACACATCCTTCTGATGGTCCTTCAAAGACAGAACTTTAGTTTATAATACTTAAATTTGATAACATTTATAATTTATAAATGTAATAACAATTTCACAAAAACTGCTGAGAAAATTGGAAAATAGTATGGCAGAAACTGGGCATAGACCAATACCTTATACTGTATACCAAAATAAAGTCAAAATGGGTTCATGATTTAGGAATAAAGGCTGATACTATAAGCAATTTGGGAGAGCAAGGAATAGTTTACCTGTCAGATTTATGGGAAAGAGAAGAATTCATGACACAACAAGAAATAGAGAACATTACAAAATGCAAAATGGATAATTGTGACTATGTTAAATTGAAAAGTTTTTGTATAAACAAAGCCAATACAACAAAGATTAGGAGGGAAGCAGAAAATTGGGAGAAAATCTTTACAACCAGTGTCTCTGATAAAGGCCTCATATCTAAAATATACAGGAAACTGAATCAAATTTATAGGAATAGAAGTCATTCCCCAATCGAGAAACAGTCAAAGGATATAAACAGGCAGTTTTCAGAGGAAGAAATTAAAGATATCTATAGTCATATGAAAATTGCTCTAAATCACTATTGTTTAGAGAAATGCAAACCAAAACAATTCTTGGGTACCACATCTCTACTGTCAGATTGGCTAACATGACAAAACAGGAAAATGATAAATGCTAGAGAGGATGTGGTAAAATTGGAAAACTGTTACATTGTTGGTAGAGTTGTGAACCTATCAGCCATTCTGGAGGGTGATTTCAAACTATGCCCAAAGGGCTATAAAAATGTGCATACTCTTTGACCCAGCAATACCACTTCTAGGGCTGTATCCCAAAGAGATAAGACAAGTGGGAAAGGGACCTGTATGTACAAAAATATTTATAGCAGCTCTTTTTGTAGTACCAAAGAATTGGAAATCAAGGGGATGCCCATGAATTGGGGAATGGCTAAACAATTGTTGTGTACGAATGTAATGGATTACTATTGCGCTATAAGAAATGAGGAGCAGACGGACTTCATTATGACCTGGAATGACCTATATGAACTGATGCTGAGTGAGGGGAGCAGAGCCAGGAGATCAATATACCCAATTACAGACACACAGTGTCTGTAAGGACTAACTTTGATAGACTTGACTCCTCTCATCAATTCAAGGTTCAAAGACAGCTCCAAAAGCCTAATGATGGAAAAACCTATGCACATCCAGAGAAAGAATTATGGAGTCTGAATGCAGATGGAGGCAAACTATTTGCTCTCTTTTTGTTCCTTCTTTTTTGGTTTCATTTCTCCGTTCTCATGATTCATTCCATTGTTTATAATTCTTCTTTACAACTGGACTATTATGTAAATAAGTTCAATGTGAAGGTAAATACAGAACCTACATCAGATTACGTGCCCTCTTGGTGGGGAGAGGGGGAGGACAAGGAGGGAGAGAAATTTTGGAATCTGTGGAACTGAATGTTGTAAACCAAGGCTGTCCAACCTTAGGTTTTTATGGAAATAATAGACAATGTATTTTGATTTGCCATTTTAGTGAGAGCTCTGCGGTAGCTTGGCTTTGTTTACTAAAGCATTTATATAAATTTCTATGCTTGTAGGCGGGCCACGTAAATCATACTGCAGGCCGCATTTTGGACAGCCCTGTTGTAAACTAAAAATAAAAATTAAAAAAAAGTTATTACTTAATAGAATACTGTCTTTCTGAATTTGATAACCTGGACTTCTCCAAAAAATTAACTTTGTTTTATCAAACATCTTTCTAAAACTCCAAACCCTTTACTTTCAAACTCTCCATTCACACTTTCAGTACAAAGGGACTTCATCTTTCTTTAATGTTTCTGCCATTCTCCTTACATCTCTACTTGCTTAAACATTCTCTCTTGCAGTTTTTTTCTTTCTAGAGGACTTTCATTAAAGCCTAAAATTTCAAAAATTAATTATGTTTTTACAATAGGATTCCTCACTTTGTTTTATCTTCACTATTTTTCTTAAGTCCACTGCATCCTATTTCTCAACCATGTTGTATTCTAACATTTCATTAAATCTCTTCTGTATAGATTTTCTCATAAAATACCAATTAACAACTCAACTTTTGCTTCTCAAGTTGCATAGTCTATTTTAATTTAGCAACTTAGCTACTAATTTACCTAAATAATTAAATTCTGTTAAATCATTTCAAATTACCTAAAAGCTCTACTTATTTTCTAATATTTGAAACCTTCGTCTCCTAGAATACATCTGTCATTCTCCAGGAAGGGGAGGGAGGCATGTGCTGTTTGCCTTTAATCTTAATCTTAGAAGCAAAACTTCAAAAATCCACTAAGATATTTTAGCAGTTACAAAAACCTTTATATCATAATATGGAAGTTTACAGTAAAGATATATTTCAGTTAAAATTTTTAGTCTTATACATTTATAATGCTATAAATTTATGTAAACCAGTAAAAAAAGATTTCCTTTCTTTTCATTTCTGCAATCTCCAACCTAGCCAGGGTTCCAAGGTTGTGAAGGTAGAAAGAAAGAATCTCTTTTTTCTGTCTTATCTCCCACTGAAACTCTAATCAAAAAGGTCACTGGAATTAAGTCCTTGCTCAATGCCACAGATAGCTGGGAGAACTGTTTAAATATGAGACTTCATTAGTCTTCCTCACCTTTCTAAGCTTCCTTTCTGTGCTTACTTACTGCATTTTTTTATGGGTAACTAGGTGTTCCACTTCAAAGTTCTCCAAGGTAAACAAGAGCTTATGTGCACTAGAGAACTTTGGAAGTAGAAGCCACCATTAAAACCCACCTCACTTCCTGCCCAATACAAATTTCCTTCACAAACCTAGGGTCATCTTAAATGAATAAATGCAGAACTAATGCTCCTGTTCTCCAGGAATCTAGTGGCTACAGGTTATAAACTTGAGAAGAAAGACAGGAAGAGAAATTTTTTTTTTTAAAATAAAGCTATACTAAAGGACTAAACCAATCATATTTTAACCAGATCATGAGTTTATATAATTTTTTTCCCTTTGACCTAGTCATATACTAAGAGTTATTTAGTTTCCAATTAATTTTCAATCTATAATTCAGAGATTCTTTGTCAAATTTAATTTTTATTGCATTTTGGAAAGAAAAAGTTCTTTTAATATTTATTTTTCTGCTTTTGCTTATAGGTTTTTATCCCTTAATCCATGCTCAGTTTTTATGAAGGTACAATGTACAGTAGAGATATAGGTGCATTCCTTTCTATTCTCACTCAGGATCCTCCATAGGTGTATCATATATAACTTTTTAAAAATTTTATTCATCTTCTTAACTTTCTTATTTATTTTGTGGTTCAATTTATATAGGTTTAAGCATATGTTATTTGACATCCCCTGCTAGTACTGTCTTTTTTTTCAAGATTGCTTCATCCTATAATTCATTTATCGTCTCCTTTTGAAAACTTTCATCCTAAATTGAAACACTCATGCATTGTGGGTGGAATTGTAAACTGATCCAGCTATTCTGGAGAACAATTTGAATGCCCAAAGGGCTATGAAACTGTGAATAACTTTTGATCCAGAAATACCACTACAAGGTCTGCATCCCAAAGAGATCATAAAAAACCAGAAGAGGACCCAAATGAACAAAAATATTTAGAGCAGCTCTTTTTAGGGTAGCAAAGAATTAGGAATTGTGGTAGTGTCAATCAATTGTGAAATGAATGGCTGAACAATCTGTGCTTTATGGATGTAATGGAATACTATTGTTCTATAAGAAATGAGGAGGATTCCAGAAAATTTTGGAAGGACTTACATGAACTGATTCTGAGTGATGTGAGCATAACCAGGAGAACATTGTACACAATAACAGCAACATTGAGCGATGACCAGCATTGATAGTCTTAGCTCTTCTTAGCAAGACAGTGATCCAAGACAATTCCAAAAGACTTGTGATGGAAAATGCTATTCATGCCCAGAGAAAGAATTATGGAGTCTGAATGAAGATTGAAGCATACCATTTTCACTTTATTTTTTTTTTGTTTTTTTCTTTCTCATGATTTTTCCTTTTTGTTCTTATTCTTCTTTTATGATATTATTAATGTGGAACTATGTTTAACATGATTGTATTTGTATAACCTATATGAGATTGCTTGCTGTCTTGGGAAAGGCTTAAGGAAGGGGGAGAGCGGTAAGTGGAGAGAGAAAAATTTGGAACTCAAAATACTACAAAAAAGAATGTTGGAAACTATCCCTACATGTAATTGGAAAAAATAAAATACTATTAAGTGTAAAAAAAAAGAGAATTTACATCCTATGCCATTTGGTACATGCGTTCAGTATTGCTATTAATTCATTGTCTAAAGTGCCTTTGGGGAAAATGTAGTTTCCCTGTTTATCTAATTTAGTTAGGTCAGTTTTACTTTTGCTTTGTCCAAGATCATAATTGCTACTGTTGCCTTTTTTACCTCAACTGATGCATGTGAGAATTTATTCCAGCCCCATATTTTAACTCTATGTATATTGTTTCTTTCTGTTCATTTTTTTAAGTCTTGCAAAACATTTCTACATTATCTATATGATGAAGGAAAAGAAAGCAAGAAAAATGAAATAATAGAAAATAATCTTAAATCCGCACTCAGCGTTCATCAGTTGTCTCTCTGGAGGTGGATATCTTTTTCACTATGAGTCCTTTAGGATTGTCATAGATCATCATATTGATCAATGTAGCCACAGTTCATTGTTGTTAAAAAAATTGCCGTTATTGTGTACAATGTTTTATTAGAAGAGAAATTGGGAAAAGAAATTAGGGTGATGCAAGAAATTTGTGAAAAAAGAGTCAACAGCTTGGAAAAAGAAAATACCTACTTAAAAAGTAGAACTGGACAGTTGGAAAAGAAGATACAAAAACCCACTGAAGAAAACAACTCCTTAAAAGTTAGAATTGGGCAAGGGAAGCTAATGACTATGAGACATCAAGAATCAATCAAACAAATTCAAAAGAATGAAAAAAATAGAAGAAAATGTAAAATACCTCATGGGAAAAACAACTGACCCAGAAAATAGATCCAGGAGGGACAATGTCAGTATCATTGGACTACCTGAAAGCCATATTAAAAGGATTACCTGAACAGCATCTTTCAAGAAACTATCAAGGAAAACTGCCCTGGTGTCCTGGAATCAGAGGGCAAAATAGGTATTGAAAGAATCTACTGATCACCTCAGGAAAGAGATCCCAAAATAAAAATCCCAAGGAACATTATAGCCAAATTTCAAAACTACCAGGTCAAGGAAAAAATACCACAAGTGACCAGAAAGAAATAATTCAAATATCAAGGAGCCACAATCAGGATTACACAGCACTTAGCAGCTGCAACATTCAAAGACTGGAGGTCATAGAACATGATATTCTTCTGGAAGGCAAAGGAGCTAGGATTACAACCAAGAATCACTTACTCAGCAAAATTAAATATAATACACCAAGGTAGAAAATGGTCATTCAATGAAATAGGATTTCAAGTTTTCACATGGAGAAGACCAAAATTGATCAAAAAATTTGATTTTCAATATCAAGACTGAAGAGAATCCTATAAAGCTAAGAAAAAAAAGGAATCATGAGATTCAATGGAGCTGAACTGTTTTTATCACTACATGGGAAGAAGGTACTTGTAATTCTTAAAAATTGAACCACTAATAGTACAGTGAAAAGGGATGTACATAGAGGGTACAGGTGTAAGGTGAATTTTAGGGAATAACAAAAAGTAATTAAGGAATGAGAAAAAGGAGTACATTGGGTGCAGAGGAAAGGGAGAGGTAAAATGGGGTATGTTATTTCACATGAAGAGGCAAGAAAAGCCTATTATAGTGGAGAGAAAGATGGGAGGCTGTATGATGTGTATCACTTGAACCTTATTCTCATCAACATTGGCTCAAAGATGGAACAATATAGACAATCAGTTGAAGAAAGAAACCTATCTTAAGGCAAAAGAAAAGTAGGAGGTGAGGAGATTAAGTAAAGATGGGGCCAGGCACCTGACAGAAGAGAGGGCAGACCATGGGAGGTGGTAGACAGAAGCAAAACACTATTGAGGAGGGAAAGAGTGAAAGAAGAGAGAGGACAAATAGGAGGGAAAATATGATGGAGGGAAAGACACAACTTGCAGTCATAAATGATTGTGAATGGGATCAGCTTTCCCATAAAATGGAAGTGGATGGCAGAGTGGAACAAAAACCAGAATCCTACAATATGTTGTTTACAAGAAACACACTGGAAGCAGAGACACACAGAGAGTAAAGGTAAGGGACTGGAGCAGAATCTACTGTGTTTCAGTTGAAGTAAGAAACAAAAAGCAGAGGTAGCAATCCAGATCTCAGAGAAAACAAAAGCAAACATAGACCTAATTAAAAGAGATAAGGAAGAAAACTACATCTTGCTGAAAGTATGATTGACAATGAAGTGATATCTATACTAAACATATATGCACTAAGTGGTATTGCATCCATATTCTTAAAGAAGTTAAGTGAGTTATAGGTTCATGACAAAAAAAGAAAGAGAGCATTATGAAATGTAAAACAGGTAATTTTCATTATTTTAACCTAATAAGTTTTGCATAAACAAAACCAATGTAACCAAGATTAGAAGGAAAGCAGAAAGCTGGGAAACAATCTTTACAGCAAGTGTCTCTGATAAGGCCTCATTTCTCAAATATGTAGAGAACTGAGTCAAATTTATAAGAATACAAGTTGTTCCCCAATTGATAAATGGTCAAAGGATATGAGCAGACAGTTTTCAGATGAAGTCAAAGCTATTTATAGGCATATGAAGAAAAGTGTTCTAAATTACTATTGATTAGAGAAATGAAAATTAAAACGACTCTGAGGTACCATCTCCCACCTGTCAGATTGGCTAACATGACAAAAAAAAAACTAAAAAATGTTGGAGGAGATGTGGGAAAATTGGGAGACTAACACACTGTTGGTGGAGTTGTGAACTGATCCAACCATTCTGGAGAGCAATTTGGAATTATGACCAAAGGGCAATCAAACTGTTGTCTCCACTAAACCCTTTGATCCAGCAACACCACTACTAGATCTGTATCCCAAAGAGATCATAAAAAAGAGAAAAGGACCTATATGTGCAAAAATATTTATAGCAGTCCTTTTTGTGGTGGCAAAATATTGGAAATTGAGGGAATGCCTATTAGTTGGAGAACAGCTGAACAAGTTGTGCTATATAAATGTAATGGAATACTATTGTATAATAAGAAGTTATGAGCATGCAGATTTCAGAAAAACCTGGAAAGATTTGTACAAACTGATGCAAAGTGAAATAAGCAGAACCAGGAAAACATTAAACACAGTATCAGCAACATTATGTGATGATCAACTATGAGTAACTCAGCTTTTCTCAGCAACTCAATGTTCTAAGACGAGAACAAAGGACTCACAAAGGAAAATGATATCCACATTCAGATAAAGAACCGATGGACTCAATGCACATTTTCCCCACATACTTTATTCTTTCTTGTGGTTTTTTCCCTTTTGATCTGTTTCTTCTTTCTCAACTGTAACTAATATGGAAATATGTTTTGCATGATACCACATGCATAAACCGTATCAAATTGCCTACCGTTATAGTAAGAGGGGAGGGAGGGAGAAAATTTGGATTTTGAAATCTTGTAAAAATGAATGCAAAAAATTGTCTTGACATCTAATTGAGGGAAAAAAATTAATTAATAAATAAAGGTTTCTTATTTCATGCTTTCTAGTGTTTTTAATGGGAATGGTTGTATTTTGTCAAAAGCTTTTTTGCATCTATTGAAGTAATCATGTGATTTTTATCATTTTTGTTGTTGATATGGCTATTTATGCTTACAGTTTTCCTAATATTGAACCAACCTTGAATTTTTGGTACAAATTCAAACTGATCATAGTCTTTGGTCTTTGTGATATAGTGCTGAAATGTCCTCACTACTGTTTTATTAAAAAAAAATTGCATCAATATTTATTAGGGAAATGGATGTCTAACTTTCTCTGTTTCTTTTATTGGTTATGTATCAAAACCATATTTTTGTCATAGAAGAAGAAATTAGGTGGCACTCTGGCTTTATGTATTTTCCCCTACAGTTTATAAAATATTGAAATTAATTGGTTAGATGTTTGGTAGAATTTGCTTGTAATTTCAACTGGTCTTGGGTGTTTTTCCCCCCTTAGGAAGCTCACTTCTGGCTTGTTCTAATTGATTTTCTAAGATAGGATTATTTATGTATTCTGTTTCCTATTCTATTAGCCAGTGACAATTTTACTTTTGTAAATATTCATGTATCCCCTTCAGATTATCAGTTTTTTATATATAGTTGGGTAAATTAGCTCCATTTAATTGCTTTAATTTCATCTTCATTGGTTGTGCACTTAATTCTTTTCATTTGATGCTGGTAATTTGTTTTATTTTCTTTCTTTTTTAAAAATTAAGTTAGCCAATCACTTATATATTTTATTTTTTCATAAAACTAGCTCCTAGTTTTAATTATTACTTCAATTTTTTAACTTTCTATTTTATTAAATCTCTCCTTTGATTTTCAAGATTTCTTTTTAATTTCTTTTTAAAAATTTTTCTCTATTTAATAATTAGTATTTTATTTTTTTCAATTACATGTAAAGATAGTCACTTTTATAAGAATTTGAGTTCCAAAATTTTTCTCCCTCCTTCCCCTCATCCTTCCACAAGATGGTATGCAATTTCATATATGCTATACATGTACAATCATATTATACATTTCCACATTAGTCATGTTGTGAAAGAAGAATCATAACAGAAGGGAAAAACCCTGAGAAAGAAAAAACAAAAAAAGGAAAATTGTCTGCTTCAATCTTCATTCAGATTCCATGGTTCTTTCTCTGGATATGGATAGCATTTTTCATCATAAGTCATTTAGAATTGTCTTAAATCATTTTATTGCTGAGAAGAGCTAAGTCTATCACAGTTGATCATTGCACAGCATTGCTGTTACTGTGTACAATGTCCTCCTGTTTCTGCTCATTTCACTCAGTGTCAGTTCATGTAAGTCTTTCCAGGTTTTTCTGAAATCCTCCTGCTCATCATTTCTTATAGGACAGTAGTATTCTATTACATTTATATTCCACAGCTTGTTCAGCTATTCATTCATTATGATGGGCATTGGCACAATTTCCAATTCCTTGCCACCCTAAAAAGAGTTGCTCTAAATATTTTTGCACATGTGGGTCCTCTTCTGTTTTTTATGATCTCTTTGGGATACAGACCTTGTAATGGTATTTCTGGATCAAAGGGTTTGCACAGTTTTATAGCCCTTTGGGCATAGTTCCAAATTCTTCTCCAGAATGGTTGGATCACTTAACAACTCCATCAACAGTGAATCACTGTTCCAATTTTCCCTCATCTTCTCCAACATTTATCCTTTTTTTGGTCATATTAGCCAATCTGATCAGTATGAGGTGCTACCTCAGATTTTATTTAAGTATGCATTTCTCTAATCAATAATGAGTTCTTATCCCAGAAGCTGGAGTCTTTGGAGTTATCTAACAGCGGATTACTGTAGTCATTGACTACTGCATCTTGTGTAAATTGCAGATTTTTATTATGTTCTTTTTCTTGTTTTATTTTTTAAGTTGCACACCCAATTTATCTATTTTACTGCTCTTTTGTTGGATGTAAGTATTTAGAGATATGCATTTTCCATTCAGTCCTGCTTTGGCTGTGTCCTACAAATTTGGTATGTTGTCTCATTGTTGTCATTATCATTAATGAAATTATTGTTAGTTTCTGTGATTTGTTCTTTGACTCACTCATTCTTTAGGATTAGGTTGGTTAATTTTCAAGTAATTTTTAATCTGTGCTTCTGAGGCTTTTTATTGAATGCAAATTTCATTGCATTATAGCCTCCAAATGATTAATTTAGTTTCCTTTCCGTATTTGCTCAAGACGTTTTCATGCCCTAATACATGGTAAATTTTTGTGATGGTTTTATGGACAATGGAGAAAAAGGCATATTGCTTTCTATTAACATTCAGTAGTTCTCCAGAGAGCTATCATACCTAACTCTCCTAAAATTCTAATCACCTCTTTATTGTCCTTCTTGTTTGTTTTATGATTAGATTTATCCATGTCTGAGAGGGTTAAATTTAGATCCTTAACTAGAATAATTTTACTATTTCCTCCTTTAGCTCATTTAACTTTTCCTTCAAAAATTTGGGTTAGGTACATATATGTTCAGTACTTTTAATAGAGGCAGTTAGGAGGCTCAGTAGATAAAGCCCTGGGCTTGGGGTCAAGAAGATTAATGTCTTTGCCAAGAAAATTTTCTGGACTGAATTGGCATGCTGTCATCTATGGGGTCACGAAGAGTCAGAAATGTTTGAACAACTGAACAATTAAGTTGACATCATTTTCTTTGGTTGCTTTTAGCAAAATGTAGTTTGTCTAAATATCTCTTTTAATTAGATTTATTTTTTGCTTTTGCTTTGAGACCGTGATTGCTAAACCTGTCTTTTTTATTTTAATTTAAGCATGATAGATTATGCTCAAGCCCTGCATTTTAACCCTGTATATCTCTTTCTGTTTCAAGTGTGTCTCTTATAAGTAACAAGTTTTTGGATTCTAGTTTCTCATCCATTCAACTATCCTCTTCTGTTTTATGAGTGAGATCATACCATTCAATTCACAGATTACTAGTTGTCTTTCTCTCCCTTCCAATTTTTAAGGAGTTAAAATTTTC